>NC_090445.1:217943972-218568972 GCF_031143425.1 Pleurodeles waltl
CAGACCAGTGGGATGCAAGGGCACATAACATCCCATCCCTACCAACATGGGCACTCCATGATAGAACCATGTACGGTTGAGGGGTAGAAATTTCAGTGCAACCACTCGCCCTGGACTGTCCTGCCACACTCCTTCGGGATCCCTTGCACACTTCTGCTAGATCCAGTACTGTTTCTCACTTTCAGAGGCTTGTTACTGTAACAGATTCAAATCTTTCAGGGAAGGTATGGGAAACAATTTAGTACGTACACCATACATAGCAGCATTAGTATTAGGGCAGAGCAGACTTTATAGAAGCTGAATTACGAAGAACATTCCCTTGGGACACTTCAATATGAGGAAATTGGTGGGCAGCATACATGACTACTACAATTTGTTTTGGGTAACATCAAAGCATTTAATAAATTCTGCTCATATTGATCATTCGTAATTGGGGTGCCAGCAGATGTTGGGAATCTCCTTTGCATCCCGCGGAGGCCAAAGTATTGTGTCACTTTAAACACATTCTTTAAGTCCATGTACAGGGTTACAGGTTTTTCTCATCCAGGATGCAGGCTCAGGTTTATACAATGAGTTCAGCACCCTGAGCAGAATAGTTAATCAGCAGTTTTCAACAATCTGATATAAAATACATGCAACTAGCACGCTATTGTTCCTAATACATGAACCATCAAAAGAATACATCCGTTCACAGTTTGGTATGGGAATATGAGTTTAATCGTTGTAGGCTTTAGTAACATAAATAGTGACAAAAACAGTAATGGGGTTATTCATCTTCCAGGGTGAGCATCAGAGATGCAGGATTTAAAGTGGGACAGTAGACAAGACTGATATTGGAGATAGATAGTAACAGTATTCCACTCAAAAAGCAGGAGTTACTGGGGATCCAGAAGTCCGCATTCTTGTGAGCAAAATATTTATTTATCAGTGAATGGGAAAGGCAGAGTCAAAAACTCATTTGCAGCGTAGGTGCAGTGTTCGATCCGAGGCAG
Organism: Pleurodeles waltl; assembly: GCF_031143425.1. Taxonomy (NCBI): domain Eukaryota; kingdom Metazoa; phylum Chordata; class Amphibia; order Caudata; family Salamandridae; genus Pleurodeles; species Pleurodeles waltl. The sequence continues at coordinate 217,944,965 of NC_090445.1, forward strand.
ATTTTCTGGGGGTGAGGGGGACATACTACAGTTGTCAGTTCCCTGCTTGTTTGACTTCCTGGACAGTGATGTTGCACGACAACTCATTCCTTTGCATGACTGATGGACTTGGAGTGGTGCAAATCCCTTAGCGGGTTTTGGTGCTCCTTGCTGAACCTGTGTCTCAATAAAGCATTACATTTGGCAATCACATTATAAATACGCAGAACCCTTTCAGTCCTACAAAAATGACAGACAAGAGAAGTCTTAAACCTTAAAGGTTTAGTTTTCAGTTTTAATCATATAGAAATTGATTAATATAGACAAATCCATTAATCAATAATTCAGAGTGCAAAGCTTAGTTAAAGTACTCAACCAATCGAAGAACTCAGTAAAGTTCAGGTCAGTAAAATTCAAAGTACAAAATTGGAGTGCAATCCAGCATGGATTTACCGCTAAGGGTCAGTAAGGAAAGGCCTCTGACACACCCAAAGAGAGTACACTTTTAAAGGATTGTAAACAAATGATTTCATACATTCACTACAGTTGTAGATGGTTCCCATAAAATAGACCAATCAGAGTTATACAGAGTGAAACAGATGCAAGAAAATACATTTAGGAATTCTCTCATAGTTCGACAACCTGAAGCTTCTGACGTATACTACCTGTACTAGAACAAATATTGCTTCATTATTTGTGATTTTGCTAAGACAGCTAGGCGCAACCTTGAACAGGAGCAGTTGAATTGATGCAACATTTAATATTCTCAGTAAGGTTGTTGCCTTCCCTGTAAAAAGTACATTAAAATATTATTCTACTGAGGAATTAAAATATGAGTTTATTCACGAGATACAGGATGTAGACAGCAAATGTCTCAGGATGGAGTATGAGGCGTGAAATTTCTAAATTAGCTAGAGTTCCATTTTCATTAATGCAATGCTTTCAATTACAGAAAAATGTTATAAACCTCTTCTCCCCCCGACAAATCATTAGAATCATCACAATTGTTCCCTTTTAAAGAGATATCATAAAACAGAAGTCATCAGCTTTGAATTCTTTCATCTGGAGCTCGCATATCTTGTAGGCCTGATTTTGGCTCTCTCCAAGTGCGATGTCACTCGTATACCTTTTCTTCTGTTCATTGCTGACTGATTTTTTTCCTACAATTTGTCCCACCCTTTAATGAAGCATATCCAAAAACCTTTAATAAAGAGAAGAACACATTGTGTCCCAATTAGGATTATTAGTATTGGCATTAATATTAGCTTAATGATTCCTCTTTCTACACTTTCAAACCACTCACATGTCTTTGAAAACCCACTTCAGCGTTAAAGTCCTGAGCCTACGGTTCGGGCCTTTAACAAGAGAGCAGGTCTTTAATGCTGATATGGCCCAGCTACACAGGGCTATCAGGCAATCAGAACATTCCGCACTAGAGGGCAGAATGTTCTAATAAATAAATAAAGGCCTCACGGAGCCCAAGGGGATTTCTTTGTTCAAAGCAACAGCTGTGAACTACAGTATTGGAATGTTGGAGCTCCAGGCATCTACCAGCCATTAGAAGCCCAGAGCACTCCATTGTTTTCAAAGGAGCTCCCAACATTCCAGTGTTCTACTATAGCCTTAGAACCCGCCGTAGCGGGCTCTACCGGCTATTAAAGGCCCGCTCCCCGCGTTAAATGCCCGAGCCGAAGGCGAGGGCATTTAACAAGGGAGAGGGACTTTAATAGCCGGTAGAGCCCGCTACGGCGGGTTCTAAGGCTATTAGAACATTCTGCCACACAGGGCAGAATGTTCTATTAAAAAAAAAAATGTTCACGGAGCCTGAGGGGATTTAAATCCCCTCGGGCTCCGTGAGGCTTTGTTCACAGCTGTTGCTGTGAACAAAGCAAACATTGGAATGTTGGCGCTGCGGGCTTTTACCGGCCAGTAAAAGCCCGCAGCACTCCATTGTTTTTAATGGAGCCTCCAGCATTCCAATGTTCTAATATTTGTTTAAAGCTAATCCTCCTTCTCCTTAGATAAGTATTGTTCCCGCTATTCAGGTTATCTCTAAAGTATATCCTTTGAAGGAATAAAGCTGCATAACAACTTTCCACCCAGATAAGTGGCAACTGGAAATAAGCAGAATTGACACAAGCATAATATATTTCTTGAGAATCATGTTCAGAGGGCCAGGGGGCAAGCAGCAATTACTGGGTCCCAATTGTGGATTTAGAGGCCTTTTACTCCTGATGTCCCGAGGCCCATCCTACTATGGGCTCTGATCAGTTGGGCCAAATACCCCTTCAGCACTTGATTCACAATGGTAGCAGTCCAAGGCTTCTTGGGGAGGAGGGAAGTGTAAGGCAAGCACAGACTGACAACTCAAAACACATCCAGCAACCCCAATAATTGCCCGGTCAAATACTTGCTAGTATTTATCTGCAAATACAAAGTGCAATACAACACTGCAAGCAGTATACACAGCCTTCTTCAGGCAACCCCACTAGCATTACTTGGATCAGCTTTTTAGTCCCACTTCACCATTAATGGCTAATGGGTAATTCCCATTCATGCGTGGTGATATCCAAGCTAGGCCTGCTAATGTGTTCAAGTCTCAGAAGTTCTATGGGGCTCTTTGGCATGATTTCCAAGTCCCCGTGCTGCAACGCATTAATTCGGAACAAGTTCCCCTTATATGTTAGCCTTTCCGGCTTTCGCAGAGTGGTCGTTCCGAGTTCCTGGGAGCCCCTCGGCCATCTGATGGTGTACAGACGGTAGGAAGATTTGGTTGAGGCAGCTGCTGTTTTCTTTGGCTCCTCTGGTGGTAAGTCTCTCCTGGGGTAGGTCTCCGATGGTCCCAGACGGGGACTTGAAGTCGTTTCTCTCACCTTTCACGAGTCATGGCCAGTGGTGTCTTCTCTGCTGTATGTGGGGTCAGGGTGAAAGCCCTTTTTCTCCTTAACGTCCCCTTCCTCCATACATGCAGGTAGGGTCACTGCAGCACATACAGGTGACTGCTGTCTCTCTTTACTGCGGCCCTTAACTGGAATACAAGGGTGGAAGGCAGCACAACAAGAGGGTTGACCCCTGTGGGTCACAACGTTGTATAGGGCAATGGCTCTCTGTCTCTCACAGGGCAGCACTAAGGGCAGAAACCCTTATTCTTCACAGTGATCCCCATCAGGCAAGTGGGGTCACAGACTTGAGCACATGGGCCAACAGCCTGATTAGTGAAGCAGTCCTGATTGACCGAAATCTTACAATCTGCTGGGACCCCAGCAAAATGATCCCCACTGGACCTTGCTCCCTCCAAGTGATCTCCTTCACGTCACAGGGCCCACTGGTCTTGGGTCAGACAGAAGCTGGTGCTACAGGCTCCAGGCGAGTGTTCTTGATCCTCCTAAGTGATGTCCCCTCACCCAGCATAGAAGACTGGCAGACTCATGCTGACCTCCACGCTAATGCACAGCTTCAGTTTGACGACTTGGGAGTCTCAAGCTTTACTTTTTATAATCCATTTCGAGACACACTTGTGGTTTAGTGTCTCTGTATCTGAAGTTTGTGCTCTGCAGTTTGCTTACTTTCATTGTGCTCTTCCTCCATAGAGCAGTCTATGAGAACAAGACAGTCTCCGATCTTGATCTCGACTTACCTACACAGTTCCAATGCAAACCATACAGGCCCAGTACTAAACCATCCTCTGCTGCCAGAATTTGACATTGCGCTACACCTCGTTCCTTTGTGCGCGAGATGGGCAGAGTGGTGTTAATCCCTTAACGGATTTTAGTGCTCCTTGAGGAATCTGTGTCTCAATAAATCATTGAATTTGGAAATCTCAGTAGGAACACTCAGAACCCATTTAGTCCTTCAAAAATGACAGAGAGGCCTTAAACATTAAAGGTTTATTTTCAGTTCTAGTCATATGAAAATCAAGTATTATAGATAAAATCAATTAATCAATCAATCAGAGCGCAAAGCCAGGTAAATACAGAGTCAATTAAAAAACTCAGTTAAGTTCAGGTAAGTAAAACAAAATGTACAAAATGGGAAAGCCATCCAGCATGGATTCACCTTGAAGGATCAGTAAGGAAAGACCTTCGACACATCCAGTTCAAAGAGAGCACACTTTAATATTGTTCTGAACAAAGGATTTCATACATTTACTACAGTTGTACATGGTTCCCATAAAATAGGCCAATCAGAGCTAAGCAGAGTGAAACAGTTGCAAGAAAATACATTTGAGGAATCTCTCATAATTCTACAATATGGAGCGTCTCACGAATACTACCTGTACTAGAGCTATTGCTACATTATGTGTGATTCTGCTAAGACAGCAAGGTGCAATCTTAAACAAAAGTAGTTAACCTGAAGCAACATTTAATATTCTCAAGGAGATCATTGTCTTGTCTGTGAAAAGGACATTCACGCATTAATCTGCTAAGGAATGAAAATACAAGTTTATCCACGTTATCAAGGTAATTGACAGCAAATATTACAACCAAGATGGAGTATGAGGCCTAAGATGTCTGTTAGCTAGAGGTAGATTTTCGTTAGTGCAGTGCATTTAATTTCAGAACAATAACCTTATCCTCGGGGTAATGAGATACCCCCTTCCACAGTGTTGATCGGAGTGCAGGTCTCATATGCCCGAAGGCACTGACCTTAGATCGTGCAAACGTCATGGGACTAGAAGAGACAGGCTTACTTAGTTCAGGCCTCCCTGGGCCACAGGTGGGCCTTGCTAGAGATAAGAGATCAACCAGTCCACGCAGAGCTAAGCTAGGAGTCCGTAAAGAGTCAGCTCTGCCCCTCAAGCTTCAGTGTCGACCCTCAGACCCCACAACTTTATGTGGCTAATTAACCAGAAAGAGGCGCACTGGGAACACGCCCACTAATCAGGAGTGATTGCCAGAGGGACCTGACCAAGGGTCACTGTCATTTATGAAGAAAAGTCAGAGGTGAGGAAGGATAGATTGTCCCGAAGGAGATGTGGGTTAAATGGGCATATCTCTTAATCTCCCTGTGCCTATGACAAAAAAGTCGGATCTTCCATAACTTTATCTTGTGCTCCTGTAAAGCCATGTTATACCCTTGGGTCAAGGTCTATCTATCTATCTATCTATCTATCTATCTATCTATCTATCTATCTATCTATCTATCTATCTATCTATCTATCTACCTATCTATGACATAATCGATCTTTATTACCTCGTATGCACACAGATTTTAACAGGCCCTTCTGGGCCTCTGGGTATGGTAGTCAGCCTCGGACGATAGACTGACATCACCGATGGCCTTTTCTTTGTTGGTTCAGAAGAGAATCGCTGTTTCTTTATAGGCCGCCCGTCCCTAAACCAGTAGCCTCATTCCATTATCAGTCATGGAACATGGAACTGCTGTACAGTTCTGTGGCCGTGGACTGTCTTGCTACCATTACTGTAAGTATGAGGGATCTCATGGTGCCTGTCTTATGAACAGCACTTATCAGAACAATATTTAAATAGTGTGGCACAGAGCTTTGACAAAGGGTCCCCGTTTCCCCCAACACTATGCAAGGTAGGTAGTAGGTCTCCTATGCTTGCCAACTGACCCGGTCCAGGCGGGAGACTCCAGATTATTTTAACTGAAAATGGCTTACTTTTAGCCATCTCCCGCCACAAAAAGTGCTTCTTCATCAACTGAAGTCGGTGTGGAAAATACATTCCCCTGATTTGTTTTTCAAAATCTCCCACTTTACGTGATTAAAATGTTGGCATGTATGGACTCCTCGTGAGTGCGGCACTAGTTGCTTGCAGACGCTCGAGGGTAGCCCCCCTCTCCTTCGGCTGTAAATCTCCACTGTCTTACTCACAATTACTGGAGATGTCCCAGCATGGCCTGGCTTCCTCATGACTTACAGAGCTGGCATCTCGCTGCTTACCGTCAACATCCTTAAAGAGTCTAGAGACAGAGGCAGGTCACTTAAAGGGGAACTCCAGACATTCTTTGAATGAGTTCATCTGATTAATCAAATATTTCTGAGCAGTTTTCCATGGAAGGAGAGAATACTTACATTAGAACATTTTCAGCTGACAGAGCTACTTGCTGACAAAGCAGCAAATAGCTTTTTGTATGAGAGGCCAGTGGAGAAATTATGTGAAACCATTTATTCCCATGCTACAGCATCCTTGTAGTTGACTAAGTATTCATTATCTGTAGCCCCTACGTTACTGCCACCCCCGCCCCGCTCCCCCCAGGTCCACTGAGTGGAGTAAAGACCATGGGGAAGAGCATATCTTCCTCTCCTTCTAGGAAGGAACCGAGATGGTGCGACCTTAGTATCACGGAAGATGAAGCTTCCGTGCAGTGCGAACAACACATAGGCCCTCATTACAACCCTGGCGGTAAATGCTGCCTACCACCATGCTGACGGCCGCCAACATACTGTGACCGCGGCGGTATTCCACTACGGGTATTATGACCCACACTAAGACATCCGCCACTATACAGACACCCACACAAGTCCGCCAGACCAAAGGTCAGTGATAAACTGGCGGTACCAAAACCCACACCATTACGGCAACAGGAATACGCCCCCAGTATCACGACCCACAAATCACCGCAGCGGTCTTTCAACCGCTGTAAACCATTGCGGTACACACCGCTGCGCTCAAAATACACACACACTTACAAGACACCACCACATTGGACAAATCAAAGTACACACACCTGACACACATACACACACCACACCCACACCACTATAAACCCCACACCCACATTACCCACAACCCCTTACAGCAAAAAAAGATAGCAAGCAGAGAGAGACAAGCCAGGAGCACCCACTCAATCAGAGGCACAACACATCATCACCCATACACCATCCACGCACCTCACAACACAACACTCCACACATCACCCCACACATCCTCACACATCCCACTCACACCACATCCATGGCACGCCAAAGACACCCCAGGTTTGCAGAGGAGGAGCTAAGGGTCATGGTGGAGGAAATCATCCGGGTAGAGCCACAGCTATTCGGATCACAGGTGCAGCAGACCTCCATTGCAAGGAAGATGGAGCTATGGCAGAGGATCGTGGACAGGGTCAACGCCATGGGACAGCACCCCAGAACGAGGGATGACATCAGGAAGAGGTGGAATGACCTACGGGGGAAGGTACGTTCCGTGGTTGCAAGACACCAGGTAGCTGTACAGAGGACTGGCGGTGGACCACCACCTCCTCCCCCACAACTAACAACATGGGAGGAGCAAGTCTTGGCAATAATGTATCCTGAGGGCTTCGCAGGAGTAGCAGGAGGACTCGACTCTGGTAAGTCAAATTTTTACTACTTTATCCCCCTACCCTACCTGCTTGCCATCACAAACAACAACCCCTACCCTCACCCTCATCACTTCACCACCTCACACATACCACACTATCACAAACCACCCATCCCAATACCAAGCCCTGCATGTAACACCAATGCATGGACCCCCATCACAGACCTGCATGGACACCCATCACCACAGCATGCCCAGTAGAGAGACTCACCCAGCCCACAAAATCACCACGCACACAAGGTAAAGCTGACAGGGAAATCACAATCATACAGGGAAACACACCCATGCACAAGATGGCACACGCAGATACAATAACACTGCTTTTGCATCCCTGCAGGACCCCTTCTCAACGTCACCGGAGAGGAGGTGCCAGCTACATTCAGACCCCTTCCAAAAGAGGCCCACAGTGACGACAGCAGCTCTGCACGTCTGGATCAGGATGACCAACCTGTCCCATCAGGGACCCCTGGACAGTCGGTTACCCTGCCACAGTCCCAACCCACCACAGTGCCCCCCCTCAGGAAACACCACCACAGCACTCACTCAGCGGGCCCATGCCACTGTCCCCAGGACACGTCAGTCAGCAGTGTGTCCACCACTACAGGGACCCCAGGCAACCCCACAAACCCAGGACGATCAGGGACCTGGGGTCAGTGGCAGTGGGCACACGGTTCAGGGGACAGAGACACAGGACAACAGAGAAGCTGGGAGGACTGCTGCACGATAGGGGAAGGACAGGCCCAGGGAACCCACTCTCCAGGAGGCACTCTCCAACATCCTGGGAGCATACCACCATTCCCAGGAGACCTCTGGCCAGATACTGGCCAAGTTGCAGGAGACCCAGCGGCTGCAGGAGGGACAGTACCAGGGGATCAGGGAGGACCTCAAAAACATCTACATCATCCTGGTCATCCTTGCAGGGGTGCTGGCAGACATGGGCAAGACCATAAGGGAGGCAGTGGTACAACAACGAGCCCCTGACACTAGCCACACGGAAGAACAGCCCTCCACCTCCACTGGCGCTAGTGGACAGGAGGCCCAGCCACAGGACCAACAGGCCACCAGCACCCCACCCTCTGCAGAAGGAGAACCACACCGCAAACGGTCCCTGCGATCCAGGCAGAAGACAGAGAACATTGCCAAGACCTCTGCCAGAAAATAAGACTCTCCTGATTGTCACCCTTCTGTCCAACTCTGTCACCCTGTCCACCTTGAACTGCCATTACTTCCCTTCCTATGCCCCATTGGACAATGCACCTGTGATACCAAGAGACTGGACTCTACCCTGGACTTTCCTCCACTATCACCCCAGCCCATTGCACATCCCCCTCTACTTATGAGCACTTAAATAAACACCCTTGGAACAAATACAAATCTGGAGTCTGTCAAATGATTGAAATATGTATTAGTTCAACATGATCAAAGCATTGCAAGTCATATGTACAGTTAAATATACTTTGGAATGACCTTTGGTGGGCAGCAGTACACATAGCAGGAACCAGAGTGAGACACAGAGATCTGAAAATAGAGATGCCAAAGGGTACAGTAAGTGGCCATAGACATAGGGAAATCAGGCTGCCATGTACAATGTCCAACAGAAAACTAAAAAGTTAAGTGAAGTTACAGTGTCTTACCTGTGTGTCACTGGAAGTACTGCTGTATTATATTACTTCTGTTGCCAACATCTTCTTCCTCTGCCTCCTCTTCCTCACTGTCCACAGGCTCCATCGCTGCCACAAGATCATCTCCAGGCTCATCTTCCTGCAGAAAAGGCACCTGGTGTCTCAAGGCCAGGTTGTGCAACAGGTAACGATGATCTGGCACACATTCTTGGGTGAGTAGTACAGGGATCCACGTGTCAGATGGAGGCACCGGAACCTGGCCTTCAGGAGGCCGAAGGTCCTTTCAATAATCCTCCTTGTACGCCCATGTGCCTCATTGTAACATTCCTCTGCCCTTGTCCTGGCATTCCTCACTTGGGTCAGTAGCCATGAGAGGTTGGGGTAACCAGAGTCACCTGCAAATATCGAGGGATACCTGTTAGACACACACTAACCCTTAGGGACAACCCCATACCCAGATACCTACTTATACTGTGTGGGGACCTTGGGCTCACCTATTAGCCACCCCCGGTGCCTCTGGAGTTGGCCCATCACATATGGGATGCTGCTAATCCTCAAGATAAAGGTGTCATGCACAGAGCCAGGATATTTGGCATTCACATGGGAGATGTACTGGTCCGCCAAACACACCATCTGCACATTCATAGAGTGATAGCTTTTTCTATTCCTGTAAACTTGTTCATTTCTCCAGGGGGTGGGGGCAGACAAATGCCACATGTGTACCATGAATGGCACCAATGATGTTGGGGATATGTCCCAGGGCATAAAAGTCAGCTTTCACTGTAGCCACATCATCCACCTGGTGGAATACAATGTAGCTGCGCATGTGTTTCAGCAGGGCTGACAACACTCTGGTCAGCACGTTGGAGAACATTGGCTGAGACATCCCTGATTCCATGGCCGCTGTTGTTTGGAAGGAACCACTTGCCAGGAAATGGAGCACTGACAGGACCTGCACTAGAGGGTGGGCTAGCGGATAGCTGACATCAGGTCTGGCTCCAATTGGGTACACAGTTCTTGGATTGTGGCCCGATCAAGTCTGTAGGTTAGGATAATGTGCCTGTCCTCCATTGTCGTAAGGCCCACCAGGGGTCTGTACACCGGAGGATATCGCCATCTCATATTCAGGCTCAGCGGTTGAGGCCTATGGAAGAAAACGGTGAGCAGAGGGTCATATTCACACATCTATTGCACTAATGATGATTTTGTTTCCAGAACCAGTATGTGAATCCGACAGTCAGTTGCTGTGCCAGTGTCTGCTGTGACGCAATTAGGTGCCATGCCTAGGGCCCCCCTGAAATGGCGGCTGCCTGACCTGTGAGGAGGGACAAGTGGAAATGAGGTAATTCCGCTGGCGTTATGCGCCGTCGCGGTAGGCGGCCCGAAGACCGCCTTGCAAATTCACATTGGTTATCATTGGGGCCTATGGGTTCCAGGAGCCAATGGCGATGTACGCCGGCGATGACGGTATGCACTGCTGCGGACGTGACTGCCATTTTCTATCTGTTCACTCACTTGCTACCTGACCTTCAACAGGAGAGGACCTACACTGCAAGTGCTGCTGTGACCTGTGTCTGGAAGTGACAATGGCTCATGTGTCTGGGGAAAGGGCCCTTGCCTTCACTGCGGAGGAGTTGGAGAAACTGGTGGATGGGGTCCTACTCCAGTACACGTTACTCCATGGTCCTCCAGACAAACAGGTGAGTACACTGTGAGCATGATGCGTGGGCCATGAATGTATGGAGTGCTGTGTGTGTAAGCCACATGTAGGGGGGCTGAAGGGTCCTGGGCAGAGTGCTGCATGTACAGTGGTCAATATATGTGCATAAGGGGATCAGAGGGATATGGTGGGCCATGAGGATGACAGTCCAGACGGTATGACTAATCCTTTTTCTGCTGTCTTTTCCATGCAGATCAGCGCCCACCAGAAAAAGAGTATTTGGCGTGCCATCGCCAAGGAGGTGTGGACCCTGGGGGTCTTTGACAGGCGGAGCACCCACTGCTGCAAAAGGTGGGTGGTCCTGCGCCGCTGGGCAAAGAAGACGGCGGAGGCCCAGCTGGGGCTGGCCTCCCAACGAGGAAGGGGTGTCCGTCGCACCATGACCCCCCTGATGTTCCGCATCCTGGCGGTGGGCTATCCGGAGTTGGATGGGCGCTTGAAGGCATCACAGCAGCCACAAGGGGGTGAGTACAGATTTTGAATCATGACTTTGCGTGCGTTAAGAGTTACGTGGGTGGGGGATGTGGGCTATGGGTGCCCCTAGGCCAGGGCGAAGGTGGCAGGGTAGGTCCCTTGTTGGGCAGGCTCTAAAGCACTCCTACACCAATAGTGTTAGTGGGCATCTACTACTGGGCAGCTAATGGCGGTAGGCATTGTACCCCATGGGCTGGTGACTATCTTAGTAACTGGTAGTGCTGCTCCCTGTGTGTTGTGTACGCCAACGGTAGTGGTGTTGCTGGCATTGACCAAGTGTATCCTCTGACCCCCCTTTTTGTTTTGTCACCCTGTCCTTATGTGCATTAGCATCATCTGGCGGAGGAGCATAGGCACCGGGGATGGAGGGCGCTGCATCCCACATGGGCCTGGAGGCCGAATCCACCCAGGGTGAGGGCACCAGTGGGACGGAGGGCGGGGGGAGCACCACGGCAGGGACAGGAGGGGAGACCACAGACAGCAACTCCTCCTCTGATGGAAGCTCCCTGGCGGACACCTCTGTGCCCACCCCAACAACAGGTACAGCCGCCGCCCCCACTACCAGCAGCGCCCTCCCAGCAGCCCCTCAGCGTGTTTCCCGTGCCCGCTCACCCAGGAGGGTGGGCATCTCCTTCGCCCCAGGCACCTCAGGCCCTGCCCCAGTCAGCCCTGCTGCCCTCAGTGAGGAAGCTATTGACCTCCTGAGATCCCCCACTGTTGGGCAGTCAACCATACTGAATGCCATCCAGGGTGTCGAGCTGCATTTGCAACAAACAGATGCATACCTGGAGGGCATTCACTCTGGCGTGGCGGCCCAACAGAGAGCATTTCAGGCTCTGGCCTCAGCACTGATGGCAGCCCTTGTACCTGCCTCTAGCCTCCCCCCTACAACTTCCTCTACCCAGACCCAATCCCCTCAACCCCAGCCTATCCCAAGCACACCTTCAACCCAGCATTTACCCAAATCAACACACAGAAGTGGCTCACGCAAACACCACACTTCATCTCACAGGCACTCACACAAGCACCATCCCCATTCAGACACACCAACATCCACTGCTTCCACTGTGTCCCCCTCCTCCTCATCATCCACCTCCCTCCCAGTAGCGTCTCCACTCACACCTGCATGCACTACATCCTCATCCACTACCTCCATCCCCAGCATGCCCATCACAACACACCCCTCACGTGCAGTCACCACCCCCACATCCATGCACATGTCCCCTGTGTCCTCTCCCAGTGTGTCTGTGACCCATCCTTCCAAAGTACAAAAACGCAAGCAATCACCCACCCACCCAACAGCCACCCACCTCACAACAGCATCCAGCCCATGCACCTGCACCCAAACTCAGCAGACAGACACCTCTTACAACCACTCACTCTCCCTCCACTCCCAAACCCTCTCCCTCTTCCTGCCTCAGTGTTTCTAAGAAGCTTTTCCTGGCAAACATAGACCTCTTCCCTACCCCTACCGCCACATCCTTCCCCTCAGGCCAGGGTGTCCAGAACCCAGGCCAGCACCTCAGCCACCAAGTCGACTTCCACTGTGGTACCTGCAACTCACAGAGGCTCAAAGGGGGCACCCGTCATCCCAGCCAGTGTGCCACCAACCCCTGCAAAGGACAAAACCATTCCGCCACCTGCCAAGGTGAAGTGGGGGACAGCATGCAGCAAGGGCAAGGAGCACGAACCACCCAGCAAGGCCTCTTCAAAAACTCCAGCTGAAAGACCCAAGTTCACACCACCATCTACCAAGGTGAGAAAGGGGCAGAAAACACCAGGCAAGGCATTTCAGCCGTCGGAGGCTGCAGGTGAAGGCCTGGTGGCTACCAGCACAACCGCCAGCCCCGCCACCTGCACCGCGGCCAGCACCGCTAGCAGCCCCGCCGCTAGCACCGACACCTGCACCGCCGCTAGCACCACTACTGTCAGCAGCAGTAGCCCCAGTGGGCAGCCGTCCGAGGCTGCAGGAGAAGGGCTGGAGCATCCCTCTTTTACTGGCGGCACCGGCACCTTCACCACAGCCAGCACCGCCACCTGCACCGCCGCTAGCACCACCGCAGGCCCCGTCGCAAGCACCGCCACCTGCACCGCTGAGAGTAGGACCACTACTAGCAGCAGCAGCCCCAGTGGGCAGCCGTCCGAGACTGCAGGAGAAGGGCTGGAGCCTCCCACCACCACTGGCAGCACCCCCACCAGCACCAGCACTACCACCAGTTTGCAGCCTTAGCCGCTGCAGAATGGAGTCTAGCCCTGCATCTATGGACTATCATGCAACCTGTTCCCTGCAAATCTCGTGCCTCAGACACCCAGGTGAGAGACTGTGACCTTGCACCATCCAGGATGAAGCACACTGGGCACAAAGCCCCCTCCAGAACCAGTGGAAGAAGGCATCCACTCACCCCCTCGTTGGCAGGATGAAGCACACTGGGCACAAAACCCCGTCCAGAACCAGTGGAAGAAGGCATCCACTCACCCTATCCTTGGCAGGATGAAGCACACTGGGCACAAGGCCCACTCCAGAACCAGTGGAAGAAGCCATCCACTTGGAAAACTGTGGCCTTGCACTCCCCAGGAGCAAGAATTGGGCAAACCACCCACTTGAGAGACTTGTGAGACTGTGGCTTTGCACTCTCCAGGACCAAGCAGTGGGCAAACCACCCACTTGAGAGACTGTGGCTTTGAACTCCTCCAGGACCAAGCAGTGGGCAAACCACCCACTAGAGAGACTGTGGCCTTGCACTCCCTAGGACCAAGCAGTGGGCAAACCACCCACTAGAGAGACTGTGGCCTTGCGTCCCCAGGACCAAGCAGTAGGCAAACCACCCACTAGAGAGACTGTGGCCTTGTACTCCCAGGAGCAAGCAGTGGGCAAACCACCCACTTGAGAGACTTGAGAGACTGTGGCCTTGCACTCCTCCAGGACCAAGCAGTGGGCAAACCATCCACTAGAGAGACTGTGGCCTTGCACTCCCCAGGAGCAAGCAGTAGGCCAACCACCCACTAGAGAGACTGTGGCCTTGCACTCCCCAGGACCAAGCAGTGGGAATGGAGCCCCCTCGAGGAGCAGTGGCGTTATTCCATTTTCCGGGTGAGGTGCCCCCCCTTCCCTATTCCTCTGTGGTGCCTGTGTGTTTTCGACCTGATGCCCCTGCATTGTTCTCTCCGTATTGAGGCAGGAGTCAAGTGTGGGCTTGGCCCATGATTTTTGGCCCAGTGGCCCACGGACATTTTGAATGGGCAATGTACCGTCTTATGTACATATTGTATATTTTTGTAAATACTGTTTTTCTATTTATTACGTATATCTGCCTATTTCTCAAATATCACTGTTTAAGTCAATCCCTTTTGTTCTTGCGTTCTTCCAGGGGGTTACAGGGTGTAAATGTAATGTTGATGCATGTGTTTGTGTGTATGGTGTTGTGGGTGAGGGTGGGGGTGTTGCGAGTTGAGTGTGTGTCATTCTCTTTTTCCTCCCCCAATCCCCTGTGTACTAGGTGAAGTACTCACCGTGGTTGTCACCGCCGGCTTTCGTATTCCTGGTAGATGAGGAGGTAAACCAGCATGAGCAGGACCTGCAGCTCGGGCTCCATGGCGTCCTGGTTCTTCGTTGAGTGTCTAGAGGTGAGTGGTTTCCCTTCCAAGTCCTGTTTCCGCCGTGCTTTTGATGGCGTTGGTACCGCCCCGGAAAAGCTGGCAGATTGGCGGGTTGTGATGGGGTGGGCGGTACATTGTCTTCCGCCTGGCTGTTGGCTGATACCGCCGCAGTGTTTGTTGCTACCACCGTGGCGGTCAATGGGTTAAAGTGACTGGAGCGATTTAAATGAACACCAGTTACATTACATAAGGACACATTCATTTGTGCTAGACAGGGTGGGATTGAGTGATTTGCCCAGAATCCCAGGATGCTGAGACGATGCCGAGACTCAAACCCAGCTCCAAAGTCGGCAGCTCAGGTCGTTATTCCACAACCTTTCCCCCTCTCCTGTCTTGGTACAACTGCTAAAATAATATTTGTGCACCAAGGGTAGGCAGTACAAGACTCACAGTGACAGCAATATATTTGTCCAACTGCTGATAATAATTTTTCTCATGTCCCAATCCTTCTTGCAGCATTAGAAGTATTATTTCGGCATGATTTAGAGTGTCTTGTGGTACTCCGTCAGTTGGTGGTCAGTCATCAGAGGGGCAGTGACTGGAGATGTCTGCCATCAGATATATGCCCTACATGATGACAAAGCACTGAAATAGGGCAAGAGTGCTGACAGCCTGTTGAAGCCAAAGATTTAGGCACCTGAAAGGGCAGGATGCCTCTGTGCAAGCGCCGCATGGGTGAAGCACTTTCTACAAAACAACTTGCCAGTCAGGTGGGGAACTCTAAATCAGGAAAGAAAAGCTACCATTGAACTGGCCTTCCTAGCCATGTGTAAGGCTCTTAGTGATGTGTACTTTGCCCTAGGCCCTCCTAAAATGGCTATCTACGAAACATTAAGACTTACAAACTTGGACTGATGGCTTTTCTGAAAAATATTCTCTCAAACCTAGAACAGAAATGTTTTTTGACACACATTAGACGTGAAGCATCTTTACTGCATGTTTATCACATTTTTGCTCTATGGCCCTCGTCAAGTTTGGTCTCTCAGTTTCTGACATCCCCCACATGGAATTTTAACTGAAACACCCCTACTCAATTTGTGCCTGCATTCTGTGGTGACTCGATCCTTTTCAGCCACCACCCAAGGGAGTCATTAGCACATCAGAGAGCTGACCCATCTCTCTCAATCTACATGTGAAGTGTACATGTAAAAAACAAGTGCCTTCAGTCTCACCATCCCACAGGACCTAGGCAAGTCAACCAAAAGCTGTCAGTCATGGCAGTTTTGGCATTCCCTTCTGGAATGTTGTTCCTTTTTGCAGATTATCACCATCATTTGCCAGGCCTAGGAAGTTAATTGTGAAGGGGTGTGGAGGGTCAATGAGTGTATGTGAAAATGTGTGCACAGTTCAATCAATCAATCAATCATAGCATCTGTAAAGCGCACTACTCACTTGTGAGGATCTCAAGGTGGTGGGGGGGTGCTGCTACTGCTCTAACAGCCAGGTCTTGAGGTGCCTATTGAAGGTTAGCAGGTCCTGTGTCTGTCGCAGATGGATGGGAAGAGTGTTCCACGTCTTGGTGGCGAGGTGGGAGAACGATCTGCCACCGGCAGTCATTCTGTGGATGCGTGGAACGGTGAGGAGGGCAAGGTCAGCGGAGCAAAGCTGGCGGGTCGGGGTGTAGAAGGAGAGTTGTCTGTTGAGGTATTCTGGTCCGGCGTTGTGCAGTGCTTTGTGACGGTGGGTGAGGAGCTTGAACATGATTCTCTTGTTGACGGAGAGCCAGTGCAGGTCTCTCAGATGGGCTGTGATATGGCTGTGGCGGGGGATGTCCAGGATGATGCGTGCGGAAGCGTTCTGTTTGCGTTGTAGTCTTTTAAGGAGCTTGGCCGTGGTTCCTGCGAAGAGGGCTTTGCCGTAGTCCAGTCTACTGCTAACGAGGGCTTGGGTGACCGTCCTTCTGGTTCCGGTGGGGATCCATTTGTAGATCTTCCAAAGAATGGGGAGGGTGTTAAATCAGGAGGAAGAAACAGCGTTGACTTGCTGGGTCATTGATAGCGATGAGCCCAAGATGAACCACAGGTTGCGTGCGTGGTTGGTGGGTGTCGGTGCGGTTCCAAGTGTGGCAGGCCACCAGGAGTCGTCCTAGGCAGAAGGGGTGGAGCCGAGTATGAGGACCTCAGTCTTGTCAGAGCTCAGTTTCAGACAGCTGTTCTTCATCCATTCGGCGATGGCCTTCATTCCTTTGTGGAGGTTGGTTTTGGCGGTGGTGGGGTCCTTGGTGAGGGAGACTATCAGCAGAGTGTCATCGGTGTATGAGACGATGTTAAGGTCGTGTGATAGGACGATGTTTGCGAGCGGAGCCATGTAAACGTCAAAGAGGGTCAGGCTGAGGGAAGACCCCTGGGGTACACAACAGATGATCTTGGTGGCTTCAGAGTGGAATGGAGGGAGGCAGACTCTCTGAGTTCTGCTGGTGAGGAAGGAGGTGATCCAGTCCAGGGCTCTGTCGCGGATCTCTGCTTCGTTGAGGTGTGTGCGTAGGGTGTGGTGGCAGATGGTGTTGAAGGTGGCCGAGAGGTCCAGGAAGATGAGGGCTGCGGTTTTGCGGTTGTCAAGTAGGATCCTGATGTCATCGGTGGCGGCGATGAGGGTGGTTTTAGTGCTGTGGTTGCTGCGGAATCCGGATTGGGATGAGTCCAGAGTGTTGTTCGCCTCGAGGAAGTGGGTCAGTTGTTTGTTGACAATCTTTTCGATTACTTTTGCCGGGAAGTGGAGCAGGGAGATGGGCCGGAAGTTCTTGAGGTCCTTTGGGTCTGCCTTGGGTTTCTTGAGGAGGGTGTTGATCACGGCGTGTTTCCAGCTCTGCGGGAAGGTGGCGGTCTCGAAGGAACTGTTGATGATCTTCCAGAGTTAGAGTGCGATGACGGAGCTCGCTTTGTTGAAGATGTGGTGAGGGCAGGGGTCGGATGGTGAGCCGGAGTGGATGGTGTTCATGATTTTGATTGTGTAGTGGTCGTTGACGTGGGTCCAGGAGAGCAGGAGGTTGGTGTGGCTAGGGGGCAGTGAGTCTGTGGTGTCGGTGATTGACGGGGGTCTGGGTTTTGAAGCTGTCATGGATGTCTGTGATCTAGCGGCAGAAGAAGGTGGCTAGCGAGTTGCAGAGCTCTTGCAATGGCAGGATGTCGTAGACGTTATAACTGGGATTGGAGAGTTCCTTCACGATGTTGAAAAGCTCCTTATAGCTGTGTGCGTTGTTGTCGATGCGTTCTTTGAAGGAGGTTCTTTTGGCGGTTCGGATGAGTTGGTGGTGTCTGCGGATCGCATTCTTGAAGGCTGTGTCGTTGTCCAGGGTCTGTTCTTGGTGCCACTTCTTCTTGAGTCTTCGGCATGTTTGCTTGGATTCTTCGAGGTCGGCGGTGAACCAGAAGGCCTTTCTGTCGGTGCATCTGAAGGTTTCTTGATCGGGGTGAGTGTTGGCACAGTTGTCGATTCATTGCCTGAGGTTGCGGGCGGCTGTGTCGTATCAGTGGTGTCGATTGGTGGGTTCCGGGAGAGGGTGATGATCAGCTGGACCTTGTTCCATCTGTGGTGGGGAATCCACTCCGGGTGGTGGTGCGTTGTAGGTTTCTCGAAGGTTAAGGGGACGCAGCGGTGGTCGGTCCAGTGTAGTTCGGTGGTGTGGCTGAAGGAGACGTGTTTGCTGGTGGAGAAGATGGGGTCAAGCATGTGTCTTGCGGAGTGGGTGGGTGTCGTGATAAGCTGCTTGAGTCCAAGGTTGGTGAGCAGGGTGGTGGAGTTGTTGTCGTTGGTGTTCTCAAGGTGGAAGTTCAGGTCCCCAAGGAGTATGTAGTCGGTGGATGTGAGGGCGTGCGTGCTGACAGTGTCGGTGATGGAGTCGCTGAACTGCTGTCAGGGTCCGGGAGGGTCTGTAGATGAGGGTCTCTCTAAGGGTGGTGTTTGGATCGGTGTGGATCTGCAAGTGCAGGCGTGTCTTCGGTGATGATCGTGATTCTGAGGGTATTCCTTTGGACGATGGCGAAGTCTCCTCCTGGTCTGTTGGTGCGGTCCCTACGGGTGATCTTGTAGCTGTCCGGGATGGCTATGGCGATGTCAGGCGCTGAGGAGGGGTTCATCCAGGTCTCGGTCAGGAAGGGAACGTCCGGGGAGGCTGAGTTGAGTAGGTTCCAGAGTTCGATGGTGTGTTTGTGGACAGACCAGGTGTTCAGTAGGATGCATCTGAGATGATTGTGTCCTGCCTTGGCGGGCGGGTCACTGGCATGGAGGCTGGGGAAGGTGCAACTCCAGCTGGAGAAGGGTCTGCGGTTGAGCCACGGGGTGGCCTGGTGGCAGGTGGATGAGTGGCTGGCGTTGAACATGTGGAGGGTGATGGCGTCGTAGTGGTGTTGTGCGTCGCAGCAGTGGGGGGAGCAAGAACCAGGGGTTCCGGTGCTGGGCGAGATCCAGGCACGGACAGGCAGAGACGGGCTTGGCTTAGGTGCACATTCAGCGCCTTAGCGGCGCACCCACTGCGCACGGCTGCAATTAAGCAGGGGGGGAGGGGTCGTGGCCAAGATGGCGACCGGAGCGGCAGCATAGTTTGGAGCTCCAAGCCCGGCCAAAAGAAATCTCCTGTATCCAGGTGGTCTCCAGCTCCCCCAGCAGATCGCCTTGAACCCTGTTGCCCCTGGGCCACCCCGGAGGGTATTGGGCCATGGTGGTGCTTGATCGGAGGAGGAGACGCCGCCTCGTCGGTGGTGTGGTGGTGGCCGAGTCGTGCACCAGCCCTAGTAAGCGTACTGGTAAGCACCGCTAGTGCTGGACGCCAAACCACTCGGGGTGGGCGGCCGAAGGCGATCAGGAGGTGTGTGCCCCCGTTGCTAACGGTCGCTGAAGGGGCATGTGGGTTCTGGGCCGGGGAGTGGTGCCTCGGCGGCACTCTTCAGGCAGCGGCCTGCGCTGTGCCAGATGGACAAGGAGCGCAGCACTTGGGGAAGTCCCTACTGCCCGATCGGGGACCGGTGAGCTTACACCGTTTGCGCCACGCTACATGGCACGCCAGTGGATGGGCAACCCCTGGGGGCCCCCCCAAAGTTTGGTGTTCGAATGGGCAAGCCAAAGCCTGCTAGGACACCGGCAGCGACTATGGCCACGCCAGAAACCCCGCCTGCGGGCCTGGACGTAACCTCCCAGGCATTACAGCAAATGGATGCCACACTACACGTTCACACATCGCAATTCAAAAAGGTACTATAGGCCATATTGGACACCAAAAACACCTTGGAAGCAAAGATCGATGCTGTAACACTTTATGTTAACTTATTATGAGCCAACCATCGCACATTGACCGAGAGAGTCACGGAAACGGAGAAAGAAGTGGCTGCGCTAAATCCCACCATGAAGGAACTCCAATAGAAGATGCTTCAATTATCTACGGAAATGGACACTCTGAGGTGCAGAGCGGAGGATGCGGAGGGGAGGTTGCGGCATAACAACATCCGCCTGGTAGGATTTCCGGAACGGGCAGAGGGCTCCAACGCTGAATTGTTCCTGGAACAGTGGCTTGCAGATACAGTTCTACAGGATAAAATACCGAAATTCTTCTTGGTGGAACGAGCACACACAGTGCCGGGCAGGCCCCCACCGCCAGGAGCGCACCCTCGTCCATTAATAGCCCGCTTGCTCAATTACCGAGATAGGGATCTTGTGCTTCAGCTTTTCCGTAAAGATGGACCGCAGAGCTTTGAAAATGCACTAATATCTGCCTACATAGACTTCACTGCTGAAGTCCAAAAGAAACGCAGCTCCTTCTATCAGGTGAAGCAACGCCTCCGAGAGCATAAAATCAAGTACGCCCTTCTGTAACCTGCAAAACTATGTGTACAAGATGGCTCCAAAGTACACATTTTTGCCTCCCCGGAAGGCACCTGGCTTCATGCCAATGGACTCGCTCAACCTACGCAACCGGAAGATACCGGGGAGCAATGGTCGACCCCAAAGGGAAAACGTAAACGCCGGGCACGGATGAGGGCCAAGCCCACCCCGGCCCAGGCGGTGGAGGAACGTTCTCGATTGTTGCGGGAGACCACACAGTTCGTAGCTAACCCATTCTCTACACTACGGGAGCCTATGGATACAGACACTGATCCCCCTGAGACCCGCTGCTTACCCCACACTCCGCAGATGATATCTGAACTAAGCAACCTACATTGTTGGGAATCATGATACGGTGGGCCCTCTGTTAACTTCCTGGCTGGAAATTGACCGCCCTCCCAGGTCCACGGTTGGGCAATATCGGGTCTTTGGGTTGGCCCCCAGGATCCCTTGGTAGAGCCTAGGGGTGTCAGGACTCGAGCTGCTATCCGGATGACCGGGAGCACAGGTCTTACTAACTGGCTTTCACCCCGCGCCTTATTTCGTATGGACCAGTTGTTCCCCATGCCTGCTTGCAGGCTACGTTTTGATTTTCAATGTACGTTGTTAGTGACTCATAATGTTGGTCCCTTGTTAGACTTGTATGGGTATCTCCTTTTACATTCCCATCAGTTTGCTTTGTTATTGCCACTAATCATGCTTAGAGCGCAGGGAAGGGGGCGCGATCACAGACTTGGGGGTGGTGTTATACCTCCAGAGTGGGCACAGACAGGTCTTGTTTGGACGGCTGCAGACCAGAATCCTTGGGATCCATGACTGACTCACATTACTACACAGACATGACTACACAGACACAAAC
Source organism: Pleurodeles waltl (assembly GCF_031143425.1). Lineage (NCBI taxonomy): Eukaryota > Metazoa > Chordata > Amphibia > Caudata > Salamandridae > Pleurodeles > Pleurodeles waltl. Next base: position 217,966,400 of record NC_090445.1, read on the forward strand.
ACGTACACCACGCTACAATGTGGTCACATGGAACATGAGGGGAATGGCCACACCATGAAAGTGACAGCGTATATACGTATACCTGAAGCGCCACATGGTGCATATAGCTATGCTGCACGAAACACACTTGTCGGAATCCACTCTAGGGAGAATACGCTCCAGCTGGAAAGGTCAAACCTTTGGAACCACCTCCTCATCATTCGCCCGGGGCGTGGCAATTTGGATTGCCCCCGGAGTGCCCTACGTGGTTGACCACACACAAGTGGACCCCAATGGTAGATATGTAGTAACCGAGGGCTACCTTGACGGCGCACCACTGTCCCTTGTGGCACTATACACACCCAACACTAATCAAAGATATTTCTTAAATACGATGACAGCTAGGCTGCTTCGGGATCCTGCTAGGGAGATTCTATGGAGGGTAGACTTCAACTGTGTCCTTGACGTTCATCCTGACCGCTCCTTCCCCCCACTACCGACTGCACAGAGTAGACACATTTCTCACGAGTTTGAGGCCTGGAGAGAGAAGAATGGCTTATGTGACATATGGGGAATGGGACACTCACCAGAGCGTGAATACTGCTTTTACTCTCCGTCCATGACCTACACACCAGAATAGATCTGATTCTGGCACCATCAACAATGGTGCATAAGGTTCACGTCTCTGATTACCTGGCACGCACTGCGTCAGATCACTGCCCGTTACGAGTGGTCTTAGGTTGGGGCCACCCGAACACAGGGATACCTACGTGGCACTTGCAGGAAGAGGCATCATCTGACCCCCCTTTCACGAACAGCTCGCCACATGCTAATCCATTTACTTTTCACACAATAATAACACGACGACCCACCGGGCAACAGAATGGGACGCACATAAAGTGGTGGTATGTGGCCACTGTATGGCCGCTTCTGTGGGGGTCCGGCGGGTATTGGTTCGGGAGCTAGCAATATTGGAGTCTAAAATGCAGGCAGCGGAGATTGCTGCGGCTAGAGGTGAGGCGCCACCTGGGTAGCTTAGTTTCTTGTGGGCCAGACATAGGGAGGCTGACGCTAGATTAGGCAAACATGATTACAGGCATTACATGACACGACAATACATGGAGGGAGACAGATCAGGCCGCCTGCTGGCTCGGCTGGTCCGAGATGCCCCCCAGCACTCACCTATAGGGGCAATCAAAATGGACTCTGGCGTGATAGTGAATACCCAAGCAGCAATTAATGAAGCTTTCTATGACTACTATCAGAAACTATACGCGTCCTCCTCCCCTCCCCCGACAGGGCGAGTAGGTGGCTTCCTGGACTCTCTCCCTGAGGTGCCTGCAGCCGGAACAGGCTGATGCGCTTGATGGCCCCATCTGCTTGGAGGAGATACGTCTTGCACTGACCCAAATAGCCCAAAATAAGGTGCCTGGCACAGATGGCTTGCCCATAGAGTATTATGCGACACAGTCAAGCCACCTCTTGCAGCCCCTGCTCAATATGTTTAATGAAGCGCACGACCTTGGGCGACTACCAGGTTCTTTATGTGAGACCTTAATAGCGGTGCTCCCGAAGCCTGGCCAAGATCCTCTTGATGTCATGTCCTATCGCCCTCTCTTCCTGCTGAACACGGATTGTAAAGTGCTAGCGAAAATACTAGCTAATAGACTCCTCCCATTTATTCCGCAACTGATTCATGAAGATCAGTCCGGATTTATACCGGGCAGAAACACCTTCCTGAACTGCTTCGCATATTGCACAACAATTTAGGGACCTACCATTGTGGAGTAGCCATATCATTAGACACAGAGAAAGCGTTTGATACACTGAGCTGGGACTTCCTCATCAAAACGCTGAGAGCAATGGGATTTGGCAAAGGGTATATAGCATGGATCACAACATTAAACTCTAGCCCATCGGCTCGAGTTAAGACGGGGCAAATCATCTCAGACCCATTCCCCATACACAGGGGCACTGGACAGGGGTGCCCGCTCTCTCCACTATTGTTTGCCATAGCTATAGAGCCCTTGGCTGCCAATTTTTGCAAACACGCACGTCAGTGTGGCATTCCGGAGCTACGCACACACCACATCATATCCCTATATGCAGACGATGCCTTGATTTACTTGCGAGACCACGTGATCTCTATGCCGGGGGTAATGGACACATTAGACACCTTTGCAGAAATTTCTGGTTTGCGAGTAAACTGGTCTAAATCCTGTATTTTCCCCTTAACTCTTGTTCCCCTAGATCTCCAACAGGACCTACCTGAGTACCACTTACCATGGTGTCATACCACCTTTAAGTATCTGGGAATATATGTGTATCATTCGATGGAGGACATTAGATAGGGTAACATAGATAGAGTTATCCATTCTATACGGGGTTCACTCCCCTTTTGGGGATCTCTCCCTTTATCACCCATGGGCAGAGTAGCTATAGCCAAAATGCTCATCCTTCCTCGCTTATTATACCATTTTTAAGCGATACCGGTTGTTCTCCCTCGCTCATTCTTTAAGTCCCTACAGAGTATAACAACCAATTTATTATGGGGAAAATACAGACGCCGTGTAGCATTAACCATGACCCAATACACACAGGATAATGGGGGTTTTGGTATGCCTAACTTTGAATTGTATTATGCTGCCCCCCAGCTACAATGGCCTATTGGTTGGATAGGGGAACATCACACAGCAGAGAAAACAGTGATGACGGATACACTTGCACCGACACCATTGCTGGCTTCGTTATTGGAAAAGGGATGCCCCACACCTCGTGGCAACGTCATATTGGACACTGCTAAGACATGCTGGTTGTGCTATATCCATGGAATGGGTCCTAATGCACCATACTCACCTCTGATCCCACTGTTACATTTGCCTAGAGCCCGTGACCTGTTAGGGCACCACAACATGGCCCCATGGCGGGAAGTGGGTCTTGAGAAAGTGTGTGATTTCTACTCGGACGCTACACTGTTAACATTTGGAGAACTGACGGAGAGCACAGGGATACATGCTGGTGCCTTTCTGACATATTGCATAATACGACATTCACTCCGACTCACATGGGACACAGGAGATGACGAACCCCAGATGTCACAGATTCTCACGCTGATCCTTTCTATTAGGGTCACCAAAAGAGTGATATCACAGTTATACTCTATGTTATTGTCGGAGGCCTGCCCAAGTATGGAACTCACACGATCTCGCTGGGATGCAGTTCTCCCTGCTCCCCTGTCACAGTCGGTTTGGAAAGCAGTGCTTTCTACCGTTAAAAGTGTTTCTCAGAACCCTATTTAACTATTTACACCACTCCTACTTGTCCCCCTCCCGCATTAAACGCATGTTTCCTACATCGGACCCCACATGCCCTCGATGCGTGAAACCAATAGCGGCTTTTTATCATATGGTGTGGGATTGCCCACCACTGGTGACGGCATGGCGACGCATCACAGAAACGGTTGCGGAAATAACTGAACATGTTCTTACGCCAGACATAGAGTCTTGCTTGCTGGGACTGCGTCGCCACACCAAAGGGGACAAATAACTCCATAGATTTATTGATCTGGCCTTCATAACTTTTAAACGTTTAATAGAAACTCACTGAAAAGCTCCACATGCCCTAGCTACACCAAGTGGCTACACGACCTGCTTCAGTGGTCCCATACAGAGGCCCAAACCCTGTGGCTTTTACAGTTCAGGGGCTGGCAGATGGAGGCTTTGAAATCTAGGATGCCTTCATTGTACACATTGAAGCTAAAAATGACACACGCCCACCCTGAATACCCCGAGGCTATCGCCACACTAGACAGACACAGAGGGGGTCATTCTGACCCCGGCGGTCAGAGACCGCCGGGGCCAGGGTCGGCGGGAGCACCGCCGACAGGCCGGCGGTGCCCCGCAGGCCATTCTGACCGCGGCGGTTCGGCCGCGGTCAGATGCGGAAAGCCGGCGGTCTCCTGCCGGTTTTCCGCTGCCCTTGTGAATCCTCCATGGCAGCGGAGCGCGCTCCGCCGCCATGGGGATTCTGACACCCCCTACCGCCATCCTGTTCCTGGCGGGTCTCCCGCCAGGAACAGGATGGCGGTAGGGGGTGCCGCGGGGCCCCTGGGGGCCCCTGCAGTGCCCATGCCAACGGCATGGGCACTGCAGGGCCCCCCGTAAGAGGGCCCCACTTTGTATTTCAGTGTCTGCTATGCAGACACTGAAATACGCGACGGGTGCCACTGCACCCGTTGCACCTTCCCACTCCGCCGGCTCAATTCTGAGCCGGCGTCCTAGTGGGAAGGCCGTTTTGCACTGGGCTGGCGGGCGGCCTTTTGGCAGTCGCCCGCCAGCCCAGTGCAAAACCCAAAATACCCTTAGCGGTCTTGCGACCGCGGAGCGGTATTTTGGAGGGGGGAACTCTGGCGGGCGGCCTCCGCCGCCCGCCAGGGTGAGAATCACCCCCAGAATCCCTCTCTCTGCTCTTGGGTTTTCAGCACCCTGTCGGTGTGAATTCTTCAGCTCCCCTGGGGTGTGCCACACTGCTGCTCCTGTGTCCACCTGTATAATGATATTGGGACTTCCTCATCCGCCCCCGGCATCTGTAATGTATACCGCATCACTCTACCAGCAATACCACTCAGCACTGCTCTGCACACTCAGTGGGCAAATAATTATACACTAATTCACCATAGCCCACCGGCTCCTAGAGTCAAATGATGGCGTCCCACCCTTGCAAATTACACTGAAACACTAACTCTCGTTATGTGGCACAGTTAAATGTTGTTATTTCAATTACACTATTTTTGATTAGTATAGCCCTTATCTCTGTATCTACATCTTTCACTTGTTGCTACATGTGATTATCTCGCTCTGCGTGACTTTATCAAAACTAATATAGAGATTTTTTTTTAAAGTAGGGGGGAAGAGGACAGCTGGGAGGCGGGAGCAGGGGCGGAAAACAGCGCAAAAAAAGGGGGTGGGGCTGTGGGGCAGCAGCGGCGGGGATGCAGCGCAAGAGAGAGGAGGGGAGCGGGCCGCAGGGGCAGCAGCGGCGGGGAAGAGAGAGAGGGGGGAGAGCGAGAGTGAGAGAGAGGAGAAAGAAACGGGGAGGAGAGAGTGAAACACAGAAAGCGAAAGACAAAAGGAACACAAAAAGGACAGAACACGGAAGGAAAAGCACACAAAGAGTGAAAAAAAGGCAAAGTAGGAAAGAAGGAGAAGAGAGGCAGAGGGCAGCCTAGTAGAAGAGCAGAGCTCTCCCACTAGCGCCAGGGATGAGGCGCAGGCAGAAGCCTGTGGGTGGAGGAGGGCCTCGAACTACTGACAGAGGTCAGAGTTCTGAGGAACGAAGGGCTCTACTTGCCAGTGGAGCTACAGGAGGCAGAGCAGTTCACTGACTAGGTCAGTGATATTGCTCGTCCTACCGCACAGCGGCCGCCATTAAATAGGGAGGGGGGGAGGAGAGGACAGCTGGGAGGCGCAAAAAAAGGGGGCGGGCCACGGGGGCAGCAGCGGCAGGGATGTAGCACGAGAGAGAGGGGGGGATGGGTCCGCAGGGGCAGCAGCGGCAGGGGAGAGAGAGGGGGGAGAGCGAGAGTGACAGAGAGAGAGCGGAGTGAGAGGAGAAATAAACAGGGAGGAGAGAGTGAAACGCAGAAAGCAAAAGACAAAAATAACACAAAAGGGATAGAACACGAAGGAAAAGCACACAAAGAGTGAAACAAAGGCAAAGTAGGAAAGAAGAAGAAGAGAAGCAGAGGGAAGCCTAGTAGAAGAGCATAGGTCTCCCACTAGACACCAGAGATGAGGCGCAGGCAGGAGCCTGCGGGTGGAGGAGGACCTCGAACTTCTGACAGAGGTCAGAGTTCTGAGGAACGAAGGGCTGTACTTGCTTTGGAGCCAGGGGAGGCAGAGCAGTTTACTGACTTGGTTAGTGATATTGCTTGTTGTGTGAGTTCATCTATGAATCAATGTAGGTGTATCTGTGTTTCTTTGTGTATGGGAGTCTAAGGGTGGAAGAGGTTGGGCAAGTTAGGAAATAAGTGGGAGGGTGGACGAGTTCACCCTGGCCTAGGGGTGTCATCATTGGTGGATTGTAGTTATTTGTGAAGAGATTCTGCCTATCACTAGTACAACAGTGGTCGATCCTTGACCTGTTTTGAGCATTCTGCTAAATTTTGTCTGTTCCAGGTATAAGCACGTGCCATGGTTGTCATGTTACCTGTATTCTCTGCAGCTTTCTGGCTATCCCTGGCTAAAACAGTGACAAATCATTGACAATTTGTGGGTATTCGTAATTAAATTCAAGCAATGCCTGGTATAATGACGGACGCTCCCTCACTTGTGGTTCTTCATGGTGACATTTAGGTTATCCCTACAATAAATTTAAAAAATCTTTAACATACTGAGGCATTCTTTGTGACATTCAGACTATCCCTGCGATATTATTGTGAACATTCATGGCAGCATTCAGGCTACCCCATGTTTAACAGTAGCACTTCCTTGACATTTTGACGGTGGTGTTTTCAGAGTAATTCTGGCTGTTGCGGGCACAATTATGACACATAGTTGGCAAACTGTGAGTGTTCTTGGTGACGTTTTAGCTATTCTTGACATATTAGTGCTTAATCGTCGCAGACTGGGCATTTTTGATTGAGTGTTGTAAATTCCCTTGCTTTGTATTTCCCCTTGATGTTTTGACGTGGACCTCTAGATTCCTTTGGCCTTTGACTGGGCAGCCGCATGTGTAGCTGAACTGCTATGTTGAAAATGATGTGTCTTCTTCCTCACATTGTAGTCCCAATGAGGGCAGTGTAGGTTCCATAAATCATAGAGCGAGGTTCAACCAGGACCCAAATCAGACTTCAAGAGACAAAGTCAAATGCTGTATGAAGATGCTTCTTTATTAGGAGAGGACCCACGACCGCACCAAGCATAGGACAGGCTCTGAGATGGCATGTACACTGCGGAACCAGCCCGGTGCTCGATGCCATCAGAGTTCCAAACAAGTAAAACAACAGCACAATAGATGGCACTGATAAAGTGAAGAAAATACATATAAAGATGAATATACATGTGAATATTACAAGCAGTCTTGCCTTATGTCAGTGATTGGCACTAACTAGGCTAGCACTGAGAAGGGGGTTGCTGACAATAACTGGACCTGTCCATCTATACAGTGCCACATCTTAATGCTAGTTAGGCCTAGTTAGGAAACTGTGGAAGCATGAATCAAAATGACACACAGGGGAAAGCTCTACATCAGTGGTTCCTAACCTTTTGGTTTCTGTGGACCCCACCTCTATCAGTACTTGAACCCAGGGACCCCCACTGAATCATTAGTGGAATCCAGGGACCCCTCCAATAAATCAATCCTGAAAGCTGGGGACATAATCTGTTAATATTGTTACATTTTCTAAGCAGTCACAGACCCCTTAAGGAGGCTTTGCGGACCCCTAGGGGTCCCCGGACCACAGGTTGGGAATCACTGCTCTACATCATAGCAGAGATGTACAGGGCCTGTCCTTGTTTCATTTGCATCTAGGGGATGGCAAGGTTCTGGAGTGATCATTTTGGTAATGGGTTCAAGAAGAGACTGATTCTTTGGTCCTGGTTCCAATCTTTAAGTTCTTTATACTTCACTCAAGGGAAAATTCTTTAGCTTAGGTGTGAATTCTTGCTTTTCTGGTAGAATGGAGTCGATCATGAGCTTTCTTCCTTGTATTTCTGACCCTTATGATGATAACATTCTATTTTAAAAAACTGATGGAACTACACTTACATTAAAGTAATGCCAAAGGCATTCTGCTGTGGACGTAAGACAAAGGTATTATTCGAGAAGTATTAATGTGGTGTCTCATTGAAAAGATGTGTGAACAAATAACGACTGTTAAGACTTCATGTGCCTTAGGGCTGGCAGGATACACTAATAAAACTACCCATCATGCTAGAAAGGGAGGTGGGGCATGGTCATTGTCTCTAAAACCTAACCTCAGTCAGAGTGTCTGAATGCTCACTGGTGAACTCATCAACTGAGAAAGATTTACTTTTTGATATGTCAAGTTTCACTACCACTTGACAATGAAAATTCTCTTGGCAAGCAAATTCCTCCTCCTTGTGGAGATGCAGGTCAGTTTAATTTAGTCTTTTGCTTACAATGAAATTATTATAATACAATGTAAAGTGGATTTGTAGAGCACTGCTTATCACCCGTATGAGTATCCAGGCCCTGAGTAGGCGAGTGTAGGCGTGTGGTGAGGCTTGGCCTGAGTACAGGCAGTATGGATGGTCCAGCAAGAAGACTAATTGAAATGCAATGTCTTCAGCTTCTGGCGGAATTCAAGAAGTGAGGAGGAGGCCCTGATGTGCTGACGACGTTTGTTCAAGGGTTTTTTCGGCTTGGTAGGAGAGTGATGGATCTCCCGTTCAGCTTCTGTTGTTGCGGGGTGTGTGCACGAGTGACAGTGATGCTGACAGAAGCTGTCTGGTGGGTTGGTGGAAGTGAAGCCGGTGATTACGGTATGCAGGTCCCGTGTTGTGTAGGGACTTGAATGTGTGTGTTAGAAGTTTGAACTGGCAATGCTTTTGAATGGAGAGCCGGTGGAGCTCTCAGAGGAGTAGTGTGGGATGGGATTGGCACAGGAGGTCGAGGATGAGTCTGCCAGCAGAATTTTGGATAGTTTGAAGTCTGTGAAGAAGATGGGTTAGGTTGCTGGCATAGAGCACGTTGCGTAGTCCAATCTTCTTGGGATTATGGTCTGTGTGATGGTACTTCTAGTGTCCAGTGGGGTCTACTTGAAGATTGTACATAACATACAGAGGATTTGGAATCATGTGGAAGTGACGGCGTTGACCTGGGACTTCATGATGAGATCGGTGTCCAGGAAGAGGCCTAGATTCCTAGCGTGGTCGGTTGCGGTGGGTGTGGTTCTGAGTTTTGCAGCCCCACCAGATGGAGTCCATAGGTGAGCTCTTATTCCCGAAGATCAGCACTTCAGTTTTGTTGGCGTTGAGCTTGAAGCAGTTCTCTTTCATGCAACTGGCCATGCTGGTCATGCATTGTTTGAAGTTTGTCTTGGTGGTGACGATGTCATCTGAGATGGAAAAAATTAGCTGGGTGTCGTCAGCGCAGGAAATTATGTTGATTCTATGGGATCTGCTAATATTAGCCTGAGTAGTCATGTACATGTGGAAAAAAGTGGGGCTGAGTGAGTGGGACTCTGCAGATGAGGTCCTTTACGTTCTGATGTCAGCGGCGTGGACTGACTCATTGTGGTCTTCCAGAGAGGAAGGAAGCTATCCATTTGAGTGCTGGTTCTTATATTTCCAATGTGCTTGCCCGGTGATGAGTGCGCGGTGGAAGACGGTGTTAAAAGCAGTGGAGAGGTCAAGGAGGATGATGGTTGTCAGAGTAACAGACGGTGGTGGGGAACTAGGACCCCACACACACTGGTCACTGCACTGGACACCTGGACATTGCTTCTGGCCAAAGGGTAGAGCAGGAAATGCCCTGAGAGGAGAGACCTGTGCTGTCGGAGGTCCGAATAAAGAAATACCCATCCATACTTGCTTGTCTCCAAGTGCTCCTTTGGATGGGGACACAACAAGGGCAGAGGACTGTTAACTGTTGAGGATGGGGCGTATGTCGTCTGTGGCCGTGATGAGGGCTGCTTTGATGTTGTGGTTGTTTCAGAATCCTGATTGCAAGTCGTCCTGGTGTTTGTGGTGTTCTAGGTGGTCAGAGAGGTGTCTTTTGTTAAAGTTCTCAATGACTTTGGCTGGGAAGGGGAGCAGCAAGATGGGTCAGTAGTTGCTGAGTGCTGCAGGGATTGCAGAGGGATTTTTGAAGAGGGCAGTGAGTTCAGCATGTTTCCAGCTATGTGGGAAGGTGGCTGTTTTGAGGGAGGTGTTGATGATGGGGGTGAGAGCAAAGCTGATCATGGCTCTTACCAGGTTGTAGATATGGTGGGGGCATGGGTCTGTGGGTGCCCCTGAGTGGACTGTCTTCATTATTGCTGCAGTGTCCTTGATGGATAGAGAGTTCCATGCTGCCAGTTGGTAGTCTGTGGTTGATGGGATTAGCAGCCTGGTAAGGTCGACTGGGGCGGCTGAAGTTTCTGTAGATCTTGGTGAAGTCAGAGAGGTTGTTGCTGTTGGTTTGGTGAATTCTTGATGATGATGGATAGTTTCCTTCAGTTGTTGCAGTGAGATTCGATTGTTAGGGTCTGGACTTTTTTCTCAGTGTCTTTCACTTGAGGGTGATAGTGTCTAAGTGCAGTCTTGTAGGTGTTTCTTGCAGTGGTTCTTCGGGTGGTTCTTCATTTCCTTTTAAGTTGTTTGTAAACTCTCTTAGATTCTCTGAGGTCAACGTTGTACCAGCTAACTTGTTTGTTTAGAACGTTTGGGTTTGGTGCTCTGAGTGGTGCCATGGCATTGGTGCAGGTGGTGAGCCACTTGTTGAAGTTGTTTGTATCGTTGGTGGAGTCTGAGTAGTGTAGTTCAAGGGCGTTGAGCCATTTTCCATTTTCACAACTTTCTCCCAGCAGAGACTTGAGTTTTTGCTAGACTCCGTAGGGGTGATTGGTGACCCTGCTATGTGAAAGTGAGGTTGATGAGGGGGTTTCTGAAGTGGATGCGAGGTGTTGGGGGGCAGTATTCAAGTGTTCCTTTGATAGTGTTTTTAATGTCTGTCAGGAGCTTGAAGTGCACGTGTTCCATAAAAGTGGCTTCTGGGTAAGTGTGAGAGGTACACTTGATGGGGGATGATGGAGAGTCTTCCTCCTGGTTTATGGGGTCAGTCCTGGTGCAGGATTTTGAATCCAGTAGGGATGGCTGCAGCAATGTGCTCTGAGGCCCTATGGGTGAGTAGTGCATTCTAGAAATGATTGATAGATTGACGTTTGGCACAAATGTGGGGTTGAGCCAGGTTGCAGGTGTGGAAGAGGAGGTCTGGTGCCTTGGAGTTGATGAGGTCCCAAATCTCAGTGGAGTGCTTGCCAAGTGGGAGTTTGTTGAGGAGCATACATGATAGTGGGTGTTGTTGTGCAGGGTGGGTGTTTGGAGCTGTGTGATTGTGGGTCTTGAGTTCTGACTTGGTGAGGAGTGCGGTGTGTGTGGATGGTGGGAGACAAGTGTTTGGAGGCATGTGAAGTGGCAATGCAACCAAGCAAAGAGTCCCACCGTGGACTGAGGTGCGGCTCAGCAGCAGCTTTTGTGGTGGTGTCCAGGGTTGTAGTGTCCAATAAGCATCCAGGTCGATGCCTAGTGGACACTAAGCATCTTTTAATACTAAAGAATATGGAATATTGAACTTCTAAAGCACAGTCAAGAACCAAACTCAGGTCACCTTTGTTCTGAAAGCAGTCTCAACACAATGTCCAGCCATAAACCTGTCTAAGGCAATCCACCTCTGATCCTGAATTAATGAAGCTCCGAGGCTTGTCGAGCAGAGATTTTTTTCCAGGGCTGTAAAGGAAAAAGGCTGCTAGCAGAGATTTTTCAAGACCATAGAGTACCGTATGTGTAAACCATATGACCTTGAAAGCAATCCACTATTTGATTGGGAGCCAGTGTAGACTCCTGTACACTACCATCATATGATCTCTTATCCTAAATCGAGATAGAATTTACAGTGCATATTTTTCAATCCACTGCAGTAGTAATCACACTTAATCTGGCTGCCCTACATACAATGCAGTAATCAATTACAAAGAGAATACAAAAAGTGACGGCCTGCTTATGCAAATACCTGGATTTCAGGAAATTCAGGATTTCAATTGGTAAAAGCATGACAAAGACAATGCTTGATCAGAGGGAGCACGTGCAGTTGCGAATTCAAAAGAAACACCACAGATTCTGCGGATTGTACTGGTAGTGGCTCTATTCTCAGCTAAATAGCCTGGATTTCATTGTCTGGGATGATAGCCTGCGACATGTTTACTCTAAATTATTTCTGAATCTCTTTCATATACACAGCAACAAATCTGTAAATCCTTCCCATTGCAAGAGAAAGGACATTGAATAGATCTCATTGTGAGGCAAGACGTCATAGTTGATGATGTTGACAGACAACAACTTTCTTAGACATTTCACCATATGTATGCCACAGAAGGCCTCATATAAACAGGAAGTGACAGTCATCATAGTACTGAAATTTATAAAAAAACATTGCTCCAGACAACATGAAACGTAACTGGATTCAATAAATGACAAACTATGTGGTGGTGCTTATTTAATGACCTTCTTCAACCTGTTTCATTATACTATACTCTCAGAAGCACTGTTCATCAGGTGTTTAAAATGTTAATATGAAACCCCCCTTCTACACCACCACAATCCTTGAGCGAGCATAAATGAGCATAGAGATCAAATAGATAATGTTCAGGATTACCTAAAAAACACAGATTACAAAAGATACTCTCCAGAACTGCAGAAATAGTATTTTCCTGGTGAAAAATATCTAATATATTAGGAAAGTAGAACAGGCTGTGAATCAACCTAAAGAACCCTTCCATAATATTCAGACATTGAGCTTTGCTGTTTGTGTTTTGCCTCGGTCTGATTCTTCACTTGATAATGCCAAAGCATTAATCATGGCTTCATACCACTCGGAAGGATATTCAAAATTCTGTTTCTCAAGCATGTATAAAGGAGTCTGGGCGTAGACTGCAGGAAAGAGCTATTATAGCTGAATGGTCATTTTAGAGATTCCAATTTAGGTTGGATGAAATCCTAGAATCCAAATCATTACTCGAAAAATCTGGCCTATCTGCTATGATTTTAACTTTTTTTCCGATGTCACTTCCAAATGGCAGGCACAATTGCACTGTGAGTCAATGAATTTGTCAATCAGGTTCTCATGTAAGGCCTTATTCCCATTTGTCGTAATTTTTGTATTTTACCCCTCTCGACGAGAATCCAGCTGCCAACATTAACAACCATCAAAACTATCTAATTGCACACACACACAGTAGTCAATCGCCGGCCTGGTTTTCGAACAGCAAATGTATGAGTCATGCTTCCTGACAATACCTTGGTGGTGGTAGTGGTAAATGAGGAAGGACTGGCGCTCTTTGGACTTGTCTGCTACATTTGATACTGTGTACTATGGATTCGTTTTATGTCGTCTGTGACCCTTAGCCTCTGTGTCTGACCAAGCATTCAGTGGTTTTAGTTGTTCCTTTGCAGTTGGAGGCAGTGTGTAATCCTTAGGCCATAGGAATCTGCTGAAGTTATGGTCAATTGAAGTGTGCCCTAGGTGTCACCACAGCTACCCCTCCGATTTAATATATTCCTAAAACCACATTTGTACTTCCTACACCCTTGAGGTTTTTCCATTCTAATGAGGGTGACATGGAGCTTTATCTACATATCACTGCTTCTAGGGATGAGTTTTCCTTCTTAAGGTAAGGGCTGGATGACCGGACTACTTAAATGAACTTCAGCTGTATGGAGTCGAGACAGAGATGCTGTTTTTAGGCTCCACCCACAAGGTTTGCTTTATTGACTTCTTTCTTCAACTTCCCCGTTTGTTTGACAATTCCACTGTATTTATCATCAAAGCTAAACATTTGGCAGTAATTTGGGCCAGCAAACTTACCTTTGGGCGACAAACCAGGAACTGTTTGTTCGGCTTACTTTTGTCTGAGGCAGTTGAAGCAGCTTCTACCATTCTTTGTTCACACTTTTCAGAAAACAACTGTTAGTGCTAAGATTAGTATCAAATTTGACTATGCAAAAGCAATGCTGGCGTAGGGGGTCTTCTCAAGCCCCCAATCAAATGTTTGAAGTAGATACAAAGTACTGCTGCGCACCTGGTTTTAAACTCAGAAAGCAGTGATTAATTTGTAAATAAAAATGTGCCGGTGCCCAAAGCTCTCTTTTGCAACACGCGGCTGGTGCAATTAAATGTGCGAGCACTGAATACTAAAGCAGCTGAATCCTAAACCCATCTCGGGCGTCTTTAATCCATTTACAGCCACTCCCTGCCCTTTCAGCTCACTCTTGCAGCTTCCTGCTTTCTCCCTTTGTGCGCTTTTTCGTTTTTTTCTTGCGACGACTTTCCCATATGTGTCTTTTTTCTTACAGTAAATGTCTGAGGCAGAAAAATAAGTGCCAGCCCTAAAAATAAGTGCCAGCCCCCCCCCCTCCCCCCCCCCCCTCGCCGGAAATCAACTGCTCAAATTAACCGCAGTCAGAAAGTATAATTATGTTTTTGGTCAGGGTTGATATCACTGCACTTGCTGCCGCTTTACAAATGGATTATCTTCAAATCCCTGTACTTTTTTTAATGCATGGCTTGAATTGCCCGTTCAGCTCTTCAGGAAACAATCACCTGTTATAATTCCACCAAAGGGTCATTGATCAAACCAATGTGGGTTGCCGATTGTTCCACGGATAAGCCTAACATGGACGGGTTTGAGGTATTTGGCCATTGTTAGTAGAACCCCTAATCATTTGATGTTATATACATCCTCTAGCTCTTAAGTTTCCAGAATAAAATAAATACTTTTTGGAAATGTTTCAAGATTTGGTAACATTTTTAGACCTTTTCCTTTTCAGTATGCTTTTAGTTATGTTTTTTGTACAACTCCAAAATACATGTAATATATATATATATATATATATATATATATATATATATATATATATGTATATATATATATATATATATATATATATATATATATATACAGGGAGTGCAGAATTATTAGGCAAATGAGTATTTTGACCACATCATCCTCTTTATGCATGTTGTCTTACTCCAAGCTGTATAGGCTCGAAAGCCTACTACCAATTAAGCATATTAGGTGATGTGCATCTCTGTAATGAGAAGGGGTGTGGTCTAATGACATCAACACCCTATATCAGGTGTGCATAATTATTAGGCAACTTCCTTTCCTTTGGCAAAATGGGCCAAAAGAAGGACTTGACAGGCTCAGAAAAGTCAAAAATAGTGAGATATCTTGCAGAGGGATGCAGCACTCTTAAAATTGCAAAGCTTCTGAAGCGTGATCATCGAACAATCAAGCGTTTCATTCAAAATAGTCAACAGGGTCGCAAGAAGCGTGTGGAAAAACCAAGGCGCAAAATAACTGCCCATGAACTGAGAAAAGTCAAGCTCGCAGCTGCCACGATGCCACTTGCCACCAGTTTGGCCATATTTCAGAGCTGCAACATCACTGGAGTGCCCAAAAGCACAAGGTGTGCAATACTCAGAGACATGGCCAAGGTAAGAAAGGCTGAAAGACGACCACCACTGAACAAGACACACAAGCTGAAACGTCAAGACTGGGCCAAGAAATATCTCAAGACTGATTTTTATAAGGTTTTATGGACTGATGAAATGAGAGTGAGTCTTGATGGGCCAGATGGATGGGCCCGTGGCTGGATTGGTAAAGGGCAGAGAGCTCCAGTCCGACTCAGACGCCAGCAAGGTGGAGGTGGCGTACTGGTTTGGGCTGGTATCATCAAAGATGAGCTTGTGGGGCCTTTTCGGGTTGAGGATGGAGTCAAGCTCAACTCCCAGTCCTACTGCCAGTTCCTGGAAGACACCTTCTTCAAGCAGTGGTACAGGAAGAAGTCTGCATCCTTCAAGAAAAACATGATTTTCATGCAGGATAATGCTCCATCACACGCGTCCAAGTACTCCACAGCGTGGCTGGCAAGAAAGGGTATAAAAGAAGGAAATCTAATGACATGGCCTCCTTGTTCACCTGATCTGAACCCCATTGAGAACCTGTGGTCCATCATCAAATGTGAGATTTACAAGGAGGGAAAACAGTACACCTCTCTGAACAGTGTCTGGGAGGCTGTGGTTGCTGCTGCACGCAATGTTGATGGTGAACAGATCAAAACACTGACAGAATCCATGGATGGCAGGCTTTTGAGTGTCCTTGCAAAGAAAGGTGGCTATATTGGTCACTGATTTGTTTTTGTTTTGTTTTTGAATGTCAGAAATGTATATTTGTGAATGTTGAGATGTTATATTGGTTTCACTGGTAATAATAAATAATTGAAATGGGTATATATTTGTTTTTTGTTAAGTTGCCTAATAATTATGCACAGTAATAGTCACCTGCACACACAGATATCCCCCTAACATAGCTAAAACTAAAAACAAACTAAAAACTACTTCCAAAAATATTCAGCTTTGATATTAATGAGTTTTTTGGGTTCATTGAGAACATGGTTGTTGTTCAATAATAAAATTAATCCTCAAAAATACAACTTGCCTAATAATTGTGCACTCCCTGTATATATGACTGCCAGTAGGTAATTATAGTTAGGACTTAGTTTCCATAGATGAAGCATTTTTTGACTTACCTTTGGCACCGTTTGACGATTCTTCACAAAACTTTCCCCACAAAATCCCCTCTAGAATCTTGTTGTACATGGAAAGTTTCAGGGTGATCTGTCAAGCGGGGCCAAGAAAATGGGGGGGTCAAACAAAGTGTGTTTCCCATGTTAATTCCCTTAGACTCTTTAGACATGTGTGCAGTCCAAACCGCTCAACAAAGTTACACCAAATTTGGAAGAAAGGTAGCTTTTGGTCCACAGATGAACCTTATTTTATTTGGTGTTGGTGTAAATTTGTTTAGTAGTTTAGGAAAAATTAAAGGAAATCCAAATTTGTATATATAGGGTTGAGATAACTTTTCAAATACTGCCAGTCTCGTGCAGAGATCTGATTGCTGCCAAAACTTCAACCAGGAAGTGTTGGCAGCCTGCTTAAGACTCAGCTTCAGTGTTTGAGGAACTGGGAGCCAGGGAGGCCACTAATCTCCAACAAAGAATCCAGTGTACGCAAAGAGCCCTCCACGTAGCAGTCCCCTACAGTCCCTATGCCTACCTCAAGCCATTGTTCCAATCTGCTCTTCGTGAACTATCTCTCCCTACAGATAGGAAGTCCCACCAGCTGAATTGCCAGGGTACAGAGCACCGGGCAGTGCTGTCTCGCTGCCAGAGCCCTCTAACACCTCATCGCAATCGTCAGAAGTCATGTTGGTGGGGCACCCACATTACCCGTCCCAGCACCCAAGCCACAAAGGCACTCCTGTGCTGGAGTTCAGCGAGCCCCCCAAGTTCCTAAGCATCTCTACTGAGTAACCATCTGGCTTGCCACTGTAATTGTGCCACAAGGAAGTACAATTCCATGTCAGGGACACCCAGGCCACCACTTCTCGTAGACCTTTGCAAGGTGGCAAGGGAAATACAATTCTGCCTTCCATCCTAGACTAATTCCCAGAGTGCAGCATCAAGGGCCTTAAACCAACCCCAGGATCCAAATCAGAAATTAGTAATGTAATACAGGATCCGTTGAAGGACCACCATCTTGGTAAGAGCAACTCTTGCCATAATAGGAAGCCTAAGAGATCGCCAAAATATAACTCTACTTCTAAGCACCTGCAACATGTCCCCCAGGTTAGCTTCCCACGTGTCCTCCTTGCTGTGATCTACACATACCTACAAATACTTCAGCTGAGTTGGTGCCCATTGAATGTCGGTCCGATAGGGAACAAGGCGCATCAGCCCATTCAGGGAACAAGGAGAAGGCATATGTTTTCTTCCAGTTAGTTGTAAAAGCAGAGGCCTCACCCAAATCCTCCAATACGGACATGCAGCACAGCATACCCAAGTCAGGATGTCACAGATAAATTAGCATGTCTTCCGCATACAGGGACACTATATGCACTTCTTCTTGTAACGGTATCCCCCAGAGGATGCGCTTAATCCTCATTATACTGGTAAAGGGTTGCAGGGCCAGTGCAAAGAGCATTGGGGAAAAGGGGCAACGCTGTTGTGTTTCCTGAAATACCCCAAAGGATTCAGAGATGCTACCCCCACCTTCACACGGGCCCGTGCATCCGTATACAGAAGGGCAACCTACCAGCACCAACGCGGGACCATATTCACCCTCCACATCACCTCCTGAAAGTTGTACCAGCCCAGCAGGTCAAAGGCTTTGCACAAGTCTACAGAGAGGGCCAGGTCACCTCTGGCATATTCTTCCGGTGTCTCGTCCAGGAGGCAGGACAATCTACGGATGTTGTATGAGGGTTGCACTGTGGAATAAAACGATTCTGATCAGTATGAGCAGGTGAACATGCAGCAATCCCACCAATATTTTGCTCACTATTTTGTAAGTGATGTTGAGCATCGATAAAGCTGATATGCCTCCACTTTGGAGCAATACCCTTTTGACTTGGGCACTGAAAGAATAAGAGCCTTTCTAGTGGTAGCTGGCTGTTGTCCCACTTCCCACAAGTGGGCATAAAGTGCAGCAAATCCAGAGGTCAAGTCCCCAGCATAAGGCCGATAGAACTCAGCGGGTAGGCTGACGGTACTACGGTACTTGGGGTTCCCGCCCCCAGCTTGCTATAATACCCCTGATCTCTTCCTTTATGATAGGACCCCCCAGGGTTTCCTGGTCGTCTGCATCCAGGCATTTGGAGCTGTGGAATACCCAGGAACTCATCCAGTACCACAGCCGAGGGCTCCAGTTGTGCACCATACAAATCACAATAGTAAGATGTGAAGATGTCAAGTACCTTATTCAGCAAGTACACTAGGTGATCCTGGCTATGCCTGGTGTGGGTGGTTTCATGACCGCACTGGTCCTGTGGGATCAGCCAGGCCAGCAGTCTACCTGCCTCCCGTCCCCCAGCTTGCGAGCTGTCCAGGTAGTCCCTGCAGTTCAGGGAGTGCAATTGCTCAGTGACTACCACAATCCAACAGTCTAGGGTATGCCGCCAGACCAGTGGGGAGGGAGCACTCAGTTCATTTTCCAGTGCTGTCAGCTGGTCTGTGAACAACCCATGCAGCCCCACTGACTGCCTAATGCAGAATCCCTGGACCACCACCTTGAACGTCTCCTATCGAGTAGCCACATTCTCCATTGACCCCGCATTGTCAAAAAAATAGCTACTGATAAGAGTCGCTAGGGGTTCTCTGAAGGTGGCCTCTAAAAGGGATGAGGCTGTCAGCCTCCATGTGAGTTTCGCAGAGATTTGCTACCCCTATGCCAAGCAGTACCAGATTGTAGTCATATAGCGTGCATGCTAAATGTTCCACCCTGGTGGCAACTCTAAGGAGGGCTGGGCTACACAACCAGCTATCCAGGCAGAGATGCAAGTCATAAACTAGGGAGTAATATGTGTATTCCCTCAGATGCGCATGTCTCATTCGCCAAGTGTCCAATAACCCCCAGTGGGCGTGTCATCTTTAAAATTCAGCCGCAAGCATAATGGTCAGAGCGTCCGGAAGGTGTGGGGTAGAGCTGTCCAGGTTCCAGTTTGCAGTAGTGTTATAGTGTCCCCCCCAGAAGCATCAGGATGTCTGGTGCAAGTGCCAACAACTGTGCCAGGGAGTCCTAGAACTGTGTTTGATTGATGTTCGGTCCACATATGCTGCCGAACATTAACTCAACTCCGTTTAGACGTTCCCTAATAAACATGTACCTCCTCACTCCATCAATATGTTTGAACATGATGTCCAAGGAGTCCCTGGCTGAATTCATATCAATGTGCCGCGGGGATAAGACAAAAAGGTCATGGTCTATACCCAACACCTTCATCTCTGTCGCAGAGTATCTACCTCCCTATCGGTTAGGTGTGTCTCCTGCAGGAGAGCCACATCCACCTTTCTGCACTGCAGTTATGAGAGGAGAGTGTAAAGTGTGCTTTGTGACAAAGTGCCGTATCAGAACTTCTCTCATTACACTTCAATGCCTCTCCCCAGAACAGCATAAATGCCACCCATCCGATGACAAGTTCAATGTTTCAGATTTTGTCCCCTGATTCCTGAGCCAAATATTCCCAACTCCCACTCCCTAGGAAAATGCGGCAATGGCCAACCGTCCAGAACCAAACAACCAATCAAAAACAGTTGACAACAATGCAAGCATGCACAATGAACTCCATCATCAGAGAGGAGTTGGTAGGGGGTGACTTGCAGCTTCACTCCCTCAGCAGTAACCCGCCTGCTGCCCTACTCCCACCACATTACAAATGCATACAAATATTTGCAGAACCAGCGACAGGGTATAGCAACTGACAGTCTATGTTTGCTCTATGCTGCCGAACACTGTCCATCAATGTAGAATTCCTTGGTGCCAGTCGAGAGCACCTTGCAGCGGGTCAGTGGATCAGATGTGAGTGCTGACGTGCCCACACCAGTACACAGCATCCTAGAGGTCGTCTGCCATGTGCAGTGGGATTACCGGTGGAGTTGGGTCAAAATCTTGCTCACCCTCTGAGTTCGTGATGATCCTGCCCGACCCAGATGTGCATCCATTAGTGTCCGATTGTCTCAATGCAGTAAAGGTGTTGGCAGTCTTGAGTGCTTCCTAGCAGCCTCGCTTGGCCTGAGCCTCCAATGGCCTGACCACCCGCGGTCGACTACAGTGTCTGCACCTCTTCTGCTTTGCTTGTGGGTGTCTATGCCAAGGGGTGTCATCCATATCTGCCGTATGTCTTTTGAGCCATTGAAAGACAGCCGCAGGGCGTCAAAGAAGAAGGTGTTGTCATCCACCATAAGTGTGAGGTGGGCCGGGAACAGCAGGATATAGTGAACATTTACCTCTCTGTGTGCCCCTTTTACTTCAGTGAAGGAGGCTCTACGTCACTGCATCTCCACGGTGTAATCCAGGAAGACAGCCACCGGGACATTATCCACCTGAAATCTGCCCACCTCGCAAGAATAAATAGCAAAGCAGACATGCCACCACTGGGCGCAGCAGGCTCCCTGGGGGGGCAGAGGCCAAGCCAGAACCCAGTGTGCCCTCTCCACAGCAAAGAATTTGGATAAGCTCTGTGGTGCCACCCTAGGCTCAATCCATGCCTCCAATAAGAGAATCATGTCCTGGTCCTCCACTTTTTCCGAGAATCCTACTATCCACACATTATTCCACCAGCTGCAAGCTTCATCGTCCTCTGCTCATCTATTGAGATTATCCACACTCCTAGTGAGGTCATGTACTTGTGTCTCTAGGGCATCCAAGCGTGGTGGGACTGCTGCGGGGGCTGCCTTAGTCTCCACTACTCTTGTGCTCACCTTACGGTGGTTGTCATGGGGGATCCCTTGGACTACCTCCAGAGATTCAGTTGTGTGCTCCAGGAAGTCTCTGGGTTTGTAATGGCCTCCAGGATCTGCCCTAGTGTAATTACAGCAGTCTCCCCAGCAGTGGGCATTCCATTGCCCTCTGCTATCCCCTCTTGTGGTTTGTACTGCAGAGGGATGGATTCCGGGCCAGACCTAGACTCTATTGTGGACTCCCAAAGCGCTAATGCGTCCCATGTCCAATGAGACCAGTCTCAGGAAGAGACCCCTTCCAGGCACAGACGGGGGCCCAGCAGCAGGGTGCAGGAAACAGCAGTCATCCCCTTGCAGTCTCAGATCAGGTAGGAGGGCAGCACAGGTTTATGTACAGTCGAGGTACCCCCACGATGGCAGTGGTCACTCATCAGGCCCAAAGCAGGAGGCGTCCCACAGTCAGTGACAAACTGCACAGGTCCCCAGCACCCGTGAGTGGCACCACTGGTCTGATGCCCTAGTCGTGCAGCTCAAGGCCCCTCAGGCGAGCAACATTCCTGACATAAGGGGGCCTTAGCAAGGTTCACATGCTGGCCCCTAGGTGTCCATTGCACCCCTCCTGGGCCCAGCGCATCCCCCAGAGCCCCTTCTGCATGGCCCCTAAATCCCGAACCCTCCAGTGGTCTCACCAGAGCTGCTCGTCAGTTCCTAGAAGTCCTCCAGGTAGTGCCCAGCAATCCTGCAGCAGTCCACTCTTTCCCAGGGAGCTACCGTGGCCCTGCACAGGGGCGAGAGAGAGCCTCCTTGCCACCTTCTTTGCATCAGCCCATCACTGGCGTCACTGTGAGCTGCATCAGGGCTGTCCTCCTACATGCTGCATCCGGTCCAGGTCCTCTTAAGATGCTGTGCTGTGGCTCCCGTCAGGGTCCTCCATTGGAAACCGAATCACCCTGCAATGAGGTTGCTGCCATTTTGTACTAAGGGGGTCACTGCAGCTAGGATCACCGATACCATTTGCAGGGGCCCTCTGCACTTCCAGGGGAGGGTTCTGATCTTGGCAGGAAGGTCCAGAGTCATGGCAGTGTCCCCGAAACCCCTGTCCGCTGCTCTTATGAGTGCTAGGCAGGAGACATAGGGATGGCTGATGGAGAGCCCTCCTTAGGATACGGGCAACTTTCGTGGTCGCTAGCCATGCCTCAAACCCCTACCACCTACTTTGTTGGGACTGTTTACAGCTCCAGCTTGAAGCACCACTTGGTGTCCTGTGAGAGGCCTGACTATTAAGGTCTGACTGTCAAAGCTAGCATACCCTAGTAGGGACAGGGCTTTGTTGTTTACGTATGTCACCATGTTGATGGTGATAAAGTGCAAAATCCAGATTGACATGGATTGAGAGTCTCTGAAGATTCAAACCCAATTGCAAGCCTTCTTTGGCTTCACTGGGCCTTACAGTTGACCTGGGGACGTTAATGGAAGCAGAGAAAGAAGCTTGACAGAGTTAACTTTCTGTAAACAGCCCAAACTAGTATAATAAACACTGGAATGTCAGAAAGTAATTGTGAGCCCAAACCAAGACTTTTGGTCAGACCTAGTTCCTGAGAGATATTTGCTACAATAAGGAATTCATTATGCAGACATGTTCAGAACAAGGCATGATGGTGGTCCTGTAAAAGCAGAATGAATGAGTGAGACCAAACTCTAGCTTTTATCCATTGGTGGTGCACTGGTTAATGTCCTGTCAATGGCACTGAGCTGTATTTTAGAGAGAAGTATTTTCTGTTGTGCGGGTGGTGAAGAGACTGAGGGGGTCATTCTGACCCCGGCGGGCGGCGGGCGCCGCCCGCCTGGCGGGAACCGCCATTTGCCCGCTCCGCAGTCAAAAGACCGCTGCAGCCATTCCAACCTTCCCGCTGGGCCGGCGGGCGCTAACATTGTTAGCGCCCGCCGGCCCAGCGGGAAGGGGGCCTGCAACACTGAAGCCGGCTCCGAATGGAGCCGGCGGTGTTGCAGGTGTGCGACGGGTGCAGTTGCACCCGTCGCGCTTTTCACTGTCTGCAAGGCAGACAGTGAAAAGCAGGCTGGGGCCCTGTTAGGGGACCCCTGCACTGCCCATGCCAGTGGCATGGGCAGTGCAGGGGTCCCCAGGGGCCCCTAGACACCCGTTACCGCCAGCCTCTTCCTGGCGGTGACAACCGCCAGAAACAGGCTGGCGGTAAGGGGGTCAGAATCCCCATGGCAGCGCTGCTTGCAGCGCCGCCATGGCGGATTCGCCCAGCCGGGGGAAAACCGGCAGGAAACCGCCGGCCCCGGTTTTCTGACCGCGGCTTTACCGCCGCGGTCAGAATGGGCATGGAAGCACCGCCAGCCTGTTGGCGGTGCTTCCGTCATTCGCGGCCCTCGGAATGACCCCCTGAGTCTGTACTTGCTTGGTACTTACTTTTGCATATAGGTGCTGTAGTACCTGGAAGGACTGCTTTACTGCCTGGAGCCTGCCTTGAACCTTCAGAGGCCCGCCCTGCTCTGGTGCCTTGCATCTACACTTGCACTCCTGACTTCAGGAGTGACTCCAAGGGCTAGTTTAGCTGGCCTCCTGTTCAGAGCCACAGGGACATAACAGGCTCCCTCAATCTTGAACCCACACCTGGACCTATCCTGAGGGAGTCTTGAATGCCCAAGAGGTCTCCATCCACTCCTGGACCCTTGGTTGCGGTGCTAAATGTGCCCAGGTGGCCATTTCCTAAAACTGAGGAC
The DNA here is from genome assembly GCF_031143425.1 of Pleurodeles waltl. Taxonomy (NCBI): domain Eukaryota; kingdom Metazoa; phylum Chordata; class Amphibia; order Caudata; family Salamandridae; genus Pleurodeles; species Pleurodeles waltl. Next base: position 217,990,147 of record NC_090445.1, read on the forward strand.
TTGCTATTTTGAATATTGAACTCTAAAAATTATTAACTCTGGTTATACTAATTGGATTGTGATGGTTTTGGTGTCACATAATTAAAATTTTCCCTGTTTCTAAATTGGTTTGGGATTTGTATTGTGTTGTGTTTTCACTATGTTACTGTTTGTGTACTGCATAAATATTTAACACATTGCCTCCAAGTTAAGCCTGACTGCTTTTTGTGCCAAACTACCCAGGATTAAACACATGTTAATTTGGTGACTTTTTGTCAACCAATAACCCAATTTCTCACTGGAATCAACAAAAAAGTTTTTGGACAAGAACCCATACAACCATTTCTCACTTTCCTGAAATGGAGAGGGGGGACCAGCGAATCATTAGCTTTTTAATGGGAGATTCACAATATAAAAGAAACATATATTCCCATTACAGAGCTTGAGCAGAAAAATATAGATAAATCAGACGTTTTCATAGTAACAACCCCAGAACAAAAGGATTTAAGCCCAAAAGTAGGACAGCAGATCAACCACTGTATATGAGGTTTCTTAGTATAAAAGTAATTGATTTTTCACATACTGGGGAAATACTGAAACCCTTTGTGATTCAACAGTTTTTCAAGCAGACACATGCTCATGACTTCAGTGCTACTTGAACCCTTAATCCTCAAACTAAGAGTCAGGGAGCGTAACCACTAGGCCACAAGTGACACTCCCAGAAAAACACAGAGCGGAAAGTGAAATCAGAAACATTAAGCATTATAACAACTTAACAACCCCAAATACACCAGCAGCACAGTACATAAAGCACATTGACAAACTGAAAGCAGGAAGCAACAGGAAGGCATAGCTCAGAGACTTCCATGATTAACTGGCCCAGCAATACAGGATGACTGCAAACCTGTAAAACAACAAAAATTAAAGAACAGTCAGCACCGAGCCAGAGTAAAAGAGGGCCCTGAAGCAGATAGAAACCCAATTATAAAAGAGAGAATATGTTATATCAAAGAATAAACTAAAGAACTACTATAAATTAAACAGGAGTTGAAAATCTGATTCTCAAAAAGTCTGGCAAATGGACCTACAGGAAAAAAACGGGAACCAATCCTATGTTGTCCCTAAACGAGATACGAAAATGCTGTTATGACACGTAATGGTGCTCATTTTTTTGCCTCAGAATGAGTAACTCACTATACTGAGATTAGAAATCATTAACTGTAAGTCTAAGAAGCGTGATATTTTCTCTGATCATACAAACAAAAGCCTAGAGTCTGAATAGATCTTCCAGCAGACACTTGACTATGGTCACAATGAAAATCAGCCCTCAACTCTGAGGCCGGGAGTCAGAGATCTGAATATCAGACCTCAAGAAAATGCTCCTAATGAAATGAGAATGTAGGAGCATGACCTTGACAATAATCATTCTTTAGAAGTTCTGATGGAGCAATCATTAAACCTACACAGGACAGCAGATTCAAACTGGACTTCGCCTCGCAACCCATAACTCGTTTCCTTAGGACAGAAGAAACAGGAGTTTATTCTTTGCACTTATAGTCCGCAGCCATGTAAATGGCACCTTAATATCAGTGAAGCTGAGTACTTTCACAATGGAAAAAGCAACTTTTACCTTCAATTTAACATCGAACCATCAGTGAAACTGAAAAAGTGCTGACTCCTTGCCAGATAGAAAGCACAGAAAAAAATATATCCTCAACCCTGGACTGGTCTTACTCAGTGCACACCCTGTGTGCAGAGGAAAGAACATGGATTGGTGTACAGATGACAGGCACGACAGGACTGCTGCACGTAGTCCTGTGTGACCACGACACCAATGCAACCCAAGACTTAAGCCTTTAACCCATAAATAATTTTAACAGGTGTATTAGTTTAATTAGAATGTATGTTGGAACAATGCATGCTGGAACCATGCATGTCTTCACAACGCGCGCGGAACAACGACCGCATTGTTACCACTAATGCCTTTACCACGAATGCCTTCACAACGATTTTTCATTGTAAAGGCATTCCTGGTAAAGGCATTAGTGAACGGCATGCATGGTTCCAGCATGCGACCCCCCTGATCCCCCACCCTGCCCCTACAAATTACTGTGACCCCGCCTCTAAAACCACCCCAATCCCCACTCCGCCCCTAAAATTACTGTGGCCCCCACCCTGCTCCTAAAACCACCCCAACCCCCACCCCACCCCTAAAACCTAAACTACCCCAACCCCCCACCCTGCCCCAATACCTAAAACCACCCCAACCCCCACCCCACCCCAAAAAGTAAAAATACTAAAATACTAAAACTAAAAATACCCTGACCCCCCACCCCTGCCCTTAAAACTAAAAATGCCAGACTCCCCCTCCCTGCTCCAAAACCTACCCCCCACCACCCTAAAACTGAAAATACCTGACCCCACCACCCCCGCCCCTATAACTAAAAATACCGACCCCCCACCCCGCCCCTAAAACAGCCCCTTACCTGATCACGTCCTCCTCCTCAGCCGAATCCCTTCTTCTGTGCCTTAACCATGCATGTGCGTGGTTCAGCACATGTGTGGTTAAGGCACCAAATAAGGGAGTTGTGGTTAACTAAAGCGTTGCTCTGCGTTCATTGTCCATGACTTTGTTGTTCGGGAGTCGTGGTTCAGGCTGCTTCCCGTTTAATTGGTCCAGTGGAGCCACACCAAATGAGCAGTGGTGGCAGGCTTGTATTTAAGGTGGTGGGGCTGGGGGGACACAATAATAATAATTTTTTGAAAAAAGAAAAGGCACTTACCTGACAGCGATGCATCTTCCTCTCCTCATGGAGTCCTCCTCTCATCACGGCTCCAACAGGGCCGCAAGGACCAGGAAAAAACACTAACAAATCCTGGCACAGCTTTCATGCTGGTAACCAGCAGGAAAGCAGTGTTGGGACTGGTGGGAGCAGCCTTTCTCAGCACTCACAAGAGACAGCTGACTTAGAGAAGTTTAAAGTGTGCACGTCAGGCTGGCCATCGCAAGACGGCCAGCCAAAGGGACATGCACACTTTAAACTAAAGTGCACAGCTCCCTGCTGCTGTCACTCAGCAGCAGTGGCCCCACCCGTCCTGACACTCAGTTTAGGACGGGGTGCTGAAAAAATAAAATAGTAATAAATAAACTTTATTACCATTTTATTTTTCAGTTCTGGGAGGGCGACACTCCTCTGCGCTCATGGAGGGGCTGCCCCTGCAAGCGATAACACCTAGAATTAATTAGGTTGTCAGATGAAAACCCAGGACTGGAAACAGTACCCCTCATAACATGGAGTAAGGCGGATTCCTTTTAAGACAGGTCTAGTTGAATGTCCACCGGCCCTCACCCCCCCTCCCAGCCACCCAGCAGTTGAAGGTCATAATAGAGTCCGAAAGACTGCTCAGAATGGTGCTGTGCACGCACTTTGTGGGGAACAGAGGTATCTATTCTACAGCCTAGCAGGAAAACATGCCCCATCCATTCCTCAAGTTTGCAGTTCACAGTAGTTTGCTCCTGTGGCCCTCACCAGAGCCTGCGTGAACAAATGAATGAAAAGCACACAGTTGCAGGAAGGAGATGAAAAGGCCCAAGCACATGGGGGAGTTAGAGAGGACTGCTACAGCAGGACTCCTTTAACCGAATACACCCACATACCCTGACTGACCCAAAACACCAAGTGCTGGCTAGTACAAAGGGTCAGTACAGGGCATGATAGTGGATATAAATTGTGCAGCAGGTGCAGTGGCACCAGGAGCATGGGGAGCCACCACATGCCAATTACAGTTTATTACCAAGCCAAACGTCGGGGTACCTTAATAGAATCAGCACCCACCGCTACTGGTACAGGGAATGTAAAGGGTGAAAAATCAAGAGTAGGCATCCCGTGATGAGAGACAGAAACAAACAGGAAGTTTGGAGGGTGGAGTCCCTCTTTATGGCTCTCAAAGAGGAGATGGAGCTGAAGGTTGGGACTGTAAATAATTACTTTTCTTAAACTTATTTTAGAGCTAATATATGTAATTCACGTCTGTTTAACAAGGCAAATCCAACGAAGTGAGGACTGGGATGGGAAAGATGGACTCAGCAGTAATACATATGTTCTGTTTATTCATAATGTTATTTTTTTCTGCAATTCAGATTTGCCATTGCTTTTATGGGGCATTGCAGCTGTAAATTAACAGTATCTATCAATGCTTCTATACTAAATGTAGACTGTGGGAGATTGGTGTTGGTTCTCCATCTGAATGAAAAAGTGAAGGAAGATACAGTTGGTGATTTCAAAGTTCATAACCCTTTGCATTGTGCTTAATCTCACCAGTAGGGAGTTCAGTAAATCGACAAGGATCATTGTTGAAGGTGGCACTGTGATCATCATAGTCTTGCAGCAATGATAGCCACGTATACAAATCTCCCCCACTTTGTTCAGTTCCAAAGAGTAGTTGTTCTGTACATAGCAAACTTAACACTCTTCTTCAGTAATCTACAGTTACATTTCGATATTGGGGTTGCATAATTGCCGTCTATGCATACATTTACACAAGTATCAGGTATAGCAATTAGATGTTGTTATAGAAAATTTAAATTGAACTGTGAAATAAATCTTAATGGATCCACCTTGAATCAGAAACGGTTGGAATATCTATGAACAAATGATAAGGCAAGTGTGATTATACAAACTGTGTGCACCTAATAAAAGATACTTTCCCTGTGTACTGGTACCTATTTAAATTACCAATCTAAATCTAAAAGAGATGGATACTGTTGATAGTATTTAGCATCCATTATGTAGTGCTTATGTTTAAAAGCTGCAATTGAAGTGTGGTTTAGAAGAGCCTGCTGAGAGCATCCATATAGTTACATCAGTGAAACATCAGTAAAGATGGCTTTTCTTTTATTCAAAGTTAGTTCGTGTTGGCCTAAGCTAGATACGCTATGGTTCACACATGGGCTATAGTTGCCAAAGTGATTCTTCTGCAAACCCGGAAGTGGTCTAATCTCCATATATAACACAATCCTGGAAGTCTTTTGAATCTCTGGTTACTGAATCATATCTCCTACAGACCTTCAGAGGAATTTCCCAGAATTATATTTCCAAGTGTTGAATAAGCCTGAGTGTGGTCGATTCAGGTTCAAAGAGAACGTCATCCATGGCTAGTTTTATTTTATTCAGCTTGTGGTTTCTGACTGCCTCCCCCCGCCATCCCCATGGCACCTACATAGTATTTCTCTTTCAGCTGGACTGAAGTAAGCTATGGTGTGACACATTTTTAGTCATGTCTATGTAAGTTGTGAACCTTTTTGAGCTGACACAAATACAGTGCTGAAGGAAAAGCAATACTACTGGACATGCCTTATTATGTGCACTGCTTTGCCTTTATATTGTAGTTGGTAAATAATGTATTGGGTTGAAACCCATGTATTCAGATGCCTCTCGAACCATAGTGATATTGCTATATCAACAAAAATGCATTATTTGACTATATATTGGAATTCAGCCTCTCTCTCCAATACTCATTCAATAACAGAAATTTGACATAGAAGGGATCAAAGTTAATCAAATAAAGTGGCTATTCATTTTGCTTCCTAAACAGGCTTTTATACTTCTGCATTAGCTTATGTAGTTTATGTTGTGCAATTGCATATGTAAACGAGGTTTTCACAATTAAGCATGTTTTTAACGTTGCATGTAGGCAGAATAAGCCACAGTTTGTACTTGCACACTAGCAGTGTACACATTACTAAGACACTCAAATTTGCAGAAACTCTCTTACAAAGCGTCAACTGTTTTTATTCCAGTATTTTTCCTCAGAATACTACAGTGCCAGATTATTTTGCTATATAATACTGGACAAAAGGCTTTCCATTGCCAAGGATGCCATGACATATATTTTGCTAATCCTCTATGTATGAATTTCCACACATGACATGGTTAGAGTATGCCATGTGTAGGCTACTTTGTCGTGTGGTGAGTATGGGGGTCAGTTAGAGTTTGGTTGGGCACTGTAAATCAGGCTGTGCCTCAGGGCTGCGAAAACCAAGGTTCTCCTGTTGATTTTAGAGTCGAGGAACCCCTAGGTTTACTACAGCATTTAAATGATAAATCTATACATTTACGCGTATCTGTGGTTTGTTTGGGTCTTTTCAAGATGGCCAGCAAATAATTGGAAGGGTTATTTATGTTTCCTCTACCTGTTAAGATGGTTAATATGGATGTGCGCGCAGATCAATAATTCATCAGTTTGTCGCATGACCATATCATTTGAAGAAATGTGACATCTTCCTTTCCACGTCTCGGGCACATGCCAGGTACCAGGATGTATACCATACAATATCTATGGAATCAGATAGGTGTGATACAGGCAATTAAACTGGATATATTTAAACCTAGCATTTCTTGCTACTACCTTACGAAATGCTCTATCTTGTCCCATTCTACATCTGTTAATGTCCAGCTTATGTGTTTCTCATCTGATAATATATGTCCAAATCTGAAGCCTCTCATAATGTTAGCTTCTGCTCTAGAGGAATCATTGCAACCAAGTAATTCCACTCATAGTCATACTAATGTCGCCGATGTTCATGCTGATGCCACTTCTGGAGATCATGGATTGTATTCACGAATGTGAACCGGACACATTTGTTTTAATTTTTTTCAAAAATGCCATCATAAATATTTTTTTTAAATCAAACTGTAAGACAACCTTTATTGCGAAAGTTCATTTAGTAATAAACAGCAAACATTTATTTTTGGCTAGTTCTGTCAGCGACAGTTATGAATTTCAAACTGTTTTGTACAATTGTGTTACTGCTTTTCTGCCTGGTTTTACAGTGGCTTCTTTACAGTGTTTTGTCTCTTGGTGGCTTATCCATCTCAGTGTTCCAGTTATGTCGAATTGCATGTGTTATTCTATTGTAGCGTGGGACCTCCTAACCTGCCAGAAAGCTTCCCTGGGAATGCATTCCACCCATTGCTTACCATTGGCTTTGTAACACCCATTTTTTGGCTTTTTTTTATAGGCGGCTTTATTAGTTTTAGGCTGTCTAGCGCAAGTTTGTTCCTCCCAAGGAGCAAAGCCTTTTCACACTACTTCTCCCTGTATTCTTCCACAAGTGCTCCTTTATGTAAACAGGCCGGTAAATCTTGTTTTTGTCTTGTCACATTTGTTGTGCATTCAAAGTCAGAGGCCAATAGTACTGTCTTCGAGGGAGCTTGGTGTTTACTTTTCTTTCTCTAACTTCAAAGTGAGAGGATTTATGTGACAATCTTGCTGTAAACTGGGGGTAGGATAGGATTTTCTTCTAGCACACAACATTAAAATTAACTGTGGAAGTATTTCAGAATATATCAGAATTAGCACAAATGAATTACATTTTTTTTATTAAATCTGAAGTGTGTTGGAAACAAATATTTTAATATGATCAAAACAAATCAGTAGACTAGGTGATGCAATTTCCACACATTATTGCTCTGTATAGGTTTATGTCTGTGCAAATGTAATGGTCATTTCAATTGCAAATGTGTTGTTTGTAGTGGCGGTGTGCTACCAGACCATACAAGCTCCACTGTATGCCAATCCACGCTACTCTGCACCACTCCATGCCACTGCACTCCACTCTGCACCGCTTCTCTTCACACCACTACGGGCCACTTCACTATTCTCTACTCTGCACCACTCCACTCTATTCAACTGCACTCTATGCCAATTCATCATAAGCCTCTCTGCTCTACTCTGCACCACTGTACTCTAAGCCAATGCATTCTATGCCACTCTAAACACTGCACTCTTCACCACTGCACTCGGGACCACTCCAGTCTCAGTCACTCCACTCCACTCTGCAGCACTCTGCAACACTGCACTCTATGCCAATGCACTCTACTCTGTACCCCTCAACTCTGTGCCCCTGCACTGTACGACAATTCGCTGTACACCACTCTAATCAACTGCACCACTGTATTCTATGCCACTGCACTGTACACCACTTTACGCCATTACACCTTACATTGCTCTCTTCTACACCACTGCATTCTACCCTGCACCACTCCACTCTTCACCATTGAAACAATCTACTCTACATCACTGCACTCTACATCACTCTACTCCACTGCACTCTACACCACTGTTTTCCAATCTGTGCCACTCCAGTCTATGCCACTCTACTCCAAACCACTGCTCTCCATGCCATTGCACTCTATGCCATTGTACTCTATGCAACTGTGCTACACTCTACACCACTATGCCCTACATCACAACACTCTGCTCTGCACTAGTGCTCTCTGAGCCACTCTACTCTATGCTGCTGCCCTCTACACCAATGCACTCTATGCCACTCTTCACCACTGCACGCTACACCACTTAGCTCTACTCTGCAGTACTGCACTCTATGCCACTGTACTCTGCACTCTACACCACTGCACTCCACATTACTCTACTCTGTGCTGCTCCACTATGCACCACTCTGTTCTACTCTGCATCACTGCACTGTACACCACTGTACTCCACACCACTTCAGTCTATGCCACTGTACCCTGCACCACTGCACTCTATGCCACTGCACTCTTCTATGATCCACTCTGATCTATGCCACCGGATTCTATGAAACTGCATTGTATGCCGCTGAACTATGTGCCACTGCACTCTATGCCACTGCATTCTTTGCCACTATACTTTGCAGCACTCTATGCTAATGCAGTCTACACTAGTCCGCTCTACTCTACACTATGCCATTCCACCCCACTGTACACCACTGCACTCCACTGCACTCTACTGTGCTCTGCACCACTCTAATCTACACCAGTGCACTTTATGTCTGCACCCTACTCTGCACCACTGCACTCAGTGCCATTGCACTCTAAACCAATTCACTCGACAGCACTTTAGATCACTGCACTCTGTCACTCTCCTCTGCAACAGTGCACTCTATGCCACTGAACTCTACAGCACTCTACTCTGCACTACTGCATTCTATGCAGCTCTCCACTCTATGCCACTGTACTCTATGGCACTATACTGTACACTGCACCACTACACTCCTGTACTACTCTACTCTGCACCACTCCAGTGCACTGTATGCCACTACACTCTATTATGCAATACTCTAATCTGTGCCACTGCTTTCTATGATGCTGCATTGCACGCCACTAAATGTTATGCCATTGCACTCTACGCCACAGTAGTCTGCAACACTCTAAATCAGTGCACTCTACACCTGTCCACTCTAGGCCACTACAATAGACAACACTCTGTGCCACTGCACTCTATTGCAGTCTACCCCACTCTTTGCCATTCCACTCTACAACACTCCACACCACTAACGTTTATTCATGCTGAGCAGCAGCTAGGCTGCTGTACAACATGGCTAAAACACACTGGCAAAGCCAATAGCTCTTGCAAAAGCAAGACCTTGTTTCTACATGAAAGCTAATACAAAGTTTTAAAATGTACCTTTACATTTGTCCAAGCAACTGTCTCTACTCTGATTGCATTGGCAGACTTGGTTTCTGAACCTCGTTCATGCTCCATATGCAAATTCATTCATTTTGAGTTTTGTTTTGGCTGCTCTGGTTGATTCGGATTCGATCTTTTGGGGGCATGAAGACAGCACCTTCTGTTTATTCTACATGCACATCTTTCAGTAAGATTGAACCATGGCCCCACATCCAAACTCTCTTCAACAAAGTTACTCAACATTGGGTGGGATGTGGGACTTCTGATTCACCATTCTTGAAGGGCTACTGTCTTTTCTTTAACTTTTATTTTGAGTTTCAATATTAACAAAGCAGCATAGCATAAGGCAAATATGGTATTCGCAAGACATTCAGCATCTTATTGCATACAGGTCAGGTGATGTGCAATAGAGAGTCCAAAGGTAAAGCACCCCACGAACATTATTCAGTTCAGTACAGACGTATTTCACACAGCTGGTGCAGAGGTCTACAGTAGGCCTTATTGAGGTGACTTTAGCATATTATCATGCCACAAGTCCAACAAAATAGGTCAATAGTTCCCATATGTCACGGGGCGAGATTGTTGTGGTAACAGTGCTTCTGAGTGTTCACAGCACGATAACGTCTCTTAGCCAGCTTGTGTAGCTGAGTGATGTCTTTTTACGCCAAAGTATGGCTATTCTACGTTTGCGACAGCAATCAATTTTCTGTACGGTTTGGAAACCGCCTTTACATATCCCAGTACTGCAACCAAAGGGAAGTGCGGGAGAGCATTATTTGTGATTTTATTTCTAACATCAGATATCTTGTTCCAATAGATCTGAACTAGGGGGCAGCTCCACGCCATATGTATCAAATCTGCATTTGGGGCGCTACACCTGCAGCAGGCGGAGTTCGCCAGGCCATGGCACATCATGCTGCAGGGGTTTGGTAGGGTTTGTCTATGAACTTTAATTATATAAGCCTGGATTTCCCATCAGGAGAGACATCTTTAATTTGCTGGCAACAATACGTCAATTGCGAATCTAATATTGTTTATACCAAGTCCTGCTTCCATTTACCTTTCATAAATAGCTCATTACCACTACAGGCAGTCAGTGTGCAGTTGTACATTGGTGTAACCAGACTAGCTGAGCTCAGGTTCGTTATAATTAGAGTGAGTAATGATGAAGCAGAAAAAGAAAGGCTAACAAACATTCATATATCGTGTAACAAAATCGTATAAGACAATGTGATTTTAGCAAAGAAAAATAATGTATGTAGGAAAATGTGCCCACGAAGTAGTTCACCATTATTATAAACAAGCTTAATTAATCATGAAAAATCGACAAATGTAGTATGTTTAGCTTAAATTTAGCAGAGGCTTTGGCCTAGTTGCCTGGTCTCAATTTTAACTGCGTAGTTTTCACTTGTACAACAAACACGTGTTTTAAACTTTTAAAGGCTGTATTTTTCCAGTAGAATGACTAATACACTTATCTCAAAAGTTGCGTGCTAGGCAACTTTCATCCCCTTTGAAGCAAGGTCAGTTTCTGCAGGTGCAGACAAAAAAGACACTGATGCAGAATTAATTGGCAACTTTGTTGCTACTAGTGTTCCAAAGCTCCAAGGACACCTTATGCGTAGGTGAACATTAAGAGAAGGACACTATTCATTGGTTAAAGAGAAACCACCCTATGGACCCTCCAATGGAAGACCCTGAAGAATTTGGAACGTTTCTTACTTAAACCCACCGGACAAAGAGAAGCCAGCCATTTTCTTTGATGCCATTTTAAAGCCAGATTCGAGAAGCCATTTTGATGACACTCTGATGCTTTTTCTCTATCCCAGAGAGAGAGACTTTAAAGAATTCTCACCCTAGAGACTTTAACTTTACTTTACCTTGCCCATACGATAACTTTTGCCCCTGTATTCCTTGCTGCTGCAGGGAAAACTTGCCTTAAAACTTTTCCCCTTGAATTCTGCCCCATGCTGATCGAACCGGTACTTGAAGGACGAAGACTTACCTTGAATGCTGATTGTATTTGGTAATTATGAAAGGAGAAATGTATTATGCATTGTATTTTCCTTCTTAGGTACCAACTGCTTATTTTGACAGAGCCCAAGCTAGAAGTTTTCTAAATTTGTGTTGACTAAATTCGTTTTGCATGAAGCCCCACATGCCAATGCTAATCAGAGGTTAGTTAAGGTATTCATTTGATGCACCGTGCTGAATTGAAATCTTGTTATGCTGACCGATGTATGCAATTAGTCAAATTCAGTTACTCTTATTAGTGATTTGCATTGCTATAACTGAGTGCATTATAATCCAAATTTTGCATAGATTGCATTTCTTCCGTCATTATGGACAGCTAGTAATGTTCGTATATGTGTATCATTTGATTTTAAGGCTTACTTATATTGTGTTAGCTTTGTTAATATAGGGAAATAAACTCTTAACTTTTAATAAACAGGTGTGGTTATTCATGACTGAAAGGTCATGGTGTGTCAAATTACTGATCACTATTGATTCCTAATTTGTTGTTCAATTACTAATAGAGTATTGGGTATTGATTTTAAATGATTGTTGATTATTGATTTGAGGGATCCGACAATAATTTGGATGAGGAGAACTCAACCCGGTCAAAAGGTTCACCGACCTCCGGCGTGTCCAAGCAAAAGTAATTTATAAGGACTGGACGCGCTATCAGTAACGCCCACTCCGGGGGCTCATCAGGTATAGTAGGGAATATATCTCTCACAGAGTGGCGCAGCTGCTGATAGATCAGGGGTCCATTAGTGTGGAGGGGTTTCCGCATAGGCAGTCTGGGTATTATATGAATTTGCCTTCCAAAAAGAAACCCCTAGTGTTACTAGCTAACACTTAGTCAGGCCAGGCTCGGACGTCACTGGCAGTGTAGGGAGATGTAGCAGAGGAATGTGTGGTGTTTATATTTCCTTGAGATGTGTTAATGACGCTAGTCAAGCCCATGCCCCCTTAATGTACTCCACTGTTATGTTGTTATGTTAACAGCATGGAAAGCACAAACAACTCGCTCCCGAAGAAGTATCTTGGCGCTAGGCAGACGAAAACATAGGAGAGGATGCTCTCCAAAAGGGGCAAGTTTTCAGCATTTTTTAAAACTTCCAAAATCAGAACAGGAACGAATGTGGTATGGGAGGCTGTTCCAGTGGTGTGGGGCCAGATAGGAAAAAGAGCGACTCCCGTACTAGAGGTGCGAATACGATATGGCCTTAGAAAAGCTTTATACGTGGATCTCAAGTTTCTGATGGGCTGACTCTATTAAAGCTTGGCTTGGAGGTAGGAAGGGCCATGCACCAGAAGAGATTTATGGGTGAGACATAGACCTTTGACCAGTGAACAACTCCTGACTGGAAGTCAATGCTGAGCTCTTAGAGTGGGTATCGAAGTGGTATTTGCAGGAAGTCTACAGACTAGGTTGGCCGCAGTGTTTTGAACACCCTGTTTGGAAAAGAGCGTCTCATTGGCAGCTACAAGAAGTGCATTACCATAATCCAGATGGCTGATGCTGAACGCCTGGACCTATGTTCTCCTAGAGCTCATAGGGAGCCACGAGAATAAGTTTCTTAGTAGCTGTAGAGTGTTGAAACAGGGCCGCAGACACAGATAACTTGATGTTACAAGGATAATTGTTATCCACCAGAATGCCCAGGTTTTTTTTACTACTCTCTTAGGGCACTGAACTGGCTCTAGCTCTGTAGGCCACCAGTCATCTGACCAAAGTGTCTGTGCTTTGCCAAATAAGAGAATTTTGGTCTTTCCTCCATTCTGTTGAAGGCAGTTAAGGTCATCCAAGCAGCCACCTTTCGCATGCAGTCGATGAATCTAATTTTAGATGACTGAATCCTGCGCATAAGAGATTATCAGTATACAATATGATTTAAAAGCTGCAAAATGTGTTGGGCAATCTCTGGATAGCAGAGTGCAACAAAACAGGGGCAGAAATCCCAGCCTTTAGATCTAAATGCGAGGTCGTCTCGTGGAATGAAACCAGTGATTTGTGAACTAAGCCTGGCCTACCAGGTAATACAACATAACATTTGGTCCATAAAATCAAATCAAACTGTATAGCAACTGCAACGTATACCAATCAATCCTAGGCTATTTACCAACCCAGGCCATTCTGATCATTAAGGATCTCAGCTGATCAAAAAATACCTTATTTAGGGGGATTAGAATGTTCTGAAAAATATAGAGTAGTTTAGGAAGGATGGGAATTTTCATAAGTGCTATACGCCCCACTAATGACAGCAGCATTTTAATTCAGCATCCACTTGGGTTGTGATTCTGGTTATGCATTTCCAATAGTTTTCTCTTATTAATACACTCAATTCCCTGTGATACTAGATGTCTAAAAAGGGAACTGGATCTGTCTGCCACACCAGGGGTTCAGTGTGGGTCACTTTTCAGTTCAGTGCAGGTCACTTTTCAACAGGGGCGGGGGGGGTATTAAAAAAAAAAAAAAATCCTTTATGTTGGCAGTGACGGTTCCGTCTCTCATTCCTCCTTGGACTCCCAGAAGCACTAGGTTTCCAAACTCCCTCCAATCACAACGCTGCTGTCAACAGCATGACAGCAGTGTCGTGAGTGGTCTGAGCGCCCTGCTTTGGCGCTCAGACAGGGTTTAGGGCCCTGTGCACTTTCTCCTCAGAGAAATACAAAGTGCGCATAACTGTTTGGCCAACCCAACACGGCCGGCCAAGGCATTATGTGCACTTATGTGCACATAGCCTTCTCCGGCCCAGCCGCGCTCTAACCCTGCTCCCTAATTATCATTTTATTTTTCCCTTTCATCCACTGCATAGAGTAGTGGGGCGATGCTCCTCCACCTTAGTGGAGGAGCCCCCGCTGCAGGCTTTGCTGTAGAGCCATAGGCATTATGATTCTCGTCAGCAGCATCAACATTGACTTAGACTAACTTATGATGAGGCCAGGCCACTTATCAAATCCTGCTATTTCACTAATAATTATGGGCTGGACTATTCACTATGAGAAGAATACTGTCTGTGTACTTCGATAGGACAATCTTCCGAAACCCAAACTGGATGCCTCTGTGATGATGAAACTCCCATAACATACTGGCCAAAGATTCCACACCTAGTGCAAAAAGAATAGAAGACAGTGGACACCCCTGCCTAGTACCCCTCTGTACAAGAATCGGAGTAGACAGTAAATAGTTAATTCTGGCAGTAATCTGTATACAGAAGAGTTAACCATTGTAATAAAGCTTTGTTCAGATCTATCCTCTGCAGAACTGCCAGCAAGTTGGGTCATTCTATTGAGTCAAATGTCTTGACCTCATCAAGAAATGCAGCAGCCACCTTGAACTTAGGGTCAATTTGGTCAGTTACTGTGAAGATAGTGTGAAGATTGTCCGCCATGGATCTGCCTGGAATGAGACATGACGATCTGGTCTAATTAATGCTGGAAGTATTGGAAGTAGCTGATTTGCAATAATTTTTTCAAGTATCATTCTGTCCACATTGATTAATGAAAGTGGCAGTTGTTGAGTTGCTAGGTTTCAGCAGTATGATTACTTCACTTCTCTTAACGTTTCGGGGAGGACACCTACTTGAAATGCCTCATTATAAACTTTAAGTAGGAAAGACACAAGTTGCTCCACATACATTTTATAGAATTCCGCTAGGAGCCCATCTGCACCTGGGGCAGACCCATTTTTTAGAGTGTTAATAACACTTCTAGTTTCTTATAATGTGATGGGGTACAAAACGTTTTTCACTAGTGAAGTTTCAACCAAACATACTGTTGCGTTAGTGAGGTATTAATTAATATCACACTTAGTGAGACTGCATTTGGTTTCATGTCAGTCAGTGAAGAACTCCATAAATGTAGGAATTAACCAAATGTCCATCCTGCGTCTGTATTTGTAGTACATTTGAGGATACCAAAGTCCAGTTAGCATGCAGTCCAGGTGTTCTTCCTACCCAGTTTACAGAGGAATTTGTTCTGCCTATCTGCCTCCTACTTAAAGTTCAGCAGCTTAAGGTTAAACTCTGCAAGTAATGCCGGATCATGACTCACACGGTAAGTCCCCTCAATGTTCAATTTCTAGTTTGTTAAGGAAGCCACGTAACTCTTTAAGGTTGCCTTGGATTTTGGAAATGTATTGTCTACTCATACAAACTTTACAAGCCTCCCATAAGATGGTATAACTTGCAACCAAATATTTTTATGTCAAACTAGGACTGCCCTATTTCTATATTAAATATTTGCTCCAGCAGCTCCTGGGTGCAGTCTCCTGTGCGGGAGCTGAAATGCTGAGTGATCAGATAATGTTCTCTGGCAATATTTGATGGTTTTTACCCATCTCAGGACATTTCTGGACCACAAACAAAAGTTGAACCTAGTAGAGTAATTATGTACGGTCGAATGGAGAGAGTAATCTCTAGTAGTTGAGTAGACAGTACAGTATATATCCAGCAGTTATAACTGTTGTAATATACTAATGATCTCATTGCGAACTTGGGTGTGATTCTGCCCGCCAACACTTGTGCCGTCCATATCATTATGTGAAATGGCATTAAAGTCACCTTTGCATAATACTGTGTGTGGAATCAGTTAAGTCCCCACCTCAGAGAAAAAAAGAGGGGTTATCAAAGTTGGCACCATACATATTTTTAAGTGTGATGTGCTCAGCACTAAAAATACCATTATAAAGTGACCTTGCTCACATGTTGTGACCTGAAGAGGTTTAAGCTCCACTCTACACCTTACCAATATAACCACTCCCCTCGAATATATAGAGAACAATGAGAAAGAGCAAAAAGCTCTCCAGAGGCTGGCAAATCTGCAGATCCCGGTACGAGTAATGTGCGTCTCTTGTAACAAAGTTATATCTATTGCATGTCTGTTAACAAAGGCGATGTGGACAGATTACCCGGTGACACTGTTCGTGTAGTTTCCTTGAGGACAGAAAGAAGCTTCCATCTACTCCCTAGAGCAGTGGTTCCCAACCTTTTGACTTCTGTGGACCCCCACTATATCATTACTGGAACCCGGGGACCCCCACTGAATAATTATTGGAATCCGGGGACCCCCCACAGAGTCATTACTGAAAGCTGGGTACCTAACCTGTTAATATTATTTAATTTTCTAAGCAGCCGTGGACCCCCTGAGGCGGCTTCACAGACCACCAGGGGTCTCCGGACCACAGGTTGGGAACCACTGCTCTAGAGGAAACGCCTGCGGGCTAAATTAGTCATTCCAGATTTTGTTCAGGTGCTGAGGCACTTCAATTGCATAGGATGCCCTGAATGGGCCTTGAAGCGTGATGTAAACTATAACTGTGCTTCATAAAATATTTAGAAATGTTACATCTACTCCTACTACGTCTTGGTATTTACCACTCTTGAGGGAGGATAAACTGAGCCGTAAAAAGCTGGAAGGTCTTTGTCAAATTGCGTATTCCAGCATAAGGATGAAATGAAGAAGGCTTGGTTTTGGGGTTCTGGGGTGGGGTTTGGGGTGGGCTGGTTGGCCCTTTATCGTTCTATCCCTTTTTATGAGCTGGTCTCTCTTTCTTCTGGGGCTTCTTTTGGGGTTGCACTTGTTGTTTTTGTTCTTTTTCCTAGGTCAGTGGTTTATTTTTTTCTTGACCCGCATAATCTTTCTCTGTCTAGGTGGATGGTGGGCTGCCCATGGACTCAGCAGCAAGCCTCTGTTTAATAGTTTCTTGGCTGTAGGGGCCGTTGTCCTTAACCTTGGCCCTGCAAGGCCGTGAGTGTAGGAGGAAGGGTTGGTCTGCCCATATGCGGACCAGGGGTGGGGTCGGGTTCCAGGGTTAGGCAGGTTTGTTTTGGGTTCACAGTTTTTTCTTTTTGCTGGGCATTTGGGGTAGTTGATCTCGAAAATGGTGTCTTTTGATAAAGGAAGTGTATGCATCCTGGCTCAGTATCACTTTCAGAAAATTGGTGTAAATCAGCCCATTAGGTGGTGTAGTAGGCCGTGGGGATGGTACTGTAATGGTAATTACTAGAAATTGTGGCAGTACTGGGCAGCAGCTGCATATTCTCTCTTGGAACATCAACAGGGTTAAGTTGCCACAAAAAGCGCAAACTCGTTTGGGAAGAATTATATATGCTTTGGCCACAAATTCTCTGTCTGCAGGAGACGCATCCCTCTCAAAGTGAGCCTCCATTATTAAAGATCGCAGATATCCAGTCTTATCCCTTTCCTATTTTTCTTCTTCACCGGGAGGGATTGCACTGTTGGCATGGGACAAAAGGTGTCGGGTCCTGTGAGAAAAGACAGATTTAGGGGGACGGAGGATGCTGGAGACCATACAGATGGACAGGGATTGTTTCTCTGTGTTCTGTACGGGCCGAATGAAGATGACTCGAAAGTCTTGGATTTTCTTCTAACTGAGTTGCATCTCTGGGCCCCACCCTCGTTCGTTTGTGGGGACTTTAATGTGACATTGAGCCCCAGAATCGATACTGCATCTTAGTTGTGGTCCCCTCATCAGTTACATTATGATCAGGATCATAGGGGTAAGTATCTGCTTCAGAAGGCATTCCGTCAGTTAACCTCTTCCTACTCTTTGGTAGATATTTTGTATCTTAGGATTTACGTTTTATTCTGATCCTCACAGTGTCCTTTCGAGGCTAGATATGTTTATGGTCAGCAATACGCTGGTCCCATCCTCGAGTATTGTACTCAACCCGAGGGTCCTGACAGATCATAACTCTATCTTGCTGTTTATACAACTCTGGGATTCCACCCAGGCACTCAGAATTCAGAATTGAACTTCTGAATGTAGACTATTATTGTAAGACAGTTATGTCAGCTCTATGAATTCCCACCTAAGGGTGTTCCTCGGAATTAATATTGGATCAGCACCACTGTAGGTGGTTCGGGATTCTCCCAAAGCATCGTGGACAGACCCTCCAATTTACCTACTTCCAACGGAGAATGATTATTAAAGAGGAAGTCTTACTCGACAGATTCTTAGCTCTCTGGAATCGGAATTGGGATACATCATTTGGGTTAAGGATGGGTTTCGGGCTAACCAGGTGATGGAGCAGTCTACTGCCCTCCGGGCTTCTCATAAAAAACAAATCTGGGCTAGAGCAGCCAAAAAAGGAAGGGCCCAGCAGATGTCTTTTTTTGAAAACAGTGAAGAGATGGGGCGAATTCTATAATTCAATGTAAGGGATAAATCTAATTCTAACATCATCAAGCAAATTGGGGATGAAAATGCTGTTCTTATCTCTGAGCCAGCTGCAATCTGTGAGATCTTCCGTAGGTTCTATTGGGATCTTTATAGGGAGGATTGTTCTCCTCCCACTGAGGAAATCTCTAAATTTATTCAGCAACCCTTTGGCCATCAAGTGACTCCTTTTCAGCGGTGTAAGCTGGAAGCACCTATTTCCCTCACTGAAGTGAAAGATGCAATGGGGTCCCTCACCAGGTGGAAGGCTATGGGCCCCGACCAGATACCTTTTGAGTTTTATCTTATTTTTTTTCAGATTCTGGCGCCTGTTCTAAGGGACCTCTTTAATTATTTTGAATTGTCCGATAGGGTCCCGGAGTCATGGAGGGAGTCAAACATCGCTATCTTTCCAAAAAATGGGAAAGGATCCCACGCTCTGTGGTTCTTACCGGCCAATCTTGTTAACCAATACAGGTTCTAAGATCTATACACGGGTTCTAGCTAATCGATTGGGCACTGTTATCTCTGAGCTGGTCAACTCAAACCAGCATGGTTTCTTCCCAGGCTGGGATACAACATCTCATGTCAATATGGCTGTTATGGCCCTGGAGATCACCTCAGTGATTGGGGGTCCTATCGGTATGATCTGTTTGAATGCAGAGAAGGCCTTCGACCGGGTCTCATGGCCCTTCCTGTGGTGGGGGGGTCATGGACTCTGCAGGCTTGGGCCCTGTCCCTGGTGTATCTTGACGGTCACTTTATCTATTAATACCTCATATCTTGGAGAATAACCCTGGGAAGCTGTACCAAGACTCAGCGGATGTTTTCCTTAAACGGCACTGTTTTCATTTAGGCTTTTTCTGCCCTAGCAATCTAATTAAGATGGTCATTCTGCCACTTCATCTTTATTTTTTTCATTGCATTCCATTATTCCTCCACACATCATTTTTTACCCAGGTTGAGGCGTTGTGGCAGAAGTTTATCTGGAGCTACCGGAAGCCTCAATGCAAGATCCAGTTCCTGTAACAACCCAAGGAGGATGGCAGAGTCTCACTTCCGCTACTTATCTTTTATTATTTAGCATCTTTTTTTCCATCTTCTGGTGATGTTGGGCTGGGAGGGGTGGCCTGTGGGTCGCATGTTCAAAGTTTTTTTCTCTGGGCGAATCAATGACTCCTGGAGTGGGTGTTGTCGACACAATGTACTTTAAGTGAACTCCCTTTAAGACACTTAGGACCTCATTACAACCCTGGCGGTCGGTGATAAAGCGGCAGTAATACCGCCAACAGGCCGGCGGTAAAAAAAATGGAATTTTGACCACGGCGGAAACCGCCAACACAGACAGCCACTTTAACACACTGACTGCCACGGCGGTAGCAACAAGCACCGCAGCGGTAACTGCCAACAGCCAGGCGGAAGACAGTGTACTGCTCACTGTATTATGAGACACCAATCCGCCACCTTTTCTGGGGCGGTACCAACGGCATCAAAAGCACGGCAGAAACAGTACACAGAAGGGAAACAACTCACATCTCGACACTCAAGGAAGAACCACAACGCCATGGAGCCCGAACTGCAGATCTTCTCCATGCTGGTATACCTCCTCCTACACCAGGAACATGAACGCCGGTGAAGACGACCACGGTGAGTGCCGCACCTAGCACACAAGGGAGGGGGGGAGGAACAAAAGAGTGACACACACAGGCAACACGCAACAGCTGCCCCCCACCCCCAACAACATGCACACAAACAGATGCAACAACATTACATATCCACCCCATACCCTTCAGGAATAATGCAAGGACAAAAGGAAGTGAGTAAAGCCAGTATAATAATATACATTTTGAGAAATACGTCCTTAAAGCACAAAACAGTATCTACAAAATATACAAATGGAGGGACAATGCCAAGTCCAAAATGTCCGTGGCCCACAGGGCCATAACACATAGGCAAAGGCCACACTTGACTCCTGCCTCAATACGGAGAGAACACTGCTGGGGCATCAGGTCAAAGACACACAGGCACCTCAGGGGGAAGGGATGGCACCTCAGCCAGAAGATGGTAAAACGCCACTGCTCCTGGAGGGGGCTACATTCCCTCTGCGATGCCCTGGGGAGTGCAAAGCCACAGCCTCTCTAGTGGGTGGTTGGCCCACTTCTTGGTCCTGGGGAGTGCAAGGACAAAGTCTCTCTAGTGGGTGGTTTGCTCACTGCTTGGTCCTGGGGAGTGCAAAGCCGCAGTCACTCTAGTGGGTGGTTTGCCCACTGCTTGGTCCTGGGGAGTGCAAAGCCACAGTCTCTCTAGTGGGTAGTTTGCCCACTGCTTGTTTCTGGGGAGTGCAAAGCCACAGTCTCTCAAGTGGGTGGTCTGCCCACTGCTTGGTCCTGGGAGTGCAAGGCCACAGTGTCTCTAGTGGTGGTTTGCCCACTGCTTGGTCCTGGGGAGTGCAAGGCCATAGTCTCTCTAGTGGGTGGTTTGTTTGCCCACTGCTTGGTCCTGGGGAGTGCAGGGCCACAGTCTCTCAAGTGGATGGCTTCTCCACTGGTTCTGGAGGGGGCTTTGTGCCCAGTGTGCTTCATCCTGGCAAGGAGGGGGTGAGTGGATGCCTTCTTCCACTGGTTCTGGAGGGGGCTTTGTGCCCGGTGAGCTTCATCCTGGCAAGGAGGGGGTGAGTGGATGCCTTCTTCCACTGGTTCTGGAGGGGGCTTTGTGCCCAGTGTGCTTCATCCTGGCAAGGAGGGGTGAGTGGATGACTTCTTCCACTGGTTCTGGAAGGGGCTTTGTGCCAAGTGTGCTTCATCCTGGCAAGGAGGGGGTGAGGGGATGCCTTCTTCCACTGGTTCTGAGGGGGCTTTGTGCCCAGCGAGCTTCATCCTGGCAACGAGGGGGTGAGTGGATGGCTTCTTCCACTGGTTCTGGAAGGGGCTTTGTGCCCAGTGTGCTTCATCCTGGCAAGGAGGGGGTGAGTGGATGCCTTCTTCCACTGGGTCTGGAGGGGGCTCTGTGCCCAGTGTGCTTCATCCTGGCAAGGAGGGGGTGAGTGGGTGCCTTCTTCCACTGGTTCTGGAGGAGGCTTTGTGCCCAGCGATGCAGATCCTGGATGGTGCAAGGTCACAGTCTCTCACCTGGGTGTCACACCTACAGTTGTTGCAGGGGCCAGGACACACTACAGACTGCCCGCCAGCGGTGACGGCTGCCCAGTGGTGGCAGTTGCGGGGCTGGCGCCGGTGCGGCCAGTGGTAGGTGGAGGCTCCAGCCCTTTCCCTGCAGCCTCGGACGGCTGCCCACTGGGGCTGCTGCTGCTGGCAGTAGTGCTCCTGGCGGTGCAGGTGGTGGTGCTGGCGGCGGTGTAGGTGGCGGTGCTGTGAGTGGTGGGGGGAGGCTCCAGCCCTTCTCCTGCAGCCTTGGACGGCTGCCCACTGGGGCTGCTGCTGCTGGTGGCAGTGGTGCTGCTGGTGGTGCATGTGGCGGTGCAGGTGGCAGTGCAGGTGGCGGTGGTGGCGGTGCTGGCGGCGGTGCAGGTGGCGGTGCTGTCAGTGGTGGGAGGCTCCAGCCCTTCCCCTGCAGCCCCGGACGGCTGCCCACTGGGGCTGCTGCTGCTGGCAGTGGTGCTGCTGGTGGTGCAGGTCGCTGTGCTGTCAGTGGTGGGGGGAGGCTCCAGCCCTTCCCCCGCAACCTTGGACGGCTGAAGTGACATGGCTGGTGTTGTTTGCCCAGATGCTGCTCCAGCACCAGGCACCCAATCCATCCTGCCTGCAGCATCTGTACCTTTTTCCTTGCCCTTGGCAGCTGGTGTTCCCTTCCTGCCCTTGGCAGCTGGTGGTGCCTCCTTGCATCTGCCAGCTGGTGTTCCCTTCCTGCCCTTGGTAGCTGGTGGTCCCTTTTTGCCATTGCTAGCTGGTGGTGCCTCCTTGCCCTTGCTAGCTGGAGGTGCCTCCTTGCCCTTGCAAGCTGGTGGTGCCTCCTTGCTAGCTGGTGGTGCCTCCTTGCCCTTGCTAGCTGGTGGACACTTCTTGCCTTTCGCAGCTGGTGCAGGCACACTGGCAGTGTTGACGAGTGTCTCCTTGGCGCCTCTCACACCTGCAGTAGCTGCAGAAACTACAGTGGCCGTGGACAGGGTGGCTGAGGTGCTGGCCTGGGTTCTGCCCACCCTGGCCCGAAGTGAAGGATGGGGGGGGAGGGGCAGGGAATAGGTCAAGGGTGGAGAGGAAAAGCCTTTTAGGGACACTGGGGCTGGAAGAGGGTGAAGGTTTGGGAGTGGAGGAAGAGGGAGTGGGTGTAGAAGGTGTCTATCTGCTGTGTTTGGGTGCAGGTGCATGGGCTGGATGCTGTTGTGAGGTGGATGGCTGTTGGGTGTCTGAGTGCTTGCGTTTGTGTACTTTGGGACGAGGTGGCACAGACAGAGTGGGAGAGGACACAGGGGACGTGTGCATGGATGTGGGGGTGGTGACTGCCAGTGAGGGGCGTTTAGTGATAGGCGTGATGGTGATGGAGGTAGTGAATGAGGATGTAGTGCATGCAGGTGTGAGTGGAGACGCTACTGGGAGGGAGGTGGACGAGGAGGAGGAGGGGCCACAGTGGAGGCAGTTGATGTTGGTATGTCTGCATCTGGATGGTGCTTGTGTGAGTGCCTGTGGGATGAAGTGTGGTGCTTGTGTTTGCCTGAGCCACTTTTGTGTGTTGATTTGGGTGCATGCTGGTCTGAAGGTGTGCTTGGAATAGGCTGGGGTTGAGGGGATTGGGACTGGGTATAGAAAGTTGAAGGGTGGAGGCTAGAGACAGGGACAATGGCTGCCATCAGGGAGTTGGCCAGAGCCTGGAATGAACTCTGTTGGGCCGCCACGCCACAGTGAATGCCCTCTAGGAATGCATTTGTTTTGTAGCAAATGCCCTGCCAGCCCCTCGATGGCATTCAGTATGGTTGACTGCCCAACAGAGATGGATCTCAGGAGGTCAATAGTCTCCTCACTGAGAGCAGCAGGGCTGACTGGGGCTGGGCCTGAGGTGCGTGGGGCAAAGGAAATGCCCAACCTCCTGGGTGAGCGGGCACGGGAAAAACGCTGAGGGGCTGCTGGAAGGGCGGTGCTGGTACGGGGGGTGGTGGCTGTACCTGTAGTAGGGGTGGGCACAGAGGTGTCCGCCACCACCAGGGAGCTTCCATCAGAGGAGGTGTCACTGTCCGAACTGTCCCCTCCATCCTCCGCCGTGGTGCTCCCCTCGCCCTCCGTCCCACTGGTGCCCTCACCGTCGGTGGATTCGGCCTCATTGGCCACGTGGGATGCAGCTCCCTCCGTCGCCGGTGCCTCTGCTCCTCCGCAAGATGATGCTCATGCACACAAGGACAGGTTGACAAAACAAAAAGGGGGGGGGAGAGACAGAGGATACACTTGGTCAATGCCAGCTACAACACCACCTTTGGTATACACAACACACAGAGAACAGCCCTATGCACTAGGATATGCACTACCAGTTACAATGCTAGTGACCAGGCTATGGGTACAATGCCTAACGCTAATAGCAGCACACCTGAAAGCCACAGGACCCTGCCCAGTAGTAGATGCCCCTAGCATTTGTGGGGTTGGAGTGCACCTGAGCCTGCCCATCATGGAACCTACCCTGCCATGTTCGTCCAGGCCTATGGGCACCCACAGACCCACATCCCCCACCCAGATATCACCTCAACACGCACAATTTCATGATTCTAAAACTGTACTCACCTCCTTGTGGCTGCTGTGATGCCTTCAAGCGCCCATCCAACTCCGGATAGGCCACTACCAAGATGCGGAACATCAGGCGGGGTCAGGGTACGACGGGCACCCCTTCCTCATTGGGAGGCCATCCCCAGCTGGGCCTCCACCGTCTTCCTTGCCCAGCGGCGCAGGTCCTCCCACTGTTTGCGACAGTGGGTACTGCGCCTGTCAAAGATCCCCAGGGTCCACACCTCCTTGGCGATGACACGCCAAATACCCTTTTTCTGATGGGCGCTGCCATGCAGAAAAAAATACATAAGAAAAGGTATTAGTCATACCGTCCAGTCTGTTACACTCATGGCCCACCATATCCCTCCCATCCCCTTACGCACAAACATTGCCCACCATACATGCAGCACTCTGCCCAGGACCACTCAGTCACCCCCCCTACACAAGGCTTACACACAGCACTCCATACATTCATTCCCCATGAATCGTGCTCACAGTGTACTCACCTGTTGGTCTGGAGGACCATAAAGTAAACGGTACTGGGGTAGGACCCCATCCACTAGTCTCTCCAACTCCTTGGAAGTGAAGGCAGGGGCCCTTTCCCCAGACACTCGAGCCATGGTCGCTTCCAGACACTGGTCACAGCAGCACTTACAGTGTAGGTCCTCTCCTGTTGAAGGTCAGGTAGCAAGTGAGTGAACAGATAGAAAATGGCAGTCACGTCCGTGGCGGTGCGTACCGTCACCGCCGGCGTACATCACCATTGGCTCCTCGGACTTATAGGGTCCAATGTTAACCAATGCAGGATTGCGCCGCGGTCTTCGACCACCTACCACGACGGTGTACAACGGCAGCGCAGTTGCCTCATATCCCCTTGTCGCACATTACAGGTCAGGCAGACGCCATTTCAGGGGGCCACATGGCAGTAATTTTAAATGCGTCACACATATCTAGGCCTTGCATACACACTAACACATAGCGGTTTAAAAAAATTGAGGAATAAAGTTGTGTTAACGTACCTCAGTGTTGGTTGACTCTCTGCTCGCTGTTCTCCTCCATAGAGCATGTCCGCTGGGGCATATGAGGAGGTGGCGGCATCCTCCAGTGTACAGACCGCTGGTGGACCTGTCGACAATGGAGGAGCGACATGCAATTGTCACCTACAGACTTGATCGTGCCACAATCCTGGAACTGTGTGCCCAGTTGGAGCCAGACCTGAAGTCAGCTATCCGCCATCCCACAGGAATCCCCCCTCTAGTGCAGGTGCTGTCAGTACTCCATTTCCTGGCAAGTGGGTCTTTTCAAACGACAGTGGCCATAGCATCAGGGATGTCCCAGCCTATGTTCTCCAATGTGTTGTCCATAGTGTTGTCTGCCCTGCTGAAACACATGCGTAGCTACATCGTTTCCCCTCAGGTGGAGGATTTGCCAACAGTGAAAGGTGACTTCTATGCCCTGGGACATATCCCCAACATCAATGGTGCCATTGCTGGGACACATGTGACCTTGGTCCCCCCCCGCAGGAGTGAACAGGTGTACAGAAACCGGAAGAGTTACCATTCAATGAATGTGCAGATGGTGTGTTTGGCCGACCAGTACATCTCCCATGTGAACGCCAAGTTTCCTGGCTCAGTGCATGACGCTTACATTTTGAGGAATAGCAGCATCCCTTATGTGATGGGGCAACTCCAGAGGCACCGTGTGTGGCTATTAGGTGAGGACATGGAGCCTATACAGTGTGACTAGGTGTCTGGGTCTGGGGATGCCCCTAAGAGTTAGTGTGTGTCTAACAGATTTCCCTCGACATTTGCAGGTGACTCTGGCTACCCCAACCTGTCATGGCTACTGACCCCAGTGAGGAATCCCAGGACAAGGGCAGAGGAATGCTACAATGAGGCCCATGGGCGAACTAGGAGGGTTATAGAGAGGACCTTCGGCCTCCTGAAGGCCAGGTTCAGGTGCCTCCACCTGATAGGTGGTTCCCTATTCTACTCACCAAAGAAGGTGTGCCAGATCATCGTGGCCTGCTGTATGCTTCACAACTTGGCTTTGCGACGACAGGTGCCTTTTCTGCAGGAGGATGGTCCAGATGGAGGTGTTGTGGCAGCTGTGGAGCCTGTGGACAGGGAAGAAGAGGAAGCAGAAGAAGAGGACATCGACAACAGAAACACTGTGATTCATCAATACCTCCAGTGAGACACAGGTGATAAGACATCACTGCCTACTACATCTGATATAATTGTTCTACCTCTCATCTGTCTGTCACTTTCACCCAGTGTATGGACCCTGAGTTGTCACTTTCCCTTTCAATTTCACAGATGTGGGTCCCACTGTGTGACATCTGCTTTGTTTCCGCATGGACTAGAGCTGTGTGACATAGGTATGTTGACAATACAATGGATATAGCATTTTGTCACTGTAATTGCTAATACACTATTTCGAAATCACAGACAGACTCCAGATTGTTTTGTGCTTTAAGGGTGTTTATTTAAGTGCTCAATATCGGAGGGGGTTGTAAAATGGAGAGGGGTGATGGTGGAGGAATGTCCATGGCAGAGTCCAGTCTATTAGTCTCACAGGTGCATTGTCCAAAGGGGCATAGGAAGTGGAGCTGGGGCAGTTTGAGGATGGACAGGGTGACAAGGTGGTACAAAAAGATGACATTCAGGGTGGTCTCATTTCTTGGCAGGGGTCTTGGCATCGTTCTCTGTCTTTGTCCTGGATCTCAGGGACCGTTTGCGGGGTGGTTCTCCATCTGCAGGGGGTGGGGTGCTGGTGTGGTGGTCATGTGGCGGCGCCTCCTGTCCACTAGCGTCGGCGGAGGTGGTGGGCAGTTCATCATCGAGGCTAGTGTCAGGGGCCCCTTGTTGTGCCACAGTGTCCCTCCTGGTGTTGACGAGTTCCTTCAGCACCCCTACAATGGTGTCCAGGGTGGAATTGATGGATTTGAGTTCCTCCCTGAACCCCAAATACTGTTCCTCCTGCAGCCGCTGGGTCTCCTGAAGCTTGGCCAGTACCGTTGCCATCGTCTCCTGGGAATGATGTTGGAGAGGGCCTCGTGGAGAGTGGGTTCCCTGGGCCTGTCCTCCCCCTGTCGCACAGCAGCCCTCCCAGTTCTCCTGTGTTCCTAGGCCTCTGTCCCCTGAACCGTGTGCCCACTACCACTGCCCCCAGGTCCCTGCTGTTGTTGGGGTGGTGGGTTAGCCTGGGTTCTCTGTAGTGGTGGACACACTGCTGCTTGACGTGTCCTGGGGACAGAGGTATGGGCCCGCTGGGTGGGTGCTGTGCTGGTGTTTCCAGAGGGGAGAGACTCTGTGGTGGCTTGTGACAGTGTGAGGGGAACCGACTGTCCCGAGGTCCCAGATGGGCCGGGCTGGTCATCTAGACCAAGTTGGACAGAGCTGCTGTCATCACTGTGGGCCTCTTCTGTGGGTGGAGTGGACATGTCTGGACCCTCCTGTCCGGTGACGTTGGGTAGGGGTTCTGCAGGGGTGTAAAGGCATGATTATTGCATCTGTGTGTGCCATGGTGTGCAATGGGTGGGTGACCCTGTACCCCAGTGCTTGCATTCTTGTGTGGGACCTTGTGTGATAATTGGTTAGGGGTGTGTGTGGGTATGTGCAGTGGCCATGCATTGGTGATGGATGTCCATGCTTTGGTGTTGCATGCAGGGCTTGGTGTTGGGATGGATGGGTTGTGATAGTGGGACATATGTGAGGAGTTGGAGTGATGGGGGTGAGGGCGAGGGTGGGGGTATGTGATAGCATGCAGGTGGGGTGGGGGATGTAATAGTTAAGATTTGACTTACCAGAGTCCATTCCTCCAGCTACTCCTGAGAGCCCCTCAGGATGCAGTATAGCCAAGACCTGCTCCTCCCATGTTGTTAGTTGTGAGGAAGGAGGTCGGGTTCTGCCGCCAGTCCTCTGAACTGCAATGTGGTGTCTTGAGACCACGGAACGCACCTTCACCGTAGGTCATTCCACCTCTTCCTGATGTCATCCCGTGTTCTTGGATGCTGTCCCACTGCATTGACCCTGTCCACGATTCTGCGCCATAGCTCCATCTTCCTAGCTATGGTGGTGTGCTGCACCTGTGATCCGAATAGCTGTGGCTCTACCCGGATGATTTCCTCCACCATGACCCTGAGCTCCTCCTCAGAGAACCTGGGGTGTCTTTGCGGTGCCATGGGGTGGTGTGGGTGATGTGTGGGGTGGTGTGTGTTGTGATGTGTGGGGTGATGTTTAGGGGTGTGTGGTGTTTTGTGCGTGGATGTTGTGTGAGTGATGGTGTTGAGTGCCTGTGGATGCTAGTTTGTAGATGGTGGTGTCTCTCTCTGGCCTTCAGTCGCAATTGTGGTCGTAAGGGTTTGTGGGTGATGTGGGTGTGTGTTTTATATTGTATTGGGTGTGTGGAAGTGGTGTGTGTATGTGTCTCAGGTGTGTGTATTTGGAATTGTCCAATGTGGTAGTGTTTTATAAATGTGTGTGTATTTTGAGCGCGGCGGTGTGTACCGCCAATGGAATACCGCGGTTGAAAGACCGCCGCGTGGATTCGTGGGTCGTGATAGTGTGGGCGTATTCCTGTTGGCGTGACAGTGGAGGTTTTGTTATCGCCAGTTTATCACTGACCTTTGGTGTGGCGGACTTGTGTGGGTGTCTAAATTTTGGCGGATTCCGAACTATGGGTCATAATAGCTGTGGCGGAATTCCGCTGCCGCGGCGGTGTGTTGGCAGTCTTCTGCGCGGCGGTAAGCGGCATTTACCGCCAATGTTGTAATGACCCTCTTTATCTTTAGCCTTAAGGACGATGATTTGAGTTGCTATGATAACCCTTTTCTGGATCTCATTAAGCTGGACCCACAGAAGAGAAACGTAGGGCTGGTATATAAATTAATCTGCATGTCTTTTTATAATTGGGGGAGAATCCTTTTCTTTTGAGGGGGCTACTAAGTGGAGCACTTTGCTCAACTTGGAGGTAACGGTCGCAGATCTCTGGGGCAGCAATGTTTTGTTTCACGTGGCTCTGAATGTTTCCTGCATTAACGTACACCACCTGAAGTTTATTAAGAACTGTTATTACTCCCCGCATTACCTCTTTTCTATGAAGCTGCAGCCGACCAATTGTTGCTTTCATTGTGGATCTGCAGGAGCTAATGTGGTTCACGTTTTTGCTTCATGCCCTGCATTGCGCCTCTACTGGGAATTTTTTTTAGGTAAGTTGTTAGGGGTCTCAAGTTTGGTGATCTCACCGGATCCCAAGCTTATCATGTTGGGTCATTCACCTGTTATTCCTTCTTATTTTTCTGACTTATACTTTTTTTCTATCACCTTAGCATGACTGATTCTTGCACAATTTTGGTTATCTAGTGACTGCGGATCCATGGATCTGGTGGCGGGAATTTCTTAATATAAGCAAGCTGGAGATGATACTAATTAAGAATGATCCTCCGAGAAACAAGTTGAGCTGGATTTGGGATTGGGATCATGGTTGGTTGGTGAGCATGGCTGATGCACAGGACTGTCCTGCCTAGTTTTTTTGCTTATTTTTCCTTGCTCCCCATGGCGCTCTACCCCATATAGAGATTGTTCTGTTATACTTAGTGGTGCTTTTATTCATTTCCCTTTCTACCTGTAACTTGGGTTGGGTGCTGGGAGGGTTTGGTTCTTGTTGCGATGCTATATATGCTTCTGTGTTCTTTTTTTTTTCTTTAGTATTTTCCCAGACAATGTGGGCCACTTGCATGCAATGCTATTGCCTGCAAAAAAATCAATAAAAATATAATAAAAGAAGATATTGGTATTCCATGAAAAAACAATTTTCAACACTAACAACATTCTGGGGCGGAAAATCTCACTAAGGAGATGTTCCAAATTGTACAGGATTGCTCCTCTCCTAAATGAGCAGCAAATAAAATTGTAAACACTCAAGAGTTGGTGAATAAACAGTTCGAATTCCTTGAAAGTAAGATTTCTGTTGTTCTTGAATCTCTTACCTTCTAGTGTTCTCTGGGCCCCAGGAGGGACTAACATAGCAGGTAGGAATGACTGGACTAGGCAGAAGAACAAAGAGGTGCTCACTATGAGGGATAATATGAATAAGAGCATTCTTCTGAACCACTTTGCACAGTTGTCCCTAAATAAATGTATCTCTATTGCCACCTCATTAACATCAGAGTCTCTTGTCGATCCCCTGAATTTTCTTCTGTGGAAGGCAGCATTGAAGGCCCTTGGACCTCCGTTACTTGAGAAGTGCAATTGCTCTCTCTCTACCACTTCTGTTCCAGAGATTTGGAAAAAGTAAAAAGTTCCTCAGTGCTGACCCCTTGTTACTTTCTAATTTTCGGCCAATATCCGTGTTACCATTAAGGGCCTGATTTAGAACTTGGTGGATGGGTTACTCCATCACAACGGTGACAGATATCCCGTCCGCCGAAATCTAAATCCCATAGGACATAATGATCCTAAAGAGACATGCTATTCAACTCCTATCAGAGTTGTTGGCTAATGGACAAATCCTTCATTCAGTACAGTCATGGTACTGCATCTCTCACAGCACAGAGATTGCCCTGCTGGCTGTAGTGGATGACCTTCTGATGCTGACAGGTGCAGCAGATTCTTCAGCCTTAGTACTATTAGACCTGTCCACAGCATTCAATAGGGACTCCCATATCATCCAGCTTGATGGATTGCAGGAAAATGGATTTAGACTGGTGCAGATACTATTTAACTAATAGGTCGCAGGCAGTTTACTTTTATCTTTACATGTCAGAATATACAACCTTACCTCAAGAAGCTCCTCAAGGGTCAGAACTGAAGCTCACACTCTTCAATATCGACATACGTACATTAATGAAACTTTTAGAATGTTTTGACCTGTGATGTATGAATTAGGCTTATGATAGTCAACGTATCATTACAATGGAGATGTTGGGTATTGAACCTTTGAGCCATCCATCAATGTATGACGGTGGTATCAGCATGGCTTTAGCAAAACTCCTTAAAGAGAGTGATAAGTGACGTCTGCCTCTTGAAATTTTTTATTTTGTATTTTTATATTTAAAAATAGTTCAGGGGTCTTAGCTGTTGAGCACCTTGGTCTACCCTCTCCAACCATGTTATGATTCCCGCCAGTCATGTTAAGAGTGCGTACTCAGTGACGTTTGCTGTTTGGAACTTTTTTTTATTTTGTACTTGTATATTTAAATATATTTCAGGGGCCTTTGTTGTGGAGTGCCTCGGTCTGCTTTCCAATCACACTATGATTCCCAGGACTCTGCTCCTTTATCCGATACCTCTCACAGTCAGAAACGAGCCATGCTGTGAGTCATGGGTTCCCTACCGTAATCAGAAGCCTTTAAATAGCAGTTGGCACGGCTTCAAGTTGAGACAGGCATTGAATGAAATCTTTGGCATTTGTCTGGATGTAAATGGTCAGCAGTTTGTAATCACCAGTGCCTTTCTGTCAAAACGTAATGTATCTTAACTCTGCAGGTTTCCATAATATACTAACACAATTCCTCAAAGTGTTCTTGGGAGCCATTTTTAGGGTTGAGCCTGCGAGTGCATGTGCTTAGCGCATGCGTCTCTCTTGAGGGACTCTGTTGTGTACATTAAAGGGCCTGGAGCCCGCCTGTCACTTACCATTTGTTGGCGTGTGTGGCACTCTTGTTTACCGCCTCATAATTAGTCGCTGTAAGCAAAGCATCATTTCTGTTCCTCTAAGTAGAGCAGGGACCAAAACTTAATCAGTGCCCATCCACTGGTCCCAACGTGATTGAGGTACTATTTTGTTATCTTCAATTCTTTTTAACTTCTAGTGCTCTGCAAACAGAAGACTTGTGACTGGCAAAAAGATGCCCAGCAGGACAAACAAAATTGTATTTTTTTATAGCTAACTTACTTTTATTTTGCCAAGTCATCTTTCGCACTTTGCACTCATGTTTTATTTTGCTTTTTTTTGTGGGCGCCGTTCTCAAACGATGATGATTATCTTATTCTAAATAATGAAAAACTACATTGTTTCTTTATTATGTGTAATTTCTGAAATGATGCTTAAACACATAATCGTGCAGTGTACCCCAATTTAGGCCACTCCAAATCACCCCACTACAGTCCACCCCACCTCACCCCACACTAAACCACTCCACTGCAATCCAAACACTTCACCCGAATTAAATCCACTACAAGCCCTCCCCACTCCAATACTCCCAACCCACCAAATCTAATCTGCCCCAACTCCAATTCACTGCACTCAAATCCAGAACAATCTGCACCACTCCAATCCAAAACAATCTGCCCCACTCCAATTTGCCCCACTCTAATCCAAACTACTATGTCCCACTCCAGTCTACCCCACTCTGATCAAAAACAATCTGCCCCACTCCAAAACAGTCTGCCCCAATCCAAAACAGTTTGCCCCACTCCAATCCTCAAAAGTCTTCCCCACTCCAATCTGCCTCACTTTAATACAAAACAATCTGCCCCACTCCAATCCAAAACAATCTGTCCCACTCCATTCACTCCACTGCAATCCAAAACAATCTACCCCACTCCAGTCAGCCCCATTCCAGTCTGCCCCACTCCAATCAAAACACAAAGCCCCTACTCCAATCCAACCCACCTCACTCCCATTCAATCCACCCCACTCCATTCCACCCCACTCTGCCCCAATCCAATCCACCCTACTCCAATCTAATCCACGCTAATACAATCTGCCCCACTCCATTCCAAAACAATCCCACCCACTCCAGTCCAAAACAATCTTTCCCACTCCAGTCTTCCCCACTCCAACCTGAAACAATCATCCCCACTCACATCTGTCCCGCTCCACTCCAAAACAATATGTGCCGCTCCTGTCTGCCCCACTCCAATTTGCCCCACGATAATCCAAACCACTATGTCCCACTCCAATCTACCCCACTCCAAACTAAACAATCTGCCCCACTCCAAAACAGTCTGTCCCAATCCAATCTGCCCCACTGCAATCCAAAACAGTCTGACCAACTCCAATCCTAAACAGTCTGCCCCACTCCAATCTGCCTCACTTTAATCCAAAACAATCCGCCCCACTCCAATCCAAAACAATCTGTCCCGCTCCATTCTTCCCCACTCTTATCCAAAACAATCTGCCCCAGTCCAGTTAGCCCCATTCCAGTCTGCCACACTCCAATCCAAACACTACGCCCCTACTCCAATCCAATCCACCCCACCCCCATCCAATCCACCCACTCCCATCCAATCCACCTCACTCCTATCCGATCCACCCCACACCAACCCAATCCACCCCACTCCAGTCCACTCCATTCCACCCCACTCTACTGCAATCCAATCCAATCCGCCCCCTCCAATCAACCCTAGTACAATGTGCCCACTCCATTCCAAAACAATTTCACCCACTCCAGTACAAAACAATCATGCCCACTCCAGTCCAAAACATTCTGTCCCACTCCAGTCTGAAAAAATCGTCCCCACTCACATCTGCCCTACTCCAATCTAAAACAACCTGTCCCACTCCAATCCAAAACAATATGCCCCACTTCAATCCAAAACAATATGCCCCACTCCAACCTGCTCCACTTTAATCCAAAACAATCTGCCCCACCCCAACCTGCCCCACTACAATCCAAAACGATCTGCCCCACTTGAATTCACCCCACTCCAATCCACCTCACCTCACTTCAATCCACCCCACTCCATTCCAATTCACCCCACTACAATCCAACCCGCTGCAATCCAGCCCACCACACACCAGTGCAGTCCACCCCACACAAATCCACCCCACTCCAAACCAATTCACCCCAGGCCGGTTCAGTCCACCTCATCTCTAACCACCCCACTCCAATCCACCACTCCAATCCACCCCAATCCAATCCACCCCAATCCAATCCACCCCACCCCACCCCACCCCACTGCAATCCAAGCCACCCCTATTTACTGCACCCCATTTCAATCCACTCCATCCCACTCAACCCCACTCCACTTCAGTCCACCCCGCTCCACTCCAAACCACCCAATTCTACCCCAATCCAATCCAATCCACCCCACACCATCCCATCCCATTTCAGTCCACTGCACTCCAATTCAATCCAATCCATCCAACCTACTCCACTCCAATCTACCCCACTGCAATCCAATAAACCCAATCCACCCCCGCCAATCCAATCCACTCCAGTCCACCACACTAGAATCCACCCCTTCCCAACTCAATCCACCCCACCCCAGCTTGGTCCACCCTACTACAATCTAGTCCATATACCACACCGCACACCAATCCAATTCAATCCAACCCACAGCAGCCCAACACTCCCCAATCCAATCCATCCCATTTCAATCCACAGCACTCCAATCTAATCCACCCCACTCCATTGTCCCCATTCACTCTAATCCACCACACTCTACTCCAGTTCACCCCTCTCTATCCCAATCCAATCCACCCCAGTTGAGTCCACCCCACTTCAGTCCAATCCATCCATCCGACCCCACTACAATCCAGCCCACTCCATGCACTACATAGGGGATGCTGTTCAGCATGGCTAAAAACCATTGGCAAAGTCAGTATGTCCCAAAAGCATGGCCTGTTGCTTTTGCCAATGGTTGTTTAGCTTACTGACAGAAGGAAAGGTTATAAGTACCAGAATACAAGAAAGGAAAAGAGGCAGCCCACAGAACAATTCATGAACCTTAGGACACAAGTGATCCAGCAAAAATTTGCCATTGTGCCTTCAAGGGCATTCACAGCAAACATCAACGGTACTGTCTTGAGCAGAATGAATGAAAGGGAAAGAGAAAATGTTTTATGCATCGATTGTATTGACAGCAGGCTTTACATAGAATCCTATTGGAAAGGTCTTAGGTATTTATCACTGATTATGTCCATTACTGACAACTGAGGCCTTTGCCCGCTGAATCACCAAAGGCCTAGCGTCAATGGGTTTCACCATTAATGAAACGTTGTTGTGTCTGATGCATGTAATTTGAGCCCTACAGTGACTTGTGTGTCAGCCCAAGTGGCATTCATGTCTAAGTCAAATGTTGCTTTCTAGCGATGAACTGCTGCTTCTATTGAATCAGTGACGGTGCATCACGTAGCATGGTTCAGCCAGTGACTCCAGGTAGTTGCTTAGAAGTAGAATGAGTACATAAGCGACCTTGTTGGGTATTATTTCATCAAAGAGCATCCATTCGCTATCCCTTGTACTACAAGACACTTCTTAGATTAAAATGCATGATGAAAGCATGATAGGTATGGTTGAGAGTGCTAAGTAGTTTTGATTGCGAGAGAAAGAGAGAAAACGTGAAGAGTGAAGGAGGTCAAGCGATGAGCCAAAGAGAGAAAAATCATTGAGGAGTCGAGAGAACAAGAGTGATGGAAATGAGAGTGAGGGAAAGGTCTATTCATTTGCAGAGAACATAGACAGTTGTGAACTATACAATTATACAAAGCTAAACAGGAAACCTTTTTAAATGGCTACTCTGCTGAGAATCAGCTAGGTCCCATCACTTTTGAAAACTTCAGTCTTTTTTTCTGATAAGAACGGATAGACCAACTTGTGAGTACTCAGGTGATCACACTTTTGAATCTTACGAAATAGAATGTATTTTGACACAGTCCTATACCAAAAATGACATATTAAAGGGGTTAGATTTCATTGACCCATACGTCAGCCATGTTTTCTGTGGTCTTGAATTGGAAACCCAAATGTTTATCACTTTATATTCTCTTAAATACGAATATAGTTCTGGTGGAAGTCTGGTTTTGTTCCTCTGTTCGTATTGATCTTATACTTTGTATGCTATGGCTGTTGAAAGACACATGTCTATCCCAATTTAGTCCTAAATATTGCCTGGAGATAACCCTTTAATAACTAGTCTTTAATCACCTTTTACTGTTCATATCACAGTAGAATCCTATGTGAATAAACAAAGTTATGCTCCACTCAGTTACTGAAGACCATGTCTCTGTGGACAAGTCACGTTAAACGTCATGATTTCAACTTTCACTGACTTAGTCCTAGTGAGGTCTCCTTGAAGTAGAAGCGTTTGTGCAGGATTGAAGAAGTTCAATCTCCCCAGCCTCACGAAGTAGGTTCACTTGTTGACTAACAGAGAGGTTCGTAGGTTCGTAGACCTGGATCTTGCTGGTTGTAACATACTTACTGTGATCTTGTGAGATTTCAGAAAATCGCTCACCAATCTAATCATCAGAACTACGACTATATAAAAACAGAAATTTAGAAAGCTCCCTAGTGTGCTGTGCAGGCATGAGTGACATCTAAGTACAGCTTAAAAATAATTTAGGGCCATAGCATGATTAACCACATAGCATTGTCTTGAAAGAACACCTCAGCAGCAATTTCACAGTAAACCATGGCTCTACTCATTACACCTTTACAGAGATCAGGAAAGATGAGATGGGACTGCATGTGACTACCATCAGTCAAGATACTGGTGAACAGCTTCAACACATAACCTTTTTGTGACATCCTGGATTAGTAACTGTTGGGGGAGAAGGGCAGCAAGGTATGAACTGCCACAAAATTAGTAAGCAAGTGTCTTGGTAGGAAAATAAGAAAACCTTGTCTGAGCTCTGGTAGCT
The DNA here is from genome assembly GCF_031143425.1 of Pleurodeles waltl. Taxonomy (NCBI): domain Eukaryota; kingdom Metazoa; phylum Chordata; class Amphibia; order Caudata; family Salamandridae; genus Pleurodeles; species Pleurodeles waltl. Next base: position 218,027,062 of record NC_090445.1, read on the forward strand.
ATGGCACAAAAGCAATGGGTTTTCTTCAGAGAAATGAAAGTACATTATTAAAGCAACAATAAAACAGAATTTAATTTAAACCTAAAATTCTCAAACCAATTTAGGAAATGGAGGAATTATTTATTAATTAAAACGAGACCAAAATGACAAACATCTGTTAAGGGAATCTAGAGATATAATTGTTTAAATACCTAGTACCCCAAAACGTCAATGGTAGTCTATGGGAACAGGTGACCTGGACCTAGGCACCTTTTCCTGGTGACCGCGATGGAGGGTGGATCATATCTATTCTACTGATTTACCATGATTAACATGATTTTATTGGTTTGACTTCAGACCTCATTAACAAGAATCTGACGCATCACCATTGATGCATCAGAATTCTTGTGCTTCTTGCACACCCCCTAATGATACCATAGATGCGCTATATTTACAATATGGAGCTCCATGGCGCACGTTTTCACAGATGCATCAGAATTTCTGACACATCTGTTGGTGCTAATCTCACGCATTGCTGGAGGAGCGTTGTTTCCAGCAATGCAAGGAGAGTCCCATTGGAAAAAGCCCTGCAGCAGTTTTACGCCTGCTCTGAGCAGGCGGTAAAATTTTGATGCAGTGAAGTTGTAGAATGACACAGTGAAATGTAAATTTCACTGCCTCAGTTCTGCGTGGCTTTTCTCGTGTGGCAGCCTACCCTGCATACATTATACCTGGCACAGGTATAATGTGACACAGCGCTTTACAAACTGACGCATTGGGTCCAATGCGTCAGTTTGTAAATATGGAGCAGAGTAGTGTACTGCTAGCGGCACCACTGGGTCAAAACAAAATGACGCAATGGTGGCACAAAGGGCTTGTAAATGAGGCCCTTAGTTTCTCTGATGGAAGTCAGAATCATCCAGTGGGACAAGACAGAATATTGTGGCTGATAAGGACTCCACAGGACTGAGAGAATAGCTTCAGGTCTCGCTGAGACCTAACGTTTTCGAGTCAATAGCTTGGAGCAAGACAAACTTTAAATCAGTAAACATAGACATTGTTTAGTCGCTACACTTTTTCAGTTCCCAAAATCCTCCAGTGCGGCAAAGCTAAGAGCTGCAGCTGTGCTGTGCTGTACAAGGCTGGTTCTGGGGCCAGGCCACCTCCTGGGTCGACAGGAGGTAGCCTGGCTAGTGGCTGTCTACCAACAAAGTCAAGCTGAACACAAGATTCCTTGTTAGTATAAAAATGTTGCTAGCAGAGATCCTGCTTGCCCATATTTGACGTTCTAACATAACTGTGGGTAGATGTTCCTGTAGTTAACCTCCTTCTGCCCTTTCTTCTCAGCTGCAGAAATGTAACAGAGTACATAGTTGTTTTTTAGCTGTTTCTGAAGTCAGCTTTGGAAAAGGATAAATTTGTTCTTGCAGCAGAGAAATACAGTTTGCAAAACAATATATAGTCGCTAACAAGAATTATCACAGTGAAAACTCACCAGGGCTTGTCAAAGTGGGTGTCCAACATCAAAACCTGGTAATCTCTGTCATTACCTGTGACAAAATATCTATTGCCTGTAACACAATGAGATAAAATCCAAGTTTTAAAGGCCTTCTGCCTTTACAATAAGCTAAGCGTACTGCCTTTGTCATAACTTTTCATAATCAGCAAATCAAACCTATAGCACAGCACATAAGACATAGCTTTTCCCAGTGCAGCACTCAGGCCTATAGTTATCACCATAATCAACTCAGGCCTACTGTTTTAAGCATGAACTTTCCCGCAAGGCAACACTCAGACACACAGTCATAGAATTACAAGTGTATACGAAGTTTCATCCCGGCAGAGCCTTCCTTTAAAAGATGCAAAGGCCCACCCACATAAGCCATTAAGTTTATACATAGTTTGAAATTGAGTTAAGCCTGTTATGAGGTCACATAATCCAAAATGGTAACAAAGAATCACGAAGTAAATAACCACTTAAAGTACAAATGTTAGTATATTAGAATCAGTAATTAACGAATACTATGTGGTAATCAAAATGACTAAGAAGTTATGTAACAAAGTATCTGTAAAGTATAACATGAACACGGATTGCTTGACTGATATGTATGATAAGAACAAGATGTTGCCGCAAATGGACTTGCATATGTAAGACAGCGAATAGTTAATAAACATATATTTGAAAAAAAGTGTATACGAAGTTTCAGTTGGCTAAACAAAGTACTCTCTCTCCTAAGAGAGCTTGACAAGGATTCGCACAGAGAAAATCGATATCCACGGTTTGTCATGGGGGTAACTAACACAAAAACCCTTCATTACTACAGTAGTCTTGAGATTCCATACAACTGAATCTTTCTCTACAAACTTTCATACAGCATCTATATTTAAATGGTTACTATTTACATATGCTTTCCACAATATATATGTGAGACCTACTGCTATCGTAACATTTCATAAGAGATCAATGAGGTCAAAGACACTGTGATAATTGACTTGCCACCACAACCAACTCAGTCATGCTAAGAATAAGGTGTGCCACAAGCCAAAAATGCAACACAAAGACTATTTTTATTGAAAGTACATAACTTCAACCCAATCAAATCGCATATTCTGGGGAACGTACATGTGGGTGTAACCTAATTCCCCTCTCTGATACTTTGAAAGCTCCTTTGTTGTGGATCACATACGGGCTGGCAATGCCTGTTCCATCAAGCCAGACCTGCAAATTAGGGAAATCGCTCATAAAGATGCACTTTCATACACTTTTCTGACCCCCTCAGATGTGAAGGTGGCTACAGTGGAACACTTCAACAGAACTATGAGAATCTAATATGTTAATTCACAAACAAACATTTATGTGAATATGGTGAGGTTACATGACTTCAAAAATGCTTATATTTCAGTTATAACCACTTTTAAAATGTCTTTCGAATCCATGGGAATGGTGAATTTGTTGCAGGTATGATGTACTGCCTACATCAACAGATTTGGAAATAAAAAACCTTGGGCCAGATGTATCAAAGGGTTTTACCCATTCTGTGCCTATGAGAAAATGTGTTCATACATATGGCCCCTTCTTTCTAAAGTTCCAAAAATGGATGGTGTCAGGATTGCCGAATTGAAACGCAAATTTGCCATATTTTACCAGGCCTTCATTAATGAGACTTTCCTTATCTAATCCGTGCATCTAAAGAAAACAGGAGTATTTATTGTTTGGAGTACTACACTTTTGTAGTTCTACTAGCCTACTTGCAAGATGAGGAGCTCCAGGACGTGGAAGACTGGTGCACAGAAAACACGTTTGAAAGAGTCTTGGGGTAAAGGACAGTGCATCTGGAAAGCACTACCTGGGTGCATTGATGGTATAACACTGTCTTTGACTGCATCTTTACAAATAATTTTTTTACTTTACAGCGAAGCTGGATTTGAAAGCTGTATGGAAGGTGAACCTAAAAGAAACAACACCACTACAAGTGGCATGCTTTCAACAACGTAGAGGCTGTCAGTACTATTGTGTGAATTGAGAAGTCTCTTTCATGTTTACTGTCAGTCTGTCACCACTCCCCTGTGGTCGATGTCTTGGGGACCATGAATGACAATTTAACCTATACAAACCAATACGTCATCTTTGTCTTCACTTGCGGCAGTGTGGAAATAACTTTTTGAGTCCACTGACTAGTGGTCAGAGAATGTCACCTTTGAAAAGCTGGGTAGGTTGCTGTGCGAGGTGAGCCTTGTGAATAATCCCAGTCCTCCAGATATAATAAGGTCAAGCATTCATTGTGTGTTTTACTGAACCACTATGGTTTCTTTTATTATTTTCATATATTTGAGGTATTCATAGAGCACGGTTGATGGTACGAATTCTGGTTCAGCAACCACCATGCCTGGACCTCTGTTGGCTCAAGCTCTCCTCAACATTTGTCTGAAGAGCGCCAGAAGACTGCTTGGTGACATGGAGCATTTACTTTTCCCATTCAGCATTTATTCCTTCTTCAACATAGCTGCACCAATACCATTATTATCAACATGCAATCATCGGGAAGAATGCAGCAATACATTTTCATAGATGTTCAAATCGAGGCACACAGGTTCTTCGTGTACAAAAAATTAAAATAAAGTTTGCTCTTCTGATTGTAAACATGATCACTGAATTCATATTTACAACAGACATATTGTTGTAGACAGTGAAATCACATACATAAGCCCTCGTTATGACTTCGGTGGTCTTTTTCTCAGACTGCTGAAGTCACGCCTGCCACATGCTGGATGCTCTCCGTCACTATTTGGCGGGGAAGTCTCCAGCAGCCATACTGGCAGTCGGCGGTCTATTGGAGCTTGCTCCATTGCCACCGCCACGTCACCACAACACTGCCCGCCGTATTACTATATTGTAGACGGCGTGGCGGTGTTCTGTTAGCAGGCCGCTGGCGGCGGAGCAAGCTCAATGGTCCCCATTCCCTTCCGTACGACCACCGTGTCGACCAACTGTGGGGGTGGGAGGAAAGGCGGGGAGTGGGGGTGTATGTTGAGTGTTGTGTGTGTGAATAGTGGTGTGTGACTTGTGTGGGGGTGTTGTGTGTGTGCAAGTATCTGTGTGACAGCGTGTATGCTGGGGGTGGGGAGAGTGTTGTGGCCATGTGTGCATGTGTGTGTGAATGAGTGAGTGTGGATGTGTGCGTGTATGTATCTATTGTGTGTGTATGCATGTATGCAAGTGTGGTGTGTGCTTGCGTGGATGGGGGGACGGAGGGTACAGAACGGGGATCGGGAGTGGGGTGCTTCTGATGGGGTCGGGAAGGGGAGGGGCACCTACATGGAGGGAGGGTTGGGGAGTCCTGTAGTGGCGACAGGAATGAGTATTCCTGTCGCCAGTATCCTTACCACCAGGGATTTCATGGCAGGTCTGCCGCCACGGAATCCCTGGCGCTAAGGATGCTCAAAATACGACGGGCAGTGTTAGGTGGACCACTAGGTCGAAGGTGGTAAACCTTTGGCCAGGCGGTCCTACCCCCTTGGCGGTATAGGTGGTGAATTGGCTGCAATACAGCCACTTCACTACTGTTGTCATAATATGGGGATCCTGCACTGCCAAGCCGCTGCGGTGCAGGACCACCAGGGTCATAATGACCCCCATAATCTTGCAGACAATGAAATGCACAATCAACCTGTGATGAATGATCAATGTACTAAGGAGGACGGAAAAAAACATGTGACTGTTAGTGTTTTCAGAATGTCCAAAAGTAAGTCACAAATAGTCCAAGGACGGATTACATGCTGATCGCTTTCAGTGATGACCTAGCACCATGAAAGCTATCTTGCAAAGGTTCATTAGATGGATGTATGACCACTGTAGGTGAACTGTAAAACAGATCTTAAAGCATGACATGATATTTTGATAATCTAATGCAGGTCAGAGTACAGAAGAGATAAGTTTTCAGATGTTTTGCTATATCTTCAATTCTTAAGGGGAGCAGTAGTGGGCCCACATGGTAGATCTTGTAGACAGACAGTTTTTCGAACAAATCTTAAGTTCTGAGGTAAGAAGATTTAGATGATTGGTGGATACTAATCTCGGGTTACTGTGAGGCTTGTAAGGAAGTCAGTCAACGGCAGTAAGGGCAGATGTGATATGGCCATTCGGTTTCAGCCTAAGTTACCCTCTAGCTCTAGTTCTGCACTTCATGTAAACAGAAAATAGAATACTTTCCTTGAACTGTCACAGATCTCTCTCTGCCGCAAGTTAATAAGATAGGTAAACTCTTCTGTCAACAACGTATTTTTATTAGTTTAAGGTTTTCAGATCAACTACTAAACCCTTCATTGATGGTGGCTGTTTTTAGTATTATATAGGATGTAGGAAGTTGGCTCTGTATGCACTATTTCAAAGTAAGGAATAGTATGCACAGAGTCCAAGGGTTCCCCTTAGAGGTAAGATAGTGGCAAAAAGAGATAATACTAATGCTCTATTTTGTGGTAGTGTGGTCGAGCAGTAGGCTTATCCAAGGAGTAGTGTTAAGCATTTGTTGTACATACACATAGACAATAAATGAGGTACACACACTCAGAAACAAATCCAGCCAATAGGTTTTTATATAGAAAAATATCTTTTCTTAGTTTATTTTAAGAACCACAGGTTCAAATTCTACATGTAATATCTCATTCGAAAGGTATTGCAGGTAAGTACTTTAGGAACTTCAAATCATCAAAATTGCATGTATACTTTTCAAGTTATTGACAAATAGCTGTTTTAAAAGTGGACACTTAGTGCAATTTTCACAGTTCCTAGGGGAGGTAAGTATTTGTTAGGTTAACCAGGTAAGTAAGACACTTACAGGGCTCAGTTCTTGGTCCAAGGTAGCCCACCGTTGGGGGTTCAGAGCAACCCCAAAGTCACCACACCAGCAGCTCAGGGCCGGTCAGGTGCAGAGTTCAAAGTGGTGCCCAAAACACATAGGCTAGAATGGAGAGGAGGGGGTGCCCCGGTTCCGGTCTGCTTGCAGGTAAGTACCCGCGTCTTCGGAGGGCAGACCAGGGGGGTTTTGTAGGGCACCGGGGGGGGGGACACAAGCCCACACAGAAATTTCACCCTCAGCAGCGCGGGGGCGGCCGGGTGCAGTGTAGGAACAGGCGTCGGGTTCGCAATGTTAGTCTATGAGAGATCTCGGGATCTCTTCAGCGCTGCAGGCAGGCAAGGGGGGGAGTCCTCGGGGAAACCTCCACTTGGGTAAGGGAGAGGGACTCCTGGGGGTCACTTCTCCAGGGAAAGTCCGGTCCTTCAGGTCCTGGGGGCTGCGGGTGCAGGGTCTCTCCCAGGCGTCGGGACTTTAGGTTCAGAGAGTCGCGGTCAGGGGAAGCCTCGGGATTCCCTCTGCAGGCGGCGCTGTGGGGGCTCAGGGGGGACAGGTCTTGGTACTCACAGTATCAGAGTAGTCCTGGGGTCCCTCCTGAGGTGTTGGATCGCCACCAGCCGAGTCGGGGTCGCCGGGTGCAGTGTTGCAAGTCTCACGCTTCTTGCGGGGAGCTTGCAGGGTTCTTTAAAGCTGCTGGAAACAAAGTTGCAGCTTTTCTTGGAGCAGGTCCGCTGTCCTCGGGAGTTTCTTGTCTTTTCGAAGCAGGGGCAGTCCTCAGAGGATGTCGAGGTCGCTGGTCCCTTTGGAAGGCGTCGCTGGAGCAGGATCTTTGGAAGGCAGGAGACAGGCCGGTGAGTTTCTGGAGCCAAGGCAGTTGTCGTCTTCTGGTCTTCCGCTGCAGGGGTTTTCAGCTGGGCAGTCCTTCTTCTTGTAGTTGCAGGAATCTAATTTTCTAGGGTTCAGGGTAGCCCTTAAATACTAAATTTAAGGGCGTGTTTAGGTCTGGGGGGTTAGTAGCCAATGGCTACTAGCCCTGAGGGTGGGTACACCCTCTTTGTGCCTCCTCCCAAGGGGAGGGGGTCACAATCCTAACCCTATTGGGGGAATCCTCCATCTGCAAGATGGAGGATTTCTAAAAGTTAGAGTCACTTCAGCTCAGGACACCTTAGGGGCTGTCCTGACTGGTCAGTGACTCCTCCTTGTTTTTCTCATTATCTTCTCCGGCCTTGCCGCCAAAAGTGGGGCCTGGCCGGAGGGGGCGGGCAACTCCACTAGCTGGAGTGTCCTGCTGGGTTGGCACAAAGGAGGTGAGCCTTTGAGGCTCACCGCCAGGTGTGACAATTCCTGCCTGGGGGAGGTGTTAGCATCTCCACCCAGTGCAGGCTTTGTTACTGGCCTCAGAGTGACAAAGGCACTCTCCCCATGGGGCCAGCAACATGTCTCGGTTTGTGGCAGGCTGCTAAAACTAGTCAGCCTACACAGATAGTCGGTTAAGTTTCAGGGGGCACCTCTAAGGTGCCCTCTGTGGTGTATTTTACAATAAAATGTACACTGGCATCAGTGTGCATTTATTGTGCTGAGAAGTTTGATACCAAACTTCCCAGTTTTCAGTGTAGCCATTATGGTGCTGTGGAGTTCGTGTTTGACAGACTCCCAGACCATATACTCTTATGGCTACCCTGCACTTACAATGTCTAAGGTTTTGTTTAGACACTGTAGGGGTACCATGCTCATGCACTGGTACCCTCACCTATGGTATAGTGCACCCTGCCTTAGGGCTGTAAGGCCTGCTAGAGGGGTGGCTTACCTATACTGCATAGGCAGTGAGAGGCTGGCATGGCACCCTGAGGGAGTGCCATGTCGACTTACTCGTTTTGTCCTCACTAGCACACACAAGCTGGCAAGCAGTGTGTCTGTGCTGAGTGAGAGGTCTCCAGGGTGGCATAAGACATGCTGCAGCCCTTAGAGACCTTCCTTGGCATCAGGGCCCTTGGTACTAGAAGTACCAGTTACAAGGGACTTATCTGGATGCCAGGGTCTGCCAATTGTGGATACAAAAGTACAGGTTAGGGAAAGAACACTGGTGCTGGGGCCTGGTTAGCAGGCCTCAGCACACTTTCAATTGTAAACATAGCATCAGCAAAGGCAAAAAGTCAGGGGGCAACCATGCCAAGGAGGCATTTCCTTACATAGGACCTCTAAACCCTTGTGCCATTGCAGCGTTTCCTAAGCAACATTTATTGAAGAAGTTCATCTAACATGTCATGCTATATCAGTCTTATGCCAGTAGTCGCTCACAAACTAACATGCAAAGGTGTTTTACAATCAGGCCTCATCCTGAGGACATATACTATGGATGGAAGCTTGACTTTAATGCTGACTTTAGAAATTATAATAAAGACCTTAGCAGGCCAGGTCAACAATACTAAAAAAAAATCTTATATTTGGAGGTTGGGTGAGGCGGGGAAAGCAACCGCTATTGTAAGGGACTGTCAGTTTAAGCATGATGTTCTGATAATTCAATGAGATACTATACAAAACATCTGTAACATTCCTTCTTAATGGTAGGGAAGAATGGTGGGGAATTTTGCCAGTAAGCTACAGGATCAGATGGATTTTTTGGAAGAACCATTTAAACCTCTTTATGGCCATGGTCATGCTGGTTTAGAGCCTGGCTCAAAATCATAATTTCTGGTTAGTGTAAATTTCATCCTAGGTACAAATCGAGGGGTGCATGCACCATGGGTGGTTTCTGCATGGGTAGTTATTCCATTGCAACAAAAAACACATAGAGTGATCTTAGTTTTCAGTTTCTGAAGCATTAGAAAATATCTGAGGCATGTGAAACAAGGACTTTCTATAGACGCTGTAAAACAATTGTAGATATACTGTACCAGGTCCTTTTTGTACATAATAAACAACAAACAGTTGTCACAGTTTATCTTCTTGAGTTCTTCAACTAACTCTGAAATCTAGAAGTTGTAAAGCAAAAGTGCAAGCAAGCCTACTTCCATCAATTCTCTGGTCGGTTGTAATCTTATTAGAGCAGGTCCCATTTTTCCCTGTCACATGACTACCCATGTTTCTGATTATAGTAGGCAAATTAGCAGCTTGACACTGTCAGGACTTCCTCTCAATGCGGTGTGAAAACTGCAAGCCCTAGGACCTTTTACAGAAGATCTGGAGGTGAGAAATATGACTTCTCTCAGCGCAGGAAGGACTGCTGAAGATCACCCAGGAACTTCATTACCTTGAAAGGGACCAGGATGAGGGCTGTCTATTAATAGTTAAGTGTAAAGGAAGACCTGAGGAATGGAAGCCTTTTGTTCCATGGCCCATCTGTCACCAGTTAGGCACCAGATTAGTAGGTGGGGGAGCTGCTCCCGAAACCAGTTTGGTGAAGCTGAAGAAGAGAGCTGGCGCACAAGCTCCCTTTAGGGGCAGAAAGTTTCTGCCATGTTGATTTTGCCTCGTAATAGTGCATTGTGGGATAGTTTGCAGTAAGGCAAACAGGATGTGCATTAAAAATTGGAAGATTTGCTCCTGGGAACTTCTTCATTGGCTAGGGAGTGCCCAAGACTCACCACCACCCACTGGATAGTGAATTCTGCAAAAGTGGCACCTCGCCCACAGCTCATCAAAACACTTTCTAGACCTATGGAAGAACAGAAGAGAACTGGACCTGTTGTTTGAAATCTATGTGGAGACCTGCTCCCATTTTTACCCAGGACTAAAATGTGGACCTCCTGTGTGGCTGCAGGGACACAACAAGAGGGTTTTTTCCTGAAGAGTCTGGTTGAATATAGCATTTGGAATTGGACTGGACCTCGCTGGTGGCCTCTGCTGGAATGAGTCCTGGCTCCCTAAGTGCTGTCCCTAAAGTCCTGGGAGCCTTATAGGTGACCAAAAGGAGCTGCATCCGGAAATGTTGAAAAGCTGGGACGTAGAATATTTTTGGAGCTCTAGTACTTTCGTAGTGTCAGCAGGACTTCTCAGCAAAGGTGTCTGATTTTAAAACGACTTTGTAACATACAGCTTCAGGCTTGCCCCACTGGTGGAATTCGAGCACTATGAAACAAACAAAGTCCGAAGGTACAAATCTTGACTGGGCAAAGGCGTGAAAAGTATTCGCCTGATGCAAGGACTTCAGTGGCCGTTACATTTGAATATCTCCCGCTTTGAGTTCTTCCTGTCAAAACCAACAGCTCTGGCTGGACTTCATCCAGTGACCATTTGGCTTTGACAGATCAGCCTACAATTTTGCCCTGCCTAAAGATTTCGGCTTTCATTATAGAGAGTATTCAGATGGTGACATGCAGGCGTGCCAATGTGCAAGACTGCAAGATGGCAGCACCCTAGTGAGGCTTCACCAGCCACAGAGACAATCCTTTAACAATCCTAGACAGCAAATCCTGGCAGGCAGCTACTGCCTTGCAACCGGGATGAGAAGTGGCGAAAAAACACCTATGGAGTGTCCATGAGGTGATCCTGGCACATGGGCCGAAGCAGTGCTATGAGTGCATCCAACCTTGGATGGCCACAGACATGAGGTGGGTTAGTGGCCAGGGGCCTGGCCAAGAGGACCCGTGAGCAGCCTGCAACAGCGAACACCTCAAAGAAGAGTTAGGGTCCTGCCACAGCCCTGTTAGATAACAGATCAGCACCTTGGTAAATAAGCTGAGAGAGCCGTGGCCTGGTCATGCTGACTATGCCGCACCGGAGGGTGGGTAATGGTGGGCCGCCTGAAATGTGTGACTTGAGGTGAAGGGGCTCACCACTTTCCTACATTCTGAGACCATGCTTTCCAGCGAGCGAATTGATGGGTGCCCAGTAACTCTGCATTTAGGAGCAGGGTGCAGATTATTAGACATCGGGTCATAAGACAGGAACAATATGTGGGGCAGCTTACTGCAAAAAACTGCATATGACCCTGCAATTACACTTCTACAGTCCCCCCCATATCACTGCTTATGTGTCATGGGTAAAGTAGACCTTGCGGAGCCCAAGATGGCCTTTGAAAATAAATCCTCCATCAGACCTGCCAGGTATAGTAGCCCAACAGAGAGGGCCTACTCCCAATTCAACCAAGACCTGGCTGAAGATTAAGATCTACGATTGTTACTTATTGATATAAAGCACAGATTAAAAACAATTGGCAATGGAATAGACATCAGCACACGTTCAATCAATCAAACATCTGAAGAGCATGGCAAATCACCTGTGAGGGTCTTGGAGACCCTGGAGCTGTATGCCCCTCCATGGAGGAATGTTCATTCGAACATCCAGGTGTTTAGTTCTCTTCTGAATTGCTGGGGTGATGGTGCGGTCCTGAGGTGAAGGGGGAGGTTGTTCCAAACCTTGGTTGGCAGGTGCTAGAAGGGCTGTCCTCCGCTGTTGGCTCGACGGATCTGTGGGATGTTTGTGAGGGAGAGGAAAGCTGATTGGAGGTGTCTGGTCAGTTGGTGGAAAGTCAGGTGTTTTTTGATGTATGCTGGTCCTTCGTTGTGGGGGACCTTGTAGGTGTGGGTAAGCATCTTGATCTAGCATATCCTCCGGATCAGAAGGTAGTGTAGTTCTTTGAGATGGGGTGTGATATAGGTCCCTCTGGGGAGCTTGAGTATAAGTCTTGCCTCGGAGTTCTGAATTGCCTGGAGTGTTTTCAGGAGATGTGCTATGATTTCCTACGTAGAGTGTGTTTCTGTAGACCCGGCTGCTGGTAAGGAGGGCCTGTGTGATAGTCCTTTTGGTGTCTGCTGGGAGCCATCTGAAGATATTGCAAAGCATGTGAAGAGTAGAAAAGCTGGCAGATGAGACTGCATCAACTTGTTTCTTCATGGATAATTTGCTGTCCTGGATGATGCTGAAGTTGCAGGCATGGTCTGTTGGGAAAGGGGTGTGCCGAGCTCTGCGGACCACCCCCCAGTTCTTGGTGAGGTGTTGTTCCCAAAGATGAGGTCTTCTGTTTTTTTGGTGTTGAGTTTGAGACAGCTGTCCTTCATCTAGTCCGCTACACTCATCATGCATCTGTGGAAGTTACCTTTTGGGGTGGAGGGATCTTCGGACAGTGAGAGGATGAGATGTGTGTCGTCGCTGTAGAGATGATGTTTAATCCATGTGATCTGACAGTGATGGCCGGGTGGGGGTCATGTAGGTGTTGAAGAGGGTCGGTTGAGGGACGATGCTTGTGAGACTCCACAGATGATCTTCTTGGGTCCTGAGGTGAGCGGTGGGAGAATGATTCTTTAGGTTATTGAAATGACTGCTCCAACAATAGCGATCCAGGTAAAAGGATATTTATTGTTATGCAAAACAATTACACGAAAGTAAAGTATAAAAAGGGGCACAGAGAGAGAAGAAGAGCAAGCTTCAATCCGTAAGTGTCATGTGGAATGCCTAGACAACATCAGGCATCCGTCAGAGGATTCCACATGACACACATGAATTCCAAGCCACATTACAACATCCCCCCTCTTTCATTAATTTAAGAATTTTCCATTAAAAATTGAAGACAATAGAACCATCACCTTAAACTGAACAACTAAAACCCATACACTATGTTACAATACACAAAATAACCTCTTACTAAATAAATGTTCACAGTCAACATTGTTTTCACGACAAATCATAATCACAGAACTTAGTGGGTCTGCGGGATTCGCGCTTACTCCTATTCCCAATAATAATGTGCAAATCCTTCTTCACACATTCGGAAGGATTGTAAACCCCAACATCCTTGCTACAAGTTTGACTACCATCCGACTCACCCCTTGTTCGAACACTGGGATCTAAAGCTAAACGTGTGACACCCCACCAACAACCATCAGACAATCTGGCTGCATTTTTACGTATCTCCATAACCTGTTGAGATTCCTTGAACTTCGAAAAACCTTTTCTAACTATTAAGGGATCTCTAACTCTCACCCAATCACCAACCTGGAAACCATTATTTTTCTTCGGTGTCACTTCCAACCTTCTCCTTCCCAAATCATCAGAATTCTCCTTTGCTACCTGCCAAGCCTCCCTAAGATTACACCCCTCATGAAATAATTCAACCATCCAAAAAGGACATAAATCTGTGGTCGCAATCCTTCCTCTCATTAATTCGAAAGGAGTCTTGCTAGTGGCAACATGAGGCGTCGTGCGATGAGACCAAATGAGATCTTTAATGGCTAGTCTCACGGACATACTACTTTTAATAGCTGCCTGGATGCACTCAACAAGCACACGATTGAAGCGTTCAACAACACCATTGCTCTGGGGATGATAGAGAGGAGTTCTTATGTGTTTGATACCACACCTGTTCAAGAACTGGCACATCTCTGTAGATACAAACTGTACCCCATTGTCAGTCATTATTTGTTCAGGTAATCCTTCCCGGCTGAATACCTCTTTCAAACATTTAATGACACTTTGAGTGGTGGGAAGTCTTATAGGAAAAACCTCAACCCATCTAGAGAGATGATCTACTATTACCATAAAATACCTCATGTCTGGTGGTAGCACATGATACGGACCAAGAAAATCCAAACCAATCTTCTGCCACGCTCTAGCTGGTGACGGAACAAAAGAATCACATGCTCCCTGAGTAACCAGAACTTTATCACTCATACAACACCTCGAACAGCTCTTCACAAATTCTTCAATTTCCTTATCCATCCTAGGCCACCAGAAATCTGATCTAAGCTTCCTTTTGGTAATAGTACAAACCAGATGCCCCACATGTGCTTTAATAATCAAATCTTTCCTGAGACATACAGGTGGAATCAGTTTGTCACATCTAATGAGTTTGTCACCCTCAACAGATAACTCCTCAGAAACTTTCCAAAAAGGTTGTAAATCAGGTGAGAGAGTTTTCTCTCTTGGCCACCCAGTCTTAACATAATGAATCACCTCACACAACAATATGTCATTATGTAATGACTTAATCCAAACATCTTCATCTAATGTCTCAGCAATGCATGCTATCAAACACTCTTCTACCTCAGTTTCCCACTCCTGTTCTTCCTCATCTAAAACAGGTAAACGGGATAAACAATCCGCCCTACCATTTTTTCCCCCAGGAATATACTCAACTGAAAAATTAAACTCTAATAATTTGGCAGATAAACGGGCTATGCGAGCAGTAGAGCGTTTAACTTTTCTTCCTGATAAAATTTCCACCAGGGGACGATGATCAGTTTTCAAGATAAAATGTCTACCCCAGAGGTACTGTTTGAATTTTTCTACACTCCATACACAAGCCAGGAGTTCTTTTTCAATTACAGAGTACTTCCGCTCAACCTCCCGCAATGTTCTTGAAGCAAACCCAATGGGGCTTTCTTTGTCTTCATTAGAAACTTGTGTCAATACTGCACCCAATCCATAATCGCATGCGTCCACTGTTACTATGGTCTTCTTACCATCCACAAAAGGTTGTAAAACCGGAGAACTGATAATCTGTTGCTTGATCTGCTCAAAAGCTTCATTGCACTCTTTGGACCAACAGAACATTTGTTTCCTTTTAAGCGTGGCTCTAAGGCACTCGGAAGTCTTAGCAAAATCTTTTATAAACTTCGCATAAAATTCGCATAAGCCCAGGAAAGAAAGCAACTGTTCTTTAGTTTTAGGTGCAGGAGCATCAAGAATGCTTTTAACTAATTTAGGTCTGGGTTTGACACCCTGTTCAGATAAAACATGTCCTAAGTACTCGACCTCCCGAGTTTTAAAGAGGCATTTATCTTTTCTCAAAATAACCCCCCTTTCCTCTAGAGTTTTCAAAACCTCCTCTAAAACTCTATCATGTTCCACATCTGTGTCAGCAAAAATTAAGATATCATCCTGAAATATGACAACGTTAGGATTGTTGGGGAACATGTCTGTCATTATTCTTTGAAAAGCAGCAGCTGCAGATGCTAGGCCAAAGGGTAATCTGCAAAATTGAAAAGTCCCATCAGGTGTCACAAAAGCTGTAAGATAACGAGAATTAACGTCAAGCTCCACCTGATGGTACGCAGATTTAAGATCCAACTTCGTAAACCAACTGGCCGAACCCACTTTAGCAATCAGATCATCAATTCTAGGCAATGGAAAACTATCGACCCAAATAGCCTCATTCACACTTCTTAAGTCCACACACATCCTCAGGTCTCCCGAGCTTTTCTTCGCTAAAACAATGGGAGACAACCACAGGGTGGCCTCCACTTTTTCTATAATGCCCAGTTCACACATATCCCTCAACAATTTAGACAACTCCGTCCTTATGCTAAATGGAACATTTCTTAGTTTATGCTTAACTGGGACTACTCCCTGTTTCAACCTGATCGTGTGTGTGACATTGGTTATTTTTCCCACATTGTCCTGGAACAATCCCTTAAATTTTCGTTGCCAAGGACAAGTCACATCAGAGGATGTTTTAATACAATTGGTATTATTCCTGTCAATAGATACAGGTCTTTCCCTTCCTGGCTTAATGATTAATTTAAACTCGGCTTGATGAATTAAGCCCAAAACATTAATGCCTTTTCTTGCTACATACACTTTGCCATGAACCGTCTCGCCAAAGATGGACAATGAAGTCCAAAAATACCCAACCAAATCAATTTTGCTCCCCTCAAAAGCTAGTGTTGTAATATCAGGCTGAATAAGAGTTTTATCACTCCAAAACTCATTGAACTTTTCTAGTGATACGATTGTAATGCGTGCTCCAGTGTCCACTAATAGTTTGACAGCCACACCACCCACGAGTACCTCAATATCCGGGTCTACTACCGTTTTGCTACCACAGGAAATGTTGTCCGTTACAACTAATACAAACTCATTATCATCCTTTTGTACATTTTCCTTATCAACATCAAGAATACATCGAACACTGCTTCTCTTCCCACCTCTACAAACACGAGAAAAATGTCCCATTTTATTACAGTTCCTGCATTGTTGATTGGCCGCAGGACAATTCCTGAATGAGGAAACATGGTTCAAAGAACCACATCTGTAGCACATAGTTTTCTGGTTGACCTTGGAAGATAAAACGTTCCTCGAAGGTGTAACAAAATCTTGTTTTCTCTCAACACGAAACTGTTTCTTGAGATCGTTGTTCTGTGTATTCATTACAGCACCTGAAATGGAAGCATTAGACAAAGACAATTCCAACTGTTTAGCATTCTCCAAAGAGCATTCAATGCTCTTTGCTATGTCTATGGCTTTGTCCAAAGACGGATCCTTGCACGTCAACAACTTTTCTTGGATTCTTTTAGAGTAACATCTCGCTACAAGCTGATCACGTATAAGCTGCGAAGTAAAATTTTCAAATTCACACTTAGCAGCTAACACTTTTAATGCTGTAATGAATGAATCCACACTTTCACTAGGATTTTGCGCCCTAGTAAAAAATTTGTATCTATGTACTACAACATTCTTAGTTTTAGTGAAATGCCTGTCCAGTTGCGCAACAGCCATCTCAAACTCATCTAACTCCTCTTCTTCACGTAATTCATATGCTGGTAGATGGTCAAAAATGTTCTGTCCTTCCACACCCAAATAGTAGAACATTAAACTTTTTTTCCTCTCAGGCCTAAATTTGTGACCATCTATCGCTCCTAAATAAGCTTTAAATGAGCGTATCCATAACTTCCATTCTAAAGGTGGATCACCAGGATCTTGCAGAAAAGGTGAAGGCGGCAACACGTTCTGCATTTCTTAGTGAGTCTTAATAATAAAAAACAAAAGTCAGAAATAATCACAAAGCAGAAACAATAAAAAACTATAATAATGAAGACCAAGTAAAGATGGCTGATTGTTTTCTTCAAAAGTCCGTCTTCTCTTTTGATGACCAAGCCGGTGACATTCTTCTATGTTTTTTTTTTTTTTTTTACTTCTTCAACAAAAACCCAAAACCGGAAAGTGCAAGCAAATGAATCCAGCGTTTACTCCAGCGTTAAATCCAGCGTGTGTACCCAAATGCGCTGAAAGCCGATAAAATAGCTAAACAGCGCCGACGTGTGTGCGCGTTGCAGCACACACGAGCTGATAAAGCACTGGTGCACGCGCCCAACAATGAGCTGCTGTCGCGCTGTGCTCGCGCCGAGGAAACCGTTCAGATTAACGGTAATCCTCAAAACTGCTCTGTGCCCCTATCAAAAATATATACACTTTACTTTACATTAAAAAAAATATGACATCAAGAGGATCGCCACCAACAGGAAAACATATGTTAGAAAACAAGATGAAAAACATACGCCGGAACCAAGAACCAGGAACAGCTGCTGCAGTCCACGAACTCCGCTTCATAAACTCCGCTCCATCCTCGTCGCCAAATTTGAAATGACTGCTCCAACAATAGCGATCCAGGTAAAAGGATATTTATTGTTATGCAAAACAATTACACGAAAGTAAAGTATAAAAAGGGGCACAGAGAGAGAAGAAGAGCAAGCTTCAATCCGTAAGTGTCATGTGGAATGCCTAGACATCATCAGGCATCCGTCAGAGGATTCCACATGACACACATGAATTCCAAGCCACATCACAACAGTTATGCTGGTTAGGTACAAGGCAATCCATTTGAGGGTGTTTCCTTGAATCCTGATGTGGTGGAATCTGTTGATCAGGATGTGGTGGGAGACAGTGTCAAACATGGGGAACATGGAGGATGAGGGCTGCTGTTTCCACATGGTCCAGGAGGGCTCTGATGTCATCTGTGGCCGCAATCAGACCTGTCTCAGTGCTATGGTTAGCTCAAAATCCAGATTGGGAGGGGTCCAGGAGGTTGTGGTCTCCAAGGTGTTGGGTGAGTTGCTGGTTGATCACTTTCTCACAAACTTTTGCTGGATAGGGGAGCAGAGAGACGGGCCAGTAGTTCTTCATTTCAGCTGGGTCGATGTTTTTTCCAGACCTTCGAGAAGGAAGCCATGGTCATGGAGGTATTCGGGACCTTCCTGAGCTTGTCGCTGATTGTCTTGCTTCCGCGGTTGAAGACGTGGTGGAGCAAGGGTACGTAGGTGCTCCCAACTGAACAGAGCTCATGGCTGAGATAGTGTCTTTCATGGTGAGGAGTTACCAGTGGGTGAGAAGGTGTTCGGATTTGAATTTGTGCATGTGAGCTGGTTGATGTTGTCTGTGTCGGAGGGCTAGCGTTTGAAGTTTTCATAGATATCTAATATCTTGTCATGGAAGAAGTCTGCAAGGTTGTTGCACAGTTCCTGAGAGGGACTGATGTCCTTCTCGGTGGCTGCGGGATTCAACTCCTTCATAATGACAAAGAGTTCTGTGCTGTGGTTTGTGCTGGCGGTCTGCTAGGGTGTTTTTGGTTTCCTTCAGAATACAGTGGTGCTGGTTGAGGGCGGTCCTGAACACGGTGCGATTATTTTTTTTGCTGAAACTCCACTTCCTTTCAAGTTGTTGAAAGTTGCACTTGGAGAAATGCAGTTCCTCTGTGAAAGAGCCTGCTCTTTTGCTTTGTTCTTTGACCTTGGCTGTCTTGGCGGGGATGATGGCGTCTGCGAATTCTGTGAGACACTGGGAGAAGGTCTTTGCTGCTTGTTAAGGGTGGTGTGTAGAGTCTGGGAGGTGGGAGCGGACAGTGTTGTTCCACTGTTTTTTTTATACCTTTCTCCAGTTTCTTTCTCGGGATCTGGAGGGCACGATAATGGGATATGTGGGTCCGGAGATGGTGAAGTGTATGCTGTGGTGGTCAGACCAGGTTCTAGTGTGCTGCAGCTGTACCTGTCTCTGTGAAGATGGGGTCGAGCATGTGTCCTGCCATGTGGGTAGGGTAGGTGATGAGTTGCTTGAGGCCGATGTTGCTCAAGCTTTCCAGGAAGATGGTGGAGTTGGCGTCGCTGGGGTTGTCGAGGTGGAAGTTGAGGTCCCCTATGAATATGTAGTGCTAGGAGTCGATTGCTTGCAGGGCACTGAGTACTGGGATTGCAGAAGCTGGGTTGTGGTTCTGGTGGTCTGTAGGCAAGGGTGCCTCTGATGGTGCTTTTTCCGTCTGGGTGGAGTTGGAAGTTGAGGTCCCTTCGGTGCTGAAGGTGAGGCAGCAGTGTCGGCAGGAGAACGGTCCTCTGTTGGTACGCGATTGGCAGCAGTGGTTACTGGTACCTCCGGGATCCAAGGCTCAGAGGCTAGTGGTGGTGTATCTTCGTGAGGTGGAAGAGCCATGGGTCCTGGCCCTGGGCGCGGTCCAGCGGTGCACCTGCTGTGCACGTCCGCTGCATGGCTGCGCTGCGGCCTCCATTAAGCTGGTCCTGGGAGAAGAGAGGGGCACTGGGAGGTAGTAGGCAGGGGTAGGCAGGAAATCAAGCGGCAGTCGGGAGCTGGAATGGGGAAAAAGGGAATGAACAGAGAAAGAAAGGAGGCAAGAAGAAGGAGAACGTACTTAGAAACCCAGAGGGAAAGGAAGGAGAAAACAGCAAAAAACGAGGCAGAAAGCAGGAGAAAGCACTCAGAAAAAAGGGGGGAATGAGGGAGGAAGCAGTAAAAACGAGGGAGAAAGCACTCAGAAAAAAAGGGGAGAGGAGGAGAAGGTAGTGAGAACGAGACAGCAAACAGGAGAGAGTAATGCAGCAGCAGAGGATAGCTGGCCTGGGACCTGCTAGGCCGATGAAAGAGTGTCTTGACAGACAAGAAGGCTGTACAGATGACATACAGCAGAGTCCGGGGACATAAAATACGGTTCTTCCATGATTCACGTTCTTTGCAGCAGGCATATTAACCATCTGAGCTACCTTAGATGAGTCAAAACTGCCACACGACAAAACTACCATCTCTCTTCAGCAGGTACATTAATCACAAGAGTTATCTTGACACTTATTTTTGCCAGAAAGCTGCTGGATGTACAAGGATTTTGCAGTGCTTTTAAAACCGTTGCACAAATTAAGTAACAAATATCAAAGCATGCACGTTAGTTCTGTCTTGAGGCCCCAGCTGGAGAAGTGCCTTCCTGCCGGCCCAGTCCTGAGGATCCCCTGGGAATATGTCACGGACCCCTGGGGGTCCGAGAACCACAGGTTGGGAACCACTGCTCTATAAAATGCAGTATTCAAAGCGGAGATCTGCATGGCCATAATGGATGTCCTTGCTCCTAACAAACACTCAGTAGAAAGTGCTGAAGTACATTGGGAGGCATTCAAAGAGGTAATTTAGGAGACTAATATTTCAAAACAGTCTGTAATTTCACCAGCCATCAAAGATCAGCTTTAACAACTCAATAGGAAACTTTACGTGCTAGAACAAAAGTACTGTGCCTTATGGGATAGCAGAGACCTTGCTATAATATATGTAAAGCCAGAAGAGTACAAGGCATATGCTCTCTTCACGTGTCCCTTGGCCAGATCACCCATTTTAGAAATCAGTGGCAGTGACAACTCTGTCATATTCAAGACAAGTGAAATCCTACTGAGGTTTACTGCTTTCTACCAAGAGTTTTATCAATCCAAAACATCCCCTACCTCAGATGACATCAATTTATTCCTGGACATGATCTGGACTTTCTTGGCGTGGAGATGGCCATCGGCAGTTCCTGGTCATGCCGATCTCCAGTATGGAGATCACTAAGATTATGAGAGGACTGCCCAATGGGCGTGCCCCTGGAGCTGATGGTCTACCAGCCCAGTACCACAATGATTACGCCCCACTCTTAGCACACCACTTGTTGACTATGATGGAAGAATCTGGAAAGGCTGGCACTCTCCCACCTTCACACCGAGAGGTCCTTATTTTTATGATACAGAAACCATCTAATGGGTGCAACTCTAATCGCTCATTATCTATGATCCACACAGAAAACAAAATGTTAGCCAAATTCCATGCTAATGGAATTCTACCCCTGTGCCCAGATGTGCTGCAGTTGGACCATTCAGGCTTATAGCTGGACGATCCACATTCTCTAATCTCCACACTATCCTCGTCTTACTACATCACTTTTCCCATATAATTAGTGCAGCAGTTGCATTTCTAGACACCACCAAGGGATTTGATTTGTTAGAATGGAAAACCTGTTCCGGATTTTAGAGTGGATCGTATTTGATGGCAATTTCAGAAACTGGATTAAACTGCTGTTTACTATTCTCATAGCATGCGTCCAACAGAATGGCCTGTTATGGGCCCCATTTGATATAACCAGTAGGATTAGACAGAGTCCTTCCCTCTCTCATACCCTTTGAGATTGTGGGGCAGACTGTGGCTGCTAGACTCAGACAGCACCACACACGCTAATGCCTCAGTTCCACTGCCAGGCATCTAAACGCCTCACTATATGATGATGGCATTACCCGTTTTGTCAGAGACCCTGCTATAAACATTGCACCACTGCCTTGAATATTTCTCTGGCATTTCTATAAACTGGTCCAAGCCGATTATTTTCCCACTCACTCCTACCACGACTGAAAGCCCTTTTTAATACCCCCTGAGATGGACAGCCAAAATACCCTGGTACCAAGATTAGCAGGGATATTGAGACCATTATAGGGGACAACTAAGACATGGGTAAAATGGCTGTCCTTCCTAAATCTATTTACCTTTTTATCAATATCCCACTCCTCCCCCTCCCACTCATTCTTAGTAGGTGATTATTTACACACACATACTGATATGGCTGAACATACATACTGATATGGCTGAATATACATACTGATATGGCTGAACATACATACTGATATGGCTGACCCCGGCTATGTAAATACAGTTATCTGTTCACCTGTCAAGGGCCCTGTAGTTGAGATTAACATGGCCAGATGTACTGTTTGGGCTTGGGACAGGCTTGGACGCAGATCACACCTTGATTCCCTTGGCATACAATTCAAAGTTACTTTTTACTAGAGAGCCCCAGTTGTGCAAGCAAATGTAGCATCTCAAATTGCTAACCTTTAGGGACTTTTACCCGGGAGACGTTCCTCATACAGGCAGATATACGATCTGGGATAGACCACACCCCACTAGAAACATTTTTATATTTGCTACTTCGTGAACCATGAAAGGCCACCAATACTATGTTCCTGCCCCCATGCTAACATTTACCACACTAGTGACAGCGAGAGACACAGCCTTTCACTGTCACAAGGGGAAAGAAGCACACATATGCGTTCCTCAAGCCAAGGCTAAATGGCTAGCCGACTGATTGCGTTTTACTGTTGAAAATTGGTGCTTCTACTGCTCTCTGATTAGGGCACTCTTTCCTGACTACAAATTTAGATTGATTCACGTAATGCTTCTACGTAGGATATACTATACACCTAAAATACTGGATAGGCTAGGCCTTAGTGATAACTCATGATGCGGTAGATGCAGGGCCCAGAAACTAGATTCCTGCAATTGGAACACCACTGCTCGATGGTGACCAGTGTCTGGGCAAAGATACTACAGACTCTTACAGAAATGATTGGGTTCGTAGTCCTGACCGCTCCACGGATAACTCTACTGGGCTACATGAAAGCTATGCCCCCTGGAATTAAGAAATATCCAGCCCTGGCATTGCTGCTTGCGAAGTGAAGAGCGGCAAATTACTGGGGCTGTGGCCCACATTCGCATATTAAAGACTGGCTGAAGGATATCATATACTGCAGCAAACAATTAGATACTTGTTAGGAACTGATGCTTATCCAGACTAGACCGAGGGAGATAGGATGTTCCCTGACAACTGATCTCCTGCAGTACGCTGAAGGTGAGTCTATGACCACAGCTGATCAAGCATCAACTGCTTCTCTGCAGCCAACTTTCCGTAAGGCTTGGTGGGGAGCCCTGGATTTATCCCAGTGATGAAGTGTACTCTGTAAAGCCATTTTATCTGTTTACTGCAGTCGCCAATAACGTACAGAGGCTGATATACTTTATGTGTAGAGGTTCTGCAAGTTCAATTTGAAATCGGTCACAAAGGGTGTGTATTAGTGATTCATATAATTAAGAAAATGTCCATCAGGGACTTAATAGTCAGCCTTCAGTGCTTCAAAGTCCCTCACTATTAACAAACAGGTCCTTTAATGTAGATAAACCGCAGTCAGCGCATCAACATATCTGATGGGAACGAAACCGAGTAGTCCTAGTTTGAGGTCCAAGAATGGGAGTAGCACAAGCATAGGGGATCACATGACCTGTGAGCGCCCAAAAGCCTTGCGGAGAATATTACTGAATGTAGGGATCGACCTCCATAGCTCAAGGGATTGAAACCAGTTTCAGACAAAAAAAGACCCGCTACCACTTTGATACTCACTGAAGCTGTACAGCCAAGTAGTACTGGACGAAGTGTGGGTAACTAAGACCTCCAGCTCCTATAGAAAGCTTTAAGATAAAAATAGCAACTCTACATCTGCCCCCATTTCATATAAATTCTCCAAGCAATTTATCAAGGCCTTTAAAAAAAAAACGAGGGTGAATTAAAAGGAGATTAACAAAGAAGAACAACAAGCGTGGGAGTGCTACCATTTTGATCAACGTTTTTGGCCTATAACTGCTAAAGGTAGCGAAGACCGAAATGTGAATTGTGCACAAAGTGCCCAGATTACACTCCCTAAAATGCCATTGCGAAGATCCACTGGCGGTTGATAAATGTTAATAAAGAGGCATTTATATGATGTAGTTTTACGTAATAATCTGTCATCTAACTTCAAGTGTTGAGGGACATAATCTGACCTAAGGGGGAAAATGTAGGATATGGACCAGTTTACATGGAGGATGGAGATCACATCAAAATCCTCCAACTGTTGTGCAGTGGAAGAGAGGGCTGCTTGTGCCTCCATTTTATATAAAAGTATATCATCTGCAGAGAGAATGCCCTATGCAGAATGTCACAGAGTAGTATTCCGCACTGTGCACTGAGCAGCCGAAACTGGGTTGTGAGGGGCTCCAAAGCCAGCACAAACAGCAGTGGTGATAATGGGCAGTCTTGGCGGAAATGGTTGAGGAAGAGGTCTCCTCATTTTAATGAAAGAATGGATCTATAAGTTCTTGAATAGTTTTTCGGCATATCACAACTTCTAACAACTTCACTTGTAAATGTCACGGTGGGATGGGGACAACAGCTGTCCCCTGTCCAGGACCGCATGTAATGAGTTCTGGTCAGAGATTGTTCTAGAGTAGTAAGACACAGGAGAAACTATTGTGTAGATCCCAGAAGTGCAGATAAATCTAACCAATCAGGAACGAATGTCATGAACAGGGGAGCAAAAGGAGTATTTATGACATAAAGGATAGCTACACCAGGTATCACTTAGAGTCCACTCATCCAGTAACTGTCGAAACCACTTGGCATTGTGTAGTGGGGGAGACTGGGAAAGTGGGGGCATCGAACAATCTAAGAAGGTATCTATCACACAGTTAAAATCTCCTCCAATGATCCAAGGAATGGAGGCCCAGTCTCAAAGGCTAGCATGAACCCAGATATTAACCTGATCAACATTGGAAGCATAAAGGATCTGCTCCCAACGCTCTGGATCTAAATAGCCCTTAACCTGGACAAACCATCCCTTATAATAATTTATTCGAGTTTCTGGCTCAAATGGGGGACTAGACTTAATCTAAAGTATATTCCCCCTCACATATGCCGACCAACCCCTGCGAAACACTTATCCCCTCCATTTACATTGCAGCTTAATGCCTTGGGTGTCAGCAAGTGTATTTCCTAGAAGAATACTAAATGAGCTTTCCAGCGGGTCAAAGCAAATTGAATTATATTATTTTTTAGGAGAGTTCATCTCCATGACATTCCAGTTGAATAGTTTATATGGGGTATTGAAGCAAAGGGGATACACTCAGTGAAGGTGGAACACTTTGAACCCAGAACTCAGAGGAGAACCATTTGGAACAATATATGAATTATAAGTGGAAAGGCACTGGACTGCTGGAGAGACATAATAAAAAAGAACTATACAGTAAACAAATTGTAAGCAGGAATGGGACAGATTACTCAACATATCTGTTCCAACCTCTAATTAAAGTTAACGCAAAGGCCAGTTTCTTAGTTCAAATCAAGCAGAGGAGCATGAAGAGGGGGCAAGGCTATCTGTGCAGAAAAGGAGTCCCTGGCCCGCTGGGATATAGAAGTAACAGGGAGCAGGCCCATTAGTGGAGATGAGCTGGAGAGTAACATTGACAACCTGTATGTGGTAAGTCCTACTAACATAACAAACAATGGGAGACACCCTAGTGATGATAAGCTTAGAGAATGAGGATCTTCAGACCTGCGTAGTAGAACATTTGAGCTATACGATTTAAAAATGGTTGCAAACACTATGACAAACAATGGGAGACACCCTAGTGATGATAAACTTAGAGAATGAGGACCCACAGACCTGTGTAGTAGAACCTTTAAGCTATAGGATTTAAAAAAAGGTTGCAAACACAGAAATCAAATAAATATTGACATCAAGAACATAATAAGGCAAGGGATATATAAAAAAAAAAGGTAAAAGCTTCAAAGTAAATCATTGACGGATTGTGCTGTTATCACTGGGTTCTTCATGACATCTAAGTCTGCATCATATTTGGAGTTGCAGAAAGAACGTGGAGTCACGCTGCTCCCATCGGACTTAAGAAGGTGTAGGGCCCCTTTGCCAAGGTCCCCGACTATGTACTCTCCAGACAGTTGCCGAGACATGATCAATTTTTGGGAAAGAAGAGGAGTGAGTTGGGAATGCAACGCAAGTGTTACCATCAAAGGCCTCCACCCACTCCTAGGCTGGTTCAGGTTCTGTAAAAAAAAAAAAACGGGAGTGTTGACTGTCTGTGATTCACACTCTTGTTGGGAACAGTAGTGCATATTTAAAACCCAGGAACCCTAGTTTCTTCTTCACCTGCCTAATAGAGAAGTGTTTATGTTGGACTGCCAAAACATAATCAGAAAAAAAACTTATTATTGTCCAGTTCAATACCGTCCTTCTTTCTAGCTACCAGGAGGATAGTGTCTCGATATGGGTAGTTGAGAATTTTAGCTACCAGTGGTGAGGGCTGTGAACCCATTGAGAGAAAGGGTCCAGCGCTGGCACTGTCTAGCCTCATTTCACGACAAAGTGTGGAGATAAAGAATCCAGAGCTATAGCATTCTTAAGCAAGGCCTCAATAAAGCAGGTGCAAAAAGAACAAGTGATGGGCTGAATGCTGAACAATGTCAAACATTCACCCCCAGTACAGAGATCTGAGCCTAAATCCATCATCTTTTCGCTACCCATGCCATTCCAGTTTGGACCCAGCCATATGCAAATCAGTCTTGAGCCTGTTCCCCGTGGGAACAGTCCAGCCCAAACTGCCGGGCCACGTCTTCCCTAGACCAGACACAAGCGTCCTGGGACCAGTTTCCGAGTATCACCCCTCATCAGCCAGGCTAGCTTGACTCCAGTGGCATGGGGAACACGGATTTCTCTCAGCACAGTTAGCTGCTCACCGTCATACTAGGGCTGAACTCTTTGATGGCAGTAGCATTTACGGGGACCTTCTCTGTCAGGTTAGGTTGGTTCTACCGCAGTAAGGCAAAGTTGATAGATAGGGCACCATCCTTAGCCTCCAGAACCAAACATGTCCCTAGTCTTGCTGTGAAAATCATGTCAAACTTAGAATATGTGCCCCCTGAGTCATCACTTGGGCCGACCACCATGGGTGAATCAGGCATGTCCATAGTAATAAACTAAATGTGGGAGCCCACCTCAGCATCTTTAGATGGTGCAACCTTGTATACACCACTTGATTTGCCCATTCAGAAACAGGCAACAAATAATCCAGTAACAATATACAGTAGTTGATGCCTGTTGAGTACTTCAAGACGCTATACTCAACAAAGCAGTAGAAAGTGTCAAATGATGGTAGGCCAGCCTCGCTCACAGTAGTATAATGGCCCGGGACAGTCATGCCAGTTACTCCTACTGGTGGCATGAGCTGCTGTATATCAGAATTCTACAATAAAGGTATCAGGGAGACAGCAGAAAGAGTCACCCCCTTCGAGCTACCATCACAGGCTGGAGAGTATTACAAATGGTCATCCCTGCCTTGTGCCAGAGATGTGGGACATAATGGAAGTCCCAGTGTCCCATACCTCAATGTTCTCTTATGCTTTCCTCCAGCACTGCAATATGTTGTCTCCCTGAGGGTAACTTGCCTACCTCACACCTCATAAAAGTGGCTGGAAAATGATTTATCTATGCATTAACACACAGAAAACTGAAATATATGTCCCCTTTCATTTTGTTTCATCACTTATGCTTTCTAGCTAGTTCCCTCCTTCCATACAGAACACTCTGTGCTACACTAAATTCAATAACCAACGCCATGAACATTGATTAGCATGGGTGGGGATCGTTTATTCACAGGGGGGCTTCAAGATCTTGCATTTTCACTACAACCACAGTTAGCCAACCATTCATCCATTTCTACTCTCTTGTGAAAGTGAAAAAATCTAAATATCTGTTACCGCCCTGGAGCAAAAGTGTGGGACAGCAATGAGTAAGTTGTGGTCAGCAATTTAGCACAGGCTCTCGCTGTACCAACCCTCTGGAAGCATTTGCATGACTCTCAAGGTACTCTCTAAACTAGCAAAATGCTTCCATTTGACTTCAATCGGATCATCAGCCCTGCCAGCCTTTCCCTCCCACCACAGAGATTACATGCCTGTAACAAGAAAGCTGCCGATTTCAGATGTATGTGGTAGTTTCAGTTACCACACAAATCAAAATTCTGAATGTTACGATCATTGCTTTACACCCTGCAAATTTCCCCACGTCACAATCAGCAAGTCAGACCTACAGATATTTACTAGTGGATAATGCCTAGTAAATACATTACTTTCGCAGGAAACCGAAGCGAGCAGGAACCGGAGAGATGTGGCATTCTGACATAATTAAATAAGAACTCAAAAAGGAGAACAGAAAGAAGTTAACGAAATAAATCAGAAGAACTCTAGTAAAGGACAACGAATGCCCCCTAACCCAGATGGTACCAGCATTTAACCAGTCAGGGTCCTGAGGAGAACCTGAAAGAAATAAGAGGATCGAAACGCGTCGACGGATGCACTTGGGGGAAACGTATTGCTTGGATAAACAATCGTACATTAGACACCTGAAAAAAAGACTTAAAATAGATCAGTCTATTTTAACAAACTTATCTAGAACCCTCAAGGGACACCAATAGCAAGAGGGTCATTGCATAGACAATAATAGCAATTGTAACCTCTGCACCTTTGTACATCGTCAGACTGGTCATACAAGCACAATTTGAAAGGTATGGTTGTGTGTTTATGCAATCACGGTATAAGTTGTGTGAACGCCATGCATAGTTTGGTAGAGTGTATTAATATGTTTGTTTGAATGTGGTCTGACAGACATATTTAAGTGTATTTTAAAAAAAATATTATGAAAAACCAAATGACTGGAAATAAATATATAGGTCAAGACAATTCATTTACTTGTCCTAGAATTTAAAGCCTTCTTTGAATACTTTCAGGTTGGGTAATTGGATCTATCTATCTATCTATCTATCTATCTATCTATCTATCTACATATATATATATAGTAAATAAATGACAGCAATCATTGCCAATTGCCAGAAAACGGCACATGCAGAATTTGAGAATTTGGTACGGCCAGCATTGAATTCCGCATGTCATTCTCTATTTTTTGTTTTTGTGTCTCCATGGCACTCAGTCATAAACCCCCATTGAAAGTGGCCTGGCAACTGCTTTGATGTATTGCGCCTGATAAAAGCGGTGTATGAATTTATCAAGTGCGATAAATACCACCTATGGTATAAGTTTTTGGTTGATAGCATTCGTGTTTTGGTCTTATCGTGCCAAAATACGTAGTCTCCAGTAAACTTGGACAGTTGTTCCCTGATAAATATTGACAGGTTTGACCTGCAGATATTTATTAAAAACTCATAATAGCGATGTATGCGGAAACAGGAGTTACCGTAAATATCACTGTTAACCCAGCTGCTCCTAATGAGGCCCCTAATGCCGTCCGTCTCATCTGCTGATAGCAATGGTGTGCAGCGCTCTGCCGTCAACACCACGCTTGGCGCCATCGCTGTCTCTGTTTACTAAACGCCTTAAAGATCACCTATTATCAAGAGCGCTTCCTTCACTTTGATCTGTTGCATGTTCGCTTAGCGTCATTTTTTGACTGTAATTATCATAGACTTTGAACAGCTTTTGAACTATGTTCAGCGCTTTGAGTTTTTTGTTTGTGAAAAAAGAAATGCATTTAACATGAATGAAAAGAGCGAGGGGAGTTTGGCAGCACAGCGCCATCCGCTGTACTTTTTTGCCCCCCTTTTCCAGCTACAAAGGATTCTCTTGTCTCCCAAACGTGATTAAAATGTGGCCAGAAGCTTAGTTTTCATTCAAGGCAGAGACATCCAATCAGAAAGATGTGTTTTGGTTTCCAGCAGTCAGCTCGAGACCTCCTTCAGCATCTGCATAAGTGTATGAGGCAAGAAAAGACCTTCCAGCTCTTCATTGGCTAGAAGGCTCAACCAAGTGTCCCAGTCATTAGCAATGACAACAGATTTAATGCCATTTTAGCATCCAAGAATGAACTATAATTTTCTATACTATTAGTTTCTGTGGTGGATTACTTGCCGGTTTGAGAAATATGTCATGGCTTCTGAGTTTCTTAACAATTATGCATACTCGGCATCGCTCCTGCTCAGCCTGGGAAAACTTGCTGAAGATACTAAGGGCCTGATTTAGAGTTTGTGGCAAAGGTGAGGGAGCACCCTCTCTCCCAAACTGAAGGGACAGCGCACTCTAGTCGGTCTCCGCCGCCTACATAGCCCTCCAGATAGCCTGAGAAAGTAAGGGCTGTCGGAGGAGCGGCCATGTGTCCTCCTGCCCGAGTTAGTGTGGGCAGAGGCATGGTCAATTTATACTTTTACAAACCACCACGAACTTTTTCAATTACTTCCCCGCCATTGGAGAAAACTCCCATGGCGAGAGGGGTGATTGCTTATTTTTATTTTAAAAAACAAAATCCTGCTTTGGGATTTTGATTTTGAAAATAAAAAATTAAATTAAAGTGTGCAGTGTTGTCATGTTACGGAGCTGCACGGCACACTTTCAATGCATTTACAGGAACCACCGTGACAGTGGTTCCTGTAAATGTAAGAGATGTCTGCTTGACTGTCTCTAAATTTGGTGTGCAGGCTACCCTCGCCAAGGCAAGAGTAAAGTACTCTGCCATCGCAACGGTACTAACACAATCCACCAAAGTCAAAATCAGGCCTCAAGGGCCTTATTTAGAGTTTAGGGGTTGGTTGCTCTTTCACAAATGTGCCAGATATCCCAGCCACTGTATTGCAAGTCCATTATATCCAACGGCAGTTGTAATACAGCGGAGAGGATATCCGTCTGCCCGCTGAACTCTAAAACGGGCTCCCAAGACCTTACCATCAAAAGAGTTACAACATTTGATAAGACCTGTTCATTTGGGTTTGTTGTTCCAGAACTGTTTTCTGCATTATGGGGGTCATTACAACATTGGCGGTTAAAGGCGCTTACCACCGTGCAGAAGACCGCCAATACACCGCCGCCGCCGCGGAAGTCCGCCACAGCTATTATGACACACATCTCGGAATCCGCCGAAATACAGACACCCACACAACTCCGCCACACCAATGGTCAGAGTTAAAGTGGCGAAAACAAAACCTCCACCTCCATGCCAACAGAAACACGCCCATGCTATTACGACCCACGAATCCACACGGCGGTCTTTCAACCGCGGTATTCCATTGGCAGTACACACCGCCGCGCTCAAAATACACACACATCTCCAAAACACCGCCACATTGGACAATTCCAAATACACACACCTGATACACATACAAACAACACTCCCACACACCCAACACAATATAAAACACACACCCACAAACCCCTACGACCAAAATTCACGGACGAAGGCCAGAGAGACAGCACAGCCAAGACAACACCACCATACAGAGGTACACAACACCATCACCCACACCACATCCATGCACAAGACACCACACACCACTACACATCACCACACACATCAACACTCACACCGCCCCACACATCACACACACTACCCCATGTCACGCCAAAGACACCCCCGCTTCTCCAAGGAGGAGCTCAGGGCCATGGTGGAGGAAATCATCCGGGTAGAGCCACAGCTATTTGGCTCACAGGTACAGCACACATCCATAGCCAGGAAGATGGAGCTATGGCGAAGAATCATCGACAGGGTCAACGCTGTGGGACAGCACCCAAGAAATAGGGAGGACATCAGGAAGAGGTGGAACGACCTACGGGGGAAGGTGCGTTCATCGGTCTCCAGGCACAACATAGCGGTTCAGCGGAGTTACGGCGGACCCCCACCTCCTCCCCCACAACTAACAACATGGGAGGAGCAAGTCTTGACCATCATGCATCCAGAGGGCCTCGGAGGAGTCGGTGGAGGATGGGACACTGGTAAATCAAATCTTAACTATCATATCCCCCACCCTACCTGCATGCCATCACACACCCCCACCCTCATCCCCTCCCCTATCACCCAAAATCCTCACTAATGTACTAAGAACACAAACCACCCATCCCAACACCAAGCCCTGCATGACACAACTAAGGATGGACACCCAGCACTAAAGCATGCCCACTGCACATAGCCAGAACAACCCCCTAACCATCATCACACAAGCCCCCACACAGGAATGCCTGCACTGGGGTACACAGAAACCCACCCATTGCACACCATCACACACACAAATGCATTAATCATGCTCTTATGCCCCTGCAGGAACCCGAAGGACCATCACCACACCAGAGGGTCCAGACAACACCACTCCACCCCCAGAAGAGGCCCACAGTGACAATAGCAGCTCTGCCCTCCTGGAGCCTGATGACCAGCCCGGACCATCGTGGGCCTCGGGACAGTCGGTTCCCTTGCACAGGCACAGCCCAACACTGACCTTCCACCCTCTGGTAACACCAGCACAGCACCCACCCAGCGGGCCCAAACCTCCCTACCCAGGACAGGTCAATCAGCAGTGTGTCCACCACTACAGGGAACCCAGGATAACCCACCACCCCAACAACAACAGGGACCTGGGGGCAGTGGTAGTGGGCACACGGTCCAGGGGACGGAGGCACAGGAACACAAGGGAACTGGGAGGGCTGCTGTGCGACAGGGGGCGGACAGGCCAAGGGAACCCACTCTCCACGAGGCCCTATCCTCCATCATGGGAGCATACCACCACTCCCAGGAGACGATGGCGATGGTCCTGGTCAAGTTTCAGGAGACCCAGCGCCTGCAGGAGGAACAGTATTTGGGCTTCAGGGAGGAGCTCAGGACCATCAGCTCCGCCCTGGGCACCATCGTAGGGGTGCTGAAGGACATACAGCAGACCCTGAGGGACACCGTGGCACTCCAAGGGGCCCCTGACACTAGCCAGGACGATGAACTGCCCACCACCTCCGCCGGCGGTGGTGGACAGGACGCCCCGCCACAGGACCACCACACCAGCACCCCACCCCCTGCAGATGGAAAACCACCACGCAAGCGGTCCCTGAGATCCAGGAACAGGACAGAGCAAGATGGCAAGACCCCCGCCAGGAAATGAGAGCACCCTGATTGTCCTCCCTCTGACCCACTTTGTCACCCTGTCCATACTTGAACTGCCCCAGCTCCACTTCCTATGCCCATATGGGCAATGCACCTGTGAGACTAATAGACTGGACTCTGCCATGGACATTCCTCCGCCATCACCCATCCTCATTTTACAACCCCCCTCCCATTTCTGAGCACTTCGATAAACACCCTTGAAACAAAAAACAATCTGGAGTCAGTCTGTGATATTGTAAATATGTATTATCAATGACAGAGTCATAATGCGTTTCCCATTGTAAAGCCAACATACCTATGTCACACATCACAAGTCCTTGAAGGATGCAAGCAGATGACACAAGTTGGTAACCACACCTGTGAAACCGTAATGGAAAGGTACAACTCAGTAACCAAATACTGGTTGAAATCGACAGACAGGATAGAGGTAGACGTGTGAAAGTTAATGTAATGGTAAAAATTAAAATGTTCTCACCTGTGTCTCACTGGAAATATTGCTGTATCACTGACTCCCTGTTGTCGTTGTCTTCTTCCTCAGCTTCCTCCTCATCACTGTCCACAGGCTCCACACCTGCCACAACACCGTCATCTGGACCATCCTCCTGCAGAAAAGGCACCTGGCGTCGCAATGCAAGATTGTGAAGCATCGGGCAGGCGATGATGATCTGGCACACCTTCCTTGGTAAGTAGAATAGGGAACCACCTGTCATATGGAGGCACCTGAATCTGGCCTTCAGGAGGCCGAAGGTGCGTTCGATCACCCTCCTAGTCCGCCCATGGGCTTTATTGTACCGTTCCTCTGCCCTGGTCCTGGGATTCCTCACTGGGGTCAGTAGCCAGGACAGGTTGGGGTAACCAGAGTCCCCCAATAGCCATACACGGTGCCTCTGGAGTTGAGCCATCATATCAGGGATGCTGCTATTCCACAGGATGTAGGCGTCATGCACTGAGCCAGGGAACACAGCATTTACCTGCGAGCTGTACTGGTCTGCCAAACAGACCATCTGAACATTCATGGAATGATAACTCTTCCTGTTTCTGTACACCTGTTCACTCCTGTGGGGGGGGACCAGAGCTACATGGGTCCCATCAATGGCACCTATGACGTTGGGGCTATGTCCAAGGGCATAGAAGTCACCTTTAACTGTAGGCAAATCTTCTACCTCAAGGAAAATGATGTATCTCCTTACGTGTTTCAGCAGGGCAGACAACACTCTGGACAAAACGTTGGAAAACATAGGCTGGGACATCCCTGATGCCATGGCCACTGTTGTCTGGAATGACCCACTTGCAAGGAAATGGAGCACTGACAGCACCTGCACGTTAGGGGGGATTCCAGTGGGATGGCGGATTGGTGACATCAGGTCTGGCTCCAACTGGGTACATAGTTCCTGGATTGTGGCACGGTCAAACCGGTAGGTGACGATGACATGTCGCTCTTCCATTGTCAACAGGTCCACCAGTGGTCGGTACACCGGAGGATTCTGCCATCTTCTCACATGTCCCAGCTGACGGTGCCTACGAAGGACAACAGCGACAAATCAGTCATTTTTCCTCCAGGTATGTACCCACAGTTACACACAAGACTACACCAATCACAAAACCCTTCCTGTATGTGTGTTGAGTGTAGGCCTAGCTATGTGTGACGCAGAAGTAAATGAAGCCATGTGGGCCCCTGAAATGGCGGCTGCCTGACCTCTAAACTGGGAAAATGGGATTGCGGGGTAACAGAGCTGGCGTTGCACACAGTGGCGGTAGGCGGTCGTAGAC
Source organism: Pleurodeles waltl (assembly GCF_031143425.1). NCBI lineage: Eukaryota > Metazoa > Chordata > Amphibia > Caudata > Salamandridae > Pleurodeles > Pleurodeles waltl. The sequence goes on from NC_090445.1 coordinate 218,061,692, forward strand.
CGGGGCGCAATGCTGCATTGGTTAACATTGGACCCTATGGGTCCCAGGAGCCAATGAACAGGTGCGCCGGCGGTGATGATGCGTACCGCCGCGGACGTCACCGCCATTTTCTATCTGTTCAATCACTAGATAACTGACCTTCGACAGGAGAGGACCTACACTGCAAGTGCTGCTGTGACCTCGGTCTGGAAGCGACGATGGCTGCTGCGTCTGGGGAAAGGGCCCCTGCCTTTACTGCTCAGGAGTTGGAGAAACTGGTAGACGGGGTCCTCCCCCAGTACACGCTACTCTACGGTCCTCCAGACCAACAGGTTAGTACACAGGGAGCACGTTGTATGGGCTAGGCCTGGGTGGAGAGGGCTGGTTGGAAGAGGGAAGGGGGCAGAGTTCATAGAACATTAATGCATGTGAATGAATGGGCCACATGGCCAGAGTAGGGAGGGGGCCACTCACATCGAGTGTGCAGTTGGTAATGACTGTTCCTCTTCCCTTGTGCATGTCATGTAGGTCAGCGCCCACCAGAAGAGGGACATTTGGCGTGCCATCGCCAAGGAGGTCCAGACCCTGGGGGTACACCAGAGATGGGGCACCCACTGCCGTAAAAGATGGGGGACATTCGCCGCTGCAGCAAGAAGACAGCGGAGGCTCAGCTGGGGATGGCCTCCCAACGTGGGAGGGGTGCCCGTCGCACCATGACCCCCCTGATGTTCCGGATCCTGGCGGTGGCCTACCCGGAGTTGGATGGGCGCTTGAGGGCATCATAGCAGACACAAGGGGGTGAGTACAACCTCATTCTGCGGACTTTGCGTGCAGTAGAGGGGCCTGGGTGGGGGAGGAGGGCTGTGGGTGTACCTAGGCCAGCCAGAAACTCGAAGACTAGGCCCCTCTTTAATGCCGCCCCTGTGGCACTCTACCACACCTCAGTATAGTGCCAAGTCGAGGTACAGTTGCCCCTGTGCCATCCATGTGTGCAGATGTCCACCATTGCCATGTAGGCCATATCCCAGAAATTGCATATGCAGAGGGCAGGAGCACGGTGTAGTGCAGGGGGATGCTGTGTCTGTATTGTCCGCCAACGGTAGCGGTATGCCATGCACTCAACCTGTCTTTCTTCTGTCCCCCCCCCCTTTTTTCTGCTCTCCCTGTTTTTTTGTACATCAGCATCATCAGGCGGAGGTGCAGTGGCACCGGACCACGAGGGAGCTGCATCCCACATGGCCATGGAGGGCCACACCACGGACTCTGAATGCACCAGTGGGACGGAGGGCGAGGGGAGCTTCACATCGGCCACCGGATCACCAACCAGCGACACGGACTCGTCTGCCGATGGGGGTTCCCTTGTGGTGGCGGCACCATCTGTGCACCCCACTTCTACAGGTACAGCCGCCACCTCCCCTACCAGCACCGCCCTCCCAGCAGCCCCTCAGCGTTCACCCCGTGCCCGCTCACCCAGGAGGGTGGGCATCACCTTCGCCCCAGGCACCTCAGGCCCTGCCCCAGTCACCCCTGCTGCCCTCAGTGAGGAGGCCATTGACCTCCTCAGGTCACTCACTGTTGGGCAGTCTACCATTGTGAATGCCATCCAGGGTGTAGAACGAGAGCTGTAACACGGTAATGCATTCCTGGAGGGCATTCATTCTGGTCAGGCTGTCCTTCAGCGAACCCTGCAGTCTCTGGCCTCAGCACTGATGGCAGCCATTGTCCCTGTGTCTAGCCTCCCCCCTCCAACCTCCTCCACCCAGACCCAATCCCCTGTGCCCCAGCCCATCCCAAGCACATCTACAGACCAGCATGCACACAAGTCAGCACACACAAGTAGCTCAAGCAAACATAGGCACCACACAACCCACAGGCACTCACGCAAGCATCACCCACATACAGACACAGCAACATCCACTGCCTCCACTGTGTCCCCCTCCTCCTCTTCTCCCTCCTCCCTCCCAGTCTCGTCTACACACACACCTGCATGCACCACATCTACAGGCACCATGAATCGCACAAGGACACCCAGCACGCCAAGCCGCTCACCTGCACTCACCACCTCCACTCCCATTTACACGTCCCCTGTGTCCTCTCCCAGTGTGTCTGTGATGCCCCCTCCCAAAGTACCCAAACGCCGGCAATCACTCACCCAACATCCATCCACCTCACGACAGCCTCCAGTACCTGCACCTGCACCCAAAACACCTAAAGTGACACATCCTACAACCACCTCCTCTTCATCCACTCCCAGACCCCCTCCAGCTACCCATCCCAGTGTCCGTCAGAAACTGCCCCTATATCAAATTGACCTTTTTGCCCCCACCCCCCCTCCAATTCATCAGTCCCGTCGTAGCGCCTCAGCCAAAAAGCCTCCAATACCAGTGGTGCCTGTACAAGGTATGTTGAGTGCACCGGACACCGGGGCAGGCAGTGTGACCTGGAGCCAAGGCACTGGCAGCCCACCCCCTGTAAAGGCTCTGAAATTGGAGAGTGGACGATGGGACCGTGTGAAGACTCCTGATGGGAAAACAACTCACATGGGTTCCAAGGGGACTGGAGAGTCAGCTGTGACTCCACCAAAGGTGGGGAAGGGCACAGAGGAAGTCTGCCCAGCCTGTTGTGAGTATCACGGCGGAGAAGGGCGGCATCATTCCCGGCAGTCGGGACGCCACCGCCAGCACCGTCATCACTGGTCAGGAGACCACCGCCAGAGTCAGTGCCCAGGAGGGCCCAAGTATCGTCACTGGTCAGGAGACCACCGCCGGAGTCAGTGCCCAGGAGGGCCCAAGTATCGTCACTGGTCAGGAGACCACCGCCGGAGTCAGTGCCCAGGAGGGCCCAAGTGTTGTCACTGGTCAGGAGACCACCGCCACCGCCGGAGTTAGTGCCCAGGAGGGCCCCGGCTGCCACAGCCCAGGTGGGCTATGAGGGAATGTCATGCCACACACCAATGCCCAGTCTAGGGAACGTCATGCCACACACCAATGTCCGTACCAGAACCGCCATGGCAAAGCACCGCTGAACAGTCCAGAACCGCCATGGTAAAGCACCGCTGAACAGGGCAAAGACTGCCATGGCAAAGCACCGCTGAACAGGGCAAAGACCGCCATGGCAAAGCACCGCTGAACAGTCCAGAACCGCCATGGTAAAGCACCGCTGAACAGGGCAAAGACCGCCATGGCAAAGCACCGCTGAACAGGGCAAAGACCGCCATGGAAAAGCACTGCTGAACAGTCCAGAACCGCCATGGTAAAGCACTGCTGAACAGGGCAAAGACCGCCATGGCAAAGCACCACTGAACAGGGCAAAGACCGCCATGGAAAAGCACAGCTGAACAGTCCAGAACCGCCATGGTAAAGCACCGCTGAACAGGGCAAAGACCGCCATGGCTAAGCACCGCTGAACAGGGCAAAGACCGCCATGGTTAAGCACCGCTGAACAGGGCAAAGACCGCCATGGAAAAGTACAGCTGAACAGTCCAGAACCACCATGGTAAAGCACCGCTGAACAGGGCAAAGACCGCCATGGCAAAGCACCGCTGAACAGGGCAAAGACCGCCATGGTAAAGCACAGCTGAACAGGGCAAAGACCGCCATGGCAAAGCACCGCTGAACAGGGCAAAGACCGCCATGGAAAAGCACCCACTGTATAGACTTGAGAGACTGTGGCTTTGCACTCCCCAGGATGGCACAGTGGGCAAACCACCCACTGTATAGACTTGAGAGACTGTGGCTTTGCACTCCCCAGGATGGCACAGTGGGCAAACCACCCACTGCATAGACTTGAGAGACTGTGGCTTTGCACTCCCCAGGATGGACAGTGGGCATGGAGCCCCGTCGTGGATCTGGCTTTGCAGTTATCCGGCTGAGGTGCCTCCCCTTCCCTTCCCCGTGAGGTGCCTGTAGTATTTCTATCTGATGCCCCGGCAGTGTTCTCTCCGACTGTGGTCTGGTATCTTTTGTGGGCCTCGCCCATGCATTTTCGGACTAGTGGTGCACGGACATTGATATGTACATATCTGCACTACATCTCGTAATGTATATATTTCTGCCTGATTTTCATATATATCTGTATATTTTTGCAAAACATGTATATTGATACATTACAATGTTTGAACGGATTTCGCTTTGTCTTTGCATTCTTCCGGGGGATTGTGGGTTGTTACTGTGATTTTTGTGGATGCATTGGTGTGTATGTTGTAATATGCGAGGGTGGGGGTGTTTCGTGGGTGTCCCCCTAACTTTTGCCCCCCCCTTCCCCCATGTCGTAGGTGCAGTACTCACCGTTGTCTTCGGCGCCTACATAGATGGTGGTCGTAGAGGAGCAGGTAGACAAGCGCAGGGAGTATTTGGAGTTCCGGCTCCATGGAGTCCTCGTTCCTCGTGGGATGTGTTGAGGTGAGCGTTTTCCCATTGCAGTAACTGTTTCCGCCGTGTTTTTATCCACTGTGAATCCGCCCCGGAAAAGGTGGCGGATTGGCAGGTTGTGATACTATGGGCGGTACATTGTCTTCCACCTGTCTGTTGGCGGTGACCACCGCGCTGCTTGTCTGTACCGCTGTGTGTTAAAGTGGCTGTCTTTGTTGGCGGTTTCCGCCAGGGTCATAATTCCCTTTTTTTTTCCGCCGGCCTGTTGGCGGTATTACCGCAGCTTTACCACCGTCCGCCAGGGTTGTAATGACCCCCTATGTCTCCTGGAGCTCTACCATGTGTAACCACTCGCCTAAAGACCCTACTAAGTCAATCAATCCTCTCCCTTTTCAAAAGTATTTGATTTTATTAATAACCACAATTTGAATGTATGTGTGTACATTATGGCCCTCATTATGACATTGGCGGTAAATCCCACTTACCGCCATGCTGACTGCCGCCAACATACCACAGCGGATATCCGTTCACCATATTATAACACACACACCAATCCGTCACTATTCAGCCACAGACACAACTCCGCCACACCAAAGGTCAGTGATAAACTGGCGGTATCAAACCCCACACCATTACGCCAACAGAACTAGGCCCACCACATTATGACCCACGAATCGCCACGGCGGACATTCAATGGTGGTAAACCATTGGCAGTACATACCGCTGCGCTCAAAATACACACACTCAAACGAAACAACACCACATTGGACAATTCAAACTACACACACCTGACACCCATACACACACCACACCCACACACCCACACACCCACACCACTATAAAACACACACCCACAGTACCCACAACCCTTTATGACTACAAACCATTGGCACAAGTCAGACACCACAACCACAGTAAAGACCAGAGACACACACCACCATCACCTATACACCAACCACGCACTAAACACCACACACCCCAAAACATCACCCTACACACCCTCACCCACACTACTCACACAACACCCATAGCACCACAACGACACCCCAGATTCTCTGAGGAGGAGCTAAGAGTCATGGTGGAGGAAATCATCCGGGTACAGCCACAGCTATTTGGAGCACAGGTGCAGCAGATATCCATTTCTGTGAAGATGGAGCTGAGGTGCCCCACGTTCCCCGTCCCCCTGAGGTGCCTGCCTATTTTTGAAATTATGCCCCTGCAGTGTTCTCTCCGTGTTAATGCAGGAGACAAGTGGGACCTTGGACTTTGTAATGTGGCCTTGTGGCACACGCACATTGAGGACTGGCAGTGTCCCTTGATTTGTACATATGTATATACTTTTAGATTGGATTACGTATTTTTGATGAATTTATATTATTACAATCACTTTCATCTATTCATGTAGTCCTTGCATTATTCCTGAGGGGTACAGGGTAAATATGTTTTCTTACTGCATCTGCTTGTGTGTATGGTGTTGGGGGTGTGTGTGTTGCGTATGTGTCACTCTCTTTTTCCATCCTCCCTCCCCTGTGTGCTAGGTGGCTATACTCACCGTTGTTGTTTTCGCCGTTGTTGGTGTTCGTGGTGGAGCAGGATGTAGAAAGGCACTGGGAAGATCTGCAGTTCAGGCTCCATGGCGGCGTGGTTCTTTCCTGAGTCTCCAATGGTGAGTCGCTTCCCTTCGGTGCAGTGTTTCCGCCAGGCTTTTGATGTCGCTGGTACTGCTCCGGAAAAGGTGGTGGATCGGGCAGTCATAATACAGTGGGCGGTACATTGTCTTCCGCCTGGCTGTAGGCAGCTACCGCCGTGGTGGCTGTTGATTCCGCCCTGGCGGTCGGTGTGGTAAAGTGGCTGTCTGTCTGAGCTATTTCCGCCATGGTCATAATTTGGAGGTAGTTACTGCCAGTCTGTTGGCGGTATTACCGGCACTTTATCACCGACCGCCAGGGTTGTAATGAGGGCCTATATCTTTTATTTGAACTGAACTTGAAATTTAAAATTATACTACAGTTAACCCTTTTCTCCTATAATTTTGAGGAAAAGCCGTATTCTCCACCTGGCTACCAGACCATGGCCCTCATTATAACATTGGTGGTAATGAGTGTGTGTCTGCGTGTGTGTGTGAATGGGGAGGGTGGATGTAGGGGGTTAGGTGGGTGTTTGGAGAGGTAGGGAGGGGTGGGGGCCTCCTATCAGTGGCAGGGAAGGAACTCCCTGTCACTGATAGGGCCTACCGCCATGGTTTTCGTGATGTTACAAACGCCATGGCTGGAGGCAGGGTCATAATCCAGACGGCGGCACAATGGGTGCAGCCGTGCTGGAGATGGTTATCTCCAGCCCAGCGGCTGCTACTGGCATGTCGGTCGGAGTGGTGCATTGGCGGATTGGCTTCAGCCAACCTGCCAATGTCATAATGTGGCGGCAAGTACCGCCAGCCTCCGGGGTCATAATGACCCCCAAAGTGGTCCTTGCAAGTTCATTTTTCTTTTATTGGCAATTCTACTGTTTGAGAGGATTTCTTGATGCTGACTTGGTTAGCTACTCCATGAGCTACAAAAAAGTCTCTGGAAGGGTCATGCCCAGGCCACATCATTTGACATGGACTTTGTCTATCCACCAGCAGAATATACCAATATACTACGCTAGATATTAAAAGTTACATTTATTAAACAGTTCCAGTTCCACAGCAGTTACTGATATTCGTTCTTCAATGGACTAACACTACAAGACCTACCATATACAAACAATATTGGTCCTCCTTTCCTGTGCCTTTCCACAGGAGGCCCTTTTTCTGGGAGTCAATCATTTTTTGGTACGCTCATGCCCTCTAACATTGGTGATCTAGTCCATCTAGTACTAACTTCTTGATTGTTTTTAGGTCTCACATACATACAGCTTTTAGCTTTCAACTGTCTGTTGTTAAAGAAGACTTATTGTGTACAATCCCATCACTTAGAGTGGGCTTTGGGTCCGTCAACCTACTGCTTAGCATTGAATGGCTTTCTTGTCAATCTCCTTTGCTTTCTTCTTTCCTTCCTTTCACTGTGTTTGTCCCTCTCCTGCATCATAGCTTCTTTACTACCCCTTTCCTTGAATGACTTTTAACCTTCCACTGCTCACAACAGAGAGCTACTTTTTTCTTTTGATTTGAGAAATTCATGTGTTATTTGAAGCTATAATAGGCTTTTTTAATTGCTTACTCCTTGATGTGCTGCTTCCCACGTATGCAAAACAGCCACCTCCATTTTGTGAGCCCAGCTTTCTCTCAGCCCTAATACAATTGAGTGATCAAGAAATTCTAGGACTTGTAATAGCCCCAGACTTTTTGGGTATTCTTGTTATTTGTTAAAACGTGTTTGTACTGCTACATGTGCCTGTTTACAGTAGGCTCCGTCTGTTTGAGCCGGCTTGGTGTTTTTAATCTGGATTTCTTTACCCATGACTGTATGAAAATTTCCTCCTAGTTTGTGACAAAAGACTGCATAAAGCCACACCCAATTTTATTTAAAAGAAAAATGATATATACACCTCATTGGCTAACCAGAGTGTGTTTAGGAGACTGCTTAATCTGATTTGTGATTTAAACTGTGTTTAGAAAGTGTCTGCATCACTTGTTTTTGCCTTTTAAACGCCAAATATCTGAGTGTGCGACAAGCAGTACTTCAGTGGTTTTCAATCTGTCCCTTAACTGGAAATTAGAATCTGCTAGCTTGGAAATGTGGATTCTGCCTGTCTCTATCCAGGGAGATTCTGAATAGAGGTGCTCCTCACTCCTCCCCCCCACAGGGGCTTGGGCTTAAGTTAACTTGTCCCTCATATAAGTTTCTATTGGTTGCTATTGGTTGCTGCATATGGTGTTGTGATTAGTTGCTGGGACTAGTATTTCTATTGGTTTAAGGATTCAGGTTTGTGTTCTGATTTGCACTAGGGTAGGGTTTCTATTGATCCATGGTTTAGGGTTTCTATTGTGATTGATACTATTGATACTAGTGCCTGGATTCCTATTGGTCCGTGGTTTTTGGGCTTCTATTGTGATTAGTATTAGGGCTTCTATTAGTCCCTGGTTTTAGGGCGTCTATTGTGATTGGTACTAGGGCTTGGTTGTATGATGGAACCAAGCATGCCGGAACAACACATGCCTTAACAACGTGGTCGGAACCACAACCGCGTCGTTTCCACATATGCCTTTGCCACGCATGCAAACCCCACCTACCCTGAGGCCCAAAACTACCCCCACCCCAATATCTCAACTACCCCGATGCCCCACCCCCCGAACCCTAAAAAAAACTACCCTGACCCCCCCAGCTCTGCCCCATAAAAATAAACTAGCCCAACACCCCCACTCGCCCTGAGCCATAAAAAAAAAATTACCCCCACCCCATTCCTCAAAATTAAACTACCCGACCCCCCCACTTGCTCTGAGCCCTAAAAAAAAAATACTATCCCCGCCCCACCCCTACAAACTAAACTACTCCGACACCCCCACCTGCCTTGAACCTTAAAAAAAAAATACCCCAACCCTTCTACCCATGCCCCTAAAAAGTTAACTATCCTGACCCCCCACCCGCCCTGAGCCCTAAAACCTTCCCTCCAATAAGTAAACTACCCTGACCCCCCACCCACCCGGAGCCCTAAAAAAATACTATCCCGGCCCCATAAAACTAAACTACCCCGACACCCCCACCTACACTGAGCACTAAAAAAAAAATACCCTGACCCCCCACACCTGCCCCTAAAAACTAAAGTACCACGACATTGCCACCCACCCTAAGCCCAACTCCACCCTACCGCTAAAGACTACCCACCAACCCTGCCTCAACCCTACTTACCTCACTGACTCCCCTCCCAATCCTTCCTCCTCTTCTCTCCTCGCTCCTCCTGCTCTTCTTTAAACCTTCCACACCTCTTCAAAAAGTAACTATCCCGCCCCCCCACCCTAAGCCCTAAATAAAAAAAAATACCTAAAGCTCTCCAACCCGCTCCAAAAAAAAAAAAAAAATATGCAGACAACCATACACTAATCCCTTAAATAAATACCCAAACCACCCACCCCCGGCCCTTAAAAAAAATAGCCGTAAACGCCAATACCTTAATCCACCTCCAACCCCTGCCATACTTACCTCACGCATCCTCCGTGTACTCTCCCGAACACCCGCATGGCATTTTCTGTGCCTTAACCACCCATATGCGTAGTTCAGCACATGCGTGGTTAGGGCACAGAAAAAGCCATGTGTTGTTCAGGCATGTGTGGTTACGCTTGCATGGGAAACGTTCACGTCCTTAAGGATGCGTTGTTAAGGATGTTTCCACTAGGGCTTGGATTCCTATTGGTCCGTGGTTTTAGGGTTTCTGTTGTTATTGGTACTAGAGCTTGGATTCCTATTGGTCATTGGTTTTAGGACTTCTGTTGTGATTGGTACTAGGGCTTGGATTCCTATTGGACTGAGGTTTTAGGGTTACTGTTGTGATTGGTAGTCAGGACTAGGGGTGTGATTGGTTAATAGGACTAGGTTGCCCATTTGCTCTAGGGCTTATGGTTACAGATATGATTGGTTAGGGTTAGGACCAGATTTCTATTGGCCAATAGGGCTATTTAAGCCTAGGGCTCAGGGAGTCTCAGCCCCGGAGTGGAGATTAAGGGCGGAGAGAACAAGGGTAGTTGCCTGTTTGGGCATGTTTGGGACTGACAGGGCCCGGGGCCAGAAATGCTGCTCAATTTTCCAGTTACCAGAAAGGACCTTATTCCCTATACATACTCCAACAGCCAAACACAAAATCAGCAAAAGCATCCTACTCATGCACCACAAACAGACTGCATACAGATTGCAATGTCTCATCAACCAGCACAAAATCCAACATACCACACATATACACTTATCCACCACACTACAACATTAAGACACTTTCATTCTCACACCAAACGCAACTCTGTCCATTACCACTAACACATCAGGCCATCGCCCACACAACACAAAACCACATTATACATTGCTCTCAGCCATCCAGACACACACTTCCTGTTCATACAATTCAACAGCACTATCCTCTATTTTCTCCTGCAAGACCCCTTTTTATAATGACAAAACCTAAACTCAGCCTTCCATCACACCATCCACAAACACCCTCCCGCTCTCTTCTCCAATTGTGCACAACCATACAATCCTTACACTCCACTTCACTACACATATTACCTCTTCCAGTCATCAAATTTAACACAAACACCCATAACTCTTGTCCATCCCCTTTCACACATCTCATACACTCTTCTCCAAAACACCCCCTGTAATATTCTAATACCACTGACCAGCACTAACTCGCAAAGAAATCCTTCACAGAAACCACTACATCAATATCTCCTCTCACTACTCCACAAAAACAAAATAAACCTCACACATCAGCACATCAAAATAACACAAACTTTCATAATACTTTCCGTCACACCCACTCCTAACCTCATGACTACACAAATAATACAAATCATGACCAATCTTTACTCCTAAATTCTCACTCTGAACAAACATCTACCACAAGCACCCCAATACAGCAACATTCATTCACCCGTCTCTCATCAATTGCCCAATTTAGAGCTTTACATTATCATCCACATGATCCTCCACCACCACCAACCCATACTCCTTACACACTACACAGACACAAACGAAATGAACAACATGCCATTCTTAACAACTTTGCATCTCCTTGTCTATTACACAACAAGGCTTCTCTACAAAAATAACTACAATCATCATGTCACTCTCAGCCACCAAGTCCACCCTCAACACACACAGACCCAACAAAATGCCTCCTAAGCCTGGTGGACGAAAAACACTATATAGAAGAACAGGACTATTGTGACCCCCAGACAGTTAACACAACTAACAATACACCTGCTACAAGCTCAAAATATACTGCTCACCCTTATCCAAAACAAAATTATACTGCTGCCACAAACACACATTTTCTAAACTGCCTGCTCATAAATGCTCGATCACTCTAAAAAGCAAGCACCACATCTATGACCTGCTCTCTGACACACAACCTGACTCACTATTCACAATGGAATCATGGTTGGGAGATGATATGGCCCCAGTGTTGCATGAAGCCGCCCAGTGTCGCATGAAGCTGTTACTCCAGGCTATCAAACCATCACACAAAACCGTGTACGCAAAATAGGAGGTGGACTAGTTCTTATATTCAAACAGGCAATACATCTCCATAAAACAGACATTTCCATACAAGATTGTGAGGCCCGCCTCACCAGATGCAACCCTACACCAACTTCCTCCTGTAACTTTCTCTTCCTTTACAGACCTCCACCTAACAATTCACATCCCCAGACACTTTTCTAGACACAGTCTCAAACTTAATAACATTATACTCCAACCTATGCATTCTTGAGGACCCAAACATTTGGTTTGACAAACCCAATATGCCCCATCCAAAAGCTATCACCACTGGCCTAGCCACATTGAACCTATATCAGATTGTATACAATCCCACACATATGGCTGGACACATCCTAGATGTCATTTTTGCAAACCCCGAACTAGTTACAGTTCAAAGCATCACACCAATCACATGGTCAGACCACCATTTGGTAACTTTCCGACATAAAACACCACAAATCAACACACCCAATAACACCTTACATACATACATCTATCAACCATGGAAAAACTCAATTTTGAAGACTTAGAAAAACAACTAACAGCCAACACAGATCTAGACACAATAAATGATGTTCAAAAACGTTATGAGTGGCTACAGGACGCTTTCGATATTCTTGTACTACTCAGAAAAACTAAACAGGACAAAAAAAAAAAAACACCTTGGATAAACACATAACTAAAAAAGATAAAGCAACAAATCAGAAGGCTGCAACTTACCTGGTACAAAACAAACAACATTCAAGACAAACTTCAGCTACACTAAGTTAACAGAATATACAAATCATCAAACAAAAAAGCTAAAGAAAGGTAATACTCAGAAACTAAATTTTTTATTAAATTCTCAATTAATTTTGCAAACCTAAATGCATGGAAGGAAGTCATCCCACTACTCAAGATTTCACAAACAAAATGGGAATTCGTTACACAACAAAGGCAGACACATTTGACTCCTATTTAAAACAAAAGAAAACCATCAGCACCAACCTGTTTCCTAAAATCCCATCCAAGAGTAAACCAACCCAACCTCTGCACTCCTGCAAACAAATATCACAATGTGAATTTATGGATTTGGTCAAAGCATGCAGGCCTTGCAGCTGCCCTCCTAACCCTTGCCCACCACACATCTTCAAAAACATTCTTTTATCTCCTTCTGTTGCCACACCTGTAAGAAGAATCATCAATAACTCTGTGGGAAGTTTCCTGAAGACCTGAAAAGGCATACATACGCCTGTTATTAAAAACAAAAAAACCTGGACCCACATGACCCCAACAACTACAGACTAATTACAAATTGACCTTTCCTGGGCAAACTGATAGAAAGAGCAGCATTTTCCCAGATGTCACAATTAATTAAAGACAACTCCATACTTTCGGACAACAAAATTGGATTCCGCCGAGAAAGAAGCACTGAATCTGCACTCATAGCCATCTGGGATGATCTTAAAAACACAGTTGACCGCAAAGGAGTTGCTGCAGTACTTCTCTTGGACCTCTCAGCTGCCTTTGATACTGTTGACCATGACACCCTAATTCAAAGACTCCATGAAGCTGGCATAGAAGGGACTGTTCTCGATTCGATTACATCCTACCTTCAAAACAGAACTAATATCATCTATTCTCCACCCTTAACGTCCAAACCCTACCTCACAAAAACAGGGATCCCTCAATGATCAATCATCTCACCTATGCTTTTCAACATCTACATGATGTCATTACAGAATTGATCAATGATTTTCAACTCACATGCTACAACTATGCGGATGACACACAAATACTCCTTAAATTAGAATGCGGCAAAGACATTAAAAACTCACAAATCTTCAGTTGCCTCAGAGCCGTTGATCAGTGGATGACATGGAGCCATCTCAAACTGAATGCTTCCAAAACGGAAATACTCAAATGTGGTGACTGGAAAAATTATGACCCACTGTGCGCCTGGCCTGACAATCTGGGACCACCTCTTAAAGTATCTAGGGAAGTTTAAAACCTTGGAATTACCATGGACTCCAAGTTAACAGTGATGCCCAAGTGGACAAATTAGCACAATGAAGCTGCATCACCTTGAAGATTCTGCGATGCATCTTACCCCACCTCAGATTTCCACACAAGGTTCAGGCAACTATCTCTCTTGTACTATCTCAACTGGATTACGCCAATAGCCTCTACGATAGATCATCTCTATCTACTTTGGAAAAACTACAACATATTCAGAACTCAGCTGCCAGTCTACTATTACATGTAAAGCCACAAGCCCACATCTCCCCTGCTTTGAGAGCACTACATTGCTTATCGGTTGCCAGAAGATCCACCTTCAAGCTCCTTTGTATCACCAACAAAGCTATACATGGAGCAAGACTGCTTTTAATCGGAAACAAAATAACTAAATACATTCGACAAAGAAACCTCTGCTCAAGATTGGCACCCTGCCTTAAAACACCACCATACAAGAAAAAGACAATAGGTGGTACAACCTTCTCTGTTCGAGCAGCCAAACTATGGAATTCACTATCTCCAAATATAAGATCCACGGATAACTATCTTCTCTTCAGAAGACTACTCAAGAGTTGGCTCTTTCCTTCATAACCACAGTAGCCAAACAGCAATGGACTGCAAATGCCTGTGTTGATAAATATTTATAATCTGATTATGTGTATATTCTAGATATGTATAGTATGTATACTTCTTTAAGAAATATGTATAGTTACTATTTCATAATAATAAAATATACACATACTTGTTAAGTTTGTTTAACAAATGTCTATTTACTCAGGGTTAAATGCATATATGTGTGTAGGCATGTGTGTGTGCATGTGTGTATATGTATATGTGTGTGTATATACATATATATATGTGTGTATATTATTCTATGTTAACATGTTCATAGGTCATTACATAGCTCCATAGCAAATGTTATCTTACTATTTTATCAGAAAGTATATTGCTATTGAAAAACTGAGGAAAGATAAATGAAAGTTAGAAGTACACTTATAAATTAACATCAAATATTGCAAATCTTAAAAATCTGTGTTTATACAATACAACTTTACATCTCATATTATTATACCCATTATTATATTTCTTACACATATATTCCCTTACTATGTATTTACATATCTATTTATTACTCTAGTCCTACTGTACGAGAGAAAAAATAAAATAAATAAAAAAATTAAAAATCAATAAATACATAAAAATACATTAAAAAAAATAAAAAGTAAAATAAAATGTACTCTCTCGTAAGCTTTATTCTAGGTCTCTATCGATATATATCCTCCATCCCCACTCTGACTCATCCCAAAACCCATTCTACTACTTTGATTTCCAAAATAACCCTGCCGAAGATCTTCCCTCCTCAACCGCATCTAGCTCACCCTAAACCTCAGTTTACTACTATGATCTCCCAAACAACCCTACTAAATTCTCCCTCATTTACATCACCTTTGACTCATCCAACCCCCTTCTACAACTATGATCGCCCTAACCCCTTTCCACAGGCTCTTCCCTCTTCCATCTCTCCTTCACGCATCCCAAGCCTCATCCTATATAAACTCCCAATAAACACTTCTGGATTCCTCCTTCCTCTATTCCTCCATTACTCTAGTTAATCCAACTAACAAACTCACATAGCCTCCGCTCAAATTAACTCATGCTAATACTAATACTGTACTCACATTTCCCTACACTAATCGAACAATTCCCCTTCGGTTCTGGAGTAGCGTGCTACTCCCCAAATACCGCTTCAACGCCTCATCAGGGGTAGTAAGCACCATATAATTACAATAACATACCCCTACGCTCGCCATCCTGCTCCCCACCCCTCCCAGCTCTCTTGTAAAAGGCCAGTGTTTTAGTTTCGTTCAGTATTGAGCCATGTTCTACAAACAAGCATTGGCACAGTCATTAGTTTAGCATTTGCATTTTAAGGGTGACACCTTTTGGCTTTGACAATGTTTGTTGGAGAATGCTGCTCAGGTTTTGTTTAGCTATATTATCAGAAAGTGATGCTGGGGGGGTTCTGTTTATTCAGGATAATTTTTAGTTGCCTCTCGGCTTGACAAGAAATGTATTGTACTTCAAGAAACCATGCCATTTAATTATACCAAAGAATATTTCAATATGTGAAGCTGAAAAATCATCACAAAGGGGTGTTCCACAAGTGGAAAAACAGTGCACTGCTTGTGATGGTGAGGCCATGCCATAAAATACAAACAGAATATAGTACACGGAAAAGAGCTTGAACATCTCTTAGACAATCAGTAGGGCAAACAGCCAATTCCATATTTTGCCCTTGAACAATCAGTCTCCATTGAGCTCTTAATTGGTTTCAGTGTCAATGTTTCCACCCACATATATGTATGATTTGAAGCTGGGTCTTCATCAGGACAGGCATTGTAGGCCTTCCTACCGATAGGTGAACAGGGGCTGCAGCTCTAGTAATCATACAAGTCGAGTGGGTTGTATCTGTCATCGGCATATACACCACAGATTCCCTAGAGAATTAAACAGCACACCCTACCACGAAATCCTGGACCAGCCCATTCATGGAGGCTGCGCAATTCCATACACATGATTAAATGTGTGCATGTGTACATGTGGTAACCCTGTCAGTATAAGTCTGTTTGGTTGCAGTACTAGCACTGAAGTTATATATCTAGTGATATGTTCTCAGTGTGCTTGATTGGGTTGCCTGATGACTAAGCTATCAGGAGGTTGGCTGATGACTAAACAATAAGGGCACAAGATTATTAGCTCTCGGCGACTATCTTGGCACTGATGAGTCTATAAATTATCACGCCCCGGCTGCACCCATTTGCTAAGCAATCGGGACTTCATGCGGCACCACAGGTCATCGGATCGTTCTATTGTTTTGCTCTTGACCGAGGCTCGGGCAAACAGTCTAGTGCCTTTAGGATAGCACTCCCCATTGAGCTTGGTGCTCCTACCGACTCTAATATCCCCTGCATGCAGATTCAAGAGTGAGGAAAAAGGCCACAGTAAGTCACTCACCACTGCAGGCATTTCCCGATGGAGTCCCAGCCACTCTGACCATGAGTCTCACTACCAGAACAGCATGCCTCACAGTTCCGACTTATCAAGGACATGACATAGTATCAGTCATGCCCGTCTTTTACAAGCGCACCCAGACAGTGAGCTTCACCTGCTCTGCAAGCCAAATGGTATACATGAGGCACATGTCTGAACCAACAAAGACTGCATAACGCTATTAGTGCTTCAATGGACTAACAAAGGCTGCCTAATGCTACTAGCTCTTTTAACCCGCATAAATGTTAGAAAGATTTGTTGCATTCAGACTAACCTAAGAAAGACTTGTTTGCTAGTGTGCTGCTAGCATGTTATTTTTAACGTCTCAAGGTATATTGATACAGCGTCTACACAGGATAGATGACCAGCTGCAAGGGGTATCTAACTTGTAAATTTGTTTTTGACAGGAATGATGGATGTAACCGCTAGGGAGAGGTGGGCGTTGTTCTCTCAACAACCATATTTTTGTGGCATGATTGTGCTGCCTTGTAGATGTCTGTTGACTTAAGCAACCATTTGTTTAGACTAATTTTTAGTGTGAGGTGTAGCCATTTTGTTTGGTTAGTGATTTGTGATTGCTGTTCTGCAAAGCCTTCTTTCAACTTTATTCCATCTCAAATTCTGTCACAAGTGCTTCCTAACCATGTATTACCCCCTTTTAGAGACATGATTCACTAACTGGAAATGATATAGGTATTTACACTAGCAGGATATGCAGTATTACTTATTTGTAATATGTGGGTGCTTATGTGAGTAGGGCCTTCTGAACAATGTTTTGTAGGAGTCTTGAAGGGCTCTTCACCCCTTTAGAATTGGGTATTATTCTATAAACCTTCCATGTAGGGCTGTTAGTATATCCATATTTCAGCATCTTGAGGGTGATGTGATTTACGTTCTTGGAAAATACACTTTTGGTTTATTTAAGGTACACTTTCAACACTGCTGTCACATTTGGGTAAAGGGAGTCCTTGGGCATATAAATAAATTGGCTGCTTGTGTAGTAAATAAATTGGTGATGCCACTTGTTCATGATACTAACTAGTCAGGGAGTATTACTGAGAGCACCCACTTTTGACACTGCCGGCACTGACTGGGTGTAAGAAATGGCCTCTTTTTGATATGGTTAGACTCCACATTTTGCCAGATGTATGATGTAGCCTAGAAATTGTAGTGCCACAAGAACAAACTCTGCAAGTGTGCCATTTTTGATGGCACTGTACCCTCCAGTGGCCGAACCGTACCATTACCCTGGGTACTGGTCAGCTGACATCGGATACCAAGAAAACCAGCCCCCCCCCCCCGGCTGAAAAAGGACCATGAGGAAGCCCCAGTTGAGGAACTTCAGGAACACCCTGGACCCCCCGCCAGAGTGCCATCATTGTCCTGTAAGTGACCCTTAGTGACTTATCTCCAGATCTCAAGGGCATCTTTGCGCACAGATCCTGGCTCACCAATTTGCTCTGCACCTGGCCGCCCTGTAACAAAGAACCTGCTGTGCCCTAAGGGTCCATCACCACTTGTGACCTCGACACTGTAAGGCAGAGGTCTTCAATCTGGGGGTCGTGACCCCCATGGGGGCCGTGGAGTCCTGGAAAGGGGTTTGCGCATTACCCCAGCCGATTGTTAAAATGCCCCAGGTGAAATTTTATTTATTGAGTCTCCTGTGCTGTGAAAGCCACACAGACAGCTAAGGAGACCTTCATACCAGGGCACCTGCTTCCTGAATGAAATGCAAATGTGCTCTACGAGCTGATTTGCAAATGTAAAAGGATGCTTGGGAGCTGATTCAGTCACTCAAAGCTTTGTGATGACAAACATTTATTCTTTTTCCAGGGGTAGTGCCAAGAGTTAAGAACTGTGTGTGTGCACTATTTCAAAGTGAGAAATAGCATGCACAGAGTCCAATTGTTCCCCTTAGAGGTAAGATAGTGGCAAAAAGAGATAATTCGAATGCTCTATTTTGTGGTAGTGTGGTCGAGCAGTAGGCTTATCAGAGGGTAGTGTTAAGCATTTGTTGTACACACACAGGCAATAAATGAGGAACACACACTCAAAGACAATTCCAGGCCAATAGGTTTTTATATAGAAAAATATATTTTCTTAGTTTATTTTTAGAACCACAGGCTCAAGATTTACAAACAATACTTTAAATGAAAGGTATTTCACTTAGGAACTTTAGGAACTTTGAATTAGCAAAATAGCATATACAGTTTTCACACAAATGGCAATAAGCTATTTTAAAACTGGACACAGTGCAATTTTCAACAGTTCATGGGGGAGGTAAGTGTTTGTTAGTTTTGCAGGTAAGTAAACCACCGACAGGGTTCAAAGTTGGGTCCAAGGTAGCCCACCGTTGGGGGTTCAGGGCAACCCCAAAGTTACCACACCAGCAGCTCAGGGCCGGTCAGGTGCAGAGGTCAAAGTGGTGCCCAAAACACATAGGCTTCAATGGAGAAGGGGGTCCCCCGGTTCCAGTCTGCCAGCAGGTATGTACCCGCGTCTTCGGAGGGCAGACCAGGGGGGTTTTGTAGGGCACCAGGGGGGACACAAGTCAGCACAAAAAGTACACCGTCAGCGGCACGGGGCGGCCATGTGCAGAGTGCAAACAGGCGTCGGGTTTGCAATGAAGTTCATTGGGAGACCCAGGGGTCTCTTCAGCGAAGCAGGCAGGCAAGGGGGGGGGGGGCTCCTCGGGGTAGCCACCACCTGGGCAAGGGAGAGGGCCACCTGGGGGTCGCTTCTGCACTAGAGGTTGGATCCTTCAGGTCCTGGGGGCTGTGGGTGCAGTGTCCTTATCAGGCGTCGGGTTCTTAGGAGCAGGCAGTCGCGGTCAGGGGGAGCCTCTGGATTCCCTCTGCAGGCGTCGCTGTGGGGGCTCAGGGGGGTCAACTCTGGCTACTCACGGGCTCGCAGTCGCCGGGGAGTCCTCCCTGTAGTGTTGTTTCTCCACAAGTCGAGCCGGGGGCGTCGGGTGCAGAGTGCAAAGTCTCACGCTTCCGGCGGGAAACGTATGTTCTTTAAAAGTTGCTTCTTTGTTGCAAAGATGTTTCTTCTTTGGAGCAGAGCCGCTGTCCTCGGGAGTTCTTGGTCCTTTTAGATGCAGGGTAGTCCTCTGATGCTTCAGAGGTGGCTGGACCCTGTGGAACGCGTCGCTGTTGCAGTTTTTCTTGAAGTGGGGAGACAGGCCGGTAGAGCTGGGGCCAAAGCAGTTGGTGTCTCCGTCTTCTCTGCAGGGCTTTCAGGTCAGCAGTCCTTCTTCGTCTAGGTTGCAGGAATCTATCTTCCTAGGTTCTGGGGGCCCCTAAATACTCAATTTAGGGGTGTGTTTAGGTCTGGGGGGTTAGTAGCCAATGGCTACTAGCCCTGAGGGTGGCTACACCCTCTTTGTGCCTCCTCCCTGAGGGGAGAGGGGCACATCCCTAATCCTACTGGGGGAATCCTCCATCTGCAAGATGGAGGATTTCTAAAAGTCAGAGTCACCTCAGCTCAGGACACCTTAGGGGCTGTCCTGACTGGCCAGTGACTCCTCCTTGTTTTTCTCATTATCTCCTCTGGCCTTGCCGCCAAAAGTGGGGCCGTGGCTGGAGGGGGCGGGCAACTCCACTAGCTGGAGTGCCCTGGGGTGCTGTAACAAAGGGGGTGAGCCTTTGAGGCTCACCACCAGGTGTTACAGTTCCTGCAGGGGGGAGGTGAGAAGCACCTCCACCCAGTACAGGCTTTGTTACTAGCCACAGAGTGAATAAGGCACTCTCCCCATGTGGCCAGCAACATGCCTGGTGTGTGGCAGGCTGCTAAAACTAGTCAGCCCACACTGGTAGTCGGGTATGGTCTCAGGGGGCATCTCTAAGATGCCCTCTGGGGTGTATTTCACAATAAAATGTACACTGGCATCAGTGTGCATTTATTGTGCTGAGAAGTTTGATACCAAACTTCCCAGTTTTCAGTGTAGCCATTATGGTACTGTGGAGTTCGTGTATCACAGACTCCCAGACCATATACTCTTATGGCTACCCTGCACTTACAATGTCTAAGGTTTTGCTTAGACACTGTAGGGGCATAGTGCTCATGCACCTATGCCCTCACCTATGGTATAGTGCACCCTGCCTTAGGGCTGTAAGGCCTGCTAGAGGGGTGACTTATCTATGCCATAGGCAGTGTGAGGTTGGCATGGCACCCTGAGGGGAGTGCCAAGTCGACTTTGTCATTTTCTCCCCACCAGCACACACAAGCTGGCAAGCAGTGTTTCTGTGCTGAGTGAGGGGTCCCCAGGGTGGCATAAGACATGCTGCAGCCCTTAGAGACCTTCCCTGGCATCAGGGCCCTTGGTACCAGGGGTACCAGTTACAAGGGACTTACCTAGATGCCAGGGTGTGCCAATTGTGGAAACAAAGGTACAGGTTAGGGAAAGAACACTGGTGCTGGGGCCTGGTTAGCAGGTCTCAGCACACTTTCAAATCATAACTTGGCATCAGCAAAGGCAAAAAGTCAGGGGGTAACCATGCCAAGGAGGCATTTCCTTACACACCTTCCCCCCCCCCCCCCAAACGAAAGAGGATGAGACTAACCTTTCCCAAGAGAGTCTTCATTTTCTAACCTGGAAAGGCCATCTGCATTGGCATGGGCAGTCCCAGGTCTGTGTTCCACTATAAAGTCCATTCCCTGTAGGGAGATGGACCATCTCAACAGTTTTGGATTTTCACCTTTCATTTGCATTAGTTATCTGAGAGGTCTGTGGTCAGTCTGAACTACAAAGTGAGTACCAAAGAGGTATGGTCTCAGCTTCTTCAGGGACAAAACCACAGTAAAGGCCTCCTTCTCAATGGCACTCCAACGCTGCTCCCTGGGGAGTAACCTACTGCTAATGAAAGCAACAGGCTGGTCAAGGCCATCATCATTTGTTTGGGACAAAACTGCCCCTATCCCATGTTCAGATGCATCAGTCTGCACAATGAACTGCTTGGAGTAATCTGGAGCTTTTAGAACTGGTGCTGTGCACATAGCTTGTTTCAGGGTGTCAAAGGCCTGTTGGCATTCTACAGTCCAGTTTACCTTCTTGGGCATTTTCTTGGAGGTAAGTTCTGTGAGGGATGTCACTATGGATCCATATCCCTTCACAAACCTCCTGTAGTACCCAGTTAAGCCAAGGAATGCCCTGACTTGAGACTGGGTTTTTGGAGCTGCCCAGTCCAGAATAGTCTGGATCGTGGGCTGGAGTGGCTGAACTTGGCCTCCACCTACAAGGTGTCCCAAGTAAACCACAGTTCCCTGCCCTATCTGACATTTGGATGCCTTGATAGAGAGGCCTGCTGCTTGCAGGGCCTTCAAAACCTTCTTCAGGTGGACCAGGTGATCCTGCCAACTGGAGCTAAAGACAGCAATATCGTCAAGATAAGCTGCACTAAAGGACTCCAAGCCAGCAAGGACTTGATTCACCAACCTTTGGAAGGTGGCAGGAGCATTCTTTAAACCAGAGGGCATAACAGTGAACTGATAATGCCCATCAGGTGTGGAGAATGCTGTCTTGTCTTTTGCTCCTGGTGCCATTTTGATTTGCCAGTACCCTGCTGTCAAGTCAAAGGTACTTAAGTATCTGGCAGCACCTAGCTTATCAATCAATTCATCTGCCCTTGGAATGGGATGGGCATCTGTCTTGGTGACAGAATTAAGTCCTCTGTAGTCCACACAGAACCTCATCTCTCTCTTTCCATCTTTGGTGTGAGGTTTGGGGACTAAGACCACTGGGCTAGCCCAGGGGCTGTCAGAGTGCTCACTGACTCCCAATTCCAGCATCTTGTGGACTTCCACCTTGATGCTTTCCTTAACTTGGTCAGACTGTCTGAAAAAATATTTTTGACAGGCATGCTGTCTCCTGTGTCCACATCATGGGTACACAGGTGTGTCTGACCAGGGGTTAGGGAAAAGAGCTCAGCAAACTGTTGCAGGACCTTCCTACAGTCAGATTGCTGTTGGCCAGAAAGGGTGTCTGAATAGATCACTCCATCAACTGAACCATCTTTAGGGTCTGTGGAGAGGAGATCAGGGAGAGGTTCACTCTCAGCTTCTTGGTCCTCATCTGTTACCATCAACAGATTCACATCTGCCCTGAGGCGGTTCACATGGATCACCCTTTTGGGGGTCCTGCTAGTGCCTAGGTCTACCAGGTAGGTGACCTGACTCTTCTTCTCTAGCACTGGGTAAGGGCCACTCCATCTGTCCTGAAGTGCCCTGGGAGCCACAGGCTCCAGAACCCAGACTTTCTGCCCTGGCTGAAACTCAACCATAGCAGCCTTTTGGTCATACCACATCTTCTGGAGTTGTTGGCTGGCCTCAAGGTTTTTACTTGCCTTTTCCATGTACTCTGCCACCCTTGAACATAGTACATAGTCCACTATATCTTGTTTAGGCTCACGAAGAGGTCTCTCCCAGCCTTCTTTTACAAGAGCTAATGGTCCCCTTACAGGATGGCCAAACAGAAGTTCAAAGGGGGAAAACCCTACTCCCTTCTGAGGCACCTCTCTGTAGGCGAAAAGCAGACATGGCAAGAGGACATCCCATCTCCTTTTGAGTTTTTCAGGGAGCCCCATGATCATGCCTTTCAATGTCTTGTTAAACCTTTCTACAAGACCATTGGTTTGTGGATGGTATGGTGTGGTGAATTTGTAAGTCACCCCACACTCATTCCACATATGCTTCAGGTATGCTGACATGAAGTTGGTACCTCTGTCAGACACCACCTCCTTAGGAAATCCCACTCTGGTAAAAATACCAATGAGTGCTTTGGCTACTGCAGGGGCAGTAGTCGACCTAAGGGGAATTGCTTCAGGGTATCTAGTAGCAGGATCCACTACTACTAGTATGTATTGGTTCCCTGAGGCTGTGGGGGGTTCAAGTGGACCCACTATGTCCACACCCACTCTTTCAAAGGGGACCCCCCACCACTGGAAGTGGAATGAGGGGGGCTTTGGGTGTCCACCTGTCTTACCACTGGCTTGACAGGTGGCACAGGAGACACAAAACTCCTTTACCTTCTGGGACATGTTGGGCCAATAGAAATGGTTGACTAATCTCTCCCAAGTCTTGGTCTGTCCCAAATGCCCAGCAAGAGGAATATCATGAGCTAAGGTCAGAATGAACTCCCTAAACTCCTGAGGCACTACCACTCTCCTAGTGGCACCAGGCTTGGGATCTCTTGCCTCAGTGTAAAGGAGTTTTATCTTAAACCTTTTTGTAGTGGCCTATCTTATACTGTGTGTAACGCAAGTATAAGATAAATCCTTACATGTTTACAGTGCTTTCTGTCACAGGCCGTGACCTTGTGGCACTAAAATTACATGTCACTATTTTCCACTGCACCAACCAAGATTTAGGCCCTCATAATGATCTTGGCTGTAAAAACCACCGAGATCCACGCTGGCGGTCACTAGAAGACCGCCAGCACGACTACCCCCCCGCCGGCCGTATAATGTATTCCCCGCTGGGCCGGCGGGCGGAAACAGTTTTTGGGGTGCGGTTGGTGTGCGGCAGGTGCAGCAACACCTGTTGCGCAGATTACTGCCCGTAAATCGGGCAGCGACCTGTGTGATGGGGCACTGCACAGGGGCCCCTGCACTGCCCTTGCCAAGTGCATGGGCAGTGCAGGGGCCCCAGTGGGGCCCCAGAGCACCCCTTTCGCTAGCCTTTCCCTGGCCAGTTCAAGGCTGGTGGAAAAAGGGATCATTATCCGAGGGGCAGCGCTGCTTGCAGCGCTGCCCTGTCGGAAAATGATTCCTTCCACCGTCGGCAGCAGCCTGGTGGTGGAGGAGGGCCACCATAGGCGGCCCTCACTGTCT
Organism: Pleurodeles waltl; assembly: GCF_031143425.1. NCBI lineage: Eukaryota > Metazoa > Chordata > Amphibia > Caudata > Salamandridae > Pleurodeles > Pleurodeles waltl. Next base: position 218,086,082 of record NC_090445.1, read on the forward strand.
CCATTATATGGTGGTTCAGACTGCCGTGCCGGTGGTGGTCTTTGCCGCCAGGGATCCTAAAGACCCCCTCAATTCTGTTGCTCTCTGGTTACACACAGAACTCTGCTGTGCATTAACTAATAGAGGTTTCATAATGCACTATAGTGCATTTCCCAGTGAGTAACAACTTTCTTTTATTTATTTTTCATTTAAGCTGGCTGTCATTTTATATGTAGCTACTTGACGGTGAAAGACTTAAAAATAACTTTGAATATTTTGGGGTTTATTTATGAGAGGCTTGCACTGCTGGATCATCACTTTTTTGCTCTCAATCATATATATGAGGTGATGCAAAGCCATCATGCATGGCTTTGAAAGGTCTCATAGATATGGAGTAAGGCAAAGCAGCACAAGCCGCTGCATTGTCTTACTTTGCATCAGGGAGGCGTTCCATGGGCGTTGTGGTGAGTGTTCCCATGCAACACCCATGGATTTTGACGCTGCCCCAGATTTACAAAAACACGTAAACTGGAGCAGTGCCAAAACATTATGCCTCCCTAGAGCAGGCATAATGAAGAGAAATGTTTTAATTTCTCCTTGTTTTTCCTCTTTCCATGGGTGTTGCTATCTGCCTTACATATAGAAAGAGGTACAATGCCTCTCTAGATATTTGTGCACGAAGGAGCCCCTTCCTGCACAAAAGAAAATCCTGCCTACTTTGGCACTAGGCAGAAATTTGTGCTCCAGCGCAGGGGGAAAGGACAGAAATGCACTGCATTTCATAAATAAAATCCATTCCTTTCCTTAGGGCAGTGTAGCAAGAAGACTTGTGGCACTGTCTTACACCAAATCCTCATAAATGAGGACCTTTGTTTTTAGCTACCCCCTTGACCATGCACCCACACTCACTGACCTTTGGTTTGCCAAACACTGTTTAATATTAATATTATTTTCTCACCGTAAAAATGATTTGCTGTGGGAAATGGAGACATTTATTATTGTCAATGATGAGGAGTACCGGGTTCTAGAAATTTTTGTCAGGAGGGGGTACTTACATCTAAAAATCTTTGAGAGGGGGTCCCAGCATCAAAATGTTTGAAGACCTCTGCTCTAAGGGGACCTCAAAGAACCGCCTCTAACCTCACCTGCTCAGACCTTTTCCAAGTTGTCCCGCGCAGTGGCCCTATACCAGCTCCAGAGATTTTTCCCTGCTGCTCCCGCCGGAACCGGGAGCTGCCTGAATTTCTCCAGTTGGCACAGTGTGCCCACTGACGACCTCGACCAACCTGCAAAAGAAGAATGTGGTAAAGGAACTGTGTGATTTTATATGTAGTTTTAAAGGTGACTTTCTATTGATTCCTATGGTGTGTAAATATGCATGAAAAGACTATTTTTATTCAACTTCAAAAATCCATATCTCCAAAAGTACTTAACCAAGTTGGATAATCTGGGTCTTAAAAATTATGTAAAAATTTGAAGTATTCTTATAAATTGGTCTTGAGTTATTCCTTCGAATGTGTGACTTGTATTATTGATACAGTGAGTACAACAAATGCTTTGCACTTCTCCAAGATTGGCCTAACTGCTCGACCAAGCTACCATAAAATTAAGAGCATTAGGTGATCTAGGTTTTACCTCTGTAAACCAACGTGTCGTTGCCTGGACCCCCTGCACAATGTGTCTTGCTTTGCACACTACATAGAGGGCCAGCCTACTACAATGGGCATCCATGTAGTGGACACTGCTCCAAGCAGACATTTCTTTCACCATGATTAGACAGGAACTGGTTGCTTTTAAAGAACTAAAAATAGGAAGGAATCCTCTTTTAAAAAATGTGACTCAGGCTGTCTGGGTCTTAATCTTTTCACTTCTGAAATCTTTCTGTTCCACTACTGATATGCATCAAATCATGCAGGTCAAGTCCAGCTCATGGAGAAGGTCAGAAGGACTAGCTTTCATGTGAGGTACACTAAAAACGTCAGCCAACAAGAGAATAGCACAGTATTTTCATGTGACAGTATTTATTATTCCTAAATTGATGCAGATCTTTGTAGCGTAGTTCTGAGATCTAAGGTCTACAATTTTTTTTTCTCTGTTTGCTTAAAGATAGTCCTTGTTTTTAAAAATAGATATCCTTCCCATGGTTTAGCTACGTAGTTGTCTGATAGGACCTAGGCTGATGAGTAACTTCATAAAAACATCATCGAAAAGTGTGGCTGGATGATTTGTGATGACTACATACCCTGATGATTGGTGATGCCATTGTGTGATGAAAAGGTACTTAGCTCTTCTATGGTAACTGCTAACTTCTATGGTGAAGTTAGCAGTCTGTTCTAATGTAACAACGGTGTCATGCTTACAGTTGGGAGTGGGGAAGAAGATCTCTTCTGTGCCACATACAGAAGAGCCTTTTGTGTTTTCAATTGTTTGGTGTCTTGAACTGAGGGGACTGCATTTTTTGTGGAGGTGTGACTTTGTATTTAGTCGGGATTGACGCATAAACATGACCATCTGGCATTTTGACAAAGAAGAAAGGTCTCATATGAGAAAGGGGATGGAAGGCGATTCGTATCCCTTATCCGTAATTCACATGTTGTTGCATTGATATACCACCTCAAATCCCTAATGAGACAAAAAACGTTAATTAGCTTAGAGGTAGCACACTGTTTTGTGGGTGTTAATTGGAAGGATACTAAGGTGCTGTGTCAACTGTGAGCCATGTGTTTGGTGTTGGGTATAATGACCAGAGTTCTCTCTTATGTGAGTCACCATGTGGTGGAGCAGCGAGGAGTGAGGGATAGAAAAGTTGAGCTTCATGTGTCTGTGTCTGGTTTGAAAGGTGCGGGCTGTGAGTGTGCGCTATGTGAGTATTTTTTATGTCATGCGTGGTGAATAGTGGGATGCACTTCTCGTGTTGTTGTGACCGTGCAGCCATGCCTATGCTTGGAGTGGAATGAAGCAGAGTGAGAGATACTTGTGCATTTGGTTGTCTACCAGGCTTTTTGGAGGAAGAGGTTCCGGTTCTTGGGTTGGTACTGTCCAGAGTCCACATTCTTGTGTGCTTGAAAAGATCTTTTTATTGCTTCAGAGTACCAGTGAGTAACCAGAACATTACCTCCTCATGGGGTCCTCCTTCTCCCACTCCTAACAAACTGAGGGTATGCCCCTCTCATGACAGCCATGGCACTTCAAGTCCTTTCTTTTTTTTATTTACCCCCCACCCCACACCTATTCTTTTTTGTTCCTGATGCTGTGTTTGGATACATTCTCCTGCTCATGAATGTCTGAGTTTTTGGGTCTAGTTACATTGTTGGTGGTGGTTTACAGTGTGTGTTTCTACTTATGAATCTCTGTCGTTCTGATGCGCCACTGCCTTCCACTTCGCTCTAGTGCATGGAAGAGCATTGTGCGTCAGCCATTGTTCGCATTCCCTGCCCACATGCTGGACGGGGTCAGGGAACAGTTCTAGAGTCTATGGCTGAGCCATTCGGGAGCCTTCTTGAGAGGCTTCCCGAGCCCCTGCCAGTGTATAATTCATATGCAGGTGCACAGGGGTTGGTTGCACAGTTTCTAAGTTGCCAAATCACGTGAGAAGAGATCCTGTTGCTTAGGTACAGTATGTAACAGGAAGCAGAATGCTGCTCTAGCTCTTTGCTACTTCCTGGTGTTTGTAATAATAGCATAGTGTTTGATGAAGGACAAGAATTCTCAAGCCTAAGGCACATGGGGATGCTGAGGAGCACCTCCAGATTTCTAGGGGGATTTACATCCCTGCTAAACACCTACATTTGTAGGAGAATGCAGAGGAGCCTGAGGAAGCCAACGGCAGACATATTCAAGGGGACCACCTCAGGGAGGTTTTGGCCCATATTAGAGCCCTCTAGGGGTTTGCTCGCCCAGATATTGAAGGAGAGGAACTTCTGGCCCAACATAATACAGAATTGAAAGATGTTTTGCCTCTTAATGATGTAATTCAGTCCTTGCTGCAGAGAAATGGAAAGACATTGGTAACTCTGCTGTTCCCGATTTTCTTATTCAAAGCTACTTGTTGGAAGGGTTTCAGGATCAGTTCCCTCTGGCACCTAAGGTGAATACTGTTCTGGCCTCCATGTCTTTTTCCTTTTCTTTGGCCTCAGGGGATGCTGTCCCCTTTGACCCAGTGAAAAAAGGGGTCGAGTCCGCATTCAAAAGCACCATCTGCTGCATCTAAATATGGTATTCTGGCGAATACGTATGTTGCTCATGCTACACAGGCGCTCCTTAAGGATCTCCACGCTCTCTTGGACTGTCCTCTGGCATAGGACAATCCCACTGCTCTCCTGTCCAATATGGAGATGTTGTCACAGTTCTTGCCTGATTCTGTTTTTGACAGTCTTTGGGCCTCCATGATGGTTTCAGGTGCATTCATTTCCGAACATAGGTCCCTGTGGTTGGAATCATGGAAGTTGGAGGCTTCTCAGAGGTCCATGATTCATACGCTTCCTTTTTTGGGTCCTAAGTTGTTTGGTCCTGTGCTGAATGATATGGGAGAGAAGGCAGTGGAGGAGAAGAAGATCCTGCATCCCTTTAAACATGTTCAGGTTAAAAAGCCATTTGGTACAAGAGGTCGGTTTTTCAATCTGGGAGAGGCATCCCTTTTGTGTGCGGGCCGTGGTTTAGGGGGGTAGCATTTTATAGCAAATCCTGACCTTTCTCCCCCTGTACTATGATAGTTGGAGGTCATCTCCTGCAGTTTCTGACACAGTGGAAAAAGAAGGTGAAGGATTCCTGTGCCCTTTCAATAGTGTAACATGGTTATTGGATTCCATTCAAAGGGCTCATTCCAAGTTCGCATTCAGATTTACTCCTTCTTCAAAAGACCTTGTCAAGCTTCAGTGGCTCAGGTCAGGGATCCAGTCATTGTTTCAGAAGGAGCTGATTGTTCCATTTCTGGTAGGACAGGAGGGCTTGTGGTTTTACTCCACTCCGTTTTTGGTTCCGAAACCAGACGGGTCATTTTGCCCCACTGTCAACCTCAAGGACTTGAACACCTTTGTCCTATTGGAACACTTTCGGATGTGTCTACAGGCCATCATTCCCCTGCTCATGAAAGGGAATTTCTTGGCGACTCTGGATCTACAGGATGCGTATTTTCACATTCCAATTTGTGTGGAGAGTCAGCAATTCCTGAAGTTTGCAGTCAAGGGTCTTCATTATCATTTTCAAGTCCTACCATTTGGTCTGGTCACATCTCCCAGTGTGTTCACCCAGATATTCGTGCCACTTGTTGCTTTTCTGCATGTGCAAGGTGTAGTTGTGTATCTTTATCTTGATGATTGGTTATTGTCTGTTCCTTCTTTTTCCAAGGTACGCCAGGATGTGGATGTGATCATATCCACTCTACGGGACTTCAGTCTTCTGGTGAATGTGTCCAAGTCTCATCTCACATCTTCACAGGAAAATACATTTATCGGTGCTTGTCTGGACACTCTGGGTGGGTGCAGATTTTCTCCCAGAGGACAGGCGGCTTTCCCTCCAGTCTGGTGTGAGGGATTTGTTGACACATTCACCCAGTTCTGCAAGATGCCAGTTACGGATGCAGTGTCTCTTGGAGGCCTCAACAGCAGTGGTTCCATGGGCACATTTTCATTTGAAGCTGCTTGTGAACCACATCCCCCAACATTGTGATCCTGGCTATGATCTCTTGATTCCCATGTCGCATCAAATTGTGCAGAGCCTGTCCTGGTGGCTGGTTTGGCCCAGTCTGTTGAAAGGGGTTCCTTTCCAGCTGCCATCTCCTGTTCTAGTGACAACAGATGCCACCATGTGGGCTGGGGGCGGTGCTGGATCACAAAGAGTTGAGTGCCCGTTGGTCTCCATGGGAGAGTCAGCAGTCCTTGAACTGGAGAGAACTGATGGCTATCCGGAGGGCCTTAGTGGATTTTCAGGGCATCTTATGGGGCAAAAACATGGTGGTCAGGACCGACAATCAAGTTGCAAGGACATACTTGAACAGCCAGGGGAGTACGAAATATGGGCCCCTCAATCAGATTGTGTCCCTGATTTTTCTCTGGGCAGAGGAGAACGTGCTAGGTCTGACTGCACTTTACATTCAGGGGTAGTTGAATTTTTGGGCATACAGTCTGAGCAGGATCCTTCCATCCTCACTAACATTTAATCTGTCTCTTACCCTTTTCCACCTTGCCTGCCAGGAGTTCGGGGAACCTTGGCTGACCTTTTTGCCTCCCCAATGAATGCCCAGTGCCCACAGTGTTCTACAGAGATTCCGTCTTCTCTAGTGTAGGCGGTGGTCCCATGGTCTTGGGGTTTGCTGTGTGGCTTCACTCCAATTCCCCATCTTGCCAAAGGTCATCCAGAAGGTCAGGAGGGAGAAGGTTCAGGTGATCCTCATTGTCCCTTTTTAGCCCAGGCGTCATTGATTTCCTCTCCCTCTGGCTCTGGCTCAGTCCAAGGGTTGGGTTTTTCATCTCCCTTGCACGCCCTCCCCTTTTAAGTTTCTGAGACTGTCTCTTCAGATGGTTCTCTGGTTGAATTTAACGGCGTGGCAGTTGAGCGCTGAGGGTTGGAAACTCTGGTTGCTCTTCTCAGATGGCCTTGGAGACTCAATTGTCTCATATGCAGCCTACCCTTAACTCATACAGGAAACACTTGGCTTCTATTTTCTGTGTGCAGCTTGGCTCAGTTTGAGGTTCCTACAGTCATTGACTCATTTTAAATTCTTAACTTTTTGTGTGATGGGTTCATCAAAGGCCTGACTCCTACTATCCTTTCTGCTCATTGGGCTGTGATAAATTCAGGTCCTTTTCATATGACTTTTCTACCATTTCTCCTTTGGTTTTCAGGTTGCTTAGGAGTTTCAGGCTGCAGCGTCCCTCTGTCAGAAAAGAGGTTCCTACTTGGGTCCTAGCTGTTGTTCTCAGGGGGTTGCAAGGTGCTTCTTTTAAACAGTGGGAGGAGACAGAGTTGGCATGGTTGTCAGCTAAGGTGGTCCTTTTGGTGCCATTACCTCTGCTAGTCATCTAGCAGAGGTAATGACTAGACGGTTCTTCACCTGAATCCTAAGTTCATTCCTAAGGTGTCTTCTTCTTTTCACTGGGCTCAGCAAGTCATTTTGCAATTTTTTTTATTCTTCTTCCACTACGTTCCCTTCTCCTCTAGATGTCAAATTGCGTCCCTGATTCATGTGCTCTTGATTTACCTGGAGCACATGAAATCTTTTCGGTTGTCAAATGCTTTGTTCATTACTTATGGGTCTGTGGCAAAGGATAAAAAGGCCTCCACTCAAACTCTTAGGAGCATATTTATACTCCATTTGCACCAAATTTGCCTCATTTTATTTTTACACAAATGGTGCAAAACTAACTCCATATTTATATTTTTAAGTTAGACCCCTCTAACGTCAAAATATTGGTGTTTGCACCATTTTTTAGATGTGTTAACCTACCTTGCATCAATGAGATGCAAGGTCGGTGTTCCCATCTAAAAAATGGTGCTAACCCCATAGCCCCATATTTATCCCCGTGCTAAAATGACACACGGGTGGGAGGAGGGGCTAAATAATGGTGTAAAGCTTGCTTTGCACCATTATTTCATGCCTGGGTCAGACCAGGCGTTAGGGGACACGTGGACCCATTTCCATGGTTAAACAGCATGGAATGGGTCCACAAGTGCCCTCCTCAAGCCCCAGGAACACCCCCACCCACACCAGAGGGACATCAGAGGATGGGGGACCCCATCCCAGGTAAGTAGGGTAAGTATAGGTAAGTATTTTATTTTTTAAGTCAGAGTGCCCTGCATGGCACAGGGTGCAATGGTCATGCCCAGGGGACAATGGTCCCCTGTGCTGGCCACTGGGGTGGTGAGCATGACTCCTGTCTTTTCTAAAACAGGAGTCATGTGGTATGGATGGTTTTGCGTCAGAAATGACGCTAGGCTGGTTAGAGGCATTTATTTTGCCTCAAAAGAGCCTACTTCACTTTTTGGTGCAAAACCCCCTTCTCCCATACAGCCACCCCCTCCCGGCTAACGTCTTTTTTTTTAATGCTAGCCCACCCTTTGCGCCGGCTTGCGCCATTCCATAAATATGGCACCCGGCTGGCGCAAGCCGGTGCTAAACTTTTTGACGCAAAACTGCGTTAGTGCAGTTTTGCATCAAAAAGTATAAATATGTCCCTTAGTCGCTGGGTCCATCAGGCCATTGCCTATGCCTATGAGGTTGTAGGAGAGTCTCTTTCTTCTGATGTCCAGGGTAGGACAACTAGGGCAGTCTTTACTTCATGGACGGAGGCTGCGGGTGTGTCCCTCTTCCAGATCTGCCGAGCAGCCACTTGGTCCTCCCCCCATACTTTTCCACATTATTACTGTCTTTCAATCTGTAATGAATTGGCGATCATTTTTGGGGCACAAGTTTTGACGACTGCTGCAAAATGATATGTATTTCTGGCCTGAATAAAGATTCTTCTGCATTTGCATTGTCGGTGCAACATTGTCTTTCTGAGCTTGTTATGTTCTCACTTTGCGAAGACTAGACGAGGAGGACCCTATGATGAGGTCATGACCTTGTTAATTACCGGTAATTCTCGTTACCCCGATTTGGAATCCTCCATGTCACAGTCCTCTTTCCTTCCTCCCTCCCTAGTTGCACCTGGCTGCTGCCTACAGATTGGTAACATAACAGGAGGAGGTGGAGCTAGGGGGAGTTTAAATTTTAAAAAATGTAAAAAAGAAAGAAAGAAAGGACTAACGTGTTATGGCTGTCGGGGAGGGGCATACCCTCAATTTGTGAGGACTGGGATGAGGAGGACCCCTAATAGGGGTAATCTTCATTACCAGTAAGTATCAAGATCATTACCCCTAGGTCCCACCGGCCTCGTCCCCTTCATTACTATATGGAGAGGAATCTCTTCATGACAGAAAAAAAGAACACAAGTGTAAGGAAATGCCTCCTTGGCATGGTTACCCCCTGACTTTTTGCCTTTGCTGATGCTATGTTTTGATTTGAAAGTGTGCTGAGGCCTGCTAACCAGGCCCCAGCACCAGTGTTCTTTCCCTAACCTGTACTTTTGTTTTCACAATTGGCACACCCTGGCATCCAGGTAAGTCCCTTGTAACTGGTACCCCTGGTACCAAGGGCCCTGATGCCAGGGAAGGTATCTAAGGGCTGCAGCATATCTTATGTCACCCTAGGGACCCCTCACTCAGCACAGACACACTGCTTGCCAGCTTGTGTGTGCTGGTGAGGACAAAACGAGTAAGTCGACATGGCACTCCCCTCAGGGTGCCATGCCAACCTCACACTGCCTATGCAGTATAGATAAGTCACCCCTCTAGCAGGCCTTACAACCCTAAGGCAGGGTGCACTATACCATAGGTGAGGGCACTAGTGCATGAGCACTGTGCCCCTACAGTGTCTAAGCCAAACCTCTCAGCACAATAAATGCACACTGATGCCAGTGTACATTTTATTGTAAAATACACCCCAGAGGGCACTTTAGAGGTGCCCCCTGAAACCTTAACCAACTACCCGTGTAGGCTGACTGGTTTTAGCAGCCTGCCACACTCGAGACATGTTGCTGGCCACATGGGAAGAGTGCCTTTGTCACTCTGTGGCTAGTAACAAAGCCTGCACTGGGTGGAGATGCTTATCACCTCCCCCTTGCAGGAGCTGTAACACCTGGCGGTGAGCCTCAAAGGCTCACCCCCTTTGTTACAGCACCACAGGGCATTCCAGCTAGTGGAGTTGCCCGCCCCCTCCAGCCACAGCCCCACTTTTGGCGGCAAGGCCGGAGGAGATAATGAGAAAAACAAGGAGGAGTCACTGACCAGTCAGGACAGCCCCTAAGGCAACCTGAGCTGAAGTGACTCTGACTTTTAGGAATCCCCCATCTTGCAGATGGAGGATCCCCCCAATAGGGATAGGAATGTGACCCCCTCCCCTTGGGAGGAGGTACAAAGAGGGTGTAGCCACCCTCAGGGCTAGTAGCCATTGGCTACTGCCCTCCCTGACCTAAACACACCCCTAAATTATGTATTTAGGGGCTCCCCTGAACCTAGGACCTCATATTCCTGCAACCTAAGAAGAAGAGGACTGCTGAGCTGAAAAACCCTGCAGAGAAGACGGAGACACCAACTGCTTTGGCCCCAGCTCTACCGGCCTGTCTCCCCACTTCTAAAAGACACTGTTCCTGTGACACTTTCCCCAGGACCAGCGACCTCTGAATCCTCAGAGGACTGCCCTGCTCTAGAAGGACCAAGAAACTCCAGAGGACAGCGGCTCTGTTCACCCAAGACTGCAACTTTGTTTCCAAAGAAGCAACTTCAAGACAACTGCGTTTCCCGCCGGAAGCGTGAGACTTGCAACTCTGCACCCGACGCCCCCGGCTCGACTTGTGGAGAAACAACACTTCAAGGAGGACTCCCCGGCGACTACGAGACTGTGAGTAGCCAGAGTTGCCACCCCTGAGCCCCCACAGTGATGCCTGCAGAGGGAATCCCGAGGCTCCCCCTGACCGCGACTGCCTGACTCCCAGATCCCGACGCCTGGAAAAGACTCTGCACCCGCAGCCCCCAGGACCTGAAAGATCGGAACTCCAGTGCAGGAGTGACCCCCAGGAGGCCCTCTCCCTTGCCCAGGTGGTGGCTACCCCGAGGAGCCCCCCCTTGCCTGCCTGCATCGCTGAAGAGACCCCTTGGTCTCCCATTGAAACCTATTGAAAACCCGACGCGTGTTTGCACACTGCACCCAGCCGCCCCCGTGCTGCTGAGGGTGTACTTTCTGTGCTGACTTGTGTCCCCCCCGGTGCCCTACAAAACCCCCCTGGTCTGCCCTCCGAAGACGTGGGTACTTACCTGCTGGCAGACTGGAACCGGGGCACCCCCTTCTCCATTGAAACCTATGCGTTTTGGGCACCACTTTGAACTCTGCACCTGACCGGCCCTGAGCTGCTGGTGTGGTAACTTTGGGGTTGCTCTGAACCCCCAACGGTGGGCTACCTTGGACCCAAACTTGAACCCCGTAGGTGGTTTACTTACCTACAAAAACTAACAAATACTTACCTCCCCCAGGAACTGTTGAAAATTGCACTGTGTCTAGTTTTAAAATAGCTATATGTGATTTATTTGAAAAGTATATATGCTATTGTGATTATTCAAAGTTCCTAAAGTACTTACCTGCAATACCTTTCATTTGAAGTATTACATGTAAAATTTGAACCTGTTGTTCTTAAAATAAACTAAGAAAATATATTTTTGTATACAAAAACCTATTGGCCTGGAATTGTCTCTGAGTGTGTGTTCCTCATTTATTGCCTGTGTGTGTACAACAAATGCTTAACACTACTCCTTTGATAAGCCTACTGCTCGACCACACTACCACAAAATAGAGCATTAGTATTATCTCTTTTTGCCACTATCTTACCTCTAAGGGGAACCCTTGGACTCTGTGCATACTATTCCTTACTTTGAAATAGTGCATACAGAGCCAACTTCCTACAATGAGGAATGCTCTATCCCCACTCCTGCCCCCGCCCACACCGGGGAGTACATAACCATGTACTTACCCAGCATTCCTCCTGTTCTTTTTTCTGTCCATGACAGGGTGACAAGGATGAGCTGCTTTTGCCGGGCTTGAGCAGCGTGATGGCTTCCTCCGGTTTGGCGGTGTGGAAGCTGGCTGAGGGTGAGCTTCTGCTCAGTTGCTTGGCCCGACACAGTGCTGTGTCCTGGTGTTCGGCCGATGGGCCGCTGGGCAGGTCTTATGTTCGACTCTTCGTGGCTGGGGCAGCTTCGGGCTGCGGAAGCGCATCCTTAGCTTCCAGGTTGCTGTTTCATGCCGGCAACGTCACGGTGAAGCTGGTGCTGCGGCTGTGTGGTGCTGGTGAGTGTATTTTTGTTTCTTTTTTACGTTGTTTGCTGCCTATTTTGTGTTCTTTTCAAAGGCTAATATGTTTCCACTACTGGAGCTGTTTGGTGGGGATTATTCTCCTGGGCTCCAGCTAGGGGTGGAGCCTCCGATGCTTACCGTTTTCCCTTTTTTTTTTTTTTTGGGGGTAGGGATTTTAAATTCACTTGTTGCTGGTGGAGTTGTGGTAGTGCTGGCTCCTATTGTTCGGCTGTGCTGAGTGTTTGACTTTACTATGGGTAAAGACATATCCAAACAGAGGCATGTGGAGGTTCCTTCATCCTCCACTTCTTCTTCCTCTTTTTCCTCCTCTTCCCGTGGGCATGTTCGGAGGAGCAGGAAGCGAGATGATGTCATCTGTGCAAATTGATTCGGGAGACCTTGTTAGAGTTTCAGGCCAACTCTACTGTTGTTGTTCCGGTTGGGGCGGCTGCTTCTCCCTCTTCCAGTTCGGAGGTGGAGGGTCCTTTTCAGGAGGAGCAGAAGGGCAAATATATTTCCAGGGAGTTGTTGCCCCCTTTGATCAAGCATGTTAAGGTGAACATGGACTTTCCAGAGGATGAGGTTCCTGACATTTCTTCTGGCTCTCTTTTGCGCCAGTTCCAGAGTTCTCTTCCTGTGGATGTGCCTAGTCAACCTTGTATTCAGGAGGTGATTAAGCAGGAATGGAGGGACCCTGACAAGATTCTTCTTCCACGTTTTATGGCCAAGTTGTATCCTGTGCAAGATATGGTCCAGGTGTTGCCTGATTCGGTGCCTATCGAATTGATTCTTTTGACTCTATTGTCGCCGGTTTGTTTGGACGCACGTCCTTGGCTGAGGATGCAGTTATTCGAGATTCTGATGATAAGAAGGTGGATGTGTCCCTGAAGAAGGCGTATGCTGGGACTCATTTGGCTTTGAGGACTGGAATTTATGGAACTTACGTTGCTCAGTCTTTGCTGTCAGATCTCAAAGCCTTGAATAGTGCTCTGGATGGGTCCTCGGACTGCTCAGGGCTGATGTCCCTTATTGAGCACCAAGTTGAAATCCTGTTGGATATTTCCTTTGATGTTGTGTGGGCATCGGCTCTAGCTGAAGGGGCTTGTGTGTTTGCTCGCAGGAATCTTGTTCTGCGGGATTGGAAAATGGATGCAGCACAATGGGCTTCTGCATTACTGCTTCCTTTCCAGGGCAATGTGTTGTTTGGGGCAGAATTGGAGGAGAAATTGCATAAACTTTTTAAGGAGAAGAAGCATTCCTCTTCTTCCCATACCACTTTGGGAGATCGCCGTTTGTTTGGTAAACAATATCCTGTTCAGGCTCCCTCCAGATGACAATTTGTGACATCACAAGGCCATTTTCCACTGGGCAGGGACAAGAAACACAAGTCTCCCCCACTTCCTCCTAAGTCTCATTCCTGACTATATGACTGTCCTAGATCTCGAGGCCGGGGGCCCTTTGCAGCATTTTCTTCAAGCATGGACTTTCACCTTCTCAGATATGTGGGTTCTGGACATTGTTCGCCATGGTTATCGGATCAAATTTCTGACTGTTACACTTCCGTCGGGGTGCGTCCCACTCCATGGCAGTCAGACCCTGGCAAACAGAATGTACTGAGGTTGGGCATCGGTTCCTTGCTGCAGAAGAAGGTGGCGGTGCCAGTCCCACAGTCGGAACCTGGTCAAGGTTTCTAATCCATAATTGTAAGGAAATGCCTCCTTGGCATGGTTACCCCCTGACTTTTTGCCTTTTCTGATGCTATGTTTTGATTTGAAAGTGTGCTGAGGCCTGCTAACCAGGCCCCAGCACCAGTGTTCTTTCCCTAACCTGTACTTTTGTTTACACAATTGGCACACCCTGGCATCCAGGTAAGTCCCTTGTAACTGGTATCCCTGGTAGCAAGGGCCCTGATGCCAGGGAAGGTCTCTAAGGGCTGCAGCATAACTTATGCCACCCTGGGGACCCCTCACTCAGCACAGACACACTGCTTGCCAGCTTGTGTGTGCTAGTGAGGACAAAACGAGTAAGTCGACATGGCACTCCCCTCAGGGTGCCATGCCAACCTCACACTGCCTATGCAGTATAGATAAGTCACCCCTCTAGCAGGCCTTACAGCCCTAAGGCAGGGTGCACTATACCATAGGTGAGGGCACCAGTGCATGAGCACTGTGCCCCTACAGTGTCTAAGCAAAACCTTAGACATTGTAAGTGCAGGGTAGCCATAAGAGTATATGGTCTGGGAGTCTGTTTTACACGAACTCCACAGCACCATAATGGCTACACTGAAAACTGGGAAGTTTGGTATCAAACTTCTCAGCACAATAAATGCACACTGGTGCCAGTGTACATTTTATTGTAAAATACACCCCAGAGGGCACCTTAGAGGTGCCCCCTGAAACCTTAACCAACTACCCGTGTAGGCTGACTGGTTTTAGCAGCCTGCCACACTCGAGACATGTTGCTGGCCACATGGGGAGAGTGCCTTTGTCACTCTGTGGCTAGTAACAAAGCCTGCACTGGGTGGAGATGCTTATCACCTCCCCCTTGCAGGAGCTGTAACACCTGGCGGTGAGCCTCAAAGGCTCACCCCCTTTGTTACTGCACCACAGGGCATTCCAGCTAGTGGAGTTCCCAGCCCCCTCCGGCCACGGCCCCACTTTTGGCGGCAAGGCCGGAGGAGATAATGAGAAAAACAAGGAGGAGTCACTGACCAGTCAGGACAGCCCCTAAGGCAACCTGAGCTGAAGTGACTCTGACTTTTAGGAATCCTCCATCTTGCAGATGGAGGATCCCCCCAATAGGATTAGGGATGTGTCCCCCTCCCCTCAGGGAGGAGGCACAAAGAGGGTGTACCCACCCTCAGGGCTAGTAGCCATTGGATACTAACCCCCTAGACCTAAACACGCTCTTAAATTTAGTATTTAAGGGCTCCCCTGAACCTAGAAACTCAGATTCCTGCAACCTAAGAAGAAGAGGACTGCTAAGCTGAAAAACCCTGAAGAGAAGACGGAGACACCAACTGCTTTGGCCCCAGCTCTACCGGCCTGTCTCCCCACTTCTAAAGACACTGCTCCAGCGACGCTTTCCCCAGGACCAACGACCTCTGAATCCTCAGAGGACTGCCCTGCTCTAGAAGGACCAAGAAACTCCCGAGGACAGCGGCTCTGTTCACCCAAGACTGTAACTTTCTTCCAAAGAAGCAACTTCAAGACAACTGCGTTTCCCGCCGGAAGCGTGAGACTTGCTACTCTGCACCCGATGCCCCCGGCTCGACTTGTGGAGAACCAACACTTCAGGGAGTACTCCCCGGCGACTACGAGACCGTGAGTAGCCAGAGTTGCCCCCCCTGAGCCCCCACAGCGACGCCTGCAGAGGGAATCCCGAGGCTCCCCCTGACCGTGACTGCCTGACTCCCAGATCCCGACGCCTGGAAAAGACCCTGCACCCGCAGCCCCCAGGACCTGAAAGATCGGAACTCCAGTGTAGGAGTGACCCCCAGGAGGCCCTCTCCCTTGCCCAGGTGGTGGCTACCCCGAGGAGCCCCCCCCTTGCCTGCCTGCATCGCTGAAGAGACCCCTTGGTCTCCCATTGATTCCAATTGAAAACCCGACGTGTGTTTGCACACTGCACCCGG
This sequence comes from Pleurodeles waltl, assembly GCF_031143425.1. Classification (NCBI taxonomy): domain Eukaryota; kingdom Metazoa; phylum Chordata; class Amphibia; order Caudata; family Salamandridae; genus Pleurodeles; species Pleurodeles waltl. The sequence continues at coordinate 218,101,576 of NC_090445.1, forward strand.
CCGCCCCTGTGCTGCTGAGGGTATACTTTCTGTGCTAACTTGTGTCCCCCCCGGTGCCCTACAAAACCCCCCTGGTCTGTCCTCCGAAGACGCAGGAACTTACCTGCTGGCAGACTGGAACCGGGGCACCCCCTTCTCCATTGAAGCCTATGCGTTTTGGGCACCACTTTGAACTCTGCACCTGACCGGCCCTGAGCTGCTGGTGTGGTAGCTTTGGGGTTGCTCTGAACCCCCAACGGTGGGCTACCTTGGACCCAAACTTGAACCCCGTAGGTGGTTTACTTACCTGCAGGAACTAACAATTACTTACCTCCCCTAGGAACTGTGAAAATTGCACTGTCTAGTTTTAAAATAGCTATATGTGTTTTATTTGAAAAGTATATATACTATTGTGAATATTCAAAGTTCCTAAAGTACTTACCTGCAATACCTTTCATTCAAAGTATTACATGTAAAATTTGAACCTGTGGTTCTTATAATAAACTAAGAAAAGATATTTTTCTATACACAAACCTATTGGCCTGGAATTGTCTCTGTGTGTGTTCCTCATTTATTGCCTGTGTGTGTACAACAAATGCTTAACACTACTCCTTTGATAAGCCTACTGCTCGACCACACTACCACAAAATAGAGCATTAGTATTATCTCTTTTTACCACTATCTTACCTCTAAGGGGAACCCTTGGACTCTGTGCATACTATTCCTTACTTTGAAATAGTGCATACAGAGCCAACTTCCTACATTGGTGGCAGCGGTGGGATACAAGACTTTGCATTTGCTGGACTACTCAGCCAATACCTGATCACACGACAAATTCAAAAAATTGTCATTAGAAATTGATTTTTGCAATTTGAACTATTTTTCTAAATTCTTAAAAGTCCTGCTAGGGCCTTGTGTTAGTCACTGTTTAGGATTTGTTTTAGAGTTTAAAAGTTTTGTGAAAGTTTGAATTAGATTCTAGAACTAGTTTTAGATTCTTAAAAAGTATTCCAACTTTTAGAAACATAATGGCTAGTGCAGAAGTGAATGTGATGGAACTCGACATCACCCCTTACCTCCATCTTAAGATGAGGGAGCTAAGGTCTCTCTGCAAAATAAAGAAAATCACAATTGGCTCAAGACCCTCCAAACAACAGCTCCAGGAGCTTTTGGCAGAGTTTTAAAAAGCCAACCCCTCTGAGGATGACACCCCAGAGGATGATGTTAGTGACATGGAGGAGAATTCCCCCCTTCCAGTCCTAACTAGGGAACCCAGGGACCCTCAATCTCGGATTCCAACTGTGATAGTCAGAGATGCTGCTTCCCTCACAGGATGGGCTAGCACCTCTGAAATCACTGAGGATAGCCTCAGTGAAGAGGACCTCCTGTTAGCCAGGATGGCCAAAAGATTGGCTTTGGAAAGACAGATCCTAGCCATAGAAAGGGAAAGACAAGAGATGGGCCTAGGTCCCATCAATGGTGGCAGCAACATAACTAGGGTCAGAGATTCTCCTGACATGTTGAAAGTCCATAAAGGGATTGTAACTAAATATGAAGATGGTGATGACATCACCAAATGGTTCACAGCTTTTGAGAGGGCTTGTGTAACCAGAAAAGTAAGCAGATCTCACTGGGGTGCTCTCCTTTGGGAAATGTTCACTGGAAAGTGTAGGGATAGACTCCTCACACTCTCTGGAAAAGATGCAGAATCTTATGACCTTATGAAGGGAACCCTGATTGAGGGCTTTGGATTCTCCACTGAGGAGTACAGAATTAGATTCAGGGGGGCTCAAAAAACCTCGAGCCAGACCTGGGTTGATTTTGTGGACTACTCAGTGAAAACACTGGATGGTTGGATTCAAGGCAGTGGTGTTAATGATTATGATGGGCTGTACAATTTATTTGTGAAAGAACACCTATTGAGTAATTGTTCAAATGATAAACTGCATCAGCATCTGGTAGACCTAGGACCAATTTCTCCCCAAGAATTGGGAAAGAAGGCGGACCATTGGGTCAAGACTAGGGTGACCAAGACTTCCACAGGGGGTGACCAAAAGAAAGGGGTCACAAAGCCTCCCCAGGGGAAGAGTGTTGAGACATCCAAAAACAAAAATAGTAGAGTCTTCTTCAGGCCCCCAAAAACCTGCACAGGAGGGTGGGCCCAGAGCCTCTTCACAAAACAATTTTGGGTACAAGGGTAAAAACTTTGATCCCAAAAAGGCCTGGTGTCATAGCTGTAATCAGCCTGGACACCAAACTGGAGACAAGGCCTGTCCCAAGAAAAGTACCACTTCCAACTCCACTCCAGCTAATACTGGAATGGCTAGTCTCCAAGTGGGATCAACAGTGTGCCCAGAGCAAATCAGGTGTCACACTGAAGCTACATTAGTCTCTGAGGGTGGGGTGGATTTAGCCACACTAGCTGCCTGGCCTCCTAACATGCAAAAATACAGGCAGCAGCTCTTAATTAATGGGACAAGTGTAGACGGCCTGAGGGATACAGGTGCCAGTGTCACCGTGGTGACAGAGAAACTGGTTTCCCCTGGTCAATACCTGGCTGGACAAACTTATCCAGTCACCAATGCTGGCAATCAAACTAAAGTACATCCCATGGCTATGGTAACTTTAGAGTGGGGAGGGGTCAATGGCCTGAAACAGGTGGTGGTCTCCTCAAATATCCCAGGAGACTGTTTGCTTGGAAATGACCTGGAGTCCTCAGCATGGGCTGAGGTAGAACTGAAAACCCATGCAGCCATGCTGGGTATCCCTGAACTGGTGTGTGTCAAGACAAGGGCACAGTGCAAGGCTCAGGGTGAAAAAGTAGAGCTGGAGTCTGGAAAAAGGGCCCAGCCTACCAAGAGGAAAGGAAAGACAACTGGGAAACCAGCTGCAACACAACAACAAACAGAGAACCTCTCTTCTCAGGAAGAAGTTCTGCCCTCTGAGGGAACTGAGCCTATGGAGTTAGAACCTTATCAGGTTGAGCTCTTAGGCCCAGGAGTACCCTCAAGGGAACAGTTGTGTAAGGGGCAAGAAACCTGTCCCTCTCTTGAAGGCCTTAGGCAGCAAGCTGCTGAAGAGTCCAATGGCAAGAAAACTGGAACACATAGGGTCTATTGGGAAGATGGAATCCTGTACAGGGAGTGCAGAATTATTAGGCTAGTTGTATTTTTGAGGATTAATTTTATTATTGAACAACAACCATGTTCTCAATGAACCCAAAAAACTCATTAATATCAAAGCTGAATATTTTTGGAAGTAGTTTTTAGTTTGTTTTTAGTTTTAGCTATTTTAGGGGGATATCTGTGTGTGCAGGTGACTATTACTGTGCATAATTATTAGGCAACTTAACAAAAAACAAATATATACCCATTTCAATTATTTATTATTACCAGTGAAACCAATATAACATCTCAACATTCACAAATATACATTTCTGACATTCAAAAACAAAACAAAAACAAATCAGTGACCAATATAGCCACCTTTCTTTGCAAGGACACTCAAAAGCCTGCCATCCATGGATTCTGTCAGTGTTTTGATCTGTTCACCATCAACATTGCGTGCAGCAGCAACCACAGCCTCCCAGACACTGTTCAGAGAGGTGTACTGTTTTCCCTCCTTGTAAATCTCACATTTGATGATGGACCACAGGTTCTCAATGGGGTTCAGATCAGGTGAACAAGGAGGCCATGTCATTAGATTTCCTTCTTTTATACCCTTTCTTGCCAGCCACGCTGTGGAGTACTTGGACGCGTGTGATGGAGCATTGTCCTGCATGAAAATCATGTTTTTCTTGAAGGATGCAGACTTCTTCCTGTACCACTGCTTGAAGAAGGTGTCTACCAGGAACTGGCAGTAGGACTGGGAGTTGAGCTTGACTCCATCCTCAACTCGAAAAGGCCCCACAAGTTCATCTTTGATGATACCAGCCCAAACCAGTACTCCACCTCCACCTTGCTGGCGTCTGAGTCGACTGGAGCTCTCTGCCCTTTACCAATCCAGCCACGGGCCCATCCATCTGGCCCATCAAGACTCACTCTCATTTTATCAGTCCATAAAAGCTTAGAAAATCAGTCTTGAGATATTTCTTGGCCCAGTCTTGACGTTTCAGCTTGTGTGTCTTGTTCAGTGGTGGTCGTCTTTCAGCCTTTCTTACCTTGGCCATGTCTCTGAGTATTGCACACCTTGTGCTTTTGGGCACTCCAGTGATGTTGCAGCTCTGAAATATGGCCAAACTGGTGGCAAGTGGCATCATGGCAGCTGCACGCTTGACTTTTCTCAGTTCATGGGCAGTTATTTTGCGCCTTGGTTTTTCCACACGCTTCTTGCGACCCTGTTGACTATTTTGAATGAAACGCTTGATTGTTCGATGATCACGCTTCAGAAGCTTTGCAATTTTAAGAGTGCTGCATCCCTCTGCAAGATATCTCACTATTTTTGACTTTTCTGAGACTGTCAAGTCCTTCTTTTGACCCATTTTGCCAAAGGAAAGGAAGTTGCCTAATAATTATGCACACCTGATATAGGGTGTTGATGTCATTAGACCACACCCCTTCTCATTACAGAGATGCACATCACCTAATATGCTTAATTGGTAGTAGGCTTTCGAGCCTATACAGCTTGGAGTAAGACAACATGCATAAAGAGGATGATGTGGTCAAAATACTAATTTGCCTAATAATTCTGCACTCCCTGTACACTGAGGCAAGAGATCCCAAACCTGGTGCCACTAGGAGAGTGGTAGTGCCTCAGGAGTTCAGAGAGTTCATACTGACCTTAGCCCATGATATTCCTCTTGCTGGGCATTTGGGACAAACCAAGACGTGGGAGAGACTAGTCAACCACTTCTGGCCCAACATGTCCCAGAAAGTCAAGGAGTTTTGTGTCTCCTGTACCACCTGTCAAGCCAGTGGTAAGACAGGTGGACATCCAAAGGTCCCCCTCATTCCACTTCCAGTGGTGGGGGTCCCCTTTGAAAGAGTGGGTGTGGACATAGTGGGTCCACTTCAACCTCCCACAGCCTCAGGGAATATATACATACTAGTAGTAGTGGATCATGCTACTAGATACCCTGAAGCTATTCCCCTTAGGTCGACTACTGCCCCTGCAGTAGCCAAGGCCCTCATTGGTATCTTTACCAGAGTGGGTTTCCCTAAGGAGGTGGTGTCTGACAGAGGTACCAACTTCATGTCAGCATACCTAAAACACATGTGGAATGAGTGTGGAGTGACTTATAAATTCACTACACCCTATCATCCACAAACTAATGGCTTTGTTGAGAGATTCAACAAGACATTAAAAGGCATGATCATGGGGCTCCCTGAAAAACTCAAAAGGAGATGGGATGTCCTCTTGCCATGTCTGTTTTCGCTTACAGAGAGGTGCCTCAGAAGGGAGTAGGGTTCTCACCCTTTGAACTTCTGTTTGGCCACCCTGTAAGAGGACCACTAGCTCTTGTGAAAGAAGGCTGGGAGAGACCTCTTCATGAGCCTAAACAAGACATAGGCGGTCATTCCTACCTTGGTGGGTGGCGGTCGCCGCCCGCCTGGCGGGAACAGCCAGAAGACCGGTCAAAAGACCGCGGCGGTCATTCTGTCTTTCCCGCTGGGCTGGCGGGCGACCGCCAAAAGGCCGCCCGCCCGCCCAGCGGGAAAGCACCAGCAACGAGGAAGCCGGCTCCGAATGGAGCCGGCGGAGTTGCTGGTGTGCGACGGAGCAGACACTGAAAATCAATGTGGGGCCCTGTCAGGGGGCCCCTGCAGTGCCCATGCCAGTGGCATGGGCACTGCAGGGGCCCCCAGGGGCCCCACGACACCCGTTCCCGCCAGCCAGGTTCTGGCGGTGAAAACCGCCAGAACCAGGCTGGCGGGAAGGGGGTCGGAATTCCCATGGCGGCGCTGCTTGCAGCGCCGCCGTGGAGGATTCACAGGGGCAGCGGGAAGCCGGCGGGAAACCGCCGGCTTCCCTTTTCTGACCGCGGCTTTACCGCCGCGGTCAGAATAGCCCCAGAAGCACCGCCAGCCTGTTGGCGGTGCTTCCTCCGTCCCCTACCCTGGCGGTCTCGGACCGTCAGGGTAGGAATGACCCCCATAGTGGACTATGTACTAGGCCTACGTTCAAGGATGGCAGAGTACATGGAAAAGGCAAGTAAAAACCTTGAGGCCAGCCAACAGCTCCAGAGCTTTTGGTATGACCAAAAGGCTGCAATGGTTGAATTTCAACCAGGGCAGAAAGTCTGGGTTTTGGAGCCTGTGACTCCCAGGGCACTTCAGGACAAATGGAGTGGCCCTTACCCAGTGCTAGAGAAGAAGAGTCAGGTCACCTACCTGGTGGACCTACGCACTAGCAGGAGCCCCAAGAGGGTGATCCATGTGAACCGCCTCAAGCTCTTCCATGATAGGGCTGATGTGAATCTGTTGATGGTAACAGATGAGGACCAGGAAGCTGAGAGTGAACCTCTCCCTGATCTCCTCTCATCAAACCCTAAAGATGGTTCAGTAGATGGAGTGATCTATTCAGACACCCTCTCTGGCCAACAGCAATCTGACTGCAGGAAGGTCCTGCAACAGTTTGCTGAGCTCTTTTCCCTAACCCCTAGTCGGACACACCTGTGTACCCATGATGTGGACACAGGAGACAGCATGCCTGTCAAAAACAAAATATTCAGACAGTCTGACCAAGTTAAGGAAAGCATCAAAGTGGAAGTCCACAAGATGCTGGAATTGGGAGTCATTGAGCACTCTGACAGCCCCTGGGCTAGCCCAGTGGTCTTAGTCCACAAACCTCACACCAAAGATGGAAATAGAGAGATGAGGTTTTGTGTGGACTACAGAGGACTTAATTCTGTCACCAAGACAGATGCCCGTCCCATTCCAAGGGCTGATGAACTGATTGATAAATTAGGTGCTGCCAAATTCTTAAGTACCTTTGACTTAACAGCAGGGTACAGGCAAATCAAAATGGCACCTGGAGCAAAAGAAAAGACAGCATTCTCCACACCTGATGGGCATTATCAGTTTACTGTTATGCCCTTTGGTTTAAAGAATGCCCCTACCACCTTCCAAAGGTTGGTGAATCAAGTCCTTGCTGGCTTGGAGTCCTTTAGTGCAGCTTATCTTGACGATATTGCTGTCTTTAGCTCCAACTGGCAGGATCACCTGGTCCACCTGAAGAAGGTTTTGAAGGCTCTGCAATCTGCAGGCCTCTCTATCAAGGCATCCAAATGCCAGATAGGGCAGGGAACTGTGGTTTACTTGGGACACCTTGTAGGTGGAGGCCAAGTTCAGCCACTCCAGCCTAAGATCCAGACTATTCTGGACTGGGCAGCTCCAAAAACCCAGACTCAAGTCAGGGCATTCCTTGGCTTGACTGGGTATTACAGGAGGTTTGTGAAGGGATATGGATCCATAGTGACAGCCCTCACAGAACTTACCTCCAAGAAAATGCCCAAGAAGGTAAACTGGACTGTAGAATGCCAACAGGCCTTTGACACCCTGAAACAAGCAATGTGCACAGCACCAGTTCTAAAAGCTCCAGATTACTCCAAGTAGTTCATTGTGCAGACAGATGCCTCTGAACATGGGATAGGGGCAGTTTTGTCCCAAACAAATGAAGATGGCCTTGACCAGCCTGTTGCTTTCATTAGCAGGAGGTTACTCCCCAGGGAGCAGCGTTGGAGTGCCATTGAGAGGGATGCCTTTGCTGTGGTTTGGTCCCTGAAGAAGCTGAGACCATACCTCTTTGGTACTCACTTTGTAGTTCAAACTGACCACAGACCTCTCAGATGGCTGATGCAAATGAAAGGTGAAAATCCAAAACTGTTGAGGTGGTCCATCTCCCTACAGGGAATGGACTTTATAGTGGAACACAGACCTGGGACTGCCCATGCCAATGCAGATGGCCTTTCCAGGTTCTTCCACTTAGAAAATGAAGACTCTCTTGGGAAAGGTTAGTCTCATCCTCTTTCGTTTGGGGGGGGGGGTTGTGTAAGGAAATGCCTCCTTGGCATGGTTACCCCCTGACTTTTTGCCTTTGCTGATGCTATGTTTTGATTTGAAAGTGTGCTGAGGCCTGCTAACCAGGCCCCAGCACCAGTGTTCTTTCCCTAACCAGTACTTTTGTTTACACAATTGGTACACCCTGGCATCCAGGTAAGTCCCTTGTAACTGGTACCCCTGGTACCAAGGGCCCTGATGCCAGGGAAGGTCTCTAAGGGCTGCAGCATAACCTATGCCACCCTGGGGACCCCTCACTCAGCACAGACACACTGCTTGCCAGCTTGTGTGTGCTAGTGAGGACAAAACGAGTAAGTCGACATGGCACTCCCCTCAGGGTGCCATGCCAACCTCACACTGCCTATGCAGTATAGATAAGTCACCCCTCTAGCAGGCCTTACAGCCCTAAGGCAGGGTGCACTATACCATAGGTGAGGGCACCAGTGCATGAGCACTGTCCCCCTACAGTGTCTAAGCAAACCATTAGACATTGTAAGTGCAGGGTAGCCATAAGAGTATATGGTCTGGGAGTCTGTCAAACACGAACTCCACAGCACCATAATGGCTACACTGAAAACTGGGAAGTTTGGTATCAAACTTCTCAGCACAATAAATGCACACTGATGCCAGTGCACATTTTATTGTAAAATACACCCCAGAGGGCACTTTAGAGGTGCCCCCTGAAACCTTAACCAACTACCCGTGTAGGCTGACTGGTTTTAGCAGCCTGCCACACTCGAGACATGTTGCTGGCCACATGGGAAGAGTGCCTTTGTCACTCTGTGGCTAGTAACAAAGCCTGCACTGGGTGGAGATGCTTATCACCTCCCCCTTGCAGGAGCTGTAACACCTGGCGATGAGCCTCAAAGGCTCACCCCCTTTGTTACTGCACCACAGGGCATTCCAGCTAGTGGAGTTGCCCGCCCCCTCCGGCCATGGCCCCACTTTTGGCGGCAAGGCCGGAGGAGATCATGAGAAAAACAAGGAGGAGTCACTGACCAGTCAGGACAGCCCCTAAGGCAACCTGAGCAGAAGTGACTCTGACTTTTAGGAATCCTCCATCTTGCAGATGGAGGATCCCCCCAATAGGATTAGGGATGTGCCCCCTTCCCCTCAGGGAGGAGGCACAAAGAGCGTGTACCCACCCTCAGGGCTAGTAGCCATTGGCTACTAACCCCCCAGACCTAAACACGCCCTTAAATTTAGTATTTAAGGGCTCCCCTGAACCTAGGAACTCAGATTCCTGCAACCTAAGAAGAAGAGGACTGCTAAGCTGAAAAACCCTGAAGAGAAGACGGAGACACCAACTGCTTTGGCCCCAGCTCTACCGGCCTGTCTCCCCACTTCTAAAGACACTGCTCCAGCGACACTTTCCCCAGGACCAGCGACTTCTGAATCCTCAGAGGACTGCCCTGCTCTAGAAGGACCAAGAAACTCCAGAGGACAGCGGCTCTGTTCACCCAAGACTGCAACTTTGTTTCCAAAGAAGCAACTTCAAGACAACTGCGTTTCCAGCCGGAAGCGTGAGACTTGCTACTCTGCACCCGACGCCCCCGGCTCGACTTGTGGAGAACCAACACTTCAGGGAGGACTCCCCGGCGACTACGAGACGTGAGTAGCCAGAGTTGCCCCCCTGAGCCCCCACAGCGACGCCTGCAGAGGGAATCCCAAGGCTCCCCCTGACCGCGACTGCCTGACTCCCAGATCCCGACACCTGGAAAAGACCCTGCACCCGCAGCCCCCAGGACCAGAAAGATCGGAACTCCAGTGCAGGAGTGACCCCCAGGAGGCCCTCGCCCTTGCCCAGGTGGTGGCTACCCCGAGGAGCCCCCCCTTGCCTGCCTGCATCGCTGAAGAGACCCCTTGGTCTCCCATTGATTCCAATTGAAAACCCGATGTGTGTTTGCACACTGCACCCGGCCGCCCCGTGCTGCTGAGGGTGTACTTTCTGTGCTAACTTGTGTCCCCCCCGGTGCCCTACAAAACCCCCCTGGTCTGTCCTCCGAAGACGCGGGAACTTACCTGCTGGCAGACTGGAACCGGGGCACCCCCTTCTCCATTGAAGCCTATGCGTTTTGGGCACCACTTTGAACTCTGCACCTGACCAGCCCTGAGCTGCTGGTGTGGTAACTTTGGGGTTGCTCTGAACCCCCAATGGTGGGCTACCTTGGACCCAAACTTGAACCCCGTAGGTGGTTTACTTACCTGCAAGAACTAACAATTACTTACCTCCCCTAGGAACTGTGAAAATTGCACTGTGTCTAGTTTTAAAATAGCTATATGTGTTTTATTTGAAAAGTATATATGCTATTGTGATTATTCAAAGTTCCTAAAGTACTTACCTGCAATACCTTTCATTCAAAGTATTACATGTAAAATTTGAACCTGTGGTTCTTATAATAAACTAAGAAAATATATTTTTCTATACAAAAACCTATTGGCCTGGAATTGTCTCTGAGTGTGTGTTCCTCATTTATTGCCTGTGTGTGTACAACAAATGCTTAACACTACTCCTTTGATAAGCCTACTGCTCGACCACACTACTACAAAATAGAGCATTAGTATTATCTCTTTTTGCCACTATCTTACCTCTAAGGGGAACCCTTGGACTCTGTGCATACTATTCCTTACTTTGAAATAGTGCATACAGAGACAACTTCCTACGATAATCTTCTTGGTTCCAGAACATACCGTGGGCTTCCGTCTGGTTTTGGGTTTGAAAGCTCTGAACAAATTTGTTAGCCATGTCCCCTTCAAGTTGGAGACTTTGGAGAGGATCATTCCATTGGTGCTTCAGGGTCATTTTCTTTGACCCTGGATCTTCAGGATGCTTACTACCATGTTCCGGTGCATCCCTCATCTCAATAATTTCTCAGGTTCTGTCTCAAGGGGTGTCATTACCAGTTCAGAGTCCTTCCGTTTGGCCTCCTGTCTGCCCCATGAGTGTTCATGAACGTGGTTGCTCCCCTGGTAGCCTCTTTAATTCTCCAAGGGGTGCTCTTGTACCCTTAACTCGACGACTGGTTGACTCATGTTCCCTCCCCAGCCCAGCTTGTGCAGGACCGTCAGTTGGTTTGTTCCACTCTGCAGAGACATGGGTTTCTCCTAAACTGGGACAAATGCCATCTGCCTCCATCTCGGGATCTGACATCTGACATATTGGGGCACACTTTCACATGGATCTCAACCGGGTGTTTCTTCCAGTAGCCAGATTCCATGTCTTGCAGTCTCTAGCTCTGGAGTTCCTGTCGCGGGGGTCTGCTCCTGTGCAGCTGTGGCTTTGGTTGTTGGGTCTCATGGCTGTGGCAGTGTTTACTGTTCCTTGGGTTCGTTTCATCTCCGTCCTTTGTGGGTTCAACTGCTCTCCTGTTGGGTTCCTCAGTCAGTTGCACCAGTACCAGCAAGAGGTGCCTGTCTCCCTGGGGGTTCACAAGGATCTGCAATGGTGGGCATTGGACTCCAATCTGGAAAAAGGGGTTCCTTTGCAGCCGGCTCCTCCGTTGGTTTAGACTACAGATGCCAGTACTTTGGGGTGGGGGCAACCCTGGGCGACAACTCTCTTCAGGCCCGCTGGTCTCCTCAAGAGGGGAGGCATTACTCCAATTGGAGAGAGCTCATGGCTGTGTCCCGGGCCTGTATGGGGTTTTATCATTCTCTCATTGGTCACAACTTGGTGGTTCCATCTGACAACATGGTCACTGTGTCCTACCTCAACAACCAGGGTGGAATTCGGTCCAAGTCTCTCAATCTGGTAGCGCAGCAATTGTTTCACTGGGGCGAATGCTACCTTCAGTCCCTGGTTGCTGTACATGTGCGTGGGGTGGACAATGTGGTGGCAGACTCCCTCAGAAGGTGTTGTCCCCCTTTGCAGGAGATTTCTCTTTCCAGGGAAGCATTTCTCATGGTGTGCGAGAAGTTTGGTGTAACCTACCTTGACCTCTTTGCTTCCCGGCTCACTGCTCAGGTTCCTCTGTTCTGCTCTCGGGGTCGTCAGCCAGGGGCATGGGGAGTGGATGCATTGACGGTCCCCTGACCAGACCGACTGTTGTATGTTTTCCCGCCTACCCCCCTCATTCCCAGGTTTCTGGATCGATTGCTGAGGGAGGACAGGTGTGTGATTCTGGTGGTCCCTTTTTGGCCTCAGAGGTCTTGGTTCCTGGTTGTCCGGTTGTTGTCAGTTCAGGGTGCATTGTTTCTTCCTCTGTTTCCCTCCCCTCTCCGTTCCGTTCCTCTTCTACCTCTCTGGAAGCTTTGGCTATCGGTCTGGAAGTTGAAAGGCAAGGGTTGCAGCACAGGGGCATTCCCAGGCATTTAGGGTGGCCATTCAGCAGTCACGTAAGCCATCTACTTTGAAACCCCATGCTAGGCATTGGAGTAATTTTGAGAAATGGTGTTCTCCCCTTGGGTTTTCTCAATTGGATTGTTCCTTACCGACTGTTCTTCAGTTCTTGTGGGAAGGTTTTTAGAAACGCCTGGCTGTCTCTACCTTGTGGGCTCAGTGGGCGGCTATTAAGACTTTTCGTGCTCCATGGAGTAATCTAGCAGATTTGGAGGATTTGGTTTCTCGTCCGTTGAAGGGTTTTTCTCTTTTCCGTCCTCGGGTGAAGCCTCTTTTTTCTTTATAGGCATTACCTCTGGTGCTTTGTTCTTTGGTCTCTTCCCCATTTGAGCCTTTGGAAGTCACGGATCTTAAGTTTTGACTTTCAAGGTAGTGTTTATGGTTGCTATCACCTCGGCTAGGCAAACTGGGAAATTGGGTGCTTTGATGGCTCAGGAACTTTTTTTGTCTTTTTCCGAGGATGGGGTTGTGTTGTATCTGGATTCGGCCTTTGTTCCAAAGATGGCCTTTCAGTTTCATTGTTCTCAGGAGATTGTCCTCCCTTCCTTGCAGGTGGGGTCTCTTGGGGAAGGGGATCTGGATTGGCCTTTGCTGGATGTTCGTAGAGCTCTTTTGGTCTATCTTGAGCGGACTTGATCTTTTCGCAAATCTGATTCTCTTTTTCTTTCCTTCGGTTCCTCTTCTATGGGGGAGGAGTCCTCCCTTTCTATTGGCTGGTGGCTGAAGCAGGCTATTGAACTAGCTACTTCTTTGGGATGGTGTTCCTCCTCCTGGAGGTGTACAGGGTCGCTCTACCAGAGGTATGGCCGCCTCTTGGGCGGAAATAAAGAGGAGCTCTATCTCTGAGATTTGTCGGGCGGCAACTTGGGCTGTTGCTAATACCTTTGTTTCCCACTATCGTCTTCAGAATGTATTGGGGATGACCTTAATTTTGGGTTGGGAGTTCTTCAGGCAGTTTGCTCCTGACTGCTGTTTTCATTAAATCACTCTTAGTATGTACCTGTTTGTTTGCCTCTGTGGTTCTTTGTTATATTTTGGTGTTTTTTTCTCTCAGGCTGTTCTGTTTTCGGCTTGGGTATTCTCCATGTAGTAATGAAGGGGACGAGGACGGTGGGACCTGGGGGTAATGAAGAGGTGGGACCTGGGGGTAATGAAGATTACTGGTAAGTAACCAGACATTATACTTCCAAACATCCAGGCTAGAGACGGGGAAACTTTTTTTTTCCAAAAGTCTCGGGCTCACAAGCCAATGTAAGTAGCAGCCTAACCTTCCTGTGGCTTTGCGGGAATGTGTTGTGTTTCATTCTGTGCTAGGGGAACCCTGGCAGCTCTACAAAGGAACATCACTGTTTCGCAAACTGCCCTTGTGTTTTTTTTGTGCTTGCAAATACTCAGACGCTGTGTGCTTATGACAATGAATTACTTGTCTGAGGTGTCCGATTTCGGTTTCGTCTTGGACTCGGTGATTGTAGGATTTTTGCCGCAACCAAGAGGGTGCTGTGGAACAAATGTTTCAGATGACAGAACTACTTTTTTAAAACTTGCATACCAAAACAGCAAATTGCAGCGAGCCTTACCTTCCTTCAAAAAAGCACAGAAGAAGTGTTGGAGGAAATTTACGATCTCTAAAGAGAATCTAATGTGAATCCCACTAGCACCCCCGCCTCCTCCTTTTGGAACCGGACTCCTCGCCCTACATCAACTCACTCTTAAGCTCCCAACCAGCTCACTTTAACTTAAACCCTGATGATTTATACTGTGTTTCCATCCCATTCCTGCAGGTGCTGCAGGGGGGACTCGGTGACTTGTTGGCACGTTGCAAACTCAGTAATTAATTCATTAGCAAATAAAATAGCGCCCCCCATAGAATGAATTGGCACTTTGTGATTAAACTCCAGGGCTATAGAGTACTCGTTGTATTAACCTCGGTAGGATAAAGCGCTGGGATGGTGCTGCGGGGATGCGAAGATATAATTGATGCTGTTTTCTGCGCTTCTTTCTGACGCCTTCGGCGCGTATATCACCTTGAAAAATCTCCGAGTTCATACTAATGGAGCTCACATGGGGAATTGGTTTTTACCATTTGACGAATGTTTTTTATGTTTATACTTTTTAATATGCGTTGCATTACAAATTGTGACTTTATTTCTGATGTCCTAGTGTTACGATTATGTAAAACTATCCCGGAAATGAAAGAGTAGCACTTTTGGCAGCCCCCCGCCCCCCCCCCGGTTTCAGCCGAGGGTAGCTCCTCAATAATGAATAACTAGTGCATGTTAATCCTCGGTGCCCCCAGGGACCTTTATCTGCCTAAACCCTGCCCCTCCTCCCCTGAGCCTGCTAGGGGACGACAGGAGAGTCAAGAGAGAACGTATGCGGTGATCACGTCACTGCATAGAATGAATACTTATTTTTACAGTAAATACTCCACCTGGAAATGCCGCTGTTCAGAGGGTGCTATTGCGTCGGGGCCTGATCCGATGCACAAGCAGACAGAGGGGCGTAACACTGGCCCTGCAGCGCGGGGTTGGGGGCGAAGGGTTATGGGGGTAGGGAAGAAGTACCCTTAGAGGAGCACCCCCAAGTCCTTCAGGGGTGCCCATTCAGGCCAAGGTCAATGAATATCTGTGAGATATGGGAGACTCGGCTTCCCTCCTTATATTCTGCAGGGGGCGCCATCATTTTGTGTAACGCCACTGGACAGTATCTTCAGAGCTTGGTCTGCCCACACAGTCTCCTTTGTCGCTCTGGTTGTTTAGTGACAGGACACGTGTGTTGGTGTTGTGCTGCGCTACAAACACTCCCTGGAAGGAGTCCCAGTTTCAGCAACAGCTCCCCCGCCCTCTCCGGCTGGTGTTGCAAGTCTGCGGATCTTCAAAAGCTACTCAGGAATGTTAGGCAAGGTGTCTGGAACAAGAGGTTATTCATCACATGCCCAGTGTTTTATGTAGGATTTACATATAGCGCCTAGGCCCACAAGGGACTTCAAGGCGCATACAGAGATGATCAGAACGAAGTGAGATTCAACGTGATACAAACAGGTGGGTTTTTACTCGTATATCATAATAATAGTCGGTTTACAACGCGCGTATTCGCCTAAAAGGGCAGTTCTTGGCACTGATAACAGAGGCTCATTGTTGAAAAGCTGAGTGGACTTCAACATGTGACCACAAGTTTAGACATGGGCCTCTGGAGTGGATACATTTGTCCACCGAGCCACAGACGCTCAAAAGGATTCCCAACGGCTAGGTATTTTGTTTTGCTGTGTGTGAAGTGTTGGTGCCATTTTAAATGAAGAAAAAATCTTGGTGTGGAAACAAACACCTTTGAGCTCCTCTGGAGTTGGCCATACTTACTAAGCACTCTCTCACTCGGGGAAACATTGGTCTTGTGAAAAAAACGTGTTAGGGTCTGGCGTTAACTTTTGACTTTACTGAAATTATATTTATAATAATATACTGAATTTATAAGGGCTTTCAGCCAGCCCCCTTCATCCACTGCTCTGTTATTGTGCCATTCACGTTTTTCTTCTGCCTACTGCAGCATACAGGATGGGGTATTGGGTCTGCTCACTTCAGCCACTGGTTAACATCACTGTCATTGAGGCATTCTGCCCTTCCACAAGGAGCTCATCCACATGCAAAGTATTTTGCATGTGATCATACAATACCCATCCTCCATTTATTCTGGGCATAGATCCGGAAACATAGGGTTCCTGAAGGGATCCTTCTATCAATTATGAAAAATCCTTAATTACCGTATGCCTTTATCAAGGCATAGCATTCTCCCAATGCAAAAATGTCGCTGCACAGTAGTAAAGGATGGTCCTGCATTCCTTAAATAACACAAGAATTGAAGGCAATAAAATAAGTCATAAACAACAAAAATAGGACAACAATTAAAAATTCATGTCCAATTCATACCGGCTCACCATCTTAACCTGAACCACGAATGACAAATGAGATTAAATTATTAATGGAAATTCCCAATGCCAGAGTGTTTAGCGGAGGGAGGGAGAGAGCGGGATTGGTACAAAGAGAGGTTACTGAATGTGTAGGTTGTATAAAAAAGAAGGTTTGCTTCGAGTTTGAGACTTTTCCACTCTGAGGAGCTCCAGCAAGGCAGTAGATAGTGTACAACTTCTGTGAAATCCTCCAGAGATATCTGACATGGCCACCAAATAGCTGGGGGATGCAGCGTTACTGCTAAACCTGTCAGATATCCGGTTTGAGCAATATTCAAGATGCAAAAAGATCACTGGAGTGAGGCAAGACGCGTGGGCGCTCGAAATCTTCAGTCGATTTTACAAGCCCTCTCAACTAATCTGGAGGCAGAATGGAAATCTAATTTTAAACTCGATGGCACACAATAGACTGATTTACCTGTTTGGGAACACCAACTAGCTGGCTATCGCCCCCAGTAGTATGAGGAAAAAGCAACTATCGATTGAAATGTATTCTCAGGTCAGGCAAGTCTCTCTTAATTTGACAGAAAGAGATAACTGATATTGATCGAGGTGTGCATCATTAGGCACATGCCCACAATGAAAGCCAAAGGTAAGGCAGTAAGAAGTGCGGTGGTACATTATGGCCAAGGCTGAGCCTTCCATAAGGGAGCCATATAGTGATGGGGGCCAATAATAATAACAAAATGCTATTTTTCACTGAAAAATGTAGCAAATGTACCACGTTCCTGATTAAGATCTTGCCAAGCTGCAGCGATAATTGCCTAATTGCAATAAACAACCTTTTTTGCAATGGAAAGGGGACCCCCAATAGCATACTGTAATATTGCCTGGTGCTCCAAAAATATTTGCATCGGAGCTGGCTATAGGGCCTGGGGAAGGGCCAGAAGAGTAGTACCATGTATGTATAGACAGAAGTCTTGACTCTGAGAATGGTAGCCATTGGAAGCAAAAATGCAAAACCGTAGTCTTGTGTTAAACTTAACACAGGAAGAGGCCATCCAAGAGTCAAGAGCTGTTGACTGGAAATGCTAAATCCTGTAACTCGATTTCCCACTGGTTTCATGTGGAAAATGAAAACAACTGACATTAGGGGCCCTGAGACACCCCTATTTTTCATTGGCAGGGGGACGTCTAAACCATTCTAGAACCTTGCCCCACAAACACACATGTGAGGACAGACACAACAGAAGAACCTCATGGGCCAGTCTGTCGAACACTCCACTGAGGGCCAGCAACAAGAGCAAACAGACACCCATCAACAGTAACATAAAGAAGACTGTCCACCATCTGGAGAGTGATACCCTCCGTTGTGTGACTTGGCCAGAATCCAGACTATTTTGACAAAAGATCCCAGTATGTACTTGGGCTGCAAAGAAACCAATTTCTCAATAATCTTACCAGGAAATGGCAAACACATTTCACATTACAGGGATAGACAGGCTCACACAAGTTTTTTGGCCTAGTGTGTCCGGAATGCAGTTTTGTTCACTTGCTTACAAGGTGCCACATTATGGGTGCGTGGCTCACGCCTGTAGATATGTCTCTGCCCAACTAAATGGGGTAAAGCTATTTACTGATCACTTGGAACCTGGGGATTCTTTCCAAAGACCGAATTAAAAACAAATGGAGTCCTTCAGTGGGCAACTAATAACTAGAAATCTTACCACAGTTATCATATAGTCCATGAGATTCACCAGGAGCGATGATGGGGTTACAGATGACACGGCGACCTTGGAGCATGTTGCTGCTTAGTTTCCTATGGCGCCAGGAACCAGATGTTCTTTCAGAAAGTCAAAGTCAACACTAGCATGTAGCAGAGACCCTTGGCAATTTGGACATATTATGTGTTGCATCTTCACTAGCACAGCGCCAAACATATACCAGTGGTCTTCAAATACAGAGGGCAGCTACCATCTAAAGCTCTTGAACACTAAGATATTTGGAGTGACAGCCCAAGAATGGCAGCTACCGTGTTACCAATCTCTATGAATTCATACGTCAACAAGATGCATAAGGCTACTGGGATTTGCATGCGGCATGCTGGTCCTTTCCTAACAATTAGTCATTTGGTTTTATGTTTGATTGCCAAATGCCCCTTTGTGATTTAACAATTGTTACTGCTGAGAGTATCTACGAACTGTTGAACATCACCTATTTTTGGCTTTGGTCTGAGATATTACATATGTGGCTAATACCTTCCCAGATTTGGGAAACACTGCGTCACCAACCAAGGTTGAGTGCTCTAGTTTGGCCTACAGTAGTGGGAAAACTCAACCCTGGTGACGAAAAGATCCTGTCCATTTGGAGTGGTGCAGAAATCAGACCTGCCTTTGTACGCTTTGTGGTTTTCTGCTGTGCTTCTTGGTTGTGACGGGTGATTGTTGTTCACTTTTTCCTGCTACTTACAGTGTTGCATTTAACACTGTGTGCCTTATGTACTGCTTCTTGTAGTTGTCTCTACGGGATTCAAGCTTTTTGTGTTTCTTGTTGTGTTCACTTATTCACTTTCCTAGGTAGTGCTTAACTTATGAAATTTCGCAATGAAGTCTCATTTCATGTATTACTGCAACTTAGAGTGAATTTATGTCCACATGCAATCACAATCCTCTATGCATACCGAGCCTACTGGCTCTTCATCAGGCAAATGTGATAAATGTGTGATATATAGGTACATGCCTACCTAGATGAAACAAAATAAACATTACTGTGACCATTACTCTTCAAACTGACATTGTTCCTTCTTTTTCCTCTTCATCGTTTAGGGAAGATGTTGGAGCCATTCACGTTGGGCTTTACATACATGGACAAAGCCTTTGCATTCACTTTATGTTTAGCTTTTGTGCCCCTGTACCAAGTGGATATGAGTTTGTTGTAGTGCAATACCCAAGTTGCCACTCAACCGGTTTCATTTCAGTCTTATTTGGAGTCTTGCTTTTTGCAGATATTCCTTCCAAAGCGTCCTCTATTTGCAGCAACCAGCCATGCAAGCGTTCCTTAACCTTCTCAGGTCCAGCCGCACCTTCATTGATATGCTGGGCTCATACAGGATAAGGCATAGTAGTCTTGATGATCAGTGTCCCTATATGATCTGAACCCATAGCTTGTCTTCTGGGTTCACGAAGTATCAGGTGCTTATCAACTCCCTGAGTTGCACATAAAATGAGTAAAGCTCATTATGTCACCTGGAGCAGAGAGTAAGTGATCATAGTGTTTTATGAAGGGACGGTTGTGCATCCACCAACACAGTATTGTATATATATTGTCTTCACCCTTCTGGGGCTGTACCTAGAAGACCTTGTGAGCCTCCTTAACGGTGAGATGAAGTAGAAGGAGTACCCTGATCGCTGAATTCGTGGTGTCCTTGAAGGAGTTTATCAACCTGGACCACAATATCTTCCATGGGCCAGAGCAGACGGCATTGTATATGGGTCATGCAGCGGCACAGGAGAGCTGCACAAGTGCAGGAACCTCCTTTGATTTACCCACTCACTAAGCACATCATGGCTGGTGTGTGATGCATACCTACAAGTATAGCAAACCCCATATGAACAAACTAATTTCACTTGGAAAAGAAAGTTGTGTGAATGACAGTAACAAGAAGTCATTGAACGTGACATAAATTTCCCCTTGGGTGAAAACGATATAGTACAGCAAGTGATTGTGAAGTTACAGTGAAAAGTCCTGCTGAAGTGCAGGCAGGTAAGGATATCCACTCATCTCAAGTTTAGCGTGATATGCGGCTTAGTGGCTAAGATGTCAACAGTGGAAACAAGATTGTTGTTCTAATCCCGCTTCCCAACTCCACCGAATCGTCTGACACTGATGAAATGGCTCTATCTCCTTGGACCCCAATTTCCTTTACTGCCATCATTGTGAGCGCCTGCAACCCGGGTAAATACAACCCTTAACTGATATGTAAATAATCTTCATGGAAACTGGACGCTTAAAATCAATATGTGACTGTCCCAGCCAACCAGGATGTATCCAGATGGCAGCCGTTTTCCTTATCTTTGGTCCCGAGGGTCACTCCTGATCTCTTCTTAATGGATAATCTTTCCACCCTAAGGAGCGAGCTTTTCGACGTCCAGACAGTATTGATTTCAATTGTTCATTTTACAGACCACGTGGCATCTTAGCCTAGCACCCTGGGAATGACTGATAAACTGAATGTACGATCGTTGCTTTCCTGGCTTATCTCTCTACATGACAAACAAAGCCAAGCTCTCTTACCCATTAAAGCATCAATGCATTGCAAAGGAAGATTAACCCAGGAATGAGGTATTACTATAAGCTTAATAACTTGCCAAGAACCTTTTGGGTGTTAACTCTCAAGGGGTAGTGATAGGTACACCAAGTGAAAGCTTACTTCTGGACGATGATGTGGGTTTGGAGATTGAAATATAAATAAAGCATGCATGGATTGCAATAACTTGGATGTCCAGGCAATTACATTTATGAAAATTATAAGACTTTCATTCACTGTAAGATCCAGTAGAATAGAAAAATGAATATAGCCATACAGTTGTGATTTCCTACCCAACTTAGATGCAAGGGGAATGTAACTGCTCAGCAGGTGCCAGCAGGCAAAATGCAAGCTAGCAGGACACCGCTGCGAATTGGGCTGAGTGCAGTGCTTATTAATTTGTGCTTGTTGCTTCCGGTGCTGAGCACCAGCACTTATTTTTCAGGGCCAGGGCTTATTCTTCTGCCTCAAGCATTTGCTGCAACCAGAAGACACACATGGGAAAGACGAAGGAAGGAAAAACGAAAAAGTATCACTAAGGGAGAATGCAGAAAGCTGCAAGAGTGAGATGAAAGGGCAGGAAGTGGCATTATATGGATTGAAGAGGCCCGAGATGGCTTTAGGATTACTCTACCTCAGTATTCCGTGTTTGCACATCTAACTGCAGCAGCCGCGTGTTTAAGAGGAGGACTTTGGGCACCGGCACCTTTGTATTTACAAATTAAACACTGGCTTAGTGTTAGGAGGCTTAATGGGGCGTCCACCCTGTGTAACCAAGGAGAGCAAATAGGTATTTTGCAGTTTTAGGCCCTCATTATGAGTTTGGGGGGCGACGGAGGCTGCCTGCCAAACTCAAACCGCTGAGAGACTGCCTGTGCGGTCCAAACACCGCCGGCACTATTTGAAGTTTACTGCAGGGCCGGTGGGTGGAAACAGCATTTCCACCTGCCGGCCCTCCGGGGAACAGGGCCTTAACATTGCAGCCGGCTTGTAACTGAGCCAGCGGCATTGTGGCAGTACAGCGGGTGCAGCAGCACCTGTAGCGCATTACACTGCCCCTAATTCGAGCAGTGGAATGCGCAACGGGCTGTGCCTGGTGGCCCCTGCACTGCCCATGCTAACTGCATGGGCAGTGCAGGGGCCCCCATTCCGCCAGCCTTTCCATGGCAGTGGAACCACTATGAAAAGGCTTGTGGTATGGGGCCTCGTAATCCAGAGAGCCCTGGTGGTTTAAAATTGCCGGGACTGCCAAGCTGCCGGCTGCCGGCAACATGACGGTGTTGGCGGTCCGACTGTGGTGGCTCCACCACGGTCGTAATGTGGCGGTTGGACCATCACAACCACAGTGGTCCAACCGCCACTGTGAGTCTGGCAGTCTCAAGACCGCCAGACTCATAATGAGGGCCATAGTGTTAGTGATAAATAAATCACAGTCAGATCTCACCAGCTTAACGGTGGATGGAGTTGGTATGGATCAGAGATGTGGCTGGCTCAAAAGTATGTGGTCTTTTGGGAACCATAAAGTCACTGTCTTGGAATACAAAGAGGACTGGGGTCTTATAATTGGCTGTTGAGACCCTTGCATACCTTGGTGAAGGTACCCCAAAGTGGGAGTGCTGAGGTTCCACCAATGGAGAGTCACACACAAGTGAAAAAAGAGCCCTTCAGACAACCTGTGATTTAGAAGCTCTTTACCCCTACCTCTCACTCATGGTAACTGAATATCAACATTGATAATTTTTTTCTTTGGAAGACATAGAAAGAAGGGTAAGAGTCCTGTTCTTGTTGCTGTTTGATCTTTGGATCAAGCTAGTCAGTGATGGCAATATTCAGGTCCTGGGCAGACTTTTCTCCAAATTAGCAGTCCTCATGACAACATTCCCAGCTGCTCGGCCATGCAGCTCTTAATCAGATTAGGACAGGGTCTCAACATACAGGGCAACATATCACCTTCTCCGTTAGGCCGCAGGTTTTTGTCCTCAGCCCTTGAGTTTGGCTCAAACTGTATGGGAAGAAAGGCAGTAATTCTGTCAAAGTCAAATGCTTGCTGAGGACTGATGCTCTGCTTGAAGTCAAAGTTGAACTAGATTCAAAGAAGCCTATAGTCACAAAAGCCAGCTACTCAGAACTGAGAAAGCACCAGATATTTTGGGGGCCCCAAACAATTAACTATTCATCTTTCTTCAGGTACAGTGGCACAGCAATTCCCTTCCGGTGAGGTGCTACAATGACATGACCATAAGCTTAAACTTTGAAACAGGGGTGGTTCCTCCATATGAGCATAGGGGCGTTGACCCCCAGTATGGCACTACATTCCTGACTCTTTCTTTTAAAATAAAAAACAAATCCAAATTAAAATACTATACCAGTACAACGAGATTCATTGCTTCCTAAATGGGGGCGGGGCTACTACGGAGCTGTTTCTCCCAGCAGTAGGCATGATTGACTGGGGCAACCAGTTGAGGCTGCATGTCAGTTTGGCCGATATTTGTCTCTGGTAAACCTTACTTGCGCATTTTAGGCTTCCACAGTCAGGACTGTCATGGAGCTAAAGAAGCAGAGAGGCAGGCCCATCGTCTTGGATGGAGCCTTGTGTTCTCCTGTCTCGGCCAATCCTGTTACTGCTTTTAAGCTGTTTACTATTATAGACAGCATAACAGTAGTGCTTGGATTGGAGGAGGCGAGGCACTTAGATCTCACGGGCCCTGCATGCACTCTGTTGCAGCCTGGCAGAGAGGGATGGTGTTATTTTGATAGCTTCGGTCTTCGCGTGTGTAACATTTTGAAGAAAAATATGGTGGAGATAAGATTAATTTTTATTTCCAGAGGACAGCAGTTACATCACAAACACCTCCCTCCTCCCCCGTCCTACCCTAATTGAGACCGACTTGTGTATGTACAGAAGGAAAACACAACAGTGCGCCTTAACAAAGGCAGTGTGTTGAGGCACACACAAGAAGAGGCACAACATGGCACAGTTTGTGAAATCATTGCATACAATTTGTGACACGTCTCTGAATGTGTGTCTGTTTATTGAATCTGCGCGTTTCTAAATAACATACACGTGGCCAAAAGAGGTCTTCCCAGTCCTCCACTCGTTTATGCAGCCTGCTTTGCTCTAAACAAAGAGCTTACTTACTTTGCACCTGTTGGGCAGAGACTGACACATAAACGTGCTGGTGTATACGTCTGCGACTTGCAAATATTTAGCAGTCAATCTAACAAAAAAAATCATACAGAGGTTTTGTGCTTCACTGCAAACTACAGAGAGCATTAATAAAATGTAAACAAAAACAAAAACGAAAACAAAAAAAACGTGAAATGTTGTAAGGCCACAGATCGGACAGCCCGTGCTCAGATAGGTTTCATTTTGTCTAATTTAGGACAGAGTCGGCTGCCGCAAATGTCAGGGAGGGGGGACGTGGGGGACGAGGAGGACGGGAAAAAAAAAAGAAAAAAAAGAAATAAACGTACCTTTTTCACCATTCCTGACACCTCGCTCCTCTTCTGGTGTCCCAGCATTCACTGGGACACCAGCCCAGGCTCCCGAGTAATCCTGGCACTGCTTTCATGCCAAATATAGCATGAAAGCAGCCTCAGGATTAGGCTCAGCGGCAGTGATTGCCGCTCAGACACAGCCTTGGGATCTGTGCAGTTTCTCCAGCCCAGCTATTAAACACAGCCAGACTGGAAAAACCCAAGTGCTCATGTGTGTTTGGCCAGCCTGAGATGGCCGGCCAAACAGACATGCGCACTTAGGTGCACTCTACCCTCCACCCTACTCCCACCTCTCATGGCTCAGCCCTGCCCCTCCCTGTACTGCTGGCTGAGGCAGCAGTTGAAAAATAAAACAATAGTTTAACTACGGTTTCATTTTTCACCACCTGCCTCTTAGCCAGGGGGGCAACGCTTCTCCGCCATTGCAGAAGAGTCACCCCTGATTTAGGGTCAGTGTACATAGTACTCACACATGTGTGCTTCTACACATACCCAGTCTACCCTTAATAAGATATGCATATTTTTTTCTCAAACTCACTTCTGAAACATTCAATGTGCCCCACAATGCACCTGTGGCATGGCCAGCCTGAATGTGCAGGTGGCTATTTGTGGATCTACATTTCTGCACACTTTTCACTTTACTTTGTCCTTTCGTTGCTACACAGACCCACAGCATATTAGGGCTCCCTGAACAGGTGTTTTATCACTCTAGCAAAATGAAAACCAGAAAAAAACGTCATTTCGATTTCTCCCACGCAGGAAAGGTCAGTGAGACACCCGTTAGCGGTAATAAATGCAGTTTATCTGTGAAGCTTAACTCTTTTATAATTCACACAAGGACCCTAGAACACTCCTTCCCAGTCCGGGCTTTCCTTTTACAAAGCAATCTAAACAGGTTCGTTTGTCCAACTGTTTTATTTAAAGGATTGGTGGTCTCCTACTCCTAGAATGCCCTGATTGTGAAATAAAAGCGGTGGACTGAAATCATTACTGTATCATAAGACCTTCTTAAAGTTGATTCAAAGAATCATACAAAAGGAACTAAAATTGCAGTTTACTTGTCATTAGTTCTTGGATCCTGAGAGTAAGGAACAAATAAGGTTGGATTATTTTTTATTTTATTTTACCTATTATTCATTTTTGATTCATAATCATTGATTGGTTCAGTAGCTTATGCGGACCAATTATACAGTGCTTTGTGACTGAATTAATTGCAAAATGTTTTGTTATTGGTAAATCATTTTGTCTCTAACAGGTATTATAAATAATTTCACTCTGAATTCCAAATTCCTTTATTTCATTACAGCTCATTTAATGTTAACAGTGTCAGTTTGATGACCGAATTTTAAGTACCATGTTTCCTGTAACAATCTGGTGTAAACATTTATTTAATGTAATGGGAGGGCAACCATATTCTCTTCATTCAAATTGTTTAAATTTTATTGCTAACTTTACTCCTTTTGTAATACCCTTTTATGCAGCACATCGCAAAGAGACGTTCTTTCCATTTGCACAGTCTTACACATTGATTAAATCTGTGCACAAAATATGTTGAGATGGATTTCAGATGTACACATCTGCAGCCAAAGTGTGCAATTTAATCTACTGTCATTCATTTTGCAGTGTGTCTTTTTGTCATGTCTCTGACAGATGAAGATGCTTGGTGTTTGAATTTGGACATGAACGTTGATATACATCAAACTGACCTCCCTGCAATCATATCTCCTATGGCAACACAGTGCAGTGTTGTAGGAGTGTATGGAAGGTGTGCATCACATTGGCTGAGCATTATCAGTTGGTTAAGATAACGCGTTCCTGATTGAGACAATAGGCACAATGAAAATATGTAGTGGCACATGACATGGGTGCACTCTTTGAAGTTTTTTAATATTTCCATGGAACACCTTAAGAATTGCCTTATGAACCTTATCATTTTTCAATCAAATGCTTTACCAATGTTTTCTTTAAATGTCCCTTTTGGGCATCTAATTTTCCAAATTTCTAAGGTGTGAACACCTCCTATGATAATGTTGCTCAGATATTTCACCTGTTTCATATGTCAAACTCATCACCAACTTTTACGCCCGCCACTTTCAAAACTCACCAGCCACCACTGCTTTGAACAATGTTGCTTTTAACAAGACCAGGTTTATCCAGTGAGGTGAGTTTCAAGTATTCTTCCCCGTTCCATTTGGTTTTGTTGATCCAGGCCATACACAAAACAACCTTTCTACAAAGTCCTCAGCAGGAGAGGAGTGAGAAGCACAGGAAGATATGGGGACCAGCTGTCTAACGAGGCATCCTACCCACTTAGACTTTTGCCCATGACTATCAATCAACAACCAGTAAGAATTGGCTGTGTCATGGCCTGGACATGTGGCTGGCTACTTCACTGTGGGCCACCCAACGTCTGGCACAGTTGAGAACTGTACTCTATTGTCGTGTAACTTGTTTGAAAATAAGTAGTGCACCTGCCAGAGGGCTTGTGATGCAAGTCGCCTATGCAGGAAAACGTTGTGAGTCAGGAATGTTGATATAAAGAACAGAGAGACCCAGGGCTGCAATACAAGGAACATTTCACTGGGCACTCTTCCAGTGTTCTATAAAAATCCTGTACCACTATCCTCTAGGCTTTCGGATCTTTCTCTGTGGAATAAAGTCATAGTAAAAAGTTAATCTCCCAAAAGGCAATTGAAGGGTTTGTGAACGTTGTACACATTATCTGAAACACAATTTGACTGATGGCGTGGTACATAGATGAAACGAAGAGCCTGCTCAGGAAGTTTGCCTGAGGATAATCTATTCCTAATACCACGGATGCTCTAGGAGAGAGGTTTCATTTGTCATTTCAAAAGTGTTTATGGCCACACCACCAGCGTCCAGACCTGGGTTTCCCTTCTACAACAGTAAGTATAATGTCACTAACATGCATACAAATGACACTATAATAAGTTGTTATAAAACATTTTGGCTGGGGAGGCTAAACAAATGAAAAATCAAAGGAGAAAGTACTGATCCTCATGGAAGCCATCAAGTCAAAGGCAGGGCTAGAGACTCAAAATCACCAAGTGTAACCTCTGACTTCCCTAAGAAAGAATCTAATAGCCTTGAGCCTGGACACCCAGTTCAAACACTCCAAAGGAACACTGTGACTGACCTTATCAAAGACGGAAGAGGAGATAGAATACCATTGCTGCTAGCAGTCTATGTCCCTACCACCCAATACATTTTTCTGATGTCTATAACAATGGTTTATGTTCCCTGGTTGGGACAATCTGAAACTCAGACAGCAGATTATAACAGTCAGCATGAGTCTGCAATTCCACTGTAACCTGTATATCCCTACTTTCCTCTACCAAATGGAAGGTGAAAACATAACAACATTTCCAGAAAACAAGGGATCGAGCCCAAGCTTTATTAAGTAGTAAGACTGCTGCCTCTTCAAAAACCTCCATGTAGGAACTTCCCTGCAGAGGCACATTATAATGATAGGTCTTCGGCCAAAAGGTTACTGTCAGAGTAATGTAACAAGAGCCAAAGCTCTAATAGCCAGCACTTGGAACTGTCACTGATAATTGAGAAAAGGCTGAAAATTAGTTCAAACATAGCGACTGCTCCTTTATATGAGACTCAATCACGCTGGCTTGAACAATCACCACCATGGGAGTAAGGGGTTTAATGAAAACATATGGACCAAATGTGATCATAAAGAAAGAGCTCTAAATTGTAACTGTCTATCCCAGGCTGTGTGGCACTTATGTTCTACAAGGATCAATATATCAGAGTAAGCATTGTACAGGTAAATTGCGCTAAAAAAAAATCCTGGCCTGGGAATATGATTGGTGAATGCCCTGAACAGATCAGTTCTAGAAATGTGCATTGTTGAGGTTAACTGCAGGTCAAAAGTTACCAGAGAATTTCAGCATTATGAACAGGATAGAGAGGCCTCTAAACTATCACTTATATTTAAGGCCTGTAATAACACTCTTCACAAAGATATTTGTTCCTAGACTGCTGGATCACATCCTCAACCCAGTAATCTAAAAGAAGAGGCATAGGTGTGTTGTGGGCCCATTTTAGTTTGCCTGGTTACAGGAGTTTAGCTTAGCTTCGGCTTGCAGACCTGTGCCCTTTTACCTAGATAAACATGCTCTGCTTTATTATTCAGTTTTATTAATTTTAGCATTGCTTGCAGTTCTTGCATTTTAGGAGAAATATTTGTATTTTATAATTACTCACCATTCCGTGAAAGCGTCATTATCAGTAATGTACATATTGGATTGTCATCATGACCCTTTGCTTCGCCTTAGACAAGAACAGAATGTTACCATGTCAGGCATTTTGTTAGGCTCCTGCTGATTCAAGTTTGCACACACAATCTAACGCTTAGGTACATACCCATGCCAGGATGACTGCAGGACAATGACATGGGCCTTATAAAAACACTCTGTGAGACCAAGGCCATTAGAGGGGGTTCCACCCAGGATATTCCATCCATACTGCACGTCACTTTGCAGCAGACCTTAGCCTTTGTGTCTCTACACTGCTTGACTTGGAGACTTAAGGCCAACCTTGTTGTAAGGTAACAGGGGTTGGGCGCTTTTCATGAGCATGGTTTGGGTAGATTAGATTTATCATGCCTTGCTCTCTTTAGGGTAGCCAATACACATTAAGGAGGAATTTGTGAATTTATGTTTATTGCCAAATGTTGGGATTGCTCATATTCACATCGTTAATTCTCACAATCCTGATTTTGCGGGTCATTATGAACACAGCGGGAAACCCCACTGTTCATGCTGGTAGTCTTTTCACAGGTCTCAAGTTTGGTGTGGCGGAAGAGCTCAGTCCTCTTGAAAATGCCCGATGTGGATACCGTAAGGTCCGGGAACCTTTACCCTTTGGTTAGGGCATCTCCAGGAGACATTTACATCCACTAGCTCATGCCAGGCATAAATGTGGCATTTTAAGATCACTCCTGGACCTGAGAAGAGCCTGGAAGACTGGTCCTGCACTCTGTCTTGTACCCAGGACAAAGATGTGGACTCCAAGGGTCATAACGCTGATCTCCTGTTAAAGCTATAGGGACCCAACAAGCTACAAGAGGCCTTTTTTTAGCAACTGCCCAGTAGCAACTAGACCTGGACTGGACTCCCCTGTAGACCTCTGCCTGCTACTCAATGAGTCTGTAAGCCCCTTCCCTAAGGTCTTGGGGGCTTTAGAATTGTACCCCTGTGTTGGATTGAGAGTTAAAGTACTAAAGCCAGAGGGTAAAATCTTCGAACATGACAAGCCTGTTAGTGTATCCGACCCACCCTCCATCATAGTCAGTGTCAAACTGCACCTAAGTTTTGTTCTATCGTAACCCATTGACTATCGTTGACACTTTGGGGGTCATTCCGACCCTGGCGGGCGGCGGAAGCGGGAACCGCCAAAAGACCGTACCGCGGTCAAATGACCGCGGCGGTCATTCTGACTTTCCTGCTGGGCCGGCGGGCGACCGCCAGAATGCTGCCCGCCGGCCCAGCGGGAAAGCCCCTTCAACAATGAAGCCGGCTCCGAATGGAGGCGGCGGAGTTGAAGGGGTGCGACGGGTGCAGTGGCACCCGTTGCGATTTTCAGTGTCTGCACAGCAGACACTGAAAATCTTTATGGGGCCCGTTAGGGGGCCCCTGCACTGCCCATGCCTGTGGCATGGGCAGTGCAGGGGCCCCCAGTGGCCCCACGACACCCGTTCCCGCCATCCTGTTCCTGGCGGTATTTACCGCCAGGACCAGGATGGCGGGAAGGGGGTCGGAATCCCCATGGCGGTGCTGCAAGCAGTGCCGCCATGGCGGATTCCTTGGGCCAGGGGTAAACCGGCGGGAAACCGCCGGTTGCCCTTTTCTGACCGCGGCTTTACCGCCGTGGTCAGAATGGCCCTGGAAGCACCGCCAGCCTGTTGGCGGAGCTTCCGCGGTCCCCGGCCCTGGCGGTCATGGACCGCCAGGGTCGGAATGACCCCCTTTGTGTTTCCTGGTGCTATTTCTATTTACAACATGAAAAACTCATATTGCCAGTTCCTCTTATTGGATCTTTGTGATTTTGGCGTCATTTCACTAAAGTTTATTTTTTGGGGGATTTTTATTCATTTGCACTTCAACTTTACCACGTTTCAGTACTCCATAAATACTTTCACATTGCTTCTAAGTGAAGCCTGTCTGCTCTGTGCCATAGCTACGGGGAATTGCTACCAATGAGAGGCCTATGTGTTCCCACCTTTAAGAAAGTGAATTTTAATTAGGGTGGATGGTAGTCCACCACAAATAATAGAGTCACTAATCTGTTAGATCCAGGCTAAGATTTCAGTAATTTAAGCCTGAGCTCAACACCTCCTATCTATGACACAGAACAGGATTGCTTAAATTAAAGAAAAGGTGTAAAGCATTTAGGAGTACCATACAGTTAAAAAGTCAAAAACATAACATAATACAAATCCCACTCTAATTTATAAGAATAGGGACAATTTTAATAAGCAAGGTGACACTAAAATTACAACAATTCAATAAGGGGAACCGGATATATGAATTTCTAAAGATTTAGGAGAACTCAGTGCCAAGAAAGTACTAAGCCAGTCAGTAATTTTTGTTCACAGGTGACCAGAACTAGGTGCAATATCAGGCTGACTGTGACAGGGTGTGGGTTGGATACAGCAAGCAGTTTTGTCCCAGTAAAAGATTTTACTTTAGGACTTATTCTGTGAAATCGAAGTAAAATTCTTCAGCTGGGCAATGTTGCAGACTATGGGGGTCATTCCAACCCTGGCGGTCGGTGTTAAAGCGGCGGCAAAACCGCCAACATGCTGGCGGTAAAAAAAATGCAATTCCGACCCTGGGGGAAACTGCCAACAGAGACCGCCACTTTAACACACCGCCCGCCACGGCGGGACAAACAAACAGTGCGGCGGTCACCGCCAACAGACAGGCGGGAGACAATGTACCGCCCACCCTATCACAACCCACCAATCTGCCACCTTTTCCGGGGTGGTAGCCCCGCCGATAAAAACACGGCGGAAACAGACATTTCAAACGGAAAACGCTCACCTCCATACACCCCACGAGGAATCTGGACAGCATGGATCCCGAACTCCACATCATCCCAGCTATTGTCTTCCTGCTCCTCTACCAGGAGCACGAACGCCGACGCTGAAGACAACGGTGAGTACTGCACCTACGACACAGGGGTGGGGGGAGGCAAAAAAATTCGGGGACACACATATGCGACACACCCACCCTCACCCACTACAACACACACATCAATGCATAGCAACACATCACAGTTACCCCCCCAAACCCCCCGGAAGAATGCAAAGACAAAAGGAAATGATTATAAACTTACAAATATATTGTATGACTGAGTATAAAATATATCACACATCTATAACTTTATATACATAAATTGTCCAGTCCGATATGTGTATCAGCCATTGTTCGTGGGCCACTGGGCCAAAATCACATGGGCAAAGCCCACACAGGATACCTGACTCCAACGGAGAGAACACTGCAGGGGCATCAGATAGGAAAACTACAGGCACCTCAGGGGGAAGGGAAGGGGGGGCACCTCAGCCAGATGAGTCCACGACGCCAGATCCACGAGGGGCCTCCATGGCCACTGTGCCATCCTGGGGAGTGCAAAGCCACAGTCTCTCAAGTCTCTACAGTGGGTGGCTTGCCCACTGGACCATCCTGGGGAGTGCAAAGCCACAGTCTCTCAAGTCTCTACAGTGGGTGGCTTGCCCACTGTTCCATCCTGGGGAGTGCAAAGCCACAGTCTCTCAAGTCTCTACAGTGGGTGGCTTGCCCACTGTGCCATCCTGGGGAGTGCAAAGCCACAGTCTCTCAAGTCTCTACAGTGGGTGGCTTGCCCACTGTGCCATCCTGGGGAGTGCAAAGCCACAGTCTCTCAAGTCTCTACAGTGGGTGGTTTGCCCACTGTTCCATCCTGGGGAGTGCAAAGCCACAGTCTCTCAAGTCAATATCAGTCTCCACTGGTACTGGAGGGGGACTAGTGCTCAGAGTGCTTCGTGCAGCCCTGCCCGACACAGATGCGGGCCCGCCCCTTCCGCCAATGGGCCAGCGGTGCTTGAGATGAAGGGCCCTGCGGAGCGGTGCTTGAGATGAAGGGCCCAGTTCAGCGGTTCTTGAGACGGCGGTGCCCAGCGGAGCGGTGCTTGAGATGAAGGGCCCAGCGGAGCGGTGCTTGAGATGAAGGGCCCAGTTCAGCGGTTCTTGAGACGGCGGTGCCCAGCGGAGCGGTGCTTGAGATGAAGGGCCCAGTTCAGCGGTGCTTGAGATGAAGGGCCCAGCGGAGCAGTGCTTGAGATGAAGGGCCCAGTTCAGCGGTTCTTGAGACGGCGGTGCCCAGCGGAGCGGTGCTTGAGATGAAGGGCCCAGTTCAGCGGTGCTTGAGACGGCGGTGCCCAGCGGAGCGGTGCTTGAGATGAAGGGCCCAGTTCAGCGGTGCTTGAGATGAAGGGCCCAGCGGAGCAGTGCTTGAGATGAAGGGCCCAGTTCAGCGGTTCTTGAGACGGCGGTGCCCAGCGAAGCGGTGCTTGAGATGAAGGGCCCAGTTCAGCGGTTCTTGAGATGAAGGGCCCAGTTCAGCGGTGCTTGAGATGGCGGTGCCCAGCGGAGCGGTGCTTGAGATGAAGGGCCCAGTTCATCGGTTCTTGAGACGGCGGTGCCCAGCGGAGCGGTGCTTGAGATGAAGGGCCCAGTTCAGCGGTGCTTGAGACGGCGGTGCCCAGCGGAGCGGTGCTTGAGATGAAGGGCCCAGTTCAGCGGTGCTTGAGATGAAGGGCCCAGCGGAGCAGTGCTTGAGATGAAGGGCCCAGTTCAGCGGTTCTTGAGACGGCGGTGCCCAGCGGAGCGGTGCTTGAGATGAAGGGCCCAGTTCAGCGGTTCTTGAGATGAAGGGCCCAGTTCTGCGGTGCTTGAGACGGCGGTGCCCAGCGGAGCAGTGCTTGAGATGAAGGGCCCAGTTCAGCGGTTCTTGAGACGGCAGTGCCCAGCGGAGCGGTGCTTGAGATGAAGGGCCCAGCGGAGCGGTGCTTGAGATGAAGGGCCCAGTTCAGCGGTTCTTGAGACGGCGGTGCCCAGCGGAGCGGTGCTTGAGATGAAGGGCCCAGTTCAGCGGTTCTTGAGATGAAGGGCCCAGTTCAGCGGTGCTTGAGACGGCGGTGCCCAGCGGAGCGGTGCTTGAGATGAAGGGCCCAGTTCAGCGGTTCTTGAGACGGCGGTGCCCAGCGGAGCGGTGCTTGAGATGAAGGGCCCAGTTCAGCGGTGCTTGAGACGGCGGTGCCCAGCGGAGCAGTGCATGAGATGAAGGGCCCAGTTCAGCGGTTCTTGAGACGGCGGTGCCCAGCGGAGCGGTGCTTGAGATGAAGGGCCCAGTTCAGCGGTTCTTGATACGGCGGTGCCCAGCGGAGCGGTGCTTGAGATGAAGGGCCCAGCGGAGCGGTGCTTCGGATGAGTGCCCAGTTCAGCGGATCAGCCCATGGCGTGGAGGTCATTCGCCACCTGACCTGTGGCTGGCTGCGCCTTCCTGCCCACCTGGGATCGGCCTGGTGGGGCCCTCCTGGGCTGCAGTCCCGGGCCTGTTGGTCTCCTCCTGCCCAGCTGGGATGGGGCATGCGGGGCCCTCCTGCTCAGCTGGGCTGCTGGCGGTCTTGTCGGGCGTGCTGCCCTTCCCAGCCTTCCCTGGTCGCCTGTGGCCCTTCCCCACCTTTGGCGGTGTGCCAGGTGGCACCACACTCCCTGCCGGAGCCATGGTAGGAATTTTTGTCCCAGGTGTTTTAGGCCTCTCGCGCCGGGCACTGACAATTTTGGCATGTTTTTGCAGCGGTGGGCTGCCCGTGCCTTGTCTCCCTACTGAGCTGCCTGCCCTTGAGGGTGGGGGACTCCACAGTCCATGGCAGACTGTCTTCTGAGGGCCCGCTGTTGTGGTGGCTGAGGTGCTGACTGGAGTCTTTTTAGATGGACAGGGTGGGGGAGTTGTTGGGAAGAGGTCAAGTTTGGAAAGGAAAATAAGTTTAGGAAGAGAGGGACGGGTAGGTGTAGTAGGTATGGGAGTGGAGGAGGAGGTTGTGGTTGTAGGAGTTTGAAGTATGGTGTCTTTGGGTGCAGGTGCTTGTGCTGGAGGCTGTCGTGAGGTGGATGGCTGTTGGGTGGGTGGCTGCCTGCGTTTGTGTAGCTTGGAAGAGGGGGTGACAGACACACTGGGAGAGGACACAGGGGACGTGTGAATGGTAGTGGGGGTGGTGACTGCACGTGTGCGGGGGGTTCTGATGGGTGTGCTGGTGATGGACGTAGTGGCTGAAGATGTTGTGCATGCAGGTGTGAGTGTAGACGTGACAGGGAGGGAGGAGGGAGACAAGGAGGAGGGGGACACAGTGGAGGCAGTGGGTGTTGGTATGTCTGCATGTGGATGTTGCTTGTGTGAATGCTTGTGTGATGTGTGGTGCTTATGTCTGGATGAGCTTCCCTTGGGTGTTGAGGTGTGTGCAGGCTGGTCTGATGGTGTGTCTGGAATAGGCAGAGGTACAGGGGATTGGGTCTGGGTGCAGGAAGTTGGAAGGGGAGGCTAGAGACAGGGACAATTGCTGCCATCAGTGCTGAGGCCAGAGTGTTGAACGATCGCTGATGGGCAGCCTGACCCGAATGAATGCCCTCCAGGTATGCATTACTCTGGTGCACCTCCCCTTCTACACCCTGGATGGCATTCAAAAGGGTAGACTGCCCAACAATGAGCGTCCGCAGGAGGTCAATGACCTCCTCACTGAGGGCAGCAGGGGTGACTGGGGCAGGGCCTGAGGTGCCTGGGGCGAAGGAGATGCCCACCTTCCTGGTGAGCAGGCACGGGGCAAACGCTGAGGGGCTGCTGGGAGGGCAGTGCTGGTGCGCTGGGTGGCGGCTGTACCTGTTGTAGCGGGGGGCACAGATGTTGCCGCCACCACAAGGGAGCTCCCTTCAGAGGACGAGTCGATGTCACTGACATCCGCACGAGTCCCCGCTGTGGAGCTCCCCTCGCCCTCCGTCTCACTGGTGAAATCCGAGTCAGTTACATGGCCCGCCATGGCCATGTGAGATGCAGCTCCCTCGTGCTCCGATGCCACTTCTCCTCCGCCTGATGATGCTAATGCACAAATGAACAGGAAGACAACAAAAAAGGGGGGTGGGGAAAAATAAAGAAATGTTGAGTGCATGCATTGGCGACACCGTTGGCGGACAGGACAGACACAGAAGCCCCCTGCACTATGCCGCGCACTTTGGGTTGACTACGCAATCCGTGGGACATGGCCTACAAGCCTATGGGCGACCTCTGCTCACATACATGACAGAGGGCAATGAATAGCTGTACTTGGCATCCTACAGAGGTGGGGGGCGGGGGCACAGGGCCATGCCTTACGGAGGGGCCTAGCCTACAGATATCGCACTGGCCTAGGGATACCCACAGCCCTCATCCCCCACCTAGACACCTCCACTGCGCGCAAAGTAACCAGGATTTGAGTGTACTCACCCCCTTGTGTCTGCTGTGATGTCCTCACGCGCCCATCCAACTCGGGGTAGGCCACCGCCAGGATCCGGGACATCAGGGGGGTCAAAGTACGACGTGCACCCCTCCCACGTTGGGAGGCCATCCTCAGCTGAGCCTCCGCCGTCTTCCTGCTCCAGCGTCGGATGTCCTCCCATCTCTTCCTGCAGTGGGTGCCCCATCTCTGGTGGACCCCCAGGGTCCGGACGTCCTTGGCGATGGCACACCAAATACCGTGGTGGGCGCTGACCTATGTGACATGTACAGGGAGAGAAGAATAATCATCACCTTCTGCATGCTCGATGTGAGTGGCCCCCCCATCCCCACCCTTGCCATGTGGCACATGCTCTCATTTGTCGTTTGATGCATGCCTCAATCGCTCCCCTCCCAACCATCTTTCATCCACCCGACTCAACACAGGCATTGCCCACAAAGCATGGTCCCAGTGTACTTACCTGTTGGTCTGGAGGACCGTAGAGTTGCGCATACTGGGGGAGGAACCCATCCACGAGTTTCTCCAACTCCTGAGCAGTGAAGGCAGGGGCCCTTTCCCCAGTCGCATGAGCCATTGGGGCTCATTCCGACCCCGGCGGTCAAGGCGGGAGCACCGCCAACAGGCTGGCGGTGCCCCGCAGGGCATTCTGACCGCGGCGGTTTGGCCGCGGTCAGACCAGGAAAACCGGCGGTCTCCTGCCGGTTTTCCGCTGCCCTGGGAATCCCCCATGGCGGCGCTGCTTGCTGCGCCGCCATGGGGGATTCCGACCCCCTCACCGCCATCCTGTTCCTGGCGGTTCCGACCGCCAGGAACAGGATGGCGGTGAGGGGTGTTGTGGGGCCCCCGTAAGAGGGCCCCACTTTGAATTCCAGTGTCTGCTCAGCAGACACTGGAATTCGCGACGGGTGCAACTGCACCCGTCGCACCTTCCCACTCCGCCGGCTCCATTCGGAGCCGGCTTCCTCGTGGGAAGGGGTTTCCCGCTGGGCTGGCGGGCGGCCTGCTGGCGGTTGCCCGCCAGCCCAGCGGGAAAGCCAGAATGGCCTCCGCGGTCTTTCGACCGCGGAGCGGCCATATGGCGGTTCCCTCCAGGCGGGCGGCGGGAGCCGCCCGCCGGGGTCTGAATGAACCCCATTGTCTCTTCCAGACTGTGGTCACAGCAGCACTTGCAGTGTAGGTCCTCTCCTGTGGAAGATCAGGTATCGAGTGATTAAGCTGATAGAAAATGGCGGTCACGCCCGCGGCGTGCGTACCGCGGCGTGCGTACCGCGACCGCCGCCGCACATCGTCATTGGCTCCTGAGACCCATAGGGTTCAATGTTAACCAATGCAGCTTTGCGCCGTGGTCTTCGACCGCCTACCGCCACGGTGTCCAACGCCAGCGCATTGACCTCACATCCCATTGTCGCACTTCACAGGTCAGGCAGCCGCCATTTCAAGGGCTCACATGCCTTATTTTCTACTGCGTCACACATACCTAGGCCTTGCATCGACACTCATACAAGCCATTCAATGCATTGGGAGTCGTGTTATGTGCAAGCTGTGGTTACGTACCTGTGGGTTGATTGACTCTGTGCTCGCTGTTGTCCTTCATAGGCACCGTCCACTGGGACATGCGAGGAGATGGAGAAATCTTCCCGTGTACAGACGCTGGTGGACCTGTCGACAATGGAGGAAAGACATGTCATACTGACATACAGGCTTGACCGAGCCACTATACAGGAACTGTGTACCCAGTTGGAGCCAGACCTGATGTCACCAATCCGCCAACCCACAGGGATCCCCCCTCTAGTGCAGGTGCTGTCAGTACTCCATTTCCTTGCAAGTGGGTCATTTCAAACAACAGTGGCCATATCATCAGGGATGTCCCAGCCCATGTTTTCCAAGGTGTTGTCCAGAGTGTTGTCTGCCCTGCTGAAACACATGCGGAGCTACATCGTCTTCCCTGAGGTGGGGGATTTGGCTACAGTGAAGGCTGATTTCTATGCCCTTGGACATATCCCCAACATCATTGGTGCCATTGATGGGACACATGTTGCTTTGGTCCCCCCCAGCAGGAGTGAGCAGGTGTACAGGAACAGGAAGAGTTATCATTCCATGAATGTCCAGATGGTGTGTTTGGCGGACCAGTACATCTCCCATGTTAATGCCAAATTCCCTGGGTCAGTGCATGACGCGTACATCATGCGGAATAGCAGCATCCCTTACGTGATGGGTCAACTCCAGAGGCACAGTGTGTGGCTATTAGGAGACTCTGGTTACCCCAACCTGTCATGGCTACTGACCCCAGTGAGGAATCCCAGGACAAGGGCAGAGGAACGGTACAATGAGGCCCATGGGAGGACTAGGAGGGTGATCGAGCGGACCTTCGGCCTCCTGAAGGCCAGGTTCCGCTGCCTACATATGACAGGTGGATCCCTAATGTACTCACCAAAGAAGGTGTGCCAGATCATCGTGGCCTGCTGTATGCTTCACAACCTGGCTTTGCGACGCCAGGTGCCTTTTCTGCAGGAGGATGGTCCAGATGGTGGTGTTGTAGCAGCTGTGGAGCCTGTGGAGAGTGAAGAGGAGGAAGGCGAAGAGGACGACATAGAGAACAGGAACACAGTAATACAGCAGTATTTTCAATGACACACAGGTAAGAATCCACACCGGCATATTACATATACTTAACCCCTACTACCTCTCTACTGTCTGTCCTTTTCCCCCAGTGTGTGGTAACTGAGTTGTGACTTTCCCTTCCAATTTCAGAGATGTGGGCCCCACTGCGTGACATCTGCTTTATTTCCCCATGGACTACAGCTGTGTGACATTGGTATGTTGGCATCACAATGTGAATATGCCATTTGGCACGGTAATGTCTAATACATTTGTACATAATCACAGCCAGACTCCAGATTGTTTTATGCAATAAGTGTGTTTATTACAGTGCTCTAAATTGGTGGGTGGTTGCAAATGGTTGAGGTGTGATGGTGGACGATTGTCCATGGCAGAGTCCAGACTATCAGTATCACAGGTGCATCGTCCAGATGCCTGTGGAAAGTGGAGTAGGGGCAGTGTAAGTATTGACAGGGTGTCAATGTGGGACAGTTGGATGACAATCAGGGAGGTATCCTTTGCTGGCGGGGGTCTTGGCATCTTACTCTGTCTTCTTCCTGGATCTCAGGGCCCGCTTGCGGGGTGGTTCACCTTCTGCAGGGGGTGGGGTTCTGGTAGCCTGTTGGTCTTGTGTCCGAGCCTCCTGTCCACTAGCGCCGGCGGAGGTGGTAGGCAGTTCTTGGTCCATGCTAGTGTCAGGGGCCCTTTGTGGTGCAACAGTGTCCCGCAATGTGGTGACTAGCTCATTCAGAGCCACTACGATGGTGCCCATGGCGGTACTGATGTTTCTCAGTTCTTCCCCGAACCCCATATACTGTTGCTCCTGCAGAAGCTGGATCTCCTGAAACCTGGCCAGGACCGTCGCCATCGTCTCCTGGGAGTGGTGGTATGCTCCCATGATGGAGGAGAGGGCCTCGTGGAGGGTGGGTTCCCTGGGCCTGTCCCCCCCCTGTCGCACAGCAGCCCTCCCAGTTCCCCTGTTTCCCTGTGCCTCTGTCCCCTGGACCGTGTGCCCACTACCACTGCCCCCAGGTCCCTGTTGTTGTTGGGGTGGTGGGTTAACCTGGGTGCCCTGTAGTGGTGGACACACCGCTGATTGACGTGTCCTGGGGACAGAGGTATGGGCCCGCTGGGTGGGTGCTGTGCTGGTGTTCTCAGAGGGGGGAAGGTCTGCTGTGGCCTGTGGCTGTCTGAGGGGAACCGACTTTCCAGAGGTCCCCGATGGGCCGGGCTGGTCATCTAGATCCAGGGAGACAGAGGTGCTGTCATCACTGTGGGCCTCTTCTGGGGGTGGAGTGGACATTTGTGGACCCTCCTGCGTGGTGACGTGGCATTCGGGTCCTGCAGGGGTATAATAGTATGATTATTGCTTCTGTGTGTGCCATAGAGTGCAATGGGTGGGTGCCCGTGTACCCCTGTGCTTGCATTCCTGTGTGGGGGCTTTTGTGAGGGTGGTTTGGGGGGGATGGGTATGTGCAGTGGGCATGCTTAGGTGATGGGTGTCCATGCTTAGTGGTCGCATGCAGGGCTTGGTGTTGGGATGGGTGGGTTGTGAGGGTGAGACATTTGCAAGGACTAGGTGTGATGGGGGTGGGGGTGAGGGTGGGGGTATGAGTTGGCATGCTGGTGGGGTTGGGGGGATGTAGTAATTAAGATATGACTTACCAGAGTCCATTCCTCCGCCTACTTCTGTGAGGCCCTCAGGATGCAGGATCGCCAAGACCTGCTCCTCCCATGTTGTAAATTCTGGGGGAGGAGGTGGGGGTCCGCCGCCAGTCCGCTGCACCACGATGTTGTGCCTGGATACCATGGAACGCACCTTCCCCCATAGGTCGTTCCACCTCTTCCTGATGTCGTCCCGATTTCTTGGGTGCTGTCCCACAGCGTTGACCCTGTCCACTATTCTGCTCCATAGCTCCATCTTCCTGGCAATGGTGGGGTGCTGCACCTGTGTCCCGAAGAGCTGTGGCTCTACCCGTACAATTTCCTCCACCATGACCCTGTGTTCAGCGTCAGAAAACCTGGGGTGTTTTGCGGT
This sequence comes from Pleurodeles waltl, assembly GCF_031143425.1. Lineage (NCBI taxonomy): Eukaryota > Metazoa > Chordata > Amphibia > Caudata > Salamandridae > Pleurodeles > Pleurodeles waltl. The sequence goes on from NC_090445.1 coordinate 218,141,798, forward strand.
GCCATGGGGTGGTTTGGGTGATGTGTGGGGTGGATTGTGTGGTGCTAAGTGTTAAGATGTGTATTGGTGTGTATTTTGACGTGTGTGGTAGTATAGCTGGGTGACAGTGAATTGCGCGTCTGTGTGCTCCGGTCTCTTATCTCTGTGCGTGTTCACGAATCTCTAGGAGTAGGGGTTTGTGAGTGATGTGGGTGTGTGTTTTATATTGTATTGGGTGTGTGGGAGTGGTGTGTGTATGTGTATCAGGTGTGTGTATTTCGAATTGTCCAATGTGGCTGTGTTTTGTATATGTGTGTGTATTTTGAGCGCAGTGGTGTGTACCGCCAATGGAATACCGCGGTTGAAAGACCGCCGCGTGGATTCGTGTGTCGTGATAGTGTGGGCGTATTTCTGTTGGCGTAACGGTGGAGGTTTGGTCATCGCCAGTTTCTCGCTGCCCTTTGGTGTGGCGGACTTTTGTGGATGTCTGTATTTTGGCGGTTTGCCTGTTGTGGGTCAGAATGACCGTGGCGGTTTACCGCGGCCGCGGCGGTGTTATGGCGGTCTTCTGCACGGCGGTAATCGCCTTTTACCGCCGAGGTTGGAATGACCACCTATATCTGAGGAAGTCCTCTCGAAACCTGATTGATAGTAGATGAAGTCCCTCTGAAGCTGCCGGTTTTAGAAGGGAAAGTTCATATTTCGCACCCAGAGCGGTCTGCCCGTCAGCCAGATACCTTTCATACTTTTGTCCATTCAACATTTCTTCATTTAGACATAGGGCCTGATTTAGACTTTGGAGGATGGGGTTCCTTCATAACAAACAAGATGGATATCCCGTCCATCATATTATGATTCCATAATTTTCTATGGAAATTGTAATATGGTGGACGGGATCCGTCACATTTGTAACAGAGTAACCTGTCCTCCAATTTCTAAATCAGGCCCTTAGCTACTTTTTGGAGCTCAGAATCCTCCAGCAGGGAAAGACTGCAGGCTGTATCCAGGAAGGTCGCACCAAAGTCAGATAGACTTGCCACAAGGGTCAGCTGAACAGATTTTTGGAGCAGCAAAAATGAGCAGAACCAACTTGATTTTCTTACCCAGTGAGGTTACGCCTTGGGCAGACTGACTTGGGTGGTTGGTCTTGGTCTTCTGGAGTTCTGTAAGTCCACAGTTTTTTTTAAGAACCAGCTTTTCACAGATTTCTGGAGAATTCCCACGTGACACAGCTAAAGGTCTCAGGACCTCAGGGGCAGCACTCAGAGATTCGAATTCACTCCAGCAGAGGCCCCCAGCGGTCCACTCAAGGTGAGCACTTCATCAAAAAGGCATCTTGCAGCTTGTAGTTTCCCTGTAGCCAAACAGGAGGTCAGCCACCTAACCCTTGGAGTCTACTTCTTTGTCCTGGGTACAAGTAAGAGCAGGCCAAGCCCTTCAGGTTTCCAGACAGGTCTCAGACAGCAGGTGCAGTCCTTCCTCATGTCTTCCAGAGGTCCAGAAAGTGTTCTGAGGAGCTGGAGATGCGGTCCGTATTTGTTCAGTTCAGTATCCAGTGGGTGGAGATTACTCCGGGACACTCCCTAACCAATGGGGAAAAGTTTCTAAGGGCAATCCTACTCACTTTTATAGCACATCCTGTTTGCCTTACTGCAGACTTTCCCAGACTACACAAGTCTAAGGGAAAACTAAGATGGTACAGGCCTTCTGCCTTGAGAAGGCACATGTTTACCATTCAAGGGTGTGTTTAGGGAAACGAGCACCCCCCTCCTAAACTACACAAAATTGCATCTGGGACCAGCTTCCCCTCCCACTGGGCTGATGGCCAGCTGGCTACCTTTGGCCTAAAGAAGGTCTCCCCTTACACTAAATTATGCTGTACAGACTTCATCTCTTTCTCTTTCAAGTTAACGAAGATCCTGGAAACTCCCCAGCTGACCTTCCTGAACTGATATGTAGCTCACTGTCTACCCCCAGGTCCAGAATGTCAGCAGGCCTAAGCCACAGTCTCCTCTCTGGGAATGTTTTTCACATCTCACTAAAGCCAAGAACTGGCAGGGCAGCTGCTGTCAAGTTAATGCAAATTAGGAGCTTCATGCAGGGAAAAGATAGCTTAATAATAGTTAGTAAAATCTAACTTCACCACCTAATTGGATTTTAAATAAATATTTAAAATAGTATTCATTTCTGTAGCTTGTCCCAAACACCAGATAGCGGAATTAATATTTTACTCTGCAGTCTGATTTTTCTCATAGGACAGATAGAACATTCTACATTGTAAATAGTTTTTGCGGGTGTGTCACTGTAGGGACATAGGTCCTCATTACAACCCTGGTGGTCGGTGTTAAAGCAGCGGTAACACCGCCAACAGGCCGGTGGTAAAATAAAATGAGATCACGACCATGGCGGAAACCGCCAACATAGACAGCCACTTTAACACTCTGACCGTCACAGCGGTAGCAACAAACACCGCGGCGGTCACCGCCAACAGACAGGCGGAAGACAAAGTACTGCCCACACTATTATGAGAGGCCAATCTGCCAGCTTTCCTGGGGCGGTACCAATGACGTCAAAAGCACGGCGGAAACAGTACATCGAAGGAGAACCACTCACCTTTCGACACTCCACGAAGAACCAGGATGCCATGGAGCCCGAATTGCAGATCCTCCCGATGTTGGTGTATCTTCTGATACACCAGGAAGTAGAAAGAAGGCGGCGACGACGGTGAGTACTGCATCTAGCACACAGGGGAGGGGAGGAGGGAAAAGAGAGTGACACACGCAAGCGGCACGCAACACCCCCACACCCCACCCTCACCCACAACAACATACACACAAACACATTCTACAACAATACTGATACACCCCGTCACTCCCTGGAAGAACGCAAGGACAAAAGGAAATGAGTCTAACCAGTGTTATATTGGAACATTCAGATATAGCAAAAGAAAATCAAATAATCAGTGTATACAAAAGTTCACATTATATACACAAGGCCGTACACTGTCCCTTGTAAATGTCCGTGGACCAGTGGTCCCAAAAAGCATGGGCGAAGCCCACACATGACACCTGCTTCAAAACGGAGAGAACACTGCAGGGGCATCAGGTCGAAAAAAACACAGGCACCTCAGGGAGACAGGGAGGTGGGGGCACCTCAGCCGGAAGATGGTATGACGCCACTGCCCCTCGAGGGGCCTCCATGCCCACTGCTTGCTCCTGGGGAGTGCAAAGCCACAGTCTCTCCAGTGGGTGGTTTGCCCACTGCTTGCTCCTGGGGAGTGCTAAGCCACAGTCTCTCAAGTCGGTGACATGTTCCACTGGTTCGGGAGGAGGCATTGTGCCCAGAGTGCTTCATCCTGCCAAGGATAGGGAGAGTGGATGCATCTCTCCACTGGTTCTGAAGAGGGGGCATTGTGCCCAGAGTGCTTCATCCTGCCAAGGATAGGGGGAGTGGATGCATCTCTCCACTGGTTCTGGAGGGGGCATTGTGCCCAGAGTGCTTCATCCTGCCAAGGATAGGGGGAGTGTATGCATCTCTCCACTGGTTCTGGACGGGGCATTGTGCCCAGTGATGCTGCACCTGGGGTGTAGCAGTTAACCTCCTGTCACCTGGGTGTCTGAGCTATGAGGTGTACATGGAACAGGTAGCATGATACTCCATGGAGGCAGAGCCACCCTCCATCCTGCGGCGACTTAGGCTGCAAACTGCTGGTCGTGCCAGTGCTCGTGGTGGTGCTTCAAGTGGCGTGTCCGGGGTCCAGGACGCTACCTGCAGCCTCAACTGGCTGCTGACGTCCTATATAGTGGTACCGGCTGGGCACGTGGCAGTGCAGATGGTGGTGCAGGTGGCGGTAGCTGCGGCGGTGGCTGCAGCGGAGATGCTGCTGGTGCTAGCCGTGGTGCAGGTGTCTGTTGTGGTGGAGGGAAACACCATACCGTCTCCGGCAGCCTCGGATGGCTGATCCTTGGGGAGGATGCTGCAGACTGACATTGTGGCAGCAGCGGTGCAGGTGGTGGTGCAGGTGGCGGTCGATGCGGCGATTGTGACTGTGGTACAGGTTGCTGGCATCCCTGAGGAAATGATGGTCACCAGCCCCTCACCAGGAGGCATCGTGCCCTGAGGTGACTTGCCCTTTTGTCTTGTGTCCTTTCCCCACCTTGGCAGTCGCTGCTGGGACCTTGGCACTGTCCTCTCTGTGTTTGGGTGAGGCCTTGCTGGGTGGGTGGTGTGACTTTCCCCTACTGGAAGCTGGCCCCTTTTTGACCTTGGCAGGTGGTGGAATCGGGTGGTCCTTCACATCTGTAGGTGGCACACTGGCAGCTCTAACGGGTGCCCCCTTCGATCCACCCGGGCGTGCACGGATCACAGCAGACACAGATGTGGTGCCTGAGGTGCTGGGCTGGGATCTGGACATCCTGGCCCTAGGGGACGGACGGGGGGAGGTGTAGGGAAGAAGTTAAAGTTAGCTAGGAAAAGTTTTTTAGACACACTGGGATGGGAAGATGGAGGGGGAGTGGAGGAAGAGGTAGTGGTTGTAGGAGGTGTACGTCTGCTGAGTTTGGGTGAAGGTGCATGGGCTGGAGGCTGTGGTGAGGTGGATGGCTGTTGAGTGTGTGTGTGCCTGCATTTGTGTACTTTGGGAGGAGGGCTCACAGACACACTGGGAGAGGAAACAGGGGACGTGTGAATGATAGTGGGGGTTGTGATTGCACGTGAGCAGTGTGTTGTGATGGGCGTGCTGGTGATGGAGGCAGTGGCTGATGATGTAGTGCATGCAGGTGTGAGTGGAGACGATAGTGGGAGGGAGGTGAAGGACGTGGAGGAGGGGGACACAGTGGAGGAAGTGGATGTTGGTATGTGTGCATGGGTATGGTGCTTGTGTGAGTGCCTGTGTGGTTCTTATGTTTTCCTGAGCCACTTTTGTCTGTTGATGTGTGTGCATGCTGGTCCGAAGGTGTGCTTGGGATAGGATGAGGTAGAGGGGATTGGGTCGGGGTAGTGGAAGTTGGAGGGGGGAGGCTGGACACAGGGACAATGGCTGCCATCAGTGCTGAGGCTAGAGCCTGAAATGCTCTCTGTTGGGCCGCCACGCCAGAATGAATGCCCTCCAGGTATGCATTTGTTTGCTGCAAATGCCTCTCGACACCCTGGATGGCATTCAGAATGGTTGACTGCCCAACAGTGAGGGATCTCAGGAGGTCAATAGCCTCCTCACTGAGGGCAGCAGGGCTGACTGGGGCAGGTCCTGAGGTGCCTGGGGCGAAGGAGATGCCCACCCTCCTGAGTGAGCGGGCACGTGAAACACGCTGAGGGGCTGCTGCGAGGGCGGTGCTGGTAGGGGGAGTGGCGGCTATGCCTGTAGTTGGGGTGGGCACCGAGGTGTCCGTCACCGCCAAGGAGCTTCCATCAGAGGAGGAGTCGCTGTCGCTGGTATCCCCTCCTGTCCCCGTCGTGGAGCTCCCCTCGTCTTCCGTCACACTGGTGCCTTCACCCTCCGTGGACACACATGGTCAATGCCAGCAACACCACTACTGTTGGCGGACGCAACACACACTGAGCTGCCCTATGCACTAGGCCATACATTGGGCGGAGAGCCGCCAGCAGCCATACTGGGGGTTGGCGGTGCAATGGAAGTTGCTCCTCCAGCACTGCCACGTCACCACAATACCGCTCACCGAATTACAACAATACAGTATTCGGCGTGGCAGTGTTGTGGTGACGGGGTGCTGCAGGCGGAGCAGGCCTCATGGAACTCGTTCCCTCCCGGACGACCACCGAGACAGGTAAGGTGATCGTCCGACAGAGGAGGGGGGTGGGAGGGTGTTGTGTGGCGTGTGCGTGAATGGGGGTGTGAGTGTGTGCGTATGGAGGGGTGATTGAGTGCGTGTATGAATGCGGGGGTGTGGTGTGTCGTAGGATGTATCGTGCATGTGTGCATGTGTGTGCGCGTGTGTGTGCATGAGTGTTGTGTGCATGCATGGGTTGTGGGTATGCATGGGGGACCCATGGTGTTCGGGGGCGGGGGAGTAGAGGGGGCCCTATCGGCTTTGGGAGGTTGTAGGGGGGCCATGGCTGTTGGGGGAGGACTCTGGGGAGGGGGGCGGGGCAACCCCTAGCAGTGCCAGGGAAGGAATTCCCTGGCACTGATAGTGCCTACCGCCATGGTTTTCGTAGCAGTACAGAAGCCACGAAAATCATGGCGGTATGCGGGGTCATTATCCTGCAGGCGGGCTAGTGACGGCCGCCGGGCTGGAGACTGATGTTTCCAACTGGCGGTCGTTGCCGCCATGGCAGATTGTGTGGTACATTTGCGGTTTGGCTTGAGCCAAACCGCCAATGTCATAATTTGGCGGTAGTTACCGCCAGCCTGTTGGCGGTGCTTCCATCAATTTAACACCATCCGTCGGGGTCATAATGACCCCCTAAATGTCTCCATTTTTAAATACCATGCAGACTATCTCGTGGGCTACAAAAACTGGGTGGCTTACTTTTATTTAAAAGGGAGGTTTTAACTGCCAAATAGGGTTATTTTGACAGGTCGCACTGCAGGTGTTACATTGCAGCAGTGAGGCTACAATACTGGGCCTTAAGCCATGTTCTCTTTTGACACACTAGTGGATGGCACAATAAGTTCTGAAGTCCTCAGGTTACAGTTAAATTTGCATGCCGGGGGTGTATTAACGCACCATATACTAAGGCAGTATAGAAAAATTAAATACGCCAGCCAGGGATTAGCTCAGTTCTCCAACTTTTAGGGGTCAGAGCATATACTTGGCACTTGACAGCAGTGCCCCAACGCGCAGAGGCAAAAAAAAAAAACAGCAATAAAATATGATGCAGCAAAAAACAAAAATTGGGGGGCTGCCTTTTATGTATGTATTTCATTTGTTGGGAGCAAAATGTTCCAAATGAAATGTTTAATTTATTGATAAAGCTATATACCTATACTCTGTGATAAACGATATAATGATACTGTATGATAACCTCTCTTCTCTTTTTAGAAGTTTTGTTTCAACCCTCTTGGTCTACAAATATTCCACCTACCCTATGTAAATAGTTCACTGAAGCTTTGTGCACAGGGCGTGTAGTCTTTAATTCAAACGTTAGTTTTATTTGTTGAGTCATCAGTACAAGTGTCAAGTGATCACTGTGTTCATTGTGATCAGTGTGTGTCGGAGTACGAGGCAACTGGCTTGGTTTTGGAGTCTCTGCAGTTTAGTGATAAATTTCCTTAGGGAGGCAAGTATAAATAGTTTTACAGTAGTCTATTCTGGAGATCACCACTCCCAAGGCAGGTACAAGCCTTTCATTTAGAGGTAGTCAGTCGTAAGACATGTAGGTAGTAGCATGGATTTTAGCAACATTGTTCACTTGGCGGATCATTGACAAATATTTTAAGAAAGCTTTGGGAGGGTCCATGCAGAGTCAAACTAGGACACCAGATAGGCCTAGGTACCAAAATAAAAGTGACCCCCCATTAGTGAATCAGGTAGCTAAAAAAGTGGCCCAAATTTGCAAATTGGGGCAGCTTTGAATTTGTAGATATATACACTGCGTAAGTGTCATGCAAGGTACTGGAGACTGCGTGCATCTGGGATTGCTGTGGGCACTGTTATGGTAATTTCAGAGAAATCATAAGCAAAAACTGGGTCAATAGACCATAAACCAGCCCTATAAACGGCCCAAAAAACAGTCTCACATGCGGACCCACATACGGGCCTGTCAGGTCAGCCCTTCTGCCACTGCCAAACTACCCTGCAGGCACATATTTTGCTGATTTTATCCAAAAAAGTGTTTCTCACTCAAGCAGATCACAAGTTACTGAAAAGTGCTGACTCGTGTTGTTTGTGCAGCAGAAAGCACTTTGGAAAGGTTGACTGTTCACTTTTCAGTTTCATATTGATATAGTTGTTTGCTAAAGCTGGTACTAATAAGGTAAAACCTTTGTCCAGACAATGTTACCATGAGTAAAAACGTAAAAAATAATGAAATGATAATATCACAAAATGTGCCAGATTATGCTGCATAATTTGCATTCTCTTGCTGCATAGTTTAGGAAACCATGGTGCATAATTTGTTTGGTCACCCCTTGCCGTTTAATTCTAGTGACCCTACCTATAGGCCAGTCCAACCCTGGGGCATTGAAGGAGGCCAGTCATGCGGATACCCTAGATCAAGACGGAGTACGTACACCTTCTAATTAAGAGCATAGGGGTATGTATGGAAGGGGTCCCTGTCTCGCAGGCTGCAGATTTCTTACATTCTTAACCCCATCTCTCCTTACCTTTTGAAGCTGCTTGCAAGAACCACCTGATGGCATGCGTTTAACCGCATGCGTTTACTTAGGGGATACAGCCCCACCCCCTTCTGCTAATCCCCGCTGCAGTGTGGTGGTGGGGGCCTACGGCACGGGGTGATGGGCTAGTGACTGTGGGGATCATTCATCCATCACTGCCCATTCCTAATCCTGCCCTGACAGCAGCCGTGTTACGATGAGACCCAGGGCCGCCCCGCACCGGCCCCAGACAGCTGCTCCAGGCAGTACCAGCCGGGACGTCTGCCTGAGCCGGGGCTGAAACAACAAGGCCTAAACCAAACACGAGCACAGCCAGGTAGAGGCTGCCGCTCTAGCCATCCCTTTGATCACAGCCCTGGTGCCTCCCACGTTCTGACAGGCTCCCTGTGCACTGCAGCCAAGTGAACGCTTCATTTAGCCACAGAACGACCCATTCCCCATATTGAACCTCTCCCAAAATCAACACTCCGTGTATTTTCAAAGCTCCTTTTACTTACAATGGTAAGAAGGAGACAAAAGCACGGAGGAGAGGGAGGAGTGAAACAGGCACAGTTGAGGAACACGGCAAATGTACCGTAGTCTCTAAGGTGAGCAACGAAAATAGGGAGGGGAGATGCAGAACTGAGGAGAAAGGGATTCTGCAAAGGGCGACTTTCCCAGGTCTCCGTGTGAGTAGCTCATCCGGCCCTGGTTTATTATTTGCATTCATATATTTGAAGTTCTGTTGATATCCTGAAGTTGGAATGAGATAATCAGGACTGTGTGAGATTCGCGCACACAGAATCCAGATTCTACGAGAGTTGTGGGCTATTAGGCAACTGGAGCATACTTTTGCAGGCTGGTGCAAAAGAGGTTAGAAAAGCTTACCAACAAAGGTACCATCTTGTACAAGCTAGACTCAACGTTCTTGGGCTCACCTAGCGCCCCCCTTTTCTATCATCTCCTTAAATCATCTCTATCACATCTTAAATCTCGGTCATCTCACCACTCACGGCTGTAGCCAGGAGCAGTGGCTTTTGGGGGGGGGGGCAGTGATGACAACAAGAAGGGTAGATTCAGACGGTGAGGGAGTAAAATTGGAGGGCTGTAGGGCCTTACAATTGAGAATGATATTCTTCCCTGAGGAATACTGGAGAATGTGCGCGTGACAAATTAAGTTTTAAATCATGTTGCGAACCAAACAGAATTGTGAGGATATCAGTGTGAATGTAAAAATCATGATCCACCCAAAGGAGAGTGAGAGGAAAAGAAGAAATTGTGGCGTGTGACGCACAACAGAGCAACTCACTGGAGACTCAAGCATGCCAACCATATAAAATGCTCAGTCCGTCCAACTATCAGGCACAATTACGGCAGACGGCTGACAAGTATTAGGCACAAAAAGATGGGCACAGCCTCTTGATGAAGTAAGTGGTCTGAATGTTGTATAAGTGTGTGTTACAAATTCAACAGCGTCTTGCTTACAGTGACTGCAGTTGTGAAAAGTTACAAAGCACACAATGAAGGGTGATCTATGGCTTTCTACAAGCTAGATAAATGGCTGCAGGAACGAGAGACATTGCTGTTTGCAATTAATACAATTCTGACTGAGTGAACGAATAGTGATAATTACTTCATTATCATAGACTGTGGATGAAGCTAAGTAAGTGGTAGTAACTATGACTAGAAGGATTACTGGTATCATATTCACATTCAGTAAAGCCTGAAGATTATTGAGAATGAACTAACAACATATTTAGCCATGCAAAGGTTTGACTACAGTGGGTGCAACACCAGTTAAGACCATGATGACATGGTACCCCTTAGTTTAGTGTGAGTGGTATGACAGAGAGTGCATGTATTCACCTTTTATATGTGTACAGTGCTGGTCTGCAATGTTTGCATGTTTTATCACTTTGGAAACACCATAGTCATGCTACTGTTGTGCATACAAGTGGTGTATGTATAGTTTATTATAGGTTTCTATTTCACTATATTTATATATTGCATCCTTTGTCGTCTTACAACCAACTGCAGTATGATAAACAAAAAGTGTTCCTAACAGGCACTGTGTGTATGAGTACATGTAGCAGTTAGGTAGGGATCTACCTTAGTCCTGATGAAGGCCTCTGAGCCCTGCAGGCAGTAGTACAAGCTGAATCATGCAAGCAGTGAGGATGTATGAGTCATAATACTCATTAGGCATTCATCCTATTTTATTTTTGTTATACCTGATGTACCCACACTAATAAAACACATATCTATCACTGAGGCAATTTTATAGCTCTGGATCCCTTTTCTTTCCACTATTACTTTATTAAGAATTCTTTCAATGAGGAGGTTGAGTCTGTCCTGGCATTACTATCTTTCAGGACAGTAACTTATGAGTTACCCATAATGAAGCCTGCCACCAAAAAGCAGGAGAAGTTTCTTTATCCAGAAAAATCTAGTGCCATATAAGCCTGGTCGGAATTTAAATTATACCATTATAAATTACATCACTTCATGTAATTATTTATCATTTGTGGTAAAAAGTTAACGTGAAAGGTGCAATATCCAGTAAAAATTTACTGTGAATGGTGCAATTCCTGTAAAACTGCGATTGAAAGACAGAACACGAGCGCCTGTTGTTTACAGTGACGTGTCAAAAATTGATGCAAGGACACATTTCATGCTAAAATAAACAAGTGAAATGACAGATTTGCATTTCTTGTAATTTTGCCATAATTGTGTGTAATCATACAAAAGCAAATTACGTGTGTTTTGCGCACCTCTAGTTTCACTGGGACTCCAAGAGTCTGTCACTGTGAGAGGTTGTCTCATACGTTATGAGATCATCTAAAAACCTTTATATGGGTGTTTTAACCCACATAAATCCATGGTACATTTTGAAGTTCAGTGAATTCAAAACATTGATTACAAGTAGAATGGATTGAAAATGATTCAGTGTTTTTCTTTCACAAGTTACCTTTGGTAAACTAGTGGCCAACTGTATATTTGAAAGAACATCAGCCATGTAGCACTGATAAGAAGCAGACAGTGGTTAAAGAGACTTTGTAAAGTGTTATAGCTCTCCTTCATAGAATTCATAGTGGGGGCGAGGAAACAGTGGATAGTTTTACATTTTCAAATACCTTTATTTTGCCCATGCACTGCCCATGCACTTGGCATGGGCAGTGCAGGGGCCCCCAGGCAGAGCCCCGTCGCGCATTTCACTGCCCGAATTTCGGGCAGTGAAATGCGCAACAGGTGCTACTGCACCCGCTGCACATCAGCATTGCCGCCGGCTCAATTACGAGCCGGCGGCAATGTTGATGTGACTTTTCCGCTGGGCCAGCGGACGGTAACTCTGTTACCGTCCGCTGGCCCAGCGGAAAAGTCAAAATAGGGAGCCAGCCATACCGCCAGCAATGGCGGTATTCTGGCTCCCGCAACCTCGGCGGTCTGCCATGCAGACCGCGGAGGTTGTAATGACCCCCTAAATTTGCAGACACACAGTTTTCCTGATAAAATAATATGGCACATAAACGATAATGTGTGGAAATTGGGTTTCAGTTAATATTTGTCATAGGCACATCACCAAGTGGAGTGTCTTGATTTGTTTTTATCATTTTGAAATGTTTGCTTCTTTTAAACTTCATAATTAGAAACAAAGTGCTTCACTTGTGCTTTCCTGTTTATTTACTTTCAAATATTTGTAGTTTATTTATAGGTATCCAATGCAGACCGCCGAGGTTGTAATGACCCCCTAAATTTGCACAGACACACAGTTTTCCTGATAAAATAATATGGCACATAAACGATAATGTGTGGAAATTGGGTTTCAGTTAATATTTGTCATAGGCACATCACCAAGTGGAGTGTCTTGATTTGTTTTTATCATTTTGAAATGTTTGCTTCTTTTAAACTTCATAATTAGAAACAAAGTGCTTCACTTGTGCTTTCCTGTTTATTTACTTTCAAATATTTGTAGTTTATTTATAGGTATCCAATGCAGACCGCCGAGGTTGTAATGACCCCCTAAATTTGCACAGACACACAGTTTTCCTGATAAAATAATATGGCACATAAACGATAATGTGTGGAAATTGGGTTTCAGTTAATATTTGTCATAGGCACATCACCAAGTGGAGTGTCTTGATTTGTTTTTATCATTTTGAAATGTTTGCTTCTTTTAAACTTCATAATTAGAAACAAAGTGCTTCACTTGTGCTTTCCTGTTTATTTACTTTCAAATATTTGTAGTTTATTTATAGGTATCCAATAGCATTTCATTTCACACAAGCAAGATTTCCACACAGTTCACTTTACAATATCCTCACAATTTACAGTAAGAGAATGAAAAGTAAACGCCAGTCACCATATCAAAATAATAAACCACAGTTTGTCAGAAGACTAGACTAGACTAGATTAGATAGACTAGACTGCCATTTGGCCTCTGTCTTTGAACACAGCAAATGGGACAAAAATAAAAACTAAAGTTAAATTCCTCTTTAAAGCTCTTTCACATTCAAAACTGTAGCATGATTATTGGGGAGGGGGGGCTGCAGCACCCCAACACACCCTTATTTCCAGTGTCATCAGCCAACTTAATGGTATCCATATTATTGACTTCAGGTAGATGAAAGCATAAACAAGTCATGGTGGGATTCAAAAGTATGGGCTGCCAGTCACACACAGATATCAGCTCCAGGCCCACCAAACCAATGAGCTATATTACTGGCTTACTAATAAGAGTTTACTGTAACTGTGAGAAATTGGGTTATAGGTTGAGACAGATAGAAGCCCCACCCAGATACAACCACCGTCCTTACCAGGGTGAACCATAAAAAGGCACTAAATCAATCTGTGCAGAACCCTCTGGTAGCTTGGCACAAAGCAATCAAGCTTAACATTTTTAACGGCAATGTGTGAAGTCATTGTGCTGCAAACAAACAGTAAGAAAGATCCCAAAGAAAAACAAAGTGCATTTTAATAGAATAACAAAGATCTAATCGGTAGAACCAAGATATTCAATTTTAAAGCTTCTAATGGAAATAGCACAAAGCACCACTGGTGGTCAGGTCCACGGTACCATGTTACCAAAACACCATCATCAGGTCACGTTAGACTGAAGGAAAGTCACAAGTTCATGCAGACCACGATGAAGAATGAGTCAAATACAGGGCCCAGGTTCCACTTGGGTTGCAGAAGGCCACAAGGAGGAGGCTGAATGTTACGGACGATCGTCGATGTACTGCAGTAGGTAGGCCAGGCATTGCAGGAAGTCGTTGCGTTAGTGCAAAGAGATGGTCAGGCATCGCAGATGGTGGTGGCTGTAGCTTCACGTTGGCAGTTGTTGGTGAAGAGCGAAGAGCTATTCTCACGCTGCTGGTCGCCTCGTTCTTGACATGAATAGCAGGGTTCACTAAAGCTTTGCATTGGTGGTTATTAGAAATGGGGGGGTTTCTAGTTGGCAGTTGGTTTGCACCCTGTCCAAGTAGGGACCCTCACCTTTGTCAGGATAAGGGAGATACCCACTCAGATAACCCCTGCTCACCCTCTTGGTAGCTTGGCATGAACAGTAATACAGTGAAAACACTACAAAAGGACACCACACCAGTTTTAGAAGAATAGCCAATATTTATTTGTGTAAAACAAAACCAAAACAAGAAAAAGCCAACATACAATGCTAAAGATATGAATATTGTAAGATGTATCTTAAGAATACAGTTCCTTGAAGTTGATAGCTCCACCGGGGGCTATCACGGAGTCATAATCAACAAAACCAACAGTTCAGGCCGGCTGTGGCGTCACAGGCCAGCCACGGTGTCGGGAAGACCCGCAAACAGTACCTTGGATATGTAGGACAACGTGATCCTTGCGGTAAGCTACGGAGAGCGGCGGCGCTGATGTCGCGGTGTCGGTGCCAGAGTTGGTGCAGAAGTCGTCGGGCCCCTGAAGCCACACGCATTGCAGATCGAACTCCAGGCTGATGAAGTCAGGAGTGCTGGCGTGGATGGCATCGGGGCTGCGGTACGAAGCAGGACGATGCAGTGCCCACAGGTCACGGTGCAGGCAGCGGCTCAGTAAAGGCATCCAGCCGCTTCGGTGAGGCCAGGGCTGCGGTGTGAAGCGGGGCGGTGCAACCTGCGGTGTCCACAGGTTACGGTGCAGGCAGCAGCATCGTCGTTGCGGAAGCGCTGTCGTCAGTAGGCCCAAGCCAGCGGTGCGGGACAGGATAGGATGGTGCTTCGTGACCCTCATAATTAATTATTTAAACTCACCGGGAAGGCTAGCAATGTTTGATTCTGACTCGCATATGTTGAGCGGATGTGGATGGAGACAGACTAGCGGTCCCATATTTAAAAGGTATGAGTACACTGCAATGGAGGCAGAGTTTTTCTAGAGTTTATGTTGTATGACTGTTAAGCAATTCTAATATTTTAATCTTTGTAGATTTGTTTACTTGGGCTTGTAGGTTGAAGTTCCCTGGTGTGTTGCTACAGAGCCTATTTTTGCAACCTATTGTAAGTAGCAGAATATAGCTATTCTAGTTGTGAGCCTGACACAGTGTACTTTATGGTGCATGTTTTTTTTTTTTTTAAAGTATTTTTTGTATTTTCCTTGTCATATAGGTGGTGGCTTATACAAGTATCCACACCTGTGTTTTGGTGTTTTTTTGGGTTCAACAGGCGGTACACATGGTGTGATTTAATAGATTGCACGTACTGTTTTTTTATTAATTTTCCTTATGTGTAGGTATTATTTGACAACACTGAGTCCTGATGATGGTCTGACGGACCTCTGACTGCCACTACAGGCCGAAACGTCAACATTACCTTCTCATTTGACAAGCTGAATTGATTGAACTGGGACTGAAAACCAGGCAATTATTGTGCAGAAATGTGTCATGAGGAGGGTTTTAACCCCTTCCTGGATCTGCAGTTGGGATTCAATCTTATGATCTAGAGGGATTATATACAGTGTTGTTGTTTATGAAATGGACATTCGTTGGAATTGTTGTACATTTTTTTGAACTTCCTAAATCCTATTGAGTAATATATTGGATTTTAACAGTAGGGAGTTGTCTTATTCATTAACTGAGGACTGGATAATATGTACGCATACTATATCTAAATAATTCCTCTAGGAGCATTTTTAAGAAAGACAAACTTTTTAAAAGTGGCATTTTCAGAACTGTGACTTTAAATCTGAGCGCACCAGTGAGCGACAAGTAGCACAGATATGTGCGATTACACTGAACAGCATAATTGTGATGTCTTGTACCTGTGTATTATTGAGAGATGTTTGCAATGGCATCATTTATATGTTTTATTTCGAAAAACAATTTTTTTTAAAAAAAAATCAGACTTTACCATTAAAGAGGATTTAAAATTACATCTCATTTGAGAGTAAACAGCATGAGCCATATGTACGAACACATTTCCCCATAGACACAAAATGGGTAAAACCCTTTGCTACATCTGGCCCCATATCTCTAATAATGATTGTCAGAACTTGCAGAGTTTCACTCTGCAGAATACCACAGAGTTTCATAAAAACTCTGCTAAATACCCCAGAGTTCTGCAAGCGGGCAGAATTCGGCACGTTGCGCTACACAAACTGAGTTTTAGCACCGGGAGCATGTTCTGCACTGTAAAATCAGCTGGACAGCGCCAAGCAGTGTATCAGAGTGTGCTGCTTCTTTCTGCTGCTCCAGTAAACATTCTCCTTGAGTGGCAGCTTTCTCAAAGCAAACGGTTGTGACCTGCAGCGACCACCCGCATTGAGAAATGTCGCTGTGGATGTTTTAGCGCCCACAAATTGCTCTCAGGGAAGCAAATTCTCTTTTGTGCTTGCCACCTAATGTTGGCGAGCTGCATGCGAGAAAATAAAACACCTTGTAGAGATTGGTGGAGTTTTGCCAGAAATCCACACTCCAAGCAGAACATGGAGTTGGCAAAACTCTACCAGCAGGGCCACATTTTTCACCCACCACTAATTTTTATCTGCTCCCAGTCAAAAGTTATCACTTATTAAATGTAAACGTGCAATCCAATAATATCGTACGGAAGAGGTAGGACTTATAAAAGTGAAAAATACATTTAGGAGTTTTTCACTATTAGGACATGTAACAAATAAAGGTAAAATGACAGTTTAAAACTGCACTACAGGCTACACTAGCAAGACTGAGGCATGTTTTAAAAGGCTACTTCAGTGAATAATACAAGGAGTGCTGTAGCATTTAATTTGCAGGCATTGGGTATAGGTAGTACCATTTACTAGGGGCTTTGAAGTACATTATGTGTGCCAGTTGGGTGTAAGCCAATCTTACTATGAATGAAGGCACTAGTACAACCAAATTAACACTGTTTAGCAGTGTTAAAGTGCACAGAGTACTAAAGCCAACAAAAATGAATTCAGCAAAAGGAGTAGTAAAGGTAAAACGTTTGGGGAGAATACCATGCCACAGATATCATGTATAACAGTAATTTTATATTATCCACAGCAAAACATATCATAAACTAAGAATATTTACACAATCTTGGTTTCTCGTGCTTGAAAATTGAACCTAGTGTGCTTATATAATTAGGGCCTTATTCACAAAAGTAACTATACATATGTATATTTGCTCACTTGCATACTTACTACCAAACTTAGGTGTAAGTCTACACTTTTTTATAGTTCACCATTTCCGAGTGTAGATCTATACTTAGGTGTAGACGTATAATTCTCAACCCCCTCGAAACAGGGGGTGCAGTCTCCTACAACAGAATTTAAAAGGGTAAAGTTACTTCTAAGAATTTTGCACCTGTAAGTGGAAATCCTACCACCGTTACAAAGATATCTGTTGGGAAAGTAAAGGGTAAATTATATGTGTGTATATATATACATAGTTATATTTTTTATATCTTCTTTTCTTCATCCAGCCATAAACATACTTCTTTGTTCCTCCTCTTCATTTATACAAACATCTATCCATCTTTCCTTCTCTCTTTAAATGCACCTAGCCTTTTCTTCATCCATTCATCCATCCTTCTCTGCATCCATCCACTCTTCTCCATTCCGTCTCTCCCTCCATCACCCATCCATCCTTCTCTCTATCCATTCATTCATCCATCCATCTTTCTATCATCTCTACTTACCTTGTGGTTCTGCATGCTCTTTTGTTTCTTTTGTCCCCCACCCTATAGCTGTATCATACTACCAACTTATAATTGTAGGTACAAGCTTTAGGGTGGAGACCAGCATTCTCTACTGAAAAGAAAAAGAGGGGTAAATGAAATTTAAATGTTTTATGATAGAACTGCTCTGTGAGGCTGATCCCTGATCAAGCTGCTAAAATGGAGGTTCATGACGCCCCTGCAAATAATAGCGCTGATGTGCACCCACAATTGCATCACAGATGTAACAACAGATTCAGTGACAACACATGATGTAATTTACACAATCCGTAAGCACACATGGCATATCTCCAGATACATCACCATACAATCTCTTGCTTGCTCGACTAAAGGCAGTCTGCCCCTGTTCCACACATACACTCAGGGGGATGATGGGCTGGAGGAGTTGGTGCTGAAGCTGGCTCTTGCTCTGCTGGTTCTGGAGCTGATGTAACAACAGATTCAGTGACAACACATGATGTAATTTACACAATCCGTAAGCACACATGGCATATCTCCAGATACATCACCATACAATCTCTTGCTTGCTCGACTAAAGGCAGTCTGCCCCTGTTCCACACATACACTCAGGGGGATGATGGGCTGGAGGAGTTGGTGCTGAAGCTGGCTCTTGCTCTGCTGGTTCTGGAGCTGGAAAGGCACTGGGGGCAGTGATGGGAACATAGGCAGAGCTACCACTGGTGCAGCAAGTGCAGTGGCACTGGGGGCCAGAGTGTCCCATTGAACACAGGGGAAAGGTTGTGGCATAACGGCCATAGATGCCAACTTTGGAACTGGGGAACCGGGTTCGAGTCTTGGCGTCAGCTCAACATCTTGTGATTCTGGGCAAATCACTTAATCTTGTTGTGCCAAAAAACAAAACATAAATGAATGTGTTTAATGTAACTGGTGCTCCTTTAAAGTGCTCCAATACATTTGGGTCAAGGTTGCGCTATATAAAACTGCAAAACAAAAAAAAACGATAATTGCTGTAATACTAGCATTCAAACACTAGTCAAAGGGGCTATTGTCATCACTTGCATCAGGACCCATGGCATTCAAGTCATGCTACTGGAGGAGAATAAAACAAGTTTAATGCAGCAAGGCTGAAAGGGCTCTCTGGAGGAGAGGAGAGGCCAAGGGCTTAGGTGAGGCTTGGCAATGATGTCAGTTTTCCCTCATAGGGGACTCGCCACTGGTTCTTGATTGGAGCTCAACATAAAGAGTGCAAACATGGCTCTGTTTTCTCAGACTTTAGCCTTTCAGTTAGCTTCACTTTATTTACCAAAGGACTGAATGAGCTTCTCAAACCTGGCACAGAACAAGGGGAGGTCTCGATATCTGACATTTATATTCTGTAAGACACATTTGAATAT
Source organism: Pleurodeles waltl (assembly GCF_031143425.1). Lineage (NCBI taxonomy): Eukaryota > Metazoa > Chordata > Amphibia > Caudata > Salamandridae > Pleurodeles > Pleurodeles waltl. The sequence continues at coordinate 218,160,574 of NC_090445.1, forward strand.
GTGTTTGCTTTAAACCTAGGTCTGAATTGAGCGTCAGATACAAAAACAAGCTCAGACTGACACAGGATAACTGTGGAGATCACAACTCTAGTTGTCTAGTTGTCTCATCTCATGTGAGAATTCATTTATTCATGTTTGTATTGCATTCTGGTATTTGTAGTTTCAACACATACGTGTCCCTGAATGAAGTAGAATGAAGCTCACTACATGGAACACTTTTCAGTTTTTAACAGGAGCAACTGAAAGTGTAATGCATTAGGCATGCAAACAGTGTCCAAAATCATGGTGCAAAAATAGAAATACCACAAAACCTAGAAACTTCAGCTGCCAAAGTACCACGGTAGACAAACTCACCTGCAGTGCTCCAACTTCCCAGGATGCACTCGATGTACTAGCACTATACCATGCACAGGAGCCAGAACCTCTGCTTGGTTGTTGCATTTACTGGCGCAGATTTATGTGGTTGTCAGGCAGCAGTGGCCCTGGTGAGTAATGATTTTCCTGTCATCAGGAGTGGAGCAATGAGGCCTAAGTCGCCTCCCTTGACCTGGCCCCCACCTTCACCTTACACTGCTTCTCTCACTTTTGTTTCGCACACCACCAGAAAAGAGGGCTTGGGCGTGGCACCTCCCCAATTCCCCATGTGGGTCCTGACCGACCGATGACCCTCACCCTGCAAGCATCACACCACTGAGCCTCAAAGAGGGGACGGAGGCAGAAAAAGAAACAGAGTCAGGTAGGGGCACTAAAATAAATTGCAAAGAAATAAAATATTTATATACTCAAGGCTATTAATTTAAGGGGGCCAGACAAAAATATGGGATGGCTGGGCTCCATTCAGTCCCCGCATTGCTACGTCCCTGCCACCACTCCTATTCAATGAATACCCCCAGCCCGATACCAGACTGATAAAGTCATTCAACGTAAACTGCTACAGCTGTGCAAATGGCAAAAAAGACATCTTGAAAACCCAACTGATCTATACAATGCAGGATCAAAACTCTTCATCCATTCAGCCAACAATTGGATGCTGAAGAGCCATATACAACATAACACTTCCAAACAGAGATGCAGAGAGAAAGAGTAACTAGATGACGGTGATATAGCTCCAGGAACCCAGCCCACCTCCAGTGAAACTAACTGATCTAACAAATCTGGGTGTGAACATGGACTTCTGCCTACACTGGTCCCCTCAAGTGGGCTTAGTAACAAAAAGCTCTGTGTACACCATGCAAACTCTTTCATGATCTTGCCTTTTAGGGGTTGCCCATAGAAGCTACATCACCTTTGTCATGTTTCATCTAGATTACACTAACAGACTTTACCTTGGGCCCTACTCTTCCTTCTAAGAAAACTGGAAAGAATCTAAGTGAATCAGCAAGCTGCTTTTACACTAGAGCTCTTGCAACTTTACCTATGTGATCACATCACAGAAGCCCTTCAAACATTTCACTTGTTGCTGACGCTGGACGTCCAAGATTCTATACATCGCTTTCAGGAGCATCAATGGAACAGCGCGAACCTTCATCTAAGTAACACTCAAAGATTCACACAGAACAGAAGCCAGGAGTCTCACCTGATGGCGTTGTTTTTAAAAGTCACACATTGGTACAATCTTTTTCTTCATACAGGGAGCAATATTATAGAGATCCTTTCCGCCTAAGTCAAGCCCATCTAAAATTTAGGTAGGTAGTAAAGAAGCAGTGCTTCCACAACAGATGATGACGAATGCTACAGCCTAGAGGACCATTCTGCATCACAAGGAAGGTACAGAAAACACAGGACTAATGAGCAAACTTACTTTACAACTGGAAATACATCTCTCATGTGGATGGTAGGCACAACAACATACAAAACTATCCCTCAATTTTCTTCCTTCCACTTTGGCCGTAAGCACAAATTATGTCTCAGTGACACAATAAGAGAACAGCTGCTGAGAATCACACACAACACCAAAATAATCCCCAATCTACCCAGACACAACATTTGCCTAAGCTTAAGCATCAGCGCTCAGTCTTTTGCACTTTACACACATTCAGGCACAGAGACATATAGCGCGACAAGAGCACAGCTCTGGTCATCATACAAGACACCAAAACATCTCTCACATAGCCCTAACTACAGAATTACACAATTCTAAGTATAACCAAAAATAGCATGTCTTCATCCACCCAAGCTCTTCAATATCTCAACAGATGTATGAAGCACTATATAAATGCAAGTACAATACAATATAATATAAATTCATGTTGCCTAACTGGGTGAATGCATTTGAACCAAAAATACATTCACATAGGCTCACCTAGTGTGGGAATATGAATCATGTATATTCACTCGATCCCACCTGATGTGTGCATTAGTACTGAGGTAAATTCACTCATGCTGACCTGAACTTTACTGGTGTCTATCACAGTCACATACAAATATACATATTCAAATAAACAGGTGTGCAGGGCAGTTCCATAGTAATACACTAAGAATGGCTTGAAGTGCACAATATGTTACCAAACAGACATACCTGAAAAGGGCTTGGGTGTGTATTAGTGTTGAATATAAATTAATCTGGACTGAAGTGTGATGGATTAGCGACTCCTTAAAAGTGCACCTGAACTGAGCTATGGAGTGCACTGGTGCCCATAAAAATACATTAATACTGACCTGGCATAAGAATTAGTGCATCATACAAATACCCTTTGAATGAGCTGTGGTGCAATAGAGCTTCAGACAAAGACAGTTGGACTCCGTGGTGTGCATTAGTGTCCCTTTTCAAGTACACTAGGGCTGCGATGTATACTCATTCACAACATTACAAAATATAGCTGGACTTAAGTTGGATGTGCACTGGAAACAAGCGTTTGGCAGTGAGAGAAGATCTATTTCACTCAACATCTTAGATACTAAAATTGGGTCATTAGTGGGTCGGGCCTTAATGCCTGGTTTTAGCTGTCTCTCCAGCCTCATAAAATAATTTTTTTAAAAAATAGAGGAGCTTTGGGTCATCCCTCTTTATCTATTAGTCAGGTCATTTGTCATTCATAAATTGCTTCTGCTTTCCAAAGCATACAGCATTGGGTAATGGGTTAGCCCAATTCAGCCATTGGCTCTCTTCTACTTTGAGTGGCAGCATTTTGCCAGATCAAATGTGGACATCTCCCTAAAAAAAGTGCTTTCTCTGCACCTGTACCATTGCTTATGTGTGTCTCTGATAGAGAATTCTAACCACAGAATTCTCACTCTTGACTGTTTATCAGGCGCCATACTGGATCCAGAAAATCTTCAGCAGTACCTTTGTGTATCAGCGGCTTCATGTTGACACCATTCTGCAACAGATGTGACATGTGCAGGCCTTTGTAGGTGCCACCCATGCGTGCTGTCATCATTTGCTTTCTTTCTGCACCAACAGATGCAGATCCGGAGGTATCCTTGTCTCTTTTGAGACTGTCTTTTTTACTTTTTTTGACTTTTGAATTTCTACAGTGTTCAAAGGACAATGTCACCTCCCAGATCTACAGGGTTCAACCTGCATGGGAAATGTTGCAAACAGATGTCTATGACTGACCCACACGTGGTTTGTCTGTGGTGCTTGAGGATGGACCACAACTCTAAGGCCTGCAGTGATCGCTTCTTGTTGCACTGCAAGACCATCCGGAACCGGGAAGCGAAGCTGTTTATAACCAAACACCACAAGACGGCACGTCTTCCCTCGTCAAGCTTCAAAGCCAGGTCCCAGTCCCATTCCCAATGCCAGTCCAGTGACAAATTGTGGTCAAGATCCAACTCCTGGGGTAAGTCCAAGAAAAACACAGGTAGTCCAAATGGGACTCAGCCCTATTGAGGAACCAGGAAAGATTTGACCCCCACCCGGGGTCTCCTTCCCAGCGGTGGAGGGACAGCCTTTATGTCCTCAGGGTCAATTTAGCAGAGAGTTCACAAATCAGACGGAGTCAACAACTGAAGGAATAAAGAGAAGTTTATTACATGGATTTATAGCTCGAGGTAATACAGAGTCCCAGGACAGTCAAGCGACTATCCTACGGAGGCTGCCCCTTCACTCTGGGGCACCCAACCTTATATACACACAAAACTGCTTAGTCAGAGGACAACTCCACCCCTATCGTATTCAAGGTCCTCTGCGGTCTTCAGAATATTTCAGGGATACACGTGTGTTGGGAGAAGGTACAGATGCAGCTGGCAGGAGGTGGCAACGACCTGTACAAACTTGTTCTGGCAGTTACTGATTAAGCACGACAATTCTCGGAACTGTAATTGGAAAAAGTAATATGGCAGCGATAATCAGATTGCAGCCCAAGGCTGCGAGCACAAGGTCAATCATCAAAGTTCAGGAAGTTTGTCGAACACATGGCAACATAATAAAAATAAACAGATGCCTAGCAGCTATGGTGTATGATTAACTTTATGTACATTTTCTCACTATCACGCCACTCCAGAGCTCCTGAAATGGTGCACATTGTCATTCTGCCTCCGGGTCTTGCTCCTTAAGTTGTTTCACTACAGAGCTTATTTCGACCCTTGTCCCGTGGCAACCTTAATTTGCAGGGCTGTTGGCAACGCTGGAGAAAATGGAGGAATTCCATGAAGTGATTCTTTGGTGGCTTCTGGCTCGGTCTCAGAGTGCGGAGAGGTATACAAACTGGGCTTCTGCTGGTGGGTGTCTTCTCCGCTCCAGCTGGGCCCTCTGGGTTTGTTCCAGGTTCTGGACTGACCTCCCTACTGGTTTCCTCTCTGCTGTCACAACTCATGCCAGAACATGACCCACAGAGGCAGATACCGGCTCCATCGACTCTGGACAATGACAGCCAAGCCACTGTGCTGTCTGAAGTTGAGACAGCACTGCCCGACCTGAGCCGACCCAGTGGGCTGCTTCAACTGCACTGCTGCCATTTAGTTTGCCATGCACTCAGACAGTGGTGGCTATGGTGTTGGGAATGAGATGGCCTAGCCCTATCAGGAGAATGCGTGGTATGAGGATCTCCAAGATGGCAGTTTGTTAGATTCCTCCCCAGACACTGGACTGGTATTGCCTCCAGGTTGGACAGACTCGCTGGGCTAGGGCAGTGCTGCAGGGAGTACTGCTCTTCAGATGGCACTATCCCTGGGACCACTCCATCAGAGACTTGCCATATGCCTGCCATGTAAGAACTAGGCAGCAGCATTCTCTGTCTGATTTTTACATAGCCTGTAAAGGAAGAAGGATGGTGGTGGGAGGGAGAGGGCTTGCAAGCTCAGAACTGGCAGTATCACTATATGCACTACGCCTCCCAGGTCAAGAAAAGCCTGAGTAATGGGCATGGCGAAAATGCACCCCTGGGATTATTTTGACTGCTGTGTTAATGCCCCCACCTCTGGCAAAAGAGAATCCCCTCACTGATACTGCAGTTCCTAAATGTTAATTCCTGTTATTCTCCAGTTGTTCGGGTGAGATGGTCTTCCACGTTGTGCATGTCCTCTACGGCGATAAAAGGACGCAGCTGACCCGGTCTGGTAGCCCTTAATTGACCCTCTTGGATATCTGAAGTTTGTGAAATGGGACCTTTGGAAACCATGGCCGGCAGAAAGTCCCCTTCTGCTGGCCCGTCCAAAAACACCTGTATGAAAAATGTTGTGCATATTAGATTGTGCTTTATCAAGAGCAGTGAATGTTGCAACATATTTGCTGGGTGATTTAATCATATCTTCACCAAAAAGAAGGCCTTTAAGATTCTTTGAAGGCTCTTTTTCCACAAGATCTACAAGCTTTGGGGTAATCTTCTTTAATACAATTCTACGTCTCTTGGCATTAAGGCCTACATTTGCATTTCCAAGGAGAACACTAGCTCTTTAGCTCCGTCCTCTGAATGGGTTTATGTCCAAAAAGAGGTCATTGACTTGGGCCTCTTCCACCATATCCATTATTCTCACCAGTGGTCCGACCACTTCAAGAAGGCGATCCCGACAAGATTTAAGAAATCTCTCCAGTCCAGTCCTAGAGTCTCTATCCAGTTTAAAAAGAAAGGTGATAAGCTCTGGGTCAAGGTTGGGAGTAAGACATATGTTATCCTGTATGACTGGCCTTGAGCATTCCGCCCTTAAAATGTTCCTTGTGCCTTTTTCAAATGGATATCAGATTCAGCACGCTATGAATTTGGCTACATGGTCAAGAGACCACCATTCAGCACTTCTAGGGTGTTTGACGTCACCCGGAGAGAACAATTCCTTTCCTAGGGGGTATCTTATTACATTTCTGGAGGTAGAGGGAGCATCCTCTTCCATAAAAAGTTCATCTCCTTCAAGATCCTCTTGATCTAGGTCTAAAACATATTCATTCAAAGGGTGAAACATCATGAGTGTCTTCCTCACCCTCACCTGTAATTAGAGTGTCCCGCAGGACACTTGAATCTGTTGTTTTGCAGAGGACACATTTCATCTTTGTGCCGCCTGAGACACCCATACTCAGCAATGTGCTAAGACCTCCTAATCTCTTGGAGGTGCTTAGGCAGTCTGTTTTCGTCAAGGTGCTTGGACCTCCCATTTTTCAAAAGGGTATAGCTCCCTTCTCAATATGTTTGGATTTCCTTTAACCCCTTTTATTTTCTCTAGTACGATTCCTGTTCCTCCTAATTTCTGGAGTTCCTCATCGACATAGCCTGATTAAGTGTCTCCCGTACCACAAGTGCGCATTTCATGCTGAGTTCTTTTTTTAATTGTCTCTTCATTCATTTTAAGTTGAGACGTCTCAGGAATTTCACCTTCTTGGTTAGACATTACAGTCTAATTTAAAGAAGAGATAATAAGATGGATAAATAAATAAAGTTCTACTGGTAAATGTTTCAGGAATATTAATAAATTAGGATTAAACCTTCTACTGTTAAAAAAGACTTGGGTTTAAAATCCTAAATACTAATAATAACAGTACTATTTACTGTTAAATAGTTCTGGATGTAGATTCCTAAATACTACAAAAACAGCAAAATGCTAAAAAACAGACATAGGGTGACAGTTGATTGGGACACTGCAGCTGTCACTGTTGCCAAGGTGACGAGGAAATGAAAACAACAGAAAGGGTTCAAAAGAAAATGGCGGCACATAGAAATGTATGGTTCTTGCTTGGGGAATTCCTCTAACTCCTACTGGATCGTCACTACCTAAATGGACGGGTCGATCGTATGCAGGCGAAGAAGAAGAGAGGGCCTGCGGCTCATAAATGAAGCTGGCGTTTCCAGCCCAGAAAGAGACAGGTGCCTGCGAACGCCGACTTAGCTCAAGAGCAGAAACAGCCAGGGGACGTGGTTACCACCAACAAGATAGCTGGTTACTAATGTAGCTCTTGCCACCCACCAGCTTAATCCCCCAATATCTGCACCTCACTCCGATCATAAGACAAAGAACGTGAGACGTCAGTGACCTGGAATGGCAATGCTGGGGAAGCCATTATATTAGTCTGATGCAGCAGTGGTGTGATCTTAGTATTAAAGTCCCAGCTCCAAAGCCAGGATTCTGGCGATAGCAGACACCTGCTCTCCCTAAAACAAAGAGAGTACAAGGATATAGTGGAAGAGGGAGTCAAAGCCCAGCATTGTGCCACACAAAACCGGTTCTACGAGGTTGGTGATAGAGCAGGGAAACGTCTGTCCTGGCTGCATAAGAAAGAGCGAGCTGGCCATTGAGCGTCAGAGATTCGGAATGAGAGGGGAATGACAACTAGGGATAAGACCGAAATAGCACTGAGCTACACTAATTGTTATGCCCGCATATACTCCTCATCCCACTCCACCACAGCGGAAGAAGCCAGCGAACTGCTGACAGATCTTCCCATTTCTAAACTTTCATACGAGGACAGGAACTTCCTAGAGCAGGACCCAACGAAGGGGGAGATAGCTCAAGCTATCAAAGCCCTACCCTCCGGCAAGGCATTAGGCCCAAACAGCCTATCAATTGAGCTTTAGAAACTCACAGCGTCAAAAACAGCGCCCCACCTCCTCTGGATGTTTCTAGAATGCTGATCCTTGGGATCCCTGCCCCGAGACTAAAGACTGACAGCCATAGTGGTCCTTCCCAAGGAGGTAAGCCACGATATGAATGTTCCTCCTATCAGCTGATCTCCCTTCTTAATTCAAAGATCAAAATCCTCACCAAACTGTTGGCCATAAGATTAATGAAGGTCATCCTAACACTGATCCATAACGATCAGACAGGCTTTATGCCTGGGAGGAATACTTCCCTAAACCTGAGACGCTTGCATGGAGTCCTGGGTCGTGTGGCCACCATACGGGAAGATGCCCTGGTGCTCTCCTTAAATGCCCAAATGGCCTTTGACACCATCGAATGGCCCTTCATGTTCGAGGTCCTGCTCAGAATGGGATTCGGCCCACAGTTTCTCTCCTGGGTGCGACTTCTATACTCAAACCCTCTGGCCTACGTATTGGTGAACGGGGTGCCCTCCAACTCTTTTAAACTGTGTTGGGCACGAGACAGGGATGCCCCCTTTCTCCATTGATTTTCGCCCTGGTGCTGGAGTCGTTGGCAGTGTGAATCAGGGGAGACCCCCTGATAAGAGGCCTAGGATAGACTGCAGACTGGGAAGATAGAGTCTCCCTGTATGCAGATGACATCCTCCTATACGTGGCGGACCTGCGGTCAACCCTGGACAGGATACTGCATATCTTTGACACATTTCAAAGGTATGCTGGCTACACCATAAATTGGATGAAACCATTGATATTCTCCCTTTATGGTCCCTTACTGCGGCTCCCCAAGGGCTGTGTAGCCCGAACCACCAATGACGGATTCCGATATCTAGGGATTTACGTTAATAGGGACCCACACCCATTTTACACTCACAACCTAGAAATGCCACTGTCACGCTTGCGGCGGGACATCCAACACTGGCGAACGCTACAGTTGACCGTCCTAGGAAGGGAGGCCCTATTCAAAATGATGGTGTTACCCCGCTCCCTTTATATGCTACAAAACACACCCCTTCTCATCCCTCAGACATACTTCCAAAAGATCAATAACATCGTCCGTTCCTTGTTGTGGAACCCTCGTATGGCCCTCACTAGGGCTGGTACGACGGGGGGATAGCACTACCAGACTTTTAAAAAAACTTTTGGGCATTGCTGCGTATCACAGTCAATCATTGGATTTACCTCCCCCCGGACGAGCTGGCTCTTTCTATGAACAGGCTAAACTTGTCACCAGGGGGGTATCTGTGGTCCCTTTATGGGAATGCCTGCACGCACACCCTTCCCAGTCCCACCGCTTTCACAGTGACACTCTGGAAAACCTCTGGAAAACTGCACTGAGAGCCCTCTAGTGGAGGTATAGGTTAACCAAGGCTACCCCCCTGTGGGACTCTGCACAGCTGGGCGCCCTGGCCACACACTGGGGCTCTAGTAAATGGGACCTCATTGTTATATCTCGAGTAGGAGATTTATGTTCACAAGGTGGGGTGACTTCTTTCCCTGAGTTGCTCTACCCTGTGTCCAAAGAGGTGTGGGGAAGTGGGATCCTTTTTCCATATGATTTGGAGTTGCCCATGATTGCAGCTATACTGGGATGCGATAGTGACCTGCCTGAACAGAGTCTGTGGAAGTACTGTAAAGGCCGCCGCAAAGTGGTGTCTTCTGACCATTTGGGACATGGCCGATCACAGTCATCTAGATCAGCTCTGGATGATACTGGGGTTAATAGTCGCCAAACAAAACTTTGCACAAGTGTGGAGGGCAGACCGAGTACCCCTTCTGTCCGACTGGAAAGATGACATGGATTCGCGCATGGTGGCAGAATGAGAAGTATACAAGAGCAGAGGCTGCCCTAACAAATGGTCAAAAATATGGGGGAAATGGAACTGATATTGAGGAAATATATGTGTGCCCATAGAGGGCACGGGGGAGACTGGGATATACAGGAGATGCCCGTGGACTGAGATGACCCTCTGACCCTGTAAGGTGGGTTTTGGGAGGTAGGTCGGATTGTGGTGGTAGAAAGAGATGCAATGTATGGGAACGTAATGATGATTCACTGTGTAATTACACTCACTGTTCTATTATTGTGTGGCTTATAACAGAAAGATGTTTTTAAAAAAAGTGCAGAAACAGCCCTCTGTAAGATCAAGGATGGCCATCTGCACTCTAAGAAGCAGTGCTGCACCACCAGAGTTCAGAGCACGGGCCGCACTTTGCTCTGGTGAATTCACTGACCTGAGTCCTGCTTCAAAAAGAGGCGACGCTGGAATAACATCGGAAATACAGGGGAGGACGAGTAGCAAGGCCACTCTCTCCGCACAAAGTAAAGGGGTCAATAATTAAACGGGGCAAAAGTCAACCGCAAGCAATAAAATATACAGCTTATGGCACTAAGAAACAAACATTACTAATCAAAGTAATGGATTCCATAAATTGAAAGCCATTAGACATAAAAACAGATACACGAATGACAGAAATAAATATAAATATATATATATATATATATATATATATATATATATACACATATAAATAAATATATATATATATTAAAGCACAGTATCCACGCAACACAGATACGCCCAAACACAGCTGGTGATATGATGAAAGATCTTGGTTTATTAATGCTTAATCCCCAATGCGTTACAGCCCAGTCGGGCCTTGATCACGGGTGTGTCCAGGCATATCTGTGTTGCATGGATACTGTTCTTTGATTTACACAGGCTACCGGATCCAAGTATGGACTGCCAATTACAGCCGAAGAGCCCCGGTAAACTAGATATATATCAGGAAAAACATAATATGATACTCATCTGTGAGGAGCAGCATTTAAAAGAGGCAAATTGTTGACTGTACAGACTAATCATATGTACTGATGGTTCTGTTCTAGAATGTTTTTTCTTTGTGATGTTAACTCCTTTCAAGTGTTGGGTGGAGTGGCATTAAAGGAATAATGCATAATGGTAGCCTCCGGTCTTTTAATGAAATACCTTGCTGCCTTGGGATCCCAAGGCCTAGGTAATCCCCAAGATTCTATTCCCACACTTCCCGGGATCTTCACTAGGTGTGATTCCCGTTAGATGGCCCTGCAGAACAAGGGGCATCGGCATAGTGGTGTGTGCACCTATGTTCTGATTTGCACTAGGTCATTCTCCTGCTACAGTCTGGCTACTCCTGTATTCAGTGATTCATTTGTAAAGGAATCAGTGCTGAGGCCAAATGCTTAGCTCGGAAACCTGGGTGCCGAATACCAAGGCTGTGTAGTATTAATTCCACCTCATGCATCTTTAATCCACTAGCAGACTCTCCAGGCCTTTTTAAGTCTTGCAAGTTCCTGCTTTCTCCCTTTGTCACAATTTTTCTGTCTTTCTCTACCTCCTTTTTTGTTAATAAAGCAACTTTGTTTTTTTTTAAATATAGAACAAGAACAAGTCAAATTGAATCCACCTATACAATATATGCCCAGAGCACCACCAAACCTCTCCAAGACCATACAGTACAGATCTGTCAATTTTACAGTTACATTATACATCCCCCTGGTCATCTTCTTGTAGTACTTCTGTTTCTGCATTCCCAGCTCATTTACCCCATATTTTATTGTGCTTAGCTGGGCAGCCCTGTGCCTCATACACTGGTTTCTCCTGCTTTGTGCTCCAATCTACGGCTGCCTCCGTTGGGCCAGCAAGGGGGGGGTGGGGGATTGCATGTGTCCAGCGGGCAACAATGCCTCTTTTTGCCACCAGAAATGTTGTCCCTAAGAAGGTACCGTCAACCCGCTGCCCCTACACCCTCCAGGACCTCTAAGAGGTTGGAAGTTAGAGCTTTCTCTATCTCAACACCTAGAATGGCGGACAGCTCTGCGACAATCATTTCCCAATACCTCGCTATGATGGGGCAGGCCCATACCATATGGAAAAAGTCTGCATCCGGTTGGGCGCAAAAGGGGCACTGGGAGTCATCTCACAGTCCCACCCTGTGCATCCTGTCTGGAGTGAGATAGGTGCAGTGTAAATAATAGGTCTGGATAAGGCAGAGTCTCGATGACATGGTCAGTACTCTGGGCGCCATCAGGGCATCACGCCAGTCTTCATCCTCCAGTTGCCCCAGCCATACCTCCAACTGAGATCTGAGGCCGTTCATGGGATCTTGTGTGTTAATACTCAGGGTACGATAAATTTGAGACACTCAGCCCTTTCCCAGCGCTCCCATCATAACCTTTGCTTCTATTGGGCTGAACTCAGGTAGTGCCATGTCAAAAGGGGTGTGAGCTTTCAGCGCATGTTGTAATTGTAAGTATTTGTGAAATTGGATATTTGAAAGAGAATACTGTTGTCGGAGGTCTTGAAACGAAAGCATATGAGACCCACTCCAGACGTCACCAAGGAGTGTGATGCCAATGGTTTCCCATTTGCCAAATCCCTCCAGGGCTGCAACCTCCCCCAGCCATGTGTCATGCCACAGAGGGGTCTGCTGGGTAAGTTGAGTCCACCAGCCTGTGAAGCGTAGAGCAGCCCTACATCCCTTAAAAAGTGGTTGGGTCACCTCTGTGGTATTGTTAGATAGTGGTGATCCGTATAACAGCGCCAGAATGCGGGGGAACCCCAGGGTGAGGAGTTCAAGCTGGTATGTCAGGATTGATTTACCTGGATTGATCACCAGTCCTGACGCCTCCGCGAAGATGTTGAGGAGCTGCAAATAGCGGGCCCACTGCTGGCTGGGTTAACTAAGTATAAGAGGATGTCATCTGCATATAAAGCAATGCGGTCCTCCTGCTCAGTGGGCCACATCCACCTTTGTATCAGGGGGTCCTATCGCTAAATCGTAAAGAAGAGGGAACAGGGGCCATCCTTGACTGGTCCCACGTCTGAAGGGGAAGATGTCTGACATCACTCCTTTTACTTGAACCCGCACTGACGGACTAGAGTAAAGGATTTGCACCAGGGTTGCGATATTTGGGACCTATCCCTGCTTTTACCAACACACGGGACAAGTAGGACAAGTCAACCGTATCAAATGCCTTCTCAAAATCTATGAGAAGCAATGTCAGCTGGGGAGGCAGGGGATGACGATAAGCCAAAGCTACATGTAGGCACATAAGACAATGCCACGTGTACCTGGTGGGCATTAAACGCACTGGTCTAGGTGAATTAAAGATCTGAGCACTTTACGCAGGCATTGGGCCAGAATACTGGAAAAGTGTTCAGAAACGATATGGGGCGGTAGGCCACATATGAGACGGAGGTGGACCACGACTTCAGGAGAACCACCACCATGGCTAAATCAAGCTCAGGGGAGAATGCACCCTTCTGTGCTGCTTCTGTGTACAGGTTCAGCAGGTGCAGAGCCAGCTGTTCCTTATATATACTATAGTACTCTGCGGGGTACCTATCCGGGCCCAGTGTTTTGCCAGCTGCCAACGCGGCAATAGCTGCGTTGATCTCCTCCAGGGTTATCACTTCATCAAGAGCTTGCCTTTCGGCATGAGATAGGTGTGAAAGTGACACCTCATCAAGAAGAGGGGCCAGAGGCCACAGGTATTCCGCATAAAGCTTCTCATAATTAGCAGTAAAGGCTTGGGAGATGGCTGGGGAGGTACGGTGTATTTGGCCCAATTTGTCAATGATCTCTACCTCCTTTTTACCATCTTTTGTGTTTTCCTTCCTCGAGGACAAAGTGTGATAAGGGAAAATAAGTGTTGGTCCCCAAAGATGTGTGTGGTGGGCCTCACCTGCAACCAGAAGCTCAAATTAAGCACTGCCTATAACTAAGGGTAAATACTGCCCCCGGCCTTTGGCAAGGAATTGGCCTACTCTATCCAGTTAAAAATTAGAGGCCAAGGAATCTCTGGATACAATTCCATGACTAAGCAGCTAAATTATTCGGAATGCGTAATAAGTAATTTTCCAGGTAGAATTCAGCACAGTATTTCCTGTCTGAGATCTATGGGGCATCCTTTCCTGGGTGTCAGAAGTCAGGAGTGGTCATATCACCAAGTTCTATTGTCAGCCACTGACCAGCTGTTAAAGAATCCTTCAACCCAGTCATGACCGATTATTCAATCGGGCATTTTATCCAGTGGTCTGGAGCGCTGGAAGATCGTTTTTGAAGGCAGAGGGCCGCTGCTGGCGCCCCTGCTAATTTCTCCAGCTATCAAAGTCAATTACAGCACAAGAGACAGCAGGAAGAGAGAACATAAGAGATCAGAGAGGAGGTTGGAGTTGGGGCTGGTTTGCAGTTGTACATTTTTTTGCCGGGGATGCTTTCAGTCAGGCCCTGAACCCAGTCGTCCCACTGCGAGCACGCCGGAAACACAACATATTAAAGCAATGAACTGAAATTGGAGGCAGTGTTTTCCTTTGATTTGCAGCATATTTGGCAAAACTGATTTGTGTGGGTGGATCACTGAAGAAGAGTGCTTTTTATATGAAAATGTGTTTGAAATGTGATTCGTATGTGGTGTTTTGACTCATCTACACCACTACGCCCTCCCCAGGGCCCTACTTCCACATCAGAGAGTAAGAACTGCGGTTTCGAGGCAGTTAACGAATCGTGGCTGACCTGGGAGTTCCGGAGCCGGCGCACGTGCTCCTTCAAGGCTTCATAAGAGCACCATGAGTCCCAGCGCCAGAGGTATTCTTTTCTACTTTGCCAGAGGGGCCCTTTACCTTCAAAATAATACGATGAAGTCATGTTCACAACCAGCAACAGCTGTTGCCTGAGCTGAGCGAGCATTCTGTCACCTGGAGCCGGGGTAAGCAGCTGTCCTCCAGAGCCAGCCTGCAAAAGTAGTGCGTGCGTCGACGGACAAAACACCTCTCGGTGGGACTGGGGCAGAGTCACGCGCACGGTACAGCACCAGTCATCGGCCTGTTGTGAATGCCTGGCTTGCTCACCGCTGTTGCCGGAAACGCACCAGACTCAAGCTGTCCGCCCGCGACTCCTGTGCAATAATTTTACCTGCATCTAAATGGCCGTACAAAGCGCTGACCATCAAACACAAGTGAAGGCAAAAGTAGAACTGTAGAATCAAACAGGGCCAGAGAAGCACACTTCTTCGGGGAAACCACTGAACAGGGAACAGTGTTGTAACAAAGGTCACCGCAGCCCGTGCGGGGGTGGGGTCGAGCACCAGGGGCCTCCCTGGACTGAGTCCGGAAGGGGGCCCCCTCCGGTTTCGTTGCACCACACTGACAGGTAACAACAGTACCACAATTGACTGGTATCCCACAACAGTAAATGGAAATGTGTCACCGCTCTGTCGAAGACATCGAGCTGGTAGTACACACCTCACATTGAGACAGCGAGAGAAATGGGACTGGTTGCAAACAGCACTGCCTTTGAGACTTGTTGCGGGTAACATACACCAGACAGCATTTTACTGAGCTGAGAAGTGGGTAGTATGCAACAGTGCTGCTGAACCATGGAGCGGGTAACATGGAAGCACTGCCACTGAGAGAGATGGAACTGGCAGCACATATGCATACAGCGCTAACACTGAGACACAGGGCTCGTGCTATTAAGGGAGTGTACTAGAACCACAGAGCATTGCCACACACTCACTGCTCTTAGCATGTAGGTGCCACTGAAACGCGAGCCGAATTCCACAGCACTACAAGCTGGAAGCTTCATGTAGTACTTACTACTGAGACCCAGAACTGGAAAGATAAGGCACTACTACTGAGGCATGTAGCTGGAAGCATACAGTACTATTACTGATGCATAGTACCAGAAATGTAATACACTACTACTGACACATGGAACTGGAAGCATAATACACTACTACTGAGACATGGAGTTGGACGCTTAATGCAGTACTACTAACACATGGATCTGGAAGCATAAAGCAGTGCTACTGAGACATGGAGCTGGAAGCACACAGTACTATTACTGATGCATAGTACCAGAAATGTAATACACTACTACTAACACATGGAGCTGGAAGCATAATACACTACTACTGACACATTGAACTGTAAGCATAATACACTACTACTGAGACATGGAGTTGGACGCTTAATGCAGTACTACTAACACATGGAGCTGGAAGCATAAAGCAGTGCTACTGAGACATGGACCTGGAAGTGCATAGCACTTTTGCTGATGCATAGTACCAGCAATGTAATGCACTACTACTGACACGTGAATCTGGAAGCATAATGCAGTACTGCTGAGACATAAGAGCTGGAAGCAGACAACGCTACCAGTGTGACATGGATATAAAAACACACATGACCGAAAAAATTGTCTCAATGTTACAACCTGATCTGGGGATGTTCTCGAGCTAGTAAAGAATGTGAAGCAGACCCATTTAGAAGCTTACTGACTAGCTGCTAGCAGCAATAACATACATTTCAGAATCCTTACAGTGTCCTCTGTACTGTAACTTAATCTGGAAACAAACTGCGCAGGGAAGTAAAATGTCTGAGCCGTAAGGGTCTTTTCTAATGTTTGAATGGCTGTGTAAGAGTGAGAGTTGGTTCTCTCTAGGTGCTCTGCCGTGGTCATAATATGTCAACGACGAATGCGGTTGCATGGACACTGGCCTAAATGTCTACGATGAGACAACTGTCTGATGAAAACTGTCAGGAAGTGGGGCTGGAGTTGCTGCCTATCATCAAGTCTGCCACCTTAAGGCCATCCGCTTCTTTCAATGAAGGAAAGGTTGGTAGTCATTACAGAATGTGAATGTCGAGTGGATTCAGGCTACGGGTGCTTTGGGAATGCGCTGCGTGGTGGAGCTCCGGCAATGGACTATTGTGTGTCTAGAGACTCAGTTGCCATCTTGATATTTCAAATATAACATTCCACACCGAGCTAGATGTACTTTTTAGTCAGTAATCCAAGGGGGGTGTGAGCATGAGGTTCGCCAACAAGCAATAGGGTGTATCCTACTAAAAAGGACTGGGATGGCTGATGGGAAGGGTAATGGGCTGGGTTTGGAATGGGCAAGGTTAGAATTATTCATGTGTGGAGCTGTTTGGAAAAGGAAGGAACATTCTTGATAGCATTATTTTATATTTACAGTCATAACATGTTGAAAACAAAATTTTGTACATCTCTACCTAAGTACATCCCATACAGCCCAGCTCGAAATCAAATAATTGCTAGAGACTACTGGATAATATTATTAGCTAACCCTTTGACGGTGACATGTTTACAAAGAGGTACAATGCAATGACGCATTCACATGATATGCATTAGAATGTATGCATATGAGGCATGGCACTTTCCATTTCAACATTATATGTCACGCTTGGACTTTGTGGCTAAATTGTGCATTTTTTAAGAGAATGTGTTAGTACAGGTCCCAGTGCCCAAAGCCATGGGTACAGTTGTACAGTCCATTTCTGGGATCCAGATATGTACTAAAGATAGTAGCTGGCTCATTTAGATACAGGCTGGGTTCCCAAGGACACACCCGATCTAATTTACTCTGTATGCATGTTGATTAAAGTAATTAGTCTCAATGTCAGAGGCTTTAATGCACCAGTGAAAAGGTGAGCATTGCTATTGATGCTCAGGGAGTCCATATGTGACTTATGTTTGATACAAGAAATGCACCTGCTACGATCTGACTAAAAGTGGTTGACATCGCGCTGGTTCGATAGACAGTACCATTTGTCTGGTCCTGGGCAGCCGGCAGAGGTGGCGATATTATTAGTAACACATTTCCCCAGGAAGGTGACAGGGATGCAGGCGGAGATGAATGGGAGGCTTATCTCTTTGCACATAGATATCTGTGGATATCAGCTTACGGTAGCTTGTATTTATGGCACTAATGAGCGTCAGGAGGAGTTTCTTAGAGAAGCCATTGGGCAGGTACTTGTCAGTTTGGACACAAATATTCTCATAGGGGGCAACTTCAGTGTGGTTCTAGATACCCTCATGGATAAATTGGCACAACAATATGGGTAGACAGGGGCCTCTACTCTACGGGTTTTTGAAACTGGCTGAAGGAGGGAGGGTTAACGCATGTTTGGCTAGCTCATAACCCGACACATAGAGAATATACATTCTTCACAGCTGCACATCAGACAGATGCAAGACTAGACCTTTTCCTGGCCACCCTGGGTTTCCTGGCTACACAATCACACAGACAGTGATTGGGGTGGCAGCACTTTCCGATCACACGCCGATTACACGTCGATTACACTAGAACTCACAGCACTGTGCAAGAGTAGAGAACTTAGGATTTGGCGGTGTAAGGCGGTCGGGCCACGTGGAAGAAGGAGGACAAAAATAAAGTACACCTACGCAGGACTGCGGTCTCAAGGGGAACTGCGTCAGCGCAGCCCGACTTTATTACGCAAGCTCGGTTCCGCGTTCCGTCCGGACGCGCGGAACCTGATGCAAAGAAAAGAAGAGCCCGGGTGGCTCTCTACATCCCTCCCATGTTTTACTTTACACAGAAGAGAAGAGAAATATACAGGAAAACTAAAACGCAAAAAAAAAAAAATGAAAACGGAAATGCAATAATGACAGAGCAGAACAAAAGGATACAAAGTCTTAGGGACAACGGCCCTCTGGTGAACAGGCAGCGATGATCGAACATTGTTTCCTAGGGATCCAGGGTACAGACAAAGTCTCTGAGCTGACTGTTCGACACCGGGTTGGGGCGTAGATGATAACGTCCACCCCTGGGAAGTGACTCTCCTCGGTCAGCATTTTCATCCGGAGGGTGTTCTGCGCTGGGCGCCGTTACCAGAGCACCCTCGGTCTGTACCTCCCCTGCCGGAAGCTCAGCCATCATGCCATCGATCGCTCCTTCTTCCTCGGATGTGACCGAAATCCCTGCTCTCCTGAAGTGTGATACGTTCCTCGTTACTCTCTGCCTACCTCGTGCAGCTGTTATCATGGTACCCCGCACACTGATGACCTGCCAGGGTTCAGGCTCAAAGGGAGTTTGGAACTTTCCGCCTGGCTGGCATTTTTTCACTACCACCATATCTCCTTCCTGAAAACCCCGGCACTGACCTCGCCGTCGTTCAGTAGCTTTCCGATTCGTGCGTTCTCTGCATTGCTGAGTGGCTTCGACATTCAGTTCTGGGGGTGTCCACTGAGGACCAGACGGGATGTAATCCTGAGGCGGAGTTTTAAACATAAGTGCAGCCGGGGCACACCCTGTAGTACTGTGAGGTGTCTGGCGATAGGCACCCAGAAATTGTTGTAGACATTGCTCACTGTCTGCTCTTTGTTCCACACCTATTCTGAGGGCTCAGTTCAAAGTTCGCATAAACCTCTCGAAATCCCCATTAGCCTGCAGCCTGTAGGGCATGACCTTGCGATGATGTATGGCTAGCCCTTCCAGGTAAAACCGAAACTCCTGTCCATTGAACATTGGGCCATTGTCTGTTCTGACTTCGTCAGGGAGCCCAAACATGGCAAATGCCTTTTGAAGCACCAGCTTCACATTTTCAAACGCAGTAGACGACACAACGTCAACAACAGGGAACTTGGTGCAAGAGTCAATGAGGACGACGGTCAGCCGCCCATCCTGGAAACTCCCAAAATCCATACTCACTTTTGTCCAGGGTTTCGTGCTAGCCGGTTCAGTGACTACTGGACAGCAGGGCGGTTCTCCTGATGTGATGACGCAGGAATGGCACTTTCCCAACAATTCATCCACCTGACTATCCATTCCAGGGAACCAAACTTTGGCCCACAATCTTGCCTTGGTTTTCGCAGTGCCCTGATGGCCCTTATGTGCTAGTTCTACTACTCTGCCCGACAAGCTCTGAGGCAGTACAATTCTCCTTCCTCGAAGAACCAGTCCTTGACTATCCGTGGACAACTCATCTCGCACCCTCCACATCCCCTGCATCGCTAATTTGTATTCATGATTGGCCACTCTAGTCTTTTCCAAGAAAAGCTTCCACTTTCGGTGACCCATCGCTTCCTTGACCTGATTGAGTACCGTGTCCACCTTGGTAGCATCAACAATTTCTCTTACCCCTAGAGCATTGGGACATGCCGACTGTACCACCATGTTGACGAACACCTCTGTGCTCTCCTCGTCATTCTCTTGAGAGTCAGCAGTCGTGATTGGGGATGGGTGGCGAGATAAGTAGTCTGCAGGTTGTTCGCTCCCGGTCGGTAGTTGACGGTAAACCGGTAAAGTTGCAGCAGAACAGTCCACCGCTCTACTCGCGGGGGTGCCAACCGAGGGCACCCAGCAAACAGTGAGACTAGAGGCTTATGATCAGTCACCACCTGGAATTCTTGGCCATACAAATACAGGTGAAAATGCTTGCACGCCCACCGAATCGCCAAAGCTTCTCTTTCTATCTGGGCATATCGTGTTTCAACCGAAGACAATGCTCTACTGGCATACGCAACCGGAACCCACTCCTGCGGGTTCTGCTCCTGGAGAAGAACAGCGCCAAGACCTACTGGACTTGCATCTACCACCACCTCAGTACGTCTACAAGGGTTAAAATAAGCCATTGTTGACTTGTCTAGTATCGCTGTCTTGATGTCAGCAAACGCCCTGTTTGCCATTGGGCTCCACTCCCACCGACGACCAGCTTTGGTGAGTTGTCTGAGAGGTTCCGCCATGGTCGCAAGCTGCGGAATGAACCTTCCACAATAGGTTGCCATGCCCAGGAAGCTTCTTACTTCAGTGGGGTTTTTCGGAATCAGTGCTTGACGGATGGCATCAGCTTTACGAGGGTCCACCTGTAGACCGTCTTTTGAGAAGACATAGCCAAAAAACTCCACTGACGTCTGATAGAACGCACACTTCTTCTTGTGGAGTGTTAACCCTGCCTCCGACAACCTCTGCAGCGTAGCCCTCAAATGCCGGTGATGTTCTTCTCTAGTTTTGGAATAAATGAGGATGTCATCACTCAAATTGATCACCCCTTGCAGTCCTGACAGCGTCTCACTAATCAGGTTTTGAAATACTTCGGCAGCCAAAGATACCCCAAAGCTCAGTCTCTTGTATCGTCGAAGCCCCACGTGTGTTGAAAAGGTGGTAATGTTCCTACTGTCGGGTTCCAGCTCCAGCTGATGATACCCGGCATTGAGGTCCAATTTCGGGAACCACTGTGCCCCATTCAGATCAGCTATGATGTCATCCATTGTTGGTGTTATGTGCCTTTCCCTTTTAATGGCCTTGTTGGGAAGGCGCATGTCGACACAGAGATGGAGAGGGCCCGGTTGCTTGGGTTTTGGCGCTATTACCAACGGCGACACCCATGGTGTAGGCCCTTCGACCTTCTCAATCACCCCTTGGTCTTCGAGTAGCTGTAGCTCCTTCTCCACTGCTGGCCGCAAATGGAACGGAACACGTCGGTGTCTAAGGGCAACGGGCATAACTCGGTGATCTATGTGTAGCTTGAGACGTTTACCTTTGAGTCGCCCCAGCCCTTCAAAAAGCTGCGTAAATTCATTAACTAGGTGTTCAGCGTGGGGGTCATATACTTGTCGCGCAAAGAATACTAGTTCTAGCTCTTCAGCAGTGTGGTACCCCAGCAGAGTGCCTCGGTCTCCAGTCACCACATAGAACTTTGCCTGTGTTGACACGTGCCCACTGGACACCGCCACGTCCACCGTGCCCTTTAGCGGAAGCGGCTCTCGGCCCCCATAGTTGTATATCTTAGTGGTAGTTGGGGCAAGCGATGGTGTTGGGGTCAATTGTTTGAATAGCGTCTCGTCCATCACATTCACTGATGCTCCTGTATCTATGAGCACCATCGCCGACTTGCCATTGATCTGGATGTTGCTCATAGGTGGTGGTCGTTTTTTCTGCTGTCTCCCACCGGTGAACAAGATCACAAAGATATCTTCATCGTCATCTTCCTCGAAGACTGGAGTTCTCTGAGCTGCGGTTTCACCAGATTCATCAGTCTCTTTGGTTACGCTTCTAACCCTGGTGTCCCTTCCTTTCTGGTTTCCTTGCCAGCCTCTTCCTGACCTGCACACTTTTGCAAAATGATTGTCTTTGCCGCACTTATCACACGTTTTTCCTTTTGCCGGGCACACCATTGGTGGTTTGTGTTCGTACCCAAAGCTCCTGCAGGTGCGTACACCCTGTCTGGCAAAGTTTGTTTTTCGTCCCGGCGGTTGACGAGTCTGGATGGCGTCTATCTGCTCTTCTTTCACCTGGACTGGACGTGTGGTTGACGCAGCGGCCAGTGATTGTCCTCTTACTGCCGCCATGGCATCCGCCCGCACTGCGGATAGTTCGTGCGAACGTGCCAAAACCAAAATGTCGTCGAGGGGCATGCCTTGCTGGCGTAGGATGAGCTTCCTTAGTGCGTTCGATCGGCATCCTTGAATAATCTGTGCTCTGATCTCCTCTTGTTGATTGAGGCCTACACACGAGCTTGCTAGCTTCCTTAGTCGTGCATAGAACATGTCCATTGACTCAACATCCGTCTGCTGAGCCTGCCGGAGTTTGAAACGTTCAAAGTCTGAGTTCAGCTGTGGATCAAAGTGCTTGTTCAGGGCTTCCACTGCCGCATCAAAATCCGACTTGTCACCTGTGTTTGGAAGTGCATCAAACAGTTCTTGCAGTTCATCACCTACCATGAGCAGCATAAGCGATCTGCGCACGGCCCAGTCTGTCTCTCTTGTGGCACAGAAGTAGTTTTCTAATCGGTTTAACCATAGACGCCATCTTAGCGAGGCTGTGGCCGGATCAATCAGTTGACTAAATGGGGGCAGCGCAGTGACTGAGGAGTGAACACTGGCGCCCGCTTGCACAGGCAGCTGGGGGTTTTCTTGTGGTGGGGCGCTCATGATGTCTCACAGTCTGCAGGTGCTTTGTTGTTATATTGCAGGTTCCTTTCTTCTGGTTTCTCTTTAAAGTTCGTGATGTCTGTGGTTTTTTTTTCAATGTACTTCTCTCTTCTTCTTTTCATCCAGGGACACTCTTAATTGCAGCTAATGACCTCCAGAGAAGAAAAGAGGGGAAGAGAGAAAAAATAAAATCCTCTGTTTTTTTTTCTTCTTCTCTCACTGTTTCTTCATTCCCTTTTTATTTCTTTATTCTCCAGTCTTTATTTGTTTTTTTTTCTTTCGCTCTACCCGTTTCCAGGGTCTTTCAGGGCTTTCAGCCCTTCCTCTTCCTTACTCGGGGCTCCTGCCCCTCTGGCTCCTGTGCTGCGTTCCGCTCCTTGGGGAATGCAGCCTGAGCGTCACGTTATCTCGTACTGGGGCGTGCGTATGTGTGTATTTAAATACACACGGCCCCGTGTGGTGCTGCACGGCCTCGGCGAAGATGCTGTATTCAGAAGAGCGCCGGAGGTGAGGCTGTTATTTTATTTTTTCTCTTCCTTTCCTTGCACGCGGCAAGGATTCACGGGCACCGGACTCGGCCGGTGGATACACCCGAGAGGGAGGCGGGGCGTACATTCTCAAAGCAGGGCGCGCGCCTCCTCCGTATGCAGCTGAACTCCGTCCTGGCCATGCATTCTTCTTTGCCCGGTGCATGGACGCTGTAGCGGTCACGTTCCCTTTTTTTTTTCCTCCAACGTTCAGGGCAGCTTGTCCGCGACGCGGAGTCTCGAGAACCCACTCGTCGCCAATGTAAGGCGGTCGGGCCACGTGGAAGAGGGAGGACGAAAATAAAGACTGCGGTCTCAAGGGGAACTGCGTCAGCGCAGCCTCGACTTTATTACGCAAGCTCGGTTCTGCGTTCCGTCCGGACGCGCGGAACCTGATGCAAAGGAAAGAAGAGCCCAGGTGGCTCTCTACAGGCGGCTCAATACTAATCTCCTAACATATGATGAGGTGTACACAGAAATAGCAGATATGATTAGAGCCTACCTGGGCATAAATGACATACCAGAGGTCTCGGTAGTGGCAGTCTGAGAGGTGCTGAAGGTGGTGGTCAGGGGCCAATTTATAGCTACTGTGGTGTGAGCTAACGTACTTGGAAAGGAGAAGCATCGGGAGCTGGAGGCCAAGATAAAAGAACTGGAGGGGAGGCATGGGGAAACCGGTGCAACTGAAGTGAGGCGACAACTTGTGGCAACTCGTAAACAATTGAAGGCTTTGGACATGGATGGAGTGGAGCACGCTCTACTGTGTACCAAACACATGTATTATGTTGGGGGAAATAAGGCAAGACGGCTCTTGGCCCACAGGCTCCGTGCACAGGTGGCGCAGTGCCAGATGAATGCAATCCGGGCCCAGTGTGGCGCTGTCATTAACGATGAGTAACTGATCGTGAAGGAAATTGAGGAGTTTTATGCCTCCCTCTATGCAGTGGAGTACCTGGAAGCTGAGGCAATAGAGGGATACCTGGACTCAATGCCCTTGTCCCGAATCCCCAAGCCGATAGGCCTGGACATAGGTGTAATTTGACATTGACCTTGATGAAGCGCAGGTCGGATGCACCAACCAGGTTTGTCCTAGTCAAAGATTTTACCTTCTCACCTTAGTCCTTTAACTCCCACTCCACAACAGGAGTACACTTCTAAAGCCCCCCAGGACCTCTGGCAAGGTACTTAAAGACTCACAGGGTGTCAGGCAGAGGCCAAGAGCAGGATACAGCCGAAGTCCAGTAGCCCTTGATCTGCTGGGCATTTGCAGGAAAGGCCTCTTATAGCTTGTATCCCAGAGCATAAAAAGGATTCCACCCTTATTAGTCCTGGAGTCCACTTGTTTGTCCTGGGTACAAGAGAGAGTTGGTCCAGTACTTCAGGGCTCTTTTTAGGTCACAGGACAGCAGGTTCAGTTCTCTTCTGATCTTCTTCAGTTCCAAGGAGTGTTCTTAAGTGGGTGCCTGAACATGTCACATTTTTGCCTAGAACGAGCTAGTGGGTGGGTGGGAATGATACCTGGACACACCTTCACCAATGTGGTAAAAGGTCCCGGGGCCATCCAAATCGATTGTACTACTGAATATTGACACCAAGAATGTTGTGGCATACTAAGATCAAGGACAGAAAATCGAGGGACAAAATATCAAAAAGTAAGTGCATATACAGAAGTATAGATTTACTATTCCTAACTCCACATCTACATACCTTCACAATATATGTACTAGGTCCATATATTTGGAGTTAGGTGTAGAAAATCTATACATACCTATCAATATTTTATTTTCAGTATTCTGTCCTCATTATTCTGTATCATCAATACTGTTGATTCGATATTCAGGGGGCACACCACTGTACCCTCTTTGGGCATTTTTAAGACAACGGAAGTCTTTGGCCACACCCAACTTGGTGTATGAGAGCTGTGGTTGTGTACTATGATAATCCTAGTGTCCTCCAACATCTAACACTACACTGAAATTAGTTTGAAGCAGCCACTGTACCCACAATAAACCCAGAGACAGAAATGTGGTAGAACAAAAGTAGGGTTTTCCAGCAACTAGACAGCAGATACCCAAAAACTGTCTTGCCATCCTGTTCTCTCCTTTACAGGTACACTCCAAAGTGTTATGAATAAATTCAGCAAGTCTTTGCAAGCAAGATTTGACAGTCAAACAGGATTTAACATTATAATGTCTAAAAGGATGCTCATAGCTCAAACCATGCATATTTGGTGAGGTTCAACTGAGTCATTTCTGTCCATTCAATTCAACCTATTGTTTACTCATTGGAAGCATTTGACACATATTCAAGCAGTAATCCGTGGCTGGAAGACTTTTGAGAGCAAATGCAAATCAGCCTCCAGGAACTTGCAAACTTTCTAACTGTTATTTTTTCTTAGTATTTAATTTAAAAAATCTGATTTCACCATTGTTAGACCTGCCAGCTCTTGGCATGGTTTCCTGTCTTTTTGGCTTCTG
Source organism: Pleurodeles waltl (assembly GCF_031143425.1). Lineage (NCBI taxonomy): Eukaryota > Metazoa > Chordata > Amphibia > Caudata > Salamandridae > Pleurodeles > Pleurodeles waltl. Next base: position 218,186,284 of record NC_090445.1, read on the forward strand.
ATCTCCTGTTTTTGATCTGGTGTTGAATTAAATTTTTGCTGGATTTAGGACTCTGGGCACTTTACCACTGCTGATCAGTGCTAAAGTGCAAGTGCTCTCTGTCTAAATTGGGTTTGTGATTGGTTTTCTTCATGACTGGCATATTTGATTTACTAGTACGTCCCTAGTAAGGTGCACCAGCAGTGCCCAGAGCCTGTAAATCAAATGTTACTAGCGGGCCTGTAGCACTGTTTGTGCCACCCAAATGAGTAGCCCTGTAAACATGTCTCAGACCTGCCACTGCAGTGTCTGTCTGTGCAGAGTTTTTAACTGCCAGTTCGACCTGGCAAGTGCACCCACTTGCCAGGCCCAAACCTTCCCTTTTACTACATGTATGTCACCCGTAAGGTAGGCCCAAGGCAGCCCCATGGGTAAGGTACACGGTATGTAAAAAGTAGACATGCACTAGTGTGTTTTACATGTCCTGATAGTGAAATACTGCTAAATTCATTTTTCACTATTGCAAGGCCTTTCTCTCCCATTGGGTAACCTGGGGATTGTCTTGAGAGCAGTGTCCCATTGGGAGCAGCTACAGGTGTGGAATTGTGGGTCTCTGAGCTCACAGTTTTAAAAAACATCTTTTTGTGAAGTTGTTTTTTTAGGTTGTAAGTTTGAAAATGCCGTTTTTAGAAAGCCGGTGCCTCTGGCAGGCTGTGGAATACACGTATCGGTCAGACTGACAGTTGGGCTGTTTGGGAATTAACTCTAGACAGTTTCACAAAGGGAGCTGAGGTGTGTCCTGCATATCCTGATGGGTCTTCCTGGGCTAGAGTAGAAGGAGGAGCTGACACTTGCACCTGAATAGGGCTGTGCGTGCCCTGACACAAAGCAGTCTCCAAACCCCTACAGTGTGTCTGGGACCAGGACAGAGAGAGGCAGGGTCTTGTGCACTACAAAGACTTTACTTTGAAGTTTACCTACTTCAAAGGCAGAAATAAGAATAAGTATTGGCTGACGCTACAACTTCAGAAACCTTCTGGACTGAGGACATTCTGCTAGGAAGAAGAGCTGGATGCTGTAGGAGGAACTGCAACTCTGCCTGTTGCTTTACTATGTTGGCCTGTTGCTTGCTGCGTCTGTCCTGGGAGTGAAAGGACTAGACTTGGCTTTCTACATCCTGCTTTCCAATGTACTCCAAGGGCTTGAACTGAGCTTAAGTCCTGTTGTGAAGTCTCAGGGACATCAAAGACTTAAGCTGCCAGTGCCTGGGCTCTTGTGCTGAGAGTGCTGACTTGCTAAGTGGTGCCAAATTCAGTCCCAGGGCCCTTAGAAGTGGAAGCTTGTAACCTGAGTGCCGTTGCAGCAGAAAAATCGATGCAGCACCTGCACTACAGCTGAAAAATCAACATAATGCCTGTCTCCTGACTACAAAATCGATGCATCGCCTGTTTGAGCGTACATCCATAGTTGCAGTGCATCTGGATTTTCCACACATCATCCCTCAGCGTCATTTTCTTCATCGATGTTGCTCCGTTTTCAGGAATTGGAGCATCGCCAGTCTGGCGGGAAAGGAATCTGCTTATTGCCAACTGGGCGGGAAAAGAATCCACGCATCGCCTGTCCAGCATGAAAATAATCAACACATCGCTTGCTTTTCCGATGCATCATCTCCTTAGCGGCCCCCATCATCTTTGTTTTTGACGCATCCAAAATATCATGTGTTATAAGGATACAACCATGGATTTTTCTGTATTAAGACTCTTTTAAACCTTTAAAAAGCGATATCTCTACTTGTGTATGTTGGATATTTGTCTTTTTAGTCTTGGTCGTTTTGGTTGAGGGTCATTTTCTATATCAATGTTGCTCCACAACAAGGAATCAACGCATTGCTAGTCTGGCGGGAAAATAATCCACACATTGCCAGCCGGGCGGGAAAAGAGTCAACCTATTGTCAGCCGGGCGCAAAAAGAATCCACACATCGCCTATCCAGTGCAAAAATAATTGATGCATCGCCTGGTTTTCTGATGCATCACCTCCTTTGCGGCCTGCATCATCTTTGTTTTTGACGCATCCAAGTTACTGTGTGTTATAAGGATCCAAAAAGTGATATCTCTACTTCTGTATATTGGATTTTTGTCATTTTGGTTTATTCAGATAAATATTGGCTATTTTTCTAAACTGGCAATGAGTAAGTTTGTTGTGTTTTCACTGTATTACTGCATGTGTGTGTGTGTGTGTACAAATACTTTACACATTATCTTTGAGATGAGCCTAACTGCTTGTGCAAGGGGGTCAGCAGGGGCTATCTTAGGTGTGTGACTCCCTTATCCTGACTAGTGTGAGGGTCCCTACATAGATAGGGTGTAAACTGACTGCCAACTAGAGACCCCATTTCTAACAACCATTGAATTGGATTTGTAATAACTATTAAAAATAGTTGTTTAATTATTTTTCTAGCTTGTCTGATTCACAAGATAGAGTAGGTCGATGTTAGTCTGTATTTCGGCTTTTTACATAGGACAGCTACGCCTGCCACTGTGAAAAATAGATTTTAGGTGCTGGTCACCGTAAGGGCAGGCTAACATTAAATTCCTACCGCTCCTACTTTTGAATACCAAGCACCATGCCCCGTGGGCCACAAGCCCTACATAGGGGTTTCTTATTAATATTTAAAAGGGAGGTTTGAAACTGTCAAAAGGCTTTATTTTGACACTTGGAATTGCAGTTTTTGCACTGTTCCAGTCAGGTTACACTGGTGGGCCTGAAGTCATGTATTACACTTTCACTGTAGTTGATGGCACGAAAGGTGGTGCAGTCTACTGGTGACATTTAATTTACAGGCACTTGGTAAATTTTGTATGATATACTAGGGACATATAGTTAAGTTTCATTTACCAATTAGAAATATGCCCATATAACCATGTGTAAAGGGGGAGCACAGGCACTTTACCACTAGTTAGCAGGGTTAGAGTGCACATATGGCTAACACCAGCAAAAAATATAAGGCCCAGCAAAATGTGAAAAAATATAGCGTGGCCACACATAAAAGGCAGATTTCCTTCAGCCAGCCACTCAACACAAGGCCCCAGTGAGATAGTCTGGATGGGAGATATGTTTTCCACTGCAAATTAGTTCATCAACACAGCACTGTGGGGCAGGGAGGCCAAGGAGAGCAGGCTTAGCACTAACCAAAACCTCATATAAATAGGCCTGGCAGATGATGTTCAGCAAGCACAGGAACCGAAGCAGCCCAAGACCAGCAATACACTAAGGGGGTCAGGCGGGAACCGCCATTCGGCCGCCCCGCGGTCAAAAGACCGCTGGGGCCATTCTAACTTTCCCGCTGGGCCTGCAACACAGAAGCCGGCTCCGAATGGAGCCGGCGGTGTTGCAGGTGTGCGACGGGTGCAGTTGCACCCGTCGCGCTTTTCACTGTCTGCATAGCAGACAGTGAAAAGCAGGCTGGGGCCCTGTTAGGGGGCCCCTGCACTGCCCATGCCAGTGGCATGGGCAGTGCAGGGGCCCTCAGGGGCCCCAGGACACCCGTTCCTGCCATCCTGTTCCTGGCGGTAAAAACCGCCAGAAACAGGGTGGCGGGAAGGGGGTCAGAATCCCCATGGCGGCGCTGCTTGCAGCGCCGCCATGGCGGATTTGGGCAACCGGGGGAAATCCGGCGAGAGACCGCCGGACCCGGTTTTCTGACCGCGGCTTTACCGCCGCGGTCAGAATGGCCCAGGAAGCACCGCCAGCCTGTTGGCGGTGCTTCCGTCGTAGGGTCAGAATGAGGGCCTAAGTCTAGATAGGAGGGTATGTGACATCAAGCCCAAGAGAAGTAGCAACTAGGATGAAGCGTGAGCATTCAGAAGCTAAATGAGGAACAAACATTACAGATTCTGCTAGGTGAAAACTGTAATACAGCAGGAAAAACTGCTGTTTACTTAGCAGAGTGTAACTACATAATTCATCCAGACATAACTTCAGGGATAATATATAAAAGTTTAACATTCCCTACAGCATTAACTAGTGAGGTTTGAAAGTGGTGAGGGTAGTAGCTGGTCAGACTAATAGTGAGTAAAACAGACTTCTGTAACAATGGAACTACTCTACCCTTCCATGAAAAAAAATAAAAAACAGGGTAAAATAGTCAATTTTAAGCTCCAATGTCACATAACTTTGTCAAAAAGCCATCAGCGCTGAGAAGGATAACATGAACGTTTCCAAGACTTTAATAGCAAATTTAAGAAAGCCATTATTGACTGCGGCTGTTCATAAAATGTAATTTCATGTGGCCTCTTATTTATCATGGTATCTAGTTACAGTTTGTTGCGTATGTTCTTATTATCCTAATGAGGCTACTGGATTTGGGTGGCAGAATCATCACATAGATTGTGGGATACTAAGTACATTTCCACACCATGTGACGCCTGTTGGCCTGATCTGGGTTTCCCGGCTAACTAGCAGCGCCTCATCTCCACCCAAGAGCAGGGATGATTGTGGCAACTGGGTGCATGACAAGAAAGATTCCTCAGGGGAATCATGATCAATCAGATCTCATCCCTGTCCCTCAGTCACATTAGTCTCACACAGAGAAAGATAAGCAGAGGCAGAATAGGGTTCAATAAGGGTTTATTGAAGGAACTACATCTTAGATAAAATGGCATGTATTGCAATAACTGGGATGATAAAACACAATAAAAGCAAGATTGTGACAAGGAGAGTGAAACATAAAAACAGTCTCACCATACTGTCACTAGGAGTGATATATAGTTCTCCTACCTAACCTATGTTAGAGCACAGCATAATAAGCCTAATCCACCCTTCAGGTTTCCCCCCTGGGAGGACATCATCCCTCATACATGAGTAAGGAAGCCTGTAGTCTAGAGAGACACTGTCCCCATGTAGGCCAGGGGTTCGGGCAGTCAAAGCAAGCAGCTATAGCGAGGTAATCAGCATGCAGTCGTGGTCATCTGGCTTGGGACAAAGGAGTGTTTTTATAATAAAACAGTTGACATTCTAAGAAATGGTCCCCACGTATGAGTGTGTATGTTTCTGTGAATGTTGGAAACACAGCGTACCACTTTTGCCTGCAACCCTATCTGACTGCAGCCTTGAGGAAAGCACAAAGTGAAATGAATGTCCTGCTAGGAACGTAATGCTTTCCTAGGCGAAAGAATAATTAGATAGAGAAAATAAAACAACACCGCAAATGTGGTTATTGCTAGAAAAATAAAGCGATGCTGAATAAAATGTATCTGGGCTAAAGTGCACAACGGCAGGCCTAGTTCGCTAAAATAAGGTGTCCAAAATAGGACTAGCTATACAACAACTTAATTTCGTTTTTCCAACCTGCTTGTTCCATGTAGATTCTCAAACATATGTTTAGGCAAAAAATTCTTACCCTCAACTATCAAATTACACGGTCCCATCCAGCCTATGACACTCAGGCCCTCATTATGAGTGTGGTGGACTTAAGACCGCCACACTCGTTGTGGCAGCCAGACCGTCGCCAAAGTGGCAGTCCGACCTCCACATTACGACCATGGTGAAAGCACCATGGTTGGACCGCTGGCACTGCCACTTTTAGGCCGGCTGACAGCCTGGCAGTGCCGGCGGTCTTAATCCGGATTACGACCCCTGTGTCCGCCAGCTATTGCACGGCGGTTCCACTTCTATGCAAATGCTGGTGGAGACATGGTGGTGGGGGCCCCATAGGGCAGTGCTGGGCAGTGCAGGGGCCCCCATGGACAGCCCCATCACGCTTTTCACTGCCTGATTTACAGGCAGTTAAAGGCGAGACAGGTACTGTAGCACCCGACACACAGCAACATTCTCGCCAGCTCGATTACGAGCCTGCATCAATGTTCTGGTGAGTTTTCTGCTGGGCCAGTGAGCGGAAATGCTGTTTTCGCCGGCTGGCCCAGCAGAAAACTCATAATAGGGCCAGCGAACAGTAAACCAGAGTGGCAGTCTTCCGGCCCAAAGAGTTTGGCGTGCGGCCTCTGCTGCCCACCAAACTCATAATGAGGCCCTCAGTGTTCTAGTGCACATTTGGTACTCATCAAACAAGAATGAGATCTATAGAAACTTAATCTGCCTGCAGATACCCCTGAGCTAGCACTTAGGTCAGCTCTGGGAGTTGCAACCCCTATAAACACAGGAATTTGTGCAGAATGGTACATCAGTGAAAAGCAGCTCTGTCAATTGCTCATTACATGCCTACGGATGAAGACATCTGCACCTTCCTTCAATTGGAACACAGAAAGGTGTGTGGGATTTTCTGGTGATTTCTCATGTTTCAAGCCCACTGTATCTCACCAAATCATTATTGCAGGTAAGAGTAACAGGTGAATAATCAACAGAGCCAAAACAGTGCATTAGCCTTCTAATGTAGATAAAGTAAGTAGCACTCAGTTGGCCATTAGTACTATTTTTCAAGGGGAGTTCTAATTCCAGATAGCCCATAGTCTCTTCACATTTTGCCATCCACAGGTCATTTTATACAGGAATAGTTCTACTTGAAAGGACAGAATAAACCTTCATACATTTTATAAGAGCTGCAATGACTACAATGTAAGACATGTGTTATAGCCTGGATGACGACAGTTTAAAACTATGGGGACCACAGATAACATAAAATTAAGATAATTACTGTGCAAGTGCACTTCATTCCTAAATTCCTAAAATTTAGAACTGTGTGTGTGTCGGCATAGTGACCCCCTCAACCCGACACACAATACACATCACTTTTGGCTTTCGGCACCCCCTGCTGATCACAAATACCTCTACAAATGCACTTCAGTCCTGACTTCATCACTCTGTGCTATTCCATTCCCAGCAAAGTGTTTTGCCAATGCACCATTCTTGTAGAACAACTTCTATCTATCTGAGGTATACACAGCTCTGCCAATGCACCACATCACTGTCCTTCACGCTGTCTCTCCCCAATACACAAGTGCCTTCTCCCTCTGCCACAGATTATTGTTCTTGACTATTGCACATCCCGACATGCCCCAGCCCTACTATTCAGTAAAGTAGCATATATCTGTATTAGTGCGAGTCATTACCCACAGAGCTCTATTTCTCCCTGGTTGTGACTGTAAGATAAGCTTGTCTGATGGGACACTCACTACCTAAGTGGGCCAACTAGCTTGTCTGATGGGACACTCACTACCTAAGTGGGCCAACTCCAGTTCTCTCCCTCCTGACACACAGAAACACACTTGTTACATTATGTGATGTTCACTTTAAATGCATCTAGTTTACATTTGCATGTGTTGCATGCTAGTATTACTTAAGAGGGTTCTGAATCTTAAATGAGGCTGGAAAGAGGAGGTTGCTCTGCTTGAGCGGCAGGCGGGTACTGTGCTGTCTCCAATGAATCCTCTTGTAAAACCATCCTGTCTTCTGTTTATGAATTCAACACTGGAAACAAGGTAAAAAAAATACAGACATACGGGAGATACCTACTACCAATATTCAGCACAGGAGTGATATCGTTGTTGTTTTATCTTTGACCAACTGGGAACTGACTTATTTTATGGTGTTGGTTGATTTAATGATTGTATTGCCTGCTGTTTGAAGAAGGATTTGCAGCAGAATCTACAAGGGTTATTTATCAACAGATTTTAAGCTAGGTACAAACTAAAATGTTGTGCTTGCTTATGTTGAAAGAATCTCACCTTTAACAGCACTGCCTTCACTCCACTGAGCGAGGACTTCATGTGCCACAGCCATACGCATGCTGGTGTGGAGTAAGCACCTCGAGTGTCTGCATTGTCGTTCAGCGAGGACTTCACAGGCTGTATCCATACACATCCTGGGTGTGGAGCGAGGATCTTGTGTGCCTACCATATCATTCAAGACGCTCCCTGCGCAACCAATGTTGAATGCGTTGTGAAGGATGTCAGATTCCTGAACATGATGTTGTCATGCACTTTGCAAAGCATGCATACACCATCTTAAATTGGGCGCTTTTCCTTTTTTCGACGTCGGTGCGTATGGCTTTATTTACATTAATGCGCACAGCTGTGTTTTAAGAACTTCTTTTTGGCAACACGTAAACGCCGAAGCCCATAACTGTTAATGTACCCCAACTCGCACAGCTGTGTGTGGATCTCATCGTTGGATTAAAGCGCCGATGCCCATACTTAACTGAAGGCAATTTTTAATTATTTATTATTAATACATTATTAAATTTCTAGTGTATCTATATGAGAGTATATTTCTATGCAAATTTATTTTTATTTTCTCAGAACTACTTGAGTTATTTGCTGATCTTCACATTTGTTAAGGGTTTGGAGTGCCTATATTTGTATTTCATATACAACAATGCAGTAAGATCCTCCAGTTAAATTTTTGCAATCTAAGGGTGATCCACCAATTCCTTGGGCTCGTTGAAAAGAGGAATTTTTAACATACTTGAAAGATATTGATGGGGAGCAAATGGGAGCAGAGAGAAAAAAGAACATACTACTGCCTTGTTTAGGCTCAGAAGGGCAATTGGTGTTTAGAACCTTACCACTAGTTACTCCTCAAGAAGGTCAAGGAGATCTAAACGTATCGAGGAGGCCTTATTGCGATGGAGTATAGATTCAAACCCACATCAAGTATAGCATTGAACAGGTTTAAATTCCATACTGGAGATCGAAGTGAGGTAAAGTCTATTGATGAGTTTCTTACTGTTCTCAGAGCACTCTCTATGCACTGTAATTTCAGTAACATAATTGACAAAATGATTAGGGATCAAACTATCAGAAATATTAGAAGCAAAAAAATATAAGAGCAGTTGGGGGTCATTGGGGGCCCAAAGCTGCAATGTGCTATAGCTACAGAAAAATCTTTTGAACAACCTGAAAAATGGATGTAATCCATACAAGATGGTTGCTCAAAAAGTGTAAAAGTGACAGAGGAGGTGTATGTATTTATATATGTATTTGGTATTTATAAAGCGCATTCCGGCCGAAGCATCAAAGCGCTCAAAAAGGAGTGGAAAGAGTGACTGACCGCAAATGTAAAATGTATAAGACTGGATTAACGCAGGAAGAGCCAAGTTTTGACTAAGTTCCTAAAAGCCAAGATATTTTGTTGCTCCCTTATAGACAGAGGGAGTGAGTTACAGCATTTGGTAGCAGCAACCGTGAAAGCCTTGTCCCCCCATCTAACCCTGTAAGTGTGTGGGACCTGAATTCGAAAGGCCCCCATAGATCTAAATTGTTGGTTGGGTCTGTACCAATGTAATCTCAAGAATAAATATTCAGATCCTCTTCCATGCACAGCTTTGTAGGTTAGACATAAAGTTTTAAACCTAATGCGCTTTTCTACTGGTAGCCAATGCAATTGTTTCAAACTGCCACTGGCAGAAGCTGAATAAGGGAGGTTTAGTATAAAACGGGCAGCTGTGTTCTGAAAAAGCTGGAGCTTCATAATTGAAGCATTGTCCAAATTGAGCATCAGTTGAGTATGTTATTAATGATGGTGTGAATCGCAAGAATGTATATGTGGCAAGCACAGTTGATAAGAATGTAATGTGTTATATGGGAGTTACAATCATCTAGCATCATCATCTCAGGGTCCTGCTGTGGGAAAGGAGTGCAACGGATGTGTAGGAGTAGGACATCTTGCACGCATTTGCAAAGATGACAAGAAAAGAACTAATTATTCTTCCAAAAGTACGAGTGCTAAAGAAGTATCTTGTGTGTGTGAACATGAAACAGATGGTGAAAAAGAAAAGGGAATAGTGTTATATGTAGGCACTTGTTAAGGAGGAAGTTAAAAATCCCCCCAAATGCAATGTTCTGATACAAAATAAGGAGCTGGATCTTATGTCAGATTCAGGGTCCTCATGGACTATTATCACAAAGCACTATTTTTGGGAGAAGTTTCATATGTGATAACCTTTGAAGACCTGAAGGAGTCAGGTATTGTAGCTCAGAGTTTTGACAGACCTACCATTCATATGATTGGCTATGCAGATGTAAGTAAAAAATGTAAAAGAAAAGAAGCTTAAATCAAGTTACATGTAGCACAGAAGGGAGTGAATGTCTTGGGGTGGAAGGTTTAAGGAAACTAGGCACAATTCTGAATCCTCAGAGTAAAGAACCAGTGTTAGTGGTGAATGAATGTGATAAATCTGCCTGGTTAATTTCACAGTTTTCTGATCTATTCACAAACTAGCTTGGACGATTGGAAGGTTACACTCATCGAATTAAACTTAAACAAGGGGCACAACCAGTTAAACAGAATTTGAGAGGGGTACCCATGAATGTGAGAAATGAATTAAAAAATGATCTTAAAGAAATGTTGAAGGAAGGCATCATTGAGAAGGTAGGGTCTTCAGAGTGGGTGTCACCCATAGGTGTAGGTAGAAAAACAGAAAAGAGTTTGAGAGTGTGTATTGATCTTAGAGCGCTAAGTGCCAATATGGTGGTTGATTGTCATCCTTTGCTGAATATTAATAAAGTTGTAAACATGTTGGATGGTGCAAAAGTAATTTCCACCCTTGATTTAAGGTCGGCATATCATCAGATTGAATTGACTGAAGAGCCAAAGAGTTTAACAGCATTTATTACACCTCAAGGGTTATTCCAATTCAAGAGGATGCCATTTGGCCTTGGGTCAGCGGCATCCTTGTTCCAAAGAGCAATGTTCCACATGGACAGGGACATGGACAGTTTTGTCAAGTGCTTTCACAATGATATCTTAATTTTCTCTAAAAATGTAGAGAAACATTTTGAACACTTAAAAAGGTATGTGAAGTGTTATAAAAACATGTATTGACACTGAAAGAAAGCAAATGCAAAATGTTTTGTAATTCTGTAGAATATGTAGGCCACAAATTGTCGGAGGAAGGTGTGGTACCAAAGCAATCTTTAGTGGATGCTATTGTTAAGGTCCCTGCACCGGACAACAGTGAAAAATTACTTTCTTTTGCAGGACCATGTGAATACTATAGCAAATTCATTAGGGATTTCGCAACTAAAATGGAACCACTAAGAGAATTGACTAGGAAGAATGTAGAATTTGTATGGTCAGAAAAAAACAACAACAAGCTTTTAAAATTGTAAAGTCAGAAGTTGTGGGGGACCAAGGATAAAACCATTTTGTGCAAACAGGGACTGTATCATAACAGTTGATGCAAACGTTTATAGAATGGGAAGTATATTGTCACAAAAGTGCAGTTAGGAAGAATTGAATGTGGCATTTGTTTCATGTACTTTAAACAACACTGAGAGAAGGTATGCTGTCATAGAAAAAGAGTCTTTAGCATGTGTATGGGCTGTGGAACATTTCTACAATTATATTTGCAGATCTTGTTTCACCTTGAGAGCAGTTCACAAACCACTAGTAGGACCACTAGGGTGCAATGCTAGTGCACACATTGTTAGATTGATGTTGAGACTCCAGGAGATAACATGAGAGTGGAATCTGTGACGGGAAACAAATGTTACTAGAGACTGCTTATCCAGACTCCCATCTGTTGAGGAAGAAGAAAATGTTCAGATAAATGATTCTGAAATGATAGCTAGCATTACAGACATTTTATTGTGAATGTTTGGAAATCTAAGTGAAGAGATGTGGAAGAAGGGTATTGATGAGGATACCTTACTACGAAGAGTGATAGAGTGTGTGAGGAAAGGGTGGCCTGACAGGAAAGAGATTTTAGTTGAGTTGTTTCCTTATTGGAAGATCACAGGAGATTTGGGGCCAGATGTATCAAGCTCCCAGTTTGCATCTCTTAAATAGCAAAATTTAAGAAATCGCTATTTTAGAAATGCAAAATGGGATGTATGAAAATTGTGAGTCGGTAATAGCGATTTCTTAAAATTCGCAATTTGTGAGTTGCAATTACAGATTTGCAAAAAATAGCAAATTGGTATTTGCAAATTGCGAAAACGGCAACCTGGAACAGCCTGATGACATCACAACCAGGAAGTGAGGCAGTCCATGCTGTTTCCAGAAGCCCCACCCACAGGAGCAGGCAGATAGACCCAGCTGAGCACCAGGGAGGCAGTCTTGAGAGCCAGCCAGGACCAAACAGGATTATGGCTACTGATGGGAATGTGAAGGAAAAAGGAGACAGGAAGCGCAAACTCAAATTCAGTGAGCAGGGATTGGAGGTGCTCACCGAGGAGGTGGTCAGGAACCAAGACAAACGTTTTGGAAAAAACTCACTACAGGCACCTGAAAGTGAGAAGAGGAAACTGTGGTCAGACATCCAGACCAAAATATGCGCAGTGGGTGTTGCACAGTGCTCTGTCGAGGAAATATGCAAGCGCTGGTGCAACTTGCGTTCATGTGCCAAAGGGAGGGTAGCAAGCAGGCTGAAGGAGGCAAGGAGCACCGGAGGAGGACCCCTAAAGTGCAACTACCACATAAATAGCAAGATAGTGTAAAACAAAACAGAGAAACAACACAAGAGACTCTCAGTGATACTATACCAGTGTACATTTAACACTATTACGCAACTATTTGAGTACTAATCAAGAATGACATGCTGCACATTGTTGTTGCAGATGTTCCAGGCCCTGACGCAGCAGAAGGTGGAAATGTGGGGGATAGCGAAACTCAGTCACAGTCTGACTCAAACACCAGTGAGTCCTTCATACAAGCACCAACTAGACGCAGGGCCAGAGTGCTACCCCTCCCTGAGTATAACCTGGACTCTAATGAAATGCCGGATGAAGTACCTACGCCACCCCCAGAGGCTAGAAGCACTGACAGACAGCAGTCCCTGTCCCAGCCTCAGTCCACTCCCCTCAGGAGGCGTCGCGAAGCAGGCAGACAGTGCACAGAGGAAGGTGAGGGACCATCACTGTTTGGTAGTCTTGAGGCTTCTATGCTGAAAGTGCAGCGCCTGCAATGTAAACACATGAGGTCCATGCACAGGCAGTTGGTGTGAATCGATCATAACATGGGCGCAATGCACAGGCAGTTTGAGTCTCACAATGACAACATGGGATCAATGCACAAGCAGATGGATGCACTCAATGAAAACATGGGATCAATGCACAAGCAGTTCGAGTCTCTCAATGAAAACATGGAATCAATGCACAAGCAGTTCGATTCTCTCATTGAAAACATGTGCAAGCTGCATGAGGGACAGAAAACAGCAGCAGAAAACGCAGAGGAGATGACAAACACCATTAGGGAACTCTGCACTGTGATGCAGCAGGAGCACGTCAGCCACCGTAGGCGGCATCACCAATTGATGGGACATTTGGATGGGTTCTGCAGATCTGTCAATCGGCTCACGACCACAACTGCTTTGGTATCACGACGTGCTGTAGGCATACATGTGGAAATGGCACATTGCACAGGGATTGGTACAAATCACCAATGTTTTGGAGACAATGCAGACAGCACGGAGTGCCACAAACAGCGAACTGGGTGGTGGGGAACGTGAGGAGCTCTCTAGCCTCAGCAGTCTCACAGCCCCCGTGATGGATCCTAGGCGTCGCAGTACTGGACACAGTACTGTCTTGGAACTCGCAACAAGAGGTGCCATCGAGACCATTGAGCACTCAAGTGGAGTGCGTGGACATAGAAAGTAATGTTGAGAGGTACAGAGGACGAGCATATCATGTAGCAAAGCAGTGATACTATGATGCTAATAGTGTGACACTGTAACTAGCACCTGTTTGTGTATAGTGCATACCTATGTCCTAATCACACATATATTACCTGAAGTCAAGGCAATAAAGATGCTACCTGCAGCAATACATAAAATTAGACCTGGTGTTGTCATTACTTACTTCAGAAATAGTTGTGTGTGATCTCAGCACGTCTTTGTCTGCCCTTTGCTGCACTGCTTCTGTCTGCTTGCTGAAGGGGTGGCAAGGGATCGTCATCCTCATCTGAGTCAGGCTCGGTGGGTTCTACAGGTATGCCCCTCGTTGTTGCAATGTTGTGCAACATGGCACAAGTAGCCACAATTTTGCAAGTGGTTTCCGGGCTGTATTGTAGTGCACCACCACTCTTGTGTAGGCATCTGAAACGGTTCTTCAGCAGGCCAAAGGTCCTCTCTACAACGCTGCGGGCCGTCCTGTGAGCAGCACTATACCTCCTTTTGGCTGGCGTGGCAGGATTCAGATAGGGCGTCAGTATGAAGGACCGCACAGCATAGGCACTGTCTCCTAGAATGACAGGAGAGTAAAATGAGTAATTGTTATCCGTGACATCACATATACATCAAGGTGACCTTGTCAGCTATAACATTACCAAGTAGGTATCCTTCGCCAAACTCCCCAGCAAGTAGCCTTGTGTATATTTCACTGTGCCGAAAGATGTAGGAGTCATGCGTGCTACCTGGGTATCTGGCCAAGAGCTCTGTTATAATTTTGGAGGCATTGCTAATTACTTGTATGTTCATGGAATGTGTACTTTTTCGGTTCCGATAAACATACTCTGTGGCCGATGGTGGACATATAGCTACATGTGTCCCATCGATGGAGCCAATTACATGTGGGAATTGGGCAATCTGGTAGAAATTGAATTTTGCTTGTAGTAATTCCTGTGGGGTGTTGGAGAATCTTATGTGCTGTTGAATTTTGCTAACCATGGCATTGAGAAATGCATTGAAGAAGCGTGAGAGAGCACTCTGTGAGACCCCTCCAGCTGCTGCTATGACCCCTTGATAGCTCCCTGAGGCTAATAGGTGCAGGGAGCATAATACCTGCACATGGGTGGGTATGCTATTGGTCCTGTGTGTGTTTCGCTGCAGTAGGGGTTGTAGATCAGCTATCAGGTCAAGTATCATGGCTGAGCTTACCTGTACTTATCATATATCTCTTCCTCTGTCTGGTCAAAAAGGGTAATGCGCACTCTGAAAATGCGCTCCTGTCTCCTCCTCCCTCTCCTCAAACTTGCCAGGATCCTCATTCTCCTCGCCATCACGTAGAGTGCAGCCATTGTGGAAAAGAGGCTGAGTCATTCTGGGCCTCTTTATATAGGTTGCACCTGTTTACCACCTGATTTCACTTTGTGATAATTTGCACGTGCAAAAAGACATGCAGCAAATAATCGCGAATTGCAACTTTTTGATGTATTGCATTGTGATCCAGAATTTGCGAATCGCAGAATGCGATTTCGCAAATTCACATCGCTATTTGCGATTCGCAGACTGTGATTCGTAAATTCACATCTGTATTTGCAAATCGCATTTATTTGCACAGCGAATGCCTTTCATACATCGCGAAAGGCGATTTTACATTTGCAAACGTGGAATTTACTGATTCGCACCGTTTGCGAATGCAAAATCCTTTGATATATTTGGCCCTTAGAAATTAAAGGTGACATGTTGTTTAAGGAAGGGAAGTGGATATCTCATGTACGTTTGCTGACTCATATTTTGACAGTAGCTCATGAAGGACATCTGGTAATGTGTTCATTGAAAAGATTGATAAGGACGATCTTTTGATGGCCAGGTCTTGATAGAGTAGTGGACAGAGTTGTACTGGAGTGTGAGGTATGTGCGAACAGTGAAAAGATGCTAAGAGTTGTTCTGGGCCCTTTGTGTCCTGTGAAATGGCCAGATTTCCCAAAAAGTAGGATTTGATATTTGTGGACCTTTTAATTATTTACAGCAGGAGAGCAGATTTGCCATGGTTTTAGTTGGCTACTATTCTAAGTGGCCTGAAGTAAAGTTTATATCTCAAGTTACTACTTAGTTTTTCAAGGAGTTATGTGCCAGGGAAGGATATCTAGAAGTTTTAATGAGAGACAATGATGTGAAATTGAAGTTTCATGATATGGAGAGTTTTCTCAAGTTTTGTAATATCCATTATGTCACCACTGCTCTTTATGAACCCCAGGGTAATGGCCAGGTGAAAAGATGTAATTGTGTGTTGAAAGAGAGTATAGTGTGGGCACGTGGTTTTGGAGGGGGGGTGGAAGGACAAACTGCATGAGAAATTATGGTCTTATTGCATTACTCCACATATCACTAAGGAGGGTCAGAGAGCCCACATTTGAAGTGGGGAATGGGTCAGGATTTTCAAATGTGGAGTGGCGAGCAAGAGTGATTCCAAGTTTGGTAAGGCTATGAGGATAGTCAAAGTCAACAAGAACAGTGTGGTCACTTAAGATGGAAATGTTTGCAATGTCAGAAGAGTGGCAAGTGTAACCCTGACAACAAAGGTAAGGGCCATTTTGATTCTTGTGGAAGGGATCATGATGACAGTGTGGCTTTTAGGGTTAAACAAAATTTATGTTCCCCAAAAAATATGTTTGTTAAGTGTAATTATCTGTGTCTTGTTTGTTGCTTGTGCTTCCCTTTGTTCTCCATTCCCTTTCTGTTTCTCATGTTAGTAATATGTTGTATTAAAAGGGGAAGATATGTTACATTAAGTGATAGTCACTTTAAATGCATCTAGTTAACATTTGTATGTGTTGCATGCTAGTATTACTTAAGAGTTCTGAACCTAGAATGTAGCTGGAGAGAGGAGGTTGCTTTGCCTGAGTGGCAGACAGGCACTGAGCTGTCTCCAATAAATCCTCTTCTAAAGTCATCTTGTCTTCTGTTTATGAATTCAGCAACACTGCTCTGCTGATATACCTTCATCTGATCCCCAACAGTCCAAACTATCCTGCCCCTTTCATCATAGCTCTTTAGTCATTATCTGTAGTTAGCACACTGACTGTTCCAGTGTTGAGTGCCGAATAGAGCTTCAGCCCTAACACGTTGCCAGGATCCAGGCATAACTAGCTGCTTCGGTCAAGTTTTTTGGCATTCTGGGACATGTAGTCTTCCTTTTGAAAGCAGGACAAAAAGTCCCAGAATGTATAAAAGCCAGGACTGAAGCAAGGCATAACACAAGCACCTTGGACATCTTGGACATTTGGAAGCTATGGAGCTTCAAGAATGGACCTGATAGTGACCTCAAGTCATTGCCTGTGCAGTGCTGGAACAGACGCAGCCTTACATACTTGATAGTTACTCCCGCTCCCTTTGGGTGAATGATGCACTGTGGTCTTTGGGAATAGTTTTTCCTGACATACAGACACAAAACACATCTACCTCCAGATGAGTGGAAGCTATTGGTATCCATTTCTTTATTGACAAAAGTATATTTTTTCCAAAGCACTTAATCATGACGATTACCTTACCATTCTGACCTGAATGACACTCACCCAAATGACACATATGGACACAGACACACCGTGCGCGACACACGTAGACACACATACAGGCACCATAAACAGACTATTTAATGTGGATTCAAACCAGGGACAGGACGTACTCTCCAGCAAGTGCATTAACCACTGAAGGTACTAAGTACCACAGGATTAACAACCAGTAACTACTGAATCAGCTAGACTTGCAACGGACATGACATTTCGAATATGCCTCTGGCTCCTGGTTACAATACTGCCAGTCCATGCTTGCCAATATTTCAGAATTTGAAAGAGGGAGATTTTGAAAAAATCATTGGGAGAATGTATTTTCTTCTTTGACTTCTATTGAAGCAGAGGCAATTTCAGGAGGGAGACAGCTAAAATAAAATCATTTGTGGCTTAAAATATCTGGAGTCTCCAGTCTGAATTGGGTCTGTTGGCATGTGTGCCTGTCTGGGCCTGGGTGAGTATTGCACTTAAAATGTTAGGCCCTGGTGGCATCATAAGGCCCCTTAGCTCACTGCCTAAATTGGAAATGCAGAAAAGGATGAATGACACTGATGCTCATGAATTAATGGAAAAACTAAAACTGAGACACCACATTGGAGGAAACCACATCATGGAAAACCAATTTTAAGGAAATAATTTCAAGGAAATACAAATAAATCTAAAATGAAAGGAACCAACATTTTAAAAGAAAGATAATTTTAAGGAAACATGCAAAACCACATCACTGGGTGAAGATTAGGAGTAGTGAGGGATTTTTAGAGATCAGGCATGGGTGTCATGTAAGGGTGTTGAGGCTTTTTTAGGTTTTATGGATGGGTGGAGTTTAGGGCTGGGGAGTGTTTTTAAGGTTCAGTGATGGGTGGAATTCTGGCGTGGTGAGGGTTTTTTAGGGTTCAGGAATGAGTGGAGTTTAGGGTTGGTGCGTGAATTTAAGGGATCAGAGAGTGGTGGGGTTCAGGCATAGAAAGGACAGTTTTTATTGGTCAGGAATGGGTGCAGATTAGTACTAGTGAGGAGTTTTAAGTTAAGAGATTGGTAGAGTTTAGGAGTAGAACGGACCATAGGGGTTCTGGGATGGTTTCAGTTTAGGGGTCAGACATGGGTGTTGTTTATGAGTGGGGAGGCATTTTTAGGGGGCAGACATGGATAGGGCTTAGGGTTGGAGGGGCTTCAGCTAAATAAAAGCATCCAAATAAATTGTTTGACATTGTAAAATATATAACTTCGAATTAATGTCCCCTAACATAGTGGATTGAAATAAAAACCATCAACAAAGATGTTTCTGAAATTACGACCTGTAACCATTTCACTTATATCTTAAAAATAAGTATGCAGAAGCCAATGTCGAAAAAAGGGGCTTTCTATGAATTGTTTTTTATGAAATGGTAAATGGAATTCATCTGAAATTTTCCATTAAGCCGGTTTGATTAAATGGTTTCTCAGTAATGATATTCCATAAAATCATTTTTTTATGAAATCACATTCAACCAAGTGACACCATGACTGTGAAAGGAAGAGGACGCAGTAAGTTACTGTGCTATGGGGCTTGGTGAACAGACTGCTTGGACCTTGGCTCACTGACACCCAGCTCATAGCTGAGTGCCATACTACAAAGATGCAATGCCACACTTTTGTCCTACTGTAATCACTGCCATTGTATGAGGTCATTGGAGTCAAAGTGGTAACATAGTAAGTGACAGAGGCGCAGCTGATTAACAGTTTTAAGTAAAATCCCTGTCCTGAACCCCTGGTCCCTTCTTGCACATCACCGGCTCAACACAGAGAGGATGATCATTAAGCCTTCAAGCAATATATTTTAACCAATAACTTGAAAACTGGACCCAAATGGCAAAAGCAGAGTAGGAATGTAACTTGATTGCAATATCTTTGGGTGGTATTTCGCCCATATACCCCCCAATTGAGGATACATCCCTGATTTTCAAGCATCAAGATCTCTAATTCCTGAAAGCATTGAAATATAGATATTTTCCTTTGCAGAGAAGTATTCTGAAAACAAACTTTTAACTATTTATTGAACACTTGTGGGAACTCTAAAGACTAGGGTTGTATGTTCTGCTCAGAGTTCGTGTGATGGGACAGGATGGATTTTAAGAACAAATTTCGCAAATATATAAGCAATAATACACGTAGGGGCATATTTAACCTCTTCGCTGCCAGGCCTTTTCCCCCTCAGGTGGCAAGCTTTTTTTTGGCCTCATAACTTTTTGTCCACATAAGCTATCCATGCCAAATTTGCGTCCTTTTTTTCCAACATCAGAGGGATTCTAAAAGTAACTACACTTTGTGGGTTCCCTGGAGGAGACCAAGAAATTAGCAAAAATACAGCTAAAATGTAGTTTTTTTCAGAAAAATTTAAAAAAGGGCTGCAGAAGAAAGCATGTGTTTTTTCCCTGAAAATAGCATCAACAAAGGATTTGTGGTGGTAACATCACCATCTTTCCAGCTTTCAGGAACAGGCAGACTTGAATCAGAAAACCACATTTTTCAACACAATTTTGGCATTTTCCTGGGACATACCCCATTTTTACTATTTTTTGTGCTTTTTGCCTCCTTCCAGTTAGTGACAGAAATGAGTGCGAAACCAATGCTGGATCCCGGACAGCTAAACGTTTCTGAAAAGTAGACAAAATTCTGAATTCAGCAAGGGGTCATTTGGTTAGATCCTTCAAGGTTTTTTTTTACAGAAAGTAACAGCTAAAATAAAAAAAATATTGAAATTGAGGTGAAAAAAGAGCCATTTCTGTCCACGTTTTCTTCTATAACGTTTTCCAACTATGGCAGAATTTTGAAAGCAATATACTGTTACGTCTGCTGGATTCCTCTGGTTGTGGAGATATATAGGGCTTGTAGGTTCATCTAGAACCCTAGGTACCCAGAGCCAATAAATGAGCTGCATCATGCAATGGGTTTTCATTGTATAACGGGTATACAGCAATTTATTTGGTAAAATATAAAGAGTGAAAAATAGGAATCAAGGAAACCTATGTATTTCCAAAATGGGCACAAGATAAGATGTTGAGAAGCACTGGACATCTCTGAATTCTGGGTCCCCATACTAGCATGTGAATTACAGGGCATTTCTCAAATTTACTTCTTTCTTACACACTGTCTAACATTTGAAAGGAAAAATTATAGAAAAAGACAATGGGCAATAACACTTGTTCTTCTATTCTGTGTTCCCCCAAGTCTCCAAGTCACCCGATAAGAATGGTACCTCACTTGTGTCTGTAGGCCTAGCGCCCACAACAGGAAATGCCCCAAAACTCAACATGGACACATCACATTTTTACATTGAAATCTGACATGTTTTTTGCAAAGTGTCTAGCTGTGGACTTTGGCCTCTAGCTCAGTTGGCACCTAGGGAAACCTAGCAAACCTATACATTTATGAAAACTAGACACCTAGGGGAATTCAGAATGGGGTGACTTGTGGGGCTCTCACTGAGTTCTGTTACTCAGAATCCTTTGCAAACCTCAAAATGTGGCAAAAAAACACTTTTTCCTCACATTTCGGCGCTGCAAAGTTCTGGAATCTGATGGGAGCCACAAACGCCCTTCCACCCAGCATTTCCCCACATCTCCTGATAAAAATTGTGACTCAGTTGTGTGGTTAGGCCCAGTGCCCGCAACAGGAAATGCCCCAAAACACAATGTGGACACATAACATTTTCCCAAAGAAAACGGACATGTTTTTTGCAAAGTGCCTAGCTGTGGATTTTGGTCTCTAGCTCAGCTGGCACCAAGGGGAACCTAGCAAACCTATACATTTTTGACAACTAGACACCTAGGGTAATTCAACATTGGTTGACTTCTGGGGCTCTCATTGAGTTCTGTTACCCGGAATCCTTTGCAATCCTAAAAATATGGCCAAAAAAAAAAACCTTTTTCCTCACATTTCGGTGCTGAAAAGTTCTGGAATGTGAGCGGAGCCACAAACTTCCTTCCACCCAGCATTCCTCCATGTCTCCCAATAAAAATGGTACCTCACTTGTGTGGGTAGGCCCAGTGCCCACGACAGGAAATGCCCCAAAACACAACATGGACACATCACATTTTCCCAAAGAAAACAGACGTTTTTTGCAAACTGCCTAGTTGTGGATTTTGGCCTCTAGCTCAGCCAGCACCTAGGAAAACCTAGCAAACCTGTACATTTTTTAAAACTAGACACCTAGGGGAATTCAGAATGGGGTGAGTTGTGGGGCTTTCACTGAGTTCTGTTACCCAGAATCATTTGCAACCCTAAAGATTTGGCAAAAAAAAACCTTTTTCCTCACATTTCGGTGCAGAAAAGTTCTGGAATGTGAGGGGAGCCACAAACTTCCTTCCACCCACGTTCCCCCATGTCTCCTTCTAAAAATGGTACCTCACTTGTGTGCGTAGGACCAGTGCCTGCGACATGAAATGCCCAAAAACACAACCAAGACACATCACATTTTCCCATAGAAAACAGAGACGTTTTTTGCAAAGTGCCTAGTTGTGGATTTTGGCCTCTAGCTCAGCCTGCACCTAGGGAAACCTAGCAAACCTATACTTTTTTTAAAACTAGACATCTAGGGGAATTCCGAATGGGGTGACTTGTGGGGTGCTCACTGAGTTCTGTTACCCATAATCCTTTGCAAACCTCAAAGTTTGGCCCGAAAACACTTTTTCCTCACATTTCGGTGCTGCCAAGTACTAGAATCTGAGGGGAGCAACAAACTTCCTTCCACCCAGCATTCCCCCAAGTCGCCTGATAAAAATGGTACCTCACTTGTGTGGGTAGGCCAAGTGCCTGCGGCAGGAAATGCCCCAAAACACAACGTAGACACATCACATTTTCCCAAAGAAAACAGATATGTGTTTTGCAAAGTTGCCTAGCTGTTGGCCTCTAGCTCAGCCGGCACCTAGGGAAACCTAGCAAACCTATACTTTTTTGAAAACTAGATACCTAGGGGAATTTCCAGATGGGGTGACTTATGGGGCTCTCACTGACTTCTGTTACCCAGAATCCTTTGCAAACCTCAACATTTGGCGAAAATACACTTTCTCCTCACATTTCGGTGCTGTAAAGTTCTGGAATCTGAGGGGAGCAAAAAACTTCCTTCTACCCAGCGTTCCTCCAAGTCTCCTGAACAAAATGGCACCTCACTTGTGTGGGTAGGCCCAGTGCCCACAACAGGAAATGCCCCAAAACACAACATGGACACATCACATTTTCCCAAAGAAAACTGACCTGGTTTTTGCAAAGTGCCTAGCTGTGGATTTTGGCCTCTAGCTCAGCCTGCACCTAGGAAAGCCTAGCAAGTCTGGACATTTCTGAAAACTAGATACCTAGGGTAATTCAGAAGGGTGTGACTTGTGGGTCTCTCACCAGGTTCTATTACCCAGAATCCTTTGCAAACCACTTGGTGGCTAGTTTTAAAACATGTCTGGGTTTGGTAGATTTCCCTAGATGACCACTGCACCTGGGACCAAAAACGCAGGTGCCCACCCTGCAAAAACAGGTAGTTTTGTAATAGATCATTTTGATGTGTCCACGTCCTTTTGTGATGTTCCAAATATTCAAATTGTGAAAAGAAAAACCCTTAGGTTATGCTAAAAAGACCCCTCAACCACCAACCTAGTTGGTGGCATGCTTCATCATCGGGGTCCCACCAGAGACACCTAGCATGTCACAAGTGTGCTTCGACGCCTGATTACGTCGGATCGGATTTTTTCATTTTAAATTTTACCACACATACTGGTTGGATTTGGCAAGAGGGTGAGTGATGGCTCAATAGATCAAATCTTATTAAGAAGAGACTTCACAAAAATGAAATACACCATTAATAACTGAAAGGCCAAAAAACGGAACAAATCAATCACAGCTTGTGAGCTGTAAAGCCATGACAAGGCATCAACCGCTTTACAGTCCATTCACACACCTTTCATACATGACATTCACAAGACCATTCATGCCACCAGCCGTGGGCCCTGCACATTACAACACTCGCATCAACAAACAGCGCCATTCAAGGGCCCATCACTTCCATACGCCCACATGCCTGACACAGCACTCATACCAGCTGGCAGAGACTGTGGACTGGCATTTAGCTTGCAGTGTCACTATTTACACCGCCAGCCAAGCACAACTCCACGCACACCACCATCACTTTTTTTTTTAACACAAAGGAAAACACTAACTAATTATAAGTACAAAACTACAAACACAAAAGCTCTAACTAAATGCATGACAGTAATGCCAACCGCAAAACTGAACATATGAAAATATAAAACAGGCAGTTTACTCTCACGGTAGTTCCCAATAATTCTTTTGGGTGTGGTAACTCCTGAAACAACCGGCCACGCACAGCCCAGGCTTTGAAGGGCAATCGGGCAGTACATATGAGCCTCCCTCTGGATACCTCTTCGGGCACAGACTCTACATTTCTTAGCGGGAAAGTCGTTTTTGGAGATGGGAGAAATCTGATCAGGAAAGTGGCGATCTTTCAATCTCGCCACATCCTCCACCACTGCTACTCTAGGAACTCTTGCCTGTTCCACCACAACAAGGCTCTCTATCACTGACTCCTGAAATTTAATTTGGACACAATAAAAGCATTACAAGTTGCTAAATGGAACAAATGTATAGCCAACTTTTTATACCAAACGTAAGACTTACGAACAGCAGTTTAAGGTTCCAACCTCTGATCTACTCTATCAACACCACCCATGTGCTTATTGTAATCCAAAATGCACGCAGGTTTGCGCACTTCGGCATCCTGACCCCAAACAGTCACAGGGGAAGTACTTTCATCATGGATGGTAGTTAGCGTGTAGACATCTCTCCTATCTGCAAATTTCACAGCTAGCAGCTCATAATTCCGCTAGGAACTGCACTGTCCTCTCAAGTTTTTTTTACACACAAGCTCTCTTGCATAGCCTTTCCGGTTAGAGCGGATTGTGCCACAAGCAACAGTGTCCACTCTGAACAATTCCCTGAACAACTGCACTCCAGTGCAGAAGTAACCTACGTACAAATGGTGACCTTTGTTAAACAATCATCTACCAAGTTCCCACACAAGTTTCTCACTAACTCCAAAACGGGGCGGACAACCAGGGAGGTCAATACTGGAATCTCTACCAGTGTAAACCCGGAAATCATAAACATATCCTGTACTACTTTCAGACAGCATATACATCCTTATTCCATACCGTGCACTCTTGCTAGGAATGTACTGCCTATAAACCAACCGGCCCTTGAACAGGACCAAAGACTCAACTACAGATATTTCTTTCCCTGGAACATAGACCTCTGAAAAACGATCTACAAAATGATCAAGGACAGGCCTAACCTTAAAAAGATGGTCACAATCAGGGTGATCTTGTGGCAAGGCTAAAGCATTGTCAACAAAATGCAGCATCCAAAGAAGAAGCATATACAGATTACGAGTCAAGGTTGCAGGAAATATAGCCGTCCCCATCAAGAGACTAGTAGACCAATAAGAAGCCAGTGATGGCTTCCTTATCAACCACATCTAAAAAGTCAAACCCAATAACTTTTTAATCTCTTCCAGATTAGTGGGAATCCACTGGGTATCTCTAGAATGTGGCCTAAGTCTGGAAGCGTTGTCCCTCAAATACTGCTCCACATACAAATTAGTCTGCTGAACAATCTCTTAAAAAAATACATGATCCATAAACAACTGAAAGAAATTGACAGGCAGAAAGTTTTCTGTATTCACTCTACACCCTGGGAGACCAGTAAAGGCAGGCAACTCTGGCTACTCCATGTTTGGGGCAACCCAGAGTTCAGGTCTTCCAATGGGAAACCTTTCAGCCCCATGCTGCTGCATTATTGGCACATCAGTGTCCTCCTCTAAAACAGGCCCTTCATCTACACTGATAGTGGCTTCCTCATCAGAAGAATCCTCTCAGACAGAAAATTCACTGCCAGAATCTCTTACTTCCTCCTCTGCCTCAGATGCAGAGTCAGTCTCATAGTCATGATCAGAAGATGACTCAAAAAGCATACCAACAACATGCTGAGCGGTCACTCTGTGGCTAGCCATGATCCTTTCTAAGAAAGGCAACTTGACCAATGTGCCAACAACAACCCACACTGTCTAAAATAAGTAATAAACAAAGTGTGGCTTTATCACAAAGAGTTATGTACTCAAAAACTATACTACTCACTTGCCTGAAAAAGCTGGACTCACCAGCAACTACTCTGCACAGACACAGCAATCACCAATGATATCCCACTAAAAGGAAAAAAGAAAAGAAAATTAGACATAAGACAAAACAAATATCATTGTGCACAAATCGAAAGACAATTTCACACACAATCCTGCATTTAGTAAACCACTTACAAAAATGTAATTCATGCATGGCAACAATGCTCATTTGAGGTAAATTGTTTTTTCATACCTAAAACATGCAACTACGAAACCGCGAGGAGTCACAGCAAAAGGAAGCAAAAGCTTTGAACTAGAACAAAATTGAGAAATAAACTGTTATAATCACAAATGCAAATGCTTCGCTATTTGACAAACACCACGCCACCAAACATTTAGAAAATTTCCCTGGTGTCTAGTGGTTTCTGCCCCTCTCGGGGGCAGATGGGCCTAAAAGAAAATAGGCTGATCTGCCCCCAAGCGGGGTAGAAATGGCCAACAGTTGTGTGGTCCCTTTGGGGGCCACCTGTGCCCAAGGGGCAGCCCCACACACACAGTAATACAAAACTAAAAAAAAACTGCCACCTTAGTGGCTTCTGCCCCCCTTGGGGGCAGTTGGGCCTAAAAATAATAGGCCCATCTGCCTCCAAGGGGGGCAGAAATGGCCAAAAGTCAAGTGCCTCCCTTGGGTGGGGGGCGACCCTTGCCCAACATGCCACCCCCCACACACACACCCACACCAAAAAATAATAATAATAATAATCCCTGGTGTCTTTGTGGCTTCTACTCCCCCTTGGGGGCAGATGGCCCTAAAAAAGTAGGACAATCTGCCCTGAAGGGGGGAAGAAATGGTCATCACTACTGTGCCCCCTTTGGGAGGCGACCCCCGACAAAACACACACACAAGATCCCTGACGCTAAGTGGTTTCTGGCCCTGGGGCAGATGGGCCTAAAAATAAAAGACCTGATCTGCCCCCAAGGGGGTCAGAAATGGCCAACAGTTGTGTGCCCCCCTTAGGGGGTGACCCTTGCCCAAGGGGCTGCCCCCCCACACCAAAAAAAAAATGAAAAAAAATCCCTGGTGTCTTTATGGCTTCTGCCCCCCTTGGGGGCAGATGTGCCTTACAAAATTAGGCCGATCATGGCTATCTGTACTGTGCCCCCTTTGGGGCGTGACCCTTGCCCAAGGAGCCGCCCCCCAACAAAAAACACACACACACAAGATCCCTGGCGCTAACTGGTTTCTGCCCCCCTTGGGGCAGATGGGCCTAAAAAAATTAGGCCACACTTGCGCCCTGACGTCATTAGATGGGGGCAGGGTGGACTCCCCTTCCATCCCTGCCCAGGGAGGGGGGTGGGAGGCTCACGGGGGTGCGCTTGCGCTCTCTCGTGGGCCAGGTCCAGGACACAACAGTTACGTCCTTGTGCCACCTGAGTGCCACTTTTAGTGATGCTCTGGTGGCGCTATGCCCTGCGCCGTATTTACAGGGTGGCGTTAATCCTCTTTTTGTGGCTTAACGCCACCTTGTAAATACGGCCCCTTCACACGCATCCCTTTGCATGCAAGGGGCCTGCAATGGGTGCTGCTGAGGGTGTGCCACAGCAACACCCATTGCATTTTGACGCTGCCTCAGATTTACGATATTTCGTAAACTTGAGACATCGCCAAAATCTAATGCCACCCCAGAGGTGGTGTTTGCACGGCGCAAAGAGGAGAAATACTTTTATTCCCCCTCATTTTTTGCTTTTTCTATGCATGCTGCATTCTACAGCACACATAGAAAGAACAATATGCCAGATATGATTGTTTATGTGCGGAAAGCTGTCCATTCCTGCACATAAACAATCATTTAAAAGGACTCTTTGGCACTTCTGTGTGTGCTGCATTCTGCAGCACACACAGAAGTGCCTATAACCATTAGTGATTGTTTATGTGCAGGAAGGGACACCTTCCCACACATAAAGAAACAAACCCCTCAATGGAGACATTCTTGGACAATGGTGCAAGGATGCCTGCAACAGAGGGGTGCACCGTACTCAATTAAATACGGCGCATCCCTGCGTTGTGAAAACGCCAGAGCGCGGCGCTGCCAATTTTGGTGCATGGTCGCGCTCCATCATTTTCTTTTAAATATGGGCCGTAGTGTACAAAGTACTAGATTTGTAGCCTCTGTATATAGGGTTAAGTATAAAGAATCACATGAGATTAATGCTGTTCCTTACTTTTCAGTTCCACAGAAGTCAAGTAGAGACTATACTCATCTTCACAAAATGGCATTCAGTGACATAGCTCGAAGTAGTGAATATAAACATAGGGAGTTATTTAAAAGCATATGTATATAGCAAGATATTCTTGTTTCTTTAAGTTTAACTTCAGATAATTCCAGTCAAAGCATTGAGAATTAGTTATACAAAGACACTGCTAAGGTATATCACTTTAAAATTAAAAGTTATGTTCAGTGTTCTAATGAGAAGTTACTAAACGTATCTTTTTGCCTTGTAGAGATCCTCTAAAACTTGCAGACTTCCTTGAACAACGGAAGTGACGAGGCAGAGTTTGTAGTCGCGTGTCTCTGTTTTCCTCCCATGAAATTCCCACTTCCCTGCTTCTACCACTCGCCTCAAGTGTTAGTGTATATGATCACCCTTGAGGTCGGTGAGAAACAAAAAAGAACAAGGCTTCCATTGCATCTTGTGCCTTGGTGTCTGTAGTTCGGAGCAGTCACTCCACATGATGAAAGAACACATCAGGTGGACAGGGCCCTTCTTACTAGATTATGTGGTGCCTAGCTACAGGGTCTCAAAGTAAGTCCTCTTTGAAGGACGCTTGGGTCCTGCTGCTCCTCCACACATCGCAAGTATTGTGTAGAAGAGCTCCAAACAATCTCAGTGGAGGCAAAGAATGCATTTGCACACTAATTATCCTTATTTTCATATGGCATAAAACCAGATGGAACCGAGACATGGATCTAATCTTTTAGCTATCACACCCTACCTTTTGAGTTGTTAGTCTGCCGTTCTGGCCTCTTCTCCATGTTATGTCCTGTCCCTTATCTGCCTGTGCATGAGGGGTCTGTAAAGTGATACCATTACACTCTCTTGGCACATTTTCACCAGTGTGCATGGAGCCTGAAGAGTGGACTTGTTGTTGTTGTTGTTTATGAGATGAACATTCGTTGGATTTGTTGTAGAATTTTTGAACTTCCTGAATCCTATTGAGTAATATATAAGATTTTAACAGTTGTCTTCTCCATTAATTGAAGACTGGATCATTTGTACAGAAACCTTATCTAAACAATTCCTCTAAGAGCATGTTTAAGTGAAACACGGTTCTCTACTGGGCACCACTCTACTCTACTGCACTTAACACCAATGCACTTTATGCCACTCCACTCTGCACCGCTACACTCTATGCCACTCCACTCTGAATACTGCACTCTATGCCACTGCATTTTTCGCCAAATCACTGTACACCACTACTCTATGCCACTGCACTCGACCCTGCACCACTCCATTCTACCCTGCACCACTCCACTCTATGCCACGTCACTGTACTCCGAAACAATCTACTCTGCGCCATTACACTATATGCACTGCACTTTATGCCACTCTACTCCACTCTAAGCCACTGCACTCTATGCTGTGCCACTTTATGCCACTCTACTCTACACCACTCTGCTCTATGCCACTGCACTCTCCGCCACTCTATTCTGCTCGGCACTCTAGACTGCACACCTCTACTCTTCACACTGCATTCTGTGACACTTTACTGTGCAAGACTGCACTCTTTGCCACTGCATGCTATACCACTGCATGCTATGCCACTCTTCATCATTGCGCTCTACGTCACTGCACTCTACTTCACTCTACTCTATTCTACTCTGCACCACTGTTCTCTATGCCAATGCACTGTGTGCCACTGCCCTCTAGTCTGCACCAGTTAACTCTATGTCACTCTACTTCACTCTGCGCCACTACACTCTGCATCACTCCATGCCACTCTAATCTTTTCTGCACCAGTGCACTCCACACCACTGCACTCTACCCACTGTACTCTATGCCACTTTACTCTCTGCACTCTACCCTGCACCACACCACTCTACCCTGCACCACTCCACTCTACACCACTTCACTCTACTCTGAATCATTTTACTCTATGACACTGCACTCTGCACCAATGCACTCTACTTCACTTCACTCAAAACTAATGCACTCTACGCCAATCTACTGTGCACCACTGTATTTTATGACACTTCGCTCTAGGCCACTCGTCTTCACTCTACAACACTCCGTTCTACGACACTACACTCTATGATACTCAACTCTATGACACTACTCCATTAAACTCTACTCCACTCTATGCCACTCCATTCCACAACAGTCTACATCCCTCAGTATGTCACTCCTCAACACCACTCCACTCTACGATGCTCTACGCAACTTCCTGTATGCTAATCCACGCCACTTTACTCTGCTCTATTCAACAACACACTACTCCTCTCCTCCACTCTGCACCACTCCACTCTGACAATCTACTCCGCTCTGACAACTTCACAATGCTCTACTCCACTCTACGCAACACCCTCTACCCCACTCCACTGTACTCTACACCACTCCACTGTACTTCATGCCACTCCACTCTGACACTCTACTTAACTACACTCTACGCCCTTCACTCTACAACGCTCTACTGCCTCCACACCCTTCTACAACACTCTACACCACTCCACGCCACTCCATGAC
Source organism: Pleurodeles waltl (assembly GCF_031143425.1). Classification (NCBI taxonomy): domain Eukaryota; kingdom Metazoa; phylum Chordata; class Amphibia; order Caudata; family Salamandridae; genus Pleurodeles; species Pleurodeles waltl. Next base: position 218,216,283 of record NC_090445.1, read on the forward strand.
ACTCCACTACACTCCAACCCACTCTACGCCACTTAACTCTAACTCCTCCACACCACTCTTTACCACTCAAGACTCCACTGTACTCCACTTTACAACACTCCACTCCATGCCACTCTCCTTTACCCTACTAACTTTTAACCATGCTGAACAGCAGCAACATGGGTGTACAGAATGGCTACATGTTGGCCTATGGGAGACCTATTGGCTTTACCAATGCTAGTTTTTATTATTACATGGTGGGGGGTGGGTGCCAATAAGCTTATGTGCATTTTTGTGTGTTGTCAGAGTTCTGATGCATCGGTGATATGAGGACAAAAACACAGTAGCGTTACCTTGTGTCTAAGCAAAAAAATAAAAAATCCAAAAGAAAAGTAGCAAAGCTGTAGCCAGAAGTGGCTCGTCCATGTGAGCAGAGGAGCATCGCCCCACTGGAAAAATGACCCAGAGCAGCTGAAAAAAAACAAATGGTAATAAAGTTTATTTATTACCATTTTATTTTTAAGCTACCCGTTCTGAACCAAGAGTCAGGATGGGGCAATTGCTGCTGAGAGACAGCAGGGAGCTGTGCACTGTCTAAAGTGCGCATGTCCCTTTGGCCGGCCAGCCTGATTTGCACACTTTAAACTTCTCTAACCCAGCTGTCTTAAAACAGCTGGGTTAGAGAAAGCACAGGCCTCCAGTGCTCTTAAGAGAACGGTGAGAGGCCGCTTCCTCCAATCCTGACGCTGCCCTCATGCTTTTTAAGAACATGACAGCAGTGCCAGGATTGGTTAGTGCAGTTTCCTGGGTCCGGAGCATCGATGAGAGAAGACATTGGAGCGAGGAGGATGTTGTGGCAAGACAGTAAGGTAAAACTTTTTTAATATTATATTAACCCCATCCACTTTTTTGCCCACCCACCGATCTAAATGCATGGCAGCCACCTCTGGCTGTAGCTGTAAGTGCCCACCCCTCCCTCACTGTGGAGAAGCAAGAGCAGAACACTTACATATCTGCTGCACATGCCCATTGTTGGACTAGAGAAAGATACTGAACAGCCAACCCAAAGGAAGCATCTGCTAGACAGACGCATGACATGAAAGTGCACTTGTAAGTCATCCACCTTCTCACTGAAGTCCTGCAGGGAGATGCCATGAGTCGCAGTGGTGCCCCCCCTCATCCACAAGACAAGTTTAACTTTAGTTTTGATCCATCTGGCTACATATGCACGCATGTCCTATTGGTGTAACCGACAACTGGAGGTCAGGCAGAAGGATTGGAGGGAACAAACAACACAACAATGGGAGGATGGAAGATGAGGGGAAGAAGCAATAGGGACAACGGGAGGGTGGGAGGAAAGCAGCAACATGGACAAGGGTGGAAGTGGGAGGGAAAGAAGCACATGGGGGCTAGGATGGGAAGAAGCAACACAGATGAGGGGAAGGAGCAACACAGACATGGGGGCTGTGAAAGGAAGATGCAAAACGGACAAGGTATACAGGGGAAAAAGAAAACAGTACCTCAATCACAGCACGAGCAGCGGAAGGACAGTACTCAAAATTAAGCACTCAGTTCTTGGTCAATGCTGCACACAAAAGAAGAGGAAGTGAAGCCAGCATACAATGGCCAATAAGGAGGCAGAAAATAAGTGTGACAATCAAAATTAATGAATTGTAAGCAATGCGCGAGCTCCAAGCCCTTTATTGTACACAATATCTTCTGCAAGAGACAGTGCATGCACACTGTTTTAGCAAGTGTGTCAGACACGTTCACAGTTCACAAGGTGATGCATACTGTACAATGGGATTATTTTTTCATTTGATTAATTTCAAAAGTAAAGTAAGGGTGAGTCTCAAGAAAGGAGGCCAGGGAGAGAAAATGGAGTATTAAATGCACTACACTTCTCTGGGGGAGTGAAGGATTTTAAAGGATGAAAGCTTGTCTAGTTCCGCAAATATGTGATACCACCATATTCAAATCCGGCAATGACAGTGAAAGCATGGAGCTGCCCCACCAAGAGTGGGTCGGCCATTGAACACCTGAGACTGTCCCGGTCAGAACCAGAAATGTTGTGAATCCATGCACCTGCTCCGTGAGGGGTTGGAAGCGCACTAACAACATGACATTTTGCTCACATTTGAGAAGAAAATGCCGCAAAGTACTTTAATAGAAGAATAAACTAGTGATTACATAAGTCTTTGCCCAGTAGTGAGAAGAGAAGTGAAACAAATGCAACTCTCCCGCAGAAGGAATGAAAAGGACCGCGCATAAATGGAACTGACCCCCATTAGGGATACAAATCCCAGTGAATGCACTAAAGTAGCCCTAATAGTTGTGGAAACAGCAAGCATTGCAGGGCACCGAAACCCCATTACAAACACTGCACCAGACATGCAAGAAACAGTCCCATACAAGAGTAGAAAGACAGGTGAATGCATGAGGCTGTCCCACCGGAGTAAATTTTTCATAAAGTCCCAAGCAGGCGTAAGAAGGACAACACATTTATGAGCCGGTATCCAGTAGGCATGAGAACACCACCAAATGCACGAAACTGTCAGAGAGAGCATGCAACAATTCAGAGGGGGGAAATGGAACATTTATACAGCCCAGCAGGGGTGATGATTGCAAGGTCTGCATGCATGTAACCCCTCAGGAATTGACAGTGCTTAATTTGTAAGAGAAAAAGTGCTGGTGCCCGAAGCCTTGCTCAGAAGCCCAGGACTGGTGCAATGAAATGTTGGCAGCTGAATACCATGGCTGCGTAGCACTGAATGCACCCTAGCAGCGGCAGCTCCTCCGCTAAAGCGAAGGAGTGTCGCCCCACTGCTTTGTGCAGTGAAGAAAAAGGAAAAAGGAAATGATAATAACGAAACTTTATTATCATTTTATTTTTCTTCTGCTAGCCAGGTGAGAGCAGGCCTGAGCTGGGCTGGAGGAAGAGTGGTGAGTGCACCATAAGTGTACATGGCAGTTTGACCGTCAGAAAAAGGCCGGTCAAACAGTCATGCGCACTTAGCCTTTCTCTACCCAGCTGTGTTGCACAACCGGGAGGAGAAAGTGCACAGGGTCCCACTCTATGTCTGAGTGCCAAAGCAGACCGCTAAGACCAATCACGACGCTGCTGTCATGCTGGGGACAGCAGAGTCTTGATTGGAGGAGAGTCTGGAAGCCTGTGTGCTTCTGGGAGTCAGGGAAGAGAAGGAGAGAGCGAACCGTCTCTCCCGACATAAAAGGTGTTTTATTTTATTTTAAAAAAAATTATATGCCTTGCCACCCCCATTGACAAGTAGCTGCCACTGCGCCGCATTTAATCCACTGCCAGGCACTCCCTCCGCCTTTATCTCACCCTTGCAGGTCCCAGCTTTCTCTCTTTGTGTCACTTTTCTCTTCATCCATCTTTCTGTTGGTGTGTATTTTCCCTCTCTTGCTCTCGGGAAACATCCCATAAGTAAAAATAAGTGCCGGTGCTGAAAAATAAGTGCCGGTGGCCCCCACAGTCTCAAATTAAGCACTGGGAATTGTGGAAAAGAACGCATATTCACTTACTTAATTCGGAAGGAGTAGGAACGGTAAGAACTGTCCCAAAAAGTCTGCTCTTGGTATGAATGGGAAGGACAGTGACTGAATGAAATTCACAGCAGCACCACTGAACAAGGCAGTACATGAATAAATAATATTGCCTCAGCAGGTGAATAAGAAGTAGTAAGTGGATGACATGCCCCCAATCAGGAGCCAAAGACAGTGGGAGGGGAGCTTAGGAAGAGTCTCACTCTAATCCCTTCCTTAAATTGACTTTACTGTAGTATTTATTTGTGTGTTCCTAAGACAACCGCCCCCAGCAGCAGTGGAAGTGCTGGGAATGTATGGAAATCTGCAGCACAAACGGAAAGGGGTGATAAAATATTAAACTACCCCAACAAGTGTCGGGGAACTTGTAAATGCTTGAAACCGTGATTCTATGAGGTTCCTTCCAGGATGGATAGAAAAAATACAAATTCACGATACTTCCGCCAGGCTCACAGAGACACTGGTAGAAAATTGTGAATGAAATCGCCTACTGAAGAAAACAAGCATTGGCTCAGCTAATAGGTCTCACGAGTCTTCAAGGAAGCGCACACATGCATCACTTTGAGTGTGGGCACATACAAAATAACTTGGGCAACATTTGTTTTTTTATTTATCAAACCAAGGTAAAAGAAATTGGAGCAGTGTAAAAGCCCTTTTTTGTAAGGCAAAAGGGTCAGTAGCCAATTGCTGCCAAGCCTTAAAGAATAAAAACAACAGAATAAATGAAAAAACATGGGGAACAGGGGAGCGGCTGAGGAAGATGAAATATAAATAGTACTGGTTGGGTGAAGAAGGGGAAAAGCAGCATAGAAGCGAGATAGCAACATATGGGTGAGGGAGAAGTACCCATATGAGAGAGCAACACGTAGCAGGGGGTTCTGGAGGAATTTGTCAGGTGGGGAAACACACGAGAAATGCATGGGTATTTGGCAGTGGGAGAGTAAACCACGAAGGAGCGAGGTGAAAAACACATTTACTCTCACGGGGTGCCTAACCACAAAGTAAAACATGGGGGCAGATTTACAAGCCCTTAGTGCTGCCTTAACACTGCCTTAGCATCATTTTTATGACACTAAGGTGGCGTTAAGGTGGCCATTACCCTGCGCCATATTTACAAAGTGGCACAATGCATGCATTGCGCCACTCTGGAACCCCTTGCGGCACATTACGCCTGCGTCAGGCATACTGTATGCAAGAGGGGTGTTCCCACACAGGAAGACCTGAATTTGTTTTTACAATATTTCACTGCACCATTTTTTCGATCATTTTTAACACCTGCTCAGGGCAGGCTTCAAGGTGACACACCCATAATAATCTATGGGTCTCCCTGTGCTTTGCGGCATTAGTGTCAACATTTTTGACGCTAGTACTGCAAAGTGCCACAACAGCCACAAAAATGTCGATGCTGTTGTGGTAACGACCGCCATGGTGCACTGTATTGTCATTAATGTGCAACCATGGTGTCGTTAGGGGGGGGCAAGGTGGAGGCAAGAAAAGTGGCGCATCAGGACCGATGCGCCACTTTCTTATAAATCTGCCCCATAGTTCCCCAAAAGTGAGCAGTGTAAGGATAAATGTCAGTCATTCAAAATGATGACAAAGAGGCTATCCTTTAGGGGAGGGAAAACACAAGATAAGGAATATGAAGCAATCAAATGAGAGTGGCAATAGCACCAACTAATGATAAGCAATGAGGAGGCTGTAAACACACTGTAAGATTTTGGAAAAAACACAAAAGTTCTTTTAAAATCAGACACCTTGCGCTGTCTGGTAGATGAAAACTAAAAAATGGTTAGTGCATTGAACTGCCCCTCTCAATAGTGGAAAGTATAGTGTATGCACTCAACTAGCTCAATCAGTAGTTAACAGAGAACTCTATTACTTTCTAGGACCTTTATTTACTAAGTTGTTGTATTTTTATAGTTATAGTCTTGGTTCTCATCAATTTACCCAACTGGATGAAAGAACAAGATTACAATAGTTTGCACAACAATGGCCTTGATCAAGGAATAACCAGTGACATGGGTTCATTTGCAATCCACCAGAGTGCCTCCATTCCTTAACAATGGGATTAACTACCCCAGCAAGTGTAGAAATGGCAGCAAACGCTTGCACCGTCACCCAGCAACAGCAAAAAAGTCAGTGAAAAACTCAGCTGGCCATAACTGAAGTGGAAAGGGTAGTAGAGGTATTAAACCCCCCAAACATTGTCCGACAATCCTAATTCACTTAACTAACCATTCGCAGAATAAAATATACTCCCTCAACATTTGAAGGACCAATAACGTCATGAAAATACACCCCAAAGGAGGGAAAAGAGCAGTGACTGCTGCTCTTCTCTGCCCCCAGCCGGTGTGCGAAAGACATTAAATGCATTTTGCATGAAACTGTTCCCAGCAGGAATGAATTGCAGTGCGTCCCATAATCTCCATTACTTTGAAACTAAACTTCCTTGTCCCATGCCTAACGTTTGAGTGAGAGTACTTGCTCGCCAACAGATTTCCCTAGCTGCTCTCTATGGTCCTTCTTAGGTAAAGTGATGAAAGGAGGGAATGCATAATGTATTGCGTGATGCCACTGTTGAAGAAACTCATTGGTCGCTAAAGCGTGAGGGTCTGGTCTCCAGCTGAAGAAACGAGGAAGCTGTGTGTTCAGACGGGATGCGAATAGGTCTGTATGGAAAGGACCCCATTTGCGATGAATAGAATTGAAGACTGAAGAGTGAAGCTTCCAGTCGCTGTAATCGGAAAGATGACGAGAAAACCAGTCTGCAACTGAGTTGAGAGAACCTGGCAAGTATTCTGCTTGAACTGAAATTTTTCGGTGAAGGCAGAATTCCCAAAAGCTCTTTGCTAGTTCTGCTAGTGGTTTGGATTTGGTACCGCCCAGGTGATTGATGCATTTTACTGCTGTGAGGTTGTCCATACGAAGAAGTACGGAACAAGAGACTCTGTTCTTGGTGAAAGTTTTTATTGCAAAGGAGCCTGCAAGCATCTCTAAATAGTTGATGTGCAATGAAGACTCCTGTCGAGACCATGTGCCTCCAGTCGATATCTGCCCACACCTTGCACCCCAGCCTGTTAGGCTTGCATCAGATTCTAAGACAAGATCTGGGACTGAGGCAAAGATGGTCCTGCCATTCCAGGCTTCGAGATGGTCGAGCCACCATTGGAGTTCTGTACGGGATTCGAGGTCGAGGGGGATGAAATCTGAATAAGCAAGACCTTTGCGTAGATGTCTTATTTTCAATCTCTGAAGAGCCCGATAGTGAAGAGGGCCTGGAAAAATTGCCTGAATCGATGAAGAAAGAAGCCCTACAATCCTTGCAAGAGACCTGAGGGAGAGAGAAGTCTGCTGTAAAGATAGGGTTATCTCGGATTTGATACTTTTTATTTTTGAGGTCGGGAGTTGAAGGAGACCTTGAGAGGAATTGATTAGGAATCCTAGGAATTCCATTGTTTGCGACGGGGTTAACATCGATTTATCTTTGTTGACTAGAAAGCCTACGTCCGAAAGAAGAGAGATTGCGTAAGAGAGTTGGGACCGAAGGGTAGAAATGTCTTGATGCATTAGAAGAATATCGTCTAGATAGATTATCATTCTGAAGCCTTGAGATCGAAGAAGGGCTACGATAGGTTTCATTAGCTTGGTAAAGCACCAGGGGGCTGATGAAAGACCGAAGGGTAGGCAGGTAAACTGATAGGTGTGGTGATTCCATTGAAATTGGAGAAACTTTCTGAGAGAGTGATGTATGGGGACTGTTAGGTACGCGTCTTGAAGATCTAGACGGACCATCCAGTCGTTGAGAAGGAGCGAATCTCTTAGATGGAGAATCGTTTCCATCTTGAAGTGTCGATAGACAACAAATTGATTGAACTGTCTGAGGTTGATGACTGGTCTGATTTTCTTGTTTTTTCTTATCACTAAAAACAGTGGGCTTATGAATCCTGAGGGAAGGGGACGCGCTGGTTGAATAGCATGTTTTTGAAGAAGATCTTGTATTTCTGTAGAAATGGGATTTGACATTTCTTCTGAAAATTTGAGGGGAAGAAGGGGGGAAGGTTGAAAGGGAGTTTCGTAAAATTCTATTAAATAGCCTTTGACTGTGTTGAGAACCCAGGGGTCTGAAGTAATCTCCATCCACTTGTGGAGAAAAATTTGTAGACTACCCCCTATAGAAAGATGGCCAGAAGGTTGGCTTACCTGAGTTGTTATAGGACCTGCGTTGATTCCTCCCTCTGAATCCTCTGGAACGCTGGGGGTAGAATTGTGGGCAAAAGTCTTGTTGCTGTTGGTAACTATAGGAGCCTCTGAAGCCTTGGTTTCTGAAGGACCGGCCGGTGGAGCGGCTTCTTCCTCTACCGGCCCTGGCAAAAACCTGTGAGTTAAAAACTTTTTTAAGTGACTGCTGGGCTTTGTCAATAGAAGCAAAGGTGGTGACGTATTTGCTTAGTTCTTTAATGAAGTTATCTCCAAAGAGTAAGCCATCAGCTTTAGCTCCTGGATCCTTAGTTGCCAGATTTGCAAGCTTAGGATCTAGCTTGAGCAGAAGTCCTTTACGACGTTCGTGGGTCATGGCTGACTTCGCATTACCCAGTAAACAGAATGCTCTCTGAATCCAGAGTGACAGTTCTTCAGGATCAATTGACTCGTCATTGGTTCTAGCGGATTCTGCGAGGTCAAAAATGCGGGATAAGGGACCAACCAAATCAAGGACTTTATCTTGGCACAGAGCCCAGGCTCTGTCCACCCCTTTACGGGGATCTTTGCCAAATTTGGAGAAGAAGGTTAGGAGGGACGGATCTATATAAGGGGTAGCGGTAATGTGCAATGGGAGTGAGGGTCTGGGACATTCAGAACGTAGTTTTGTTCGTACCTGTTTTTCTAGAGGAATGCGTAATTTTGCTAGAATATAGTTTGCAACATGGTCAGAAGGTAACCATTCGGTAGAATTGGGATGGTGGATTAAGCCAGAGTCAAACATGGGATTGCCATCAGAATCTAAAAGGGGGGTGTGGGTTTGGTTAGTTGATGTTGGTTTAGATTTTTTAGGGGGAGGACCAATCCAAAAATTAGAGGAGCTATTGTCCTCATTGTCAGAGGAGGAAAAATCGGTATCATCATCAGTGTCTTTAATATCCGCAATCACCATTTTTGGGGTCTTAGACACATTTTTTGTTTTGTTTTTACTTTTAGTACCCAAAATTTTATTCCCCTCCGTAGTAGGAGGCCTTTGAGGAGCTTCGTCCTCTATCCTGAGTGAGTTTGACTCACCATCCATAAGCGCAGACGAGGCGTTAGCCTGGTTTAAAGAAGCCTCCGAGGCTTTGCGCTTTCTGGTTTCCTCCGCAGAATGGGCCACTTGTGATTTGGATAAACAGGACGATACAGTGGAATGAATTTGTTTAGAAATTTTCCCCATAGAAGCAGAAACTGCTTTTTTAACTGAAGATTGAATGAAATTATTTAAATTATAGGAAAAATCGTCTTCAGAATCATCATTCGTTTTGAAATACTCTGAGAAATCCATTTGCTAGAAGAAGAGGAAAAACTGGTAAAAAAGGGGTGAACTAGGAAGGACAGGATTTAAATTTTGATAGGTGTGTGACTCACCAGACAAATGAGAAGAGAAACGTCTACAAGTCGAAGAGCGGCTCGCTAGCTGTCTTAAAACTGACCGCCGGTTTCCTGGAGAGGACAAGCTGTTTAAAATGCAGTAAAAGCTGAAAAAAGCTTTTTGAATACGAGCGCTAGACCGGAATGCGCTCAGGAATGCAGTCGGAATGCGGAGACTGGGCGACTGAAGGTCGCGTCAGCCGGCGTTCAGAATAGAACATTCGCGGCAACGCGACTCGAAAGACGAGGGAGGAAATTCCCTTCACGCGCAAGAGAAAGAGAGTTAAAAGAGCGGTTGGGGTAGCAAAGGCACACGCATATCCGTTAAACACGAGTTAACACAAAACGTTATTAATATGTAAACATAGAATAGTAAAATACATAGAAATTAGAATAAATGTATGGAGCAACGAAAGATATACTTATCTTGACTGCGAGCAGCAAGAAATGAGGGCTGCCTGCAGTCAGGATTGGTATATGTTACGTGATACAGTATACTGATTGGTTAATGTTAATAGTCTTATTTCCCATTGGTTGCTTGTTGCGCAAACCTCTGGGATTGGTGTTTTCATAAACATAATAGGAGCCTCCGGTCTTGTCATAAAATTGGTAAATGCTTTACGTAAAACAGAAATCCTCAGAGTGAAAGCAGTTCTCCCAGCACAGCAGGAGAGCCGACACTACAATATTCACTGCACTCGGGAAACTCGTCACAAAATGCTTTGCAGGACATTTTTTACAAAACATTTGTGCTCATAAATCAGCCTGTAGTGGTCTTAGGACAATGGGACCACCTACAAAACATTCACCACAACGTGATCTTTCTGTCTAGGCCATCTCTAGGTCATCTCTGGGTCCCCACACTAGTTTAGTGGGGACCTCAAAATAATAACCCCACCCACCATTCCGTGTCTTTTTAAGTGCTTTAATTAGTGGATCTTTTGTTTTACAGCTGGGAATAGGTTGTGTTTTAAAGGCCTTGGTTGTAATATCACTGCTATAGCTCTGCTACCCCTGAAAACATATAATGCTCTATGTTTTCTAGAGGCTAAATATATGGTTACACTGCTTTATTTGTTGTAATTTTTTGTATGGTTATGCCCTCCAGGGGTTAACTATATAATTACATGACCATGTTTCTTACAAATGCTATTTTCATTGTGGTGCCCTGTAGGGGTTGTTCTAAGCGTTACAGTCATATCAGCATATCAAAATATTCGTGGCACAGAAGCTTGCCCCATAATGCTTTGCAGGGCATTACTTTTGCGAAACATTTATGCTCATAACTCAGTCTGTTTTGGTCCTAGCGCAATGGGATCACCTTCAAAACATTGACCACATTGCGCTCTGTCTGTCTAAATCATGTCTAGGTCCCCACACTGTGTTAGTGGGGACTCCAAACACCATTCATTATCTTTTTAAGTTTACTCATGGCTGGAACTTTTGTTTTGCAGCTTGGGCGAGGTTATATTTTATGGGCTATGTTTGTAATATCATTGCAATAGGTCTTCTAGCTTTGAAAATGTCTAATGCACTACATTCTCCGGGAAATAAATATATGGCCACACTGCATTATTTTCTCTGATTCATTTTTCATGTGGTTATGCTTTCTAAGGGTTCACTGTATGATTACATGACCATGTTTCTTCCAAATGCTATTTTTATTGTGGTGTTCTCTGGGGGCAATTCTGCAGTCAACATACTATATTATTTGTGGCACAAAAACCTGCCCCATAATGCTTTGCAAGGCATTACTTTTAGAAAACATTTCAGCTCATAACTCATCCTGTAGTGATCCTAGGACAATGGGACCACCTTCAAAATGCTCTTTCTGTCTACATCATCTCTGGGTCCCCACACTGGGTTAGTGGGGACCCAGAAAATAATAACCCCTCCCACCATTCAGTGTCTTAAGCTTCTCATGGCTAGAATTTTTGTTTTACAGCTGGGAGAAGTTTTGATTTAGAGGCCTTGTTTAAAATATCATTACAGTAGAACTATTAGCCCTAAAAATGCTCTCTAAGGGCTACGTATATGGTTCCCCTCATTACTTTGTCTGTTTTTTTAATGGGGTTATGCCCTCTAGTGGCTAACAATATGGTTACATGACCATGTTTCTTACAAATGATATTTTTGTTATGGTGCCCTATAGGGACTGTTTTGAGCATTACAGTCTAATGCCAAAAGTGTTTTTCTGATAAAGGTTTATATGATAATTTTATATGTTTTAATAATCTTTCCTTAATGGGCTGTCAGGCAGAAGTTAGTTCACCCTCATTTTCTTATTTTAATCTGTGTTGTTTTAAAAACTGAATTTGCTGCTTTTAAAAACATGAATTTGGACTCTTGTGGGGAATTTGTGAAAGACTGGCTTTTACATGCACATAGTTCAAGCTCCAATCATTGAACCCTTTGGGGCATATTTAGAAGAAAGTGGCGCATCAGTGCTAATGCACCAGTTTTCTTGTGTCGCTACTGCCCACCTAACAACATTATGAGTGCACCGTATTTACAATACAGCACACCATGGCGCACGTTAGGCCAATAGCATCAAAGTTTTTGGCACTACTGTGGCGCTTTGCTGCACTAGCATCAGAGCTTTTGACGCTAATGCAGCAAAGTGAAAGGAGGCCCATCGATTGAAATGGGTGCGTCACTTCAACGCCTTCTTTGAGATCTTGTAGATTTCACTACGCCATTTTTGCGGGCCTCCTAACACCGGAACACCCAATTGCATACATTATGGCTAACACAGACATAATGTGGCACAATGCATGCATTGCGCCACTTTGTAACTCTGGCATGCCGAAAATTGCCTTCTTGAGCCACTTTAGCATTAAAAAATAATTATGCTAGTGTGGCAGAAGGAGACGCTAGGGCCTTGTAAATCTGGCCCTTTGCACTTTAGCAGACTCCACTTCCCCATTCCAAGCTGCCATTTTCTTGAGGTGCCTAGTTGTTTTAGGTACCACAAACTATAAATAGACACTGATTCCGTGGTTATACAGCGGGTGCGTACAGTGGGCACGCCGCTGGTGCACCAGAAGGACTGTGAAAGGCAAGCCTGTCTGCGCCCATCTGTGTCTGGAGCACGGCCAGTGCCAGTCACGCTGCCGGTAAGCCTTGCTATAATGCGCCCCAGCATACTTACACTAAGGGCGAATTGTTAAGTTTATGTACTTCACCCTGTGGTCTTGCATGTGAGATTACCTCAATTAACCCAGGAGATGGATTTAAATGCCCTGGTTGTGGGTTCTCTCTTGAAGCACCCAAACCTTGCAACTCCTTACAAGACAGGGACTAGAGACTATTACCACATATTTGTTTTGGTGATTCTGCTCTCCTGGAGCTGCCTTTTTGGCCTGCCTGATAAAATGTCGCTCCTCACCCAGACATGCACTTGATATTTACAATTTGCTATCTGAGAACCACTGGGACTTGATTTTTCTTACCGAAACTTGGCTAAAGGACAATTCGGCCACCGATATTGCTCTTGCAATTCCCCCAGACTTGTCATTTAAGCATCTTGATACGCCCATTATACACCGATCCACCAACGTTTGCTCTGTTTCTAAACTTGCGAACATTAATACTATAGAAGGGATGGCCTATAGTATTATTCTAGCCCTCGCTTTCGTAGTATCTGAAGCGCTCATCTATCATCCTCCTGATGCCTCGGCTGCCTCTCCATAGCTTCTTATTGATGCACTAGGCCAACTGTCCCCTCTACACACCAACTACCTGGTATGGACCGACTTTAACCTTCATGTGGACGACCCTAACAATAAATCAGCACAGAACTTTTTGTCCTCTTTAGAAGATTTTAACCTAGAACAACTAATCAAGGAGCCCACTCACAAAGCAGGTGATACATTGGACCTTATTTTAGCTAATCCTTTAACAGTAGTTGTAAATCTAGCGCTGAAACCTATTTAGTCGGACCATGCTCTGGTCCCTTTCAAGGTTGTCTCCCTAACTCTCTGCAGCACCAAAAAAAGAACTAAAACTTTGTCTAGACCTTGGCATAAAATCTCTGACTGCCTCCTTATGAAGTCACTTCAGTCCTTTCCCTGTTATATGACAGGGGACTTAGAACAGGATGTATCATTTTTTTTTTACAAATGGTTGGCGGATGCTATAGATACCATTGCCCCTCTGAAATCCACTCTTCATAGTGGTTAAAACCTTCCACTCTTTGGTTCGCTGATGCCCCCAAGTCGGAGAAATCTGTATGCAAAAAGTTAGAAAGGCAATGGAAAGAGAAGTATGACAAGGAAGCAAAAGCAATTTACCACGCCGCTCTGAAAAAATACTATACTGGTATTTGGGCAGCCCAAAAAGCCTTTATTGCTTCATCCATGTCTGAGGCAACAATCAAACTACAGAGCTGTTTAAACTTGTCAACTCTTTTCTCTCTCCTTCTGCATCCAAAATTACACACTCTCCGTCTATGAAGCTATGTCAGGACCCCTCTGACTTCTTCCTTTAAAAAGATATAAAACATCTATGATGAATTTCCGGTGCAGTGGCTCACTACTCCAAGAGCTTCATCCTACTCTGGCCCATCACACAAGATTTGTCCCTTTACCCTTAGAGGAATCTGCAGTTAATCTTGCAAAGTGCAATGCTGATTCCCCCCTGGATCCCTGCCCCCTAACCATCCTTATACTTGCCGCCCCTGTGGTAAATCCTATCCTGAACAGACTGCTAAATTAATCCTTAGAGCAGGCACTGATTCCTTCAATATGGTGACAAGCACTACTGCTTACCCTGCTTAAGAGGCCCTCAGCTGACCCTAAGATTCTTAGCAATTTTAGACCAATTTCACTCCTTCCCACGGTTGTTAAATCACTTGAGAAAAATGTAAATAGGCAGGTACCTCACTTTCTCAAGTCTAATCATCTGCTCCACGGCTCCTACAGTGGTTGAAATCCTTTATTAGTGAACACTCCCAAGCTGTCCACCTTCCCCCTTTTACCTCTATGGCTAAACCATTAGATTGTGGAGTCCCCCAGAGCTCAGCTCTCAGTCCCACTCTTTTTAATATATATCTGAAGTCACTGGCGAAACTAGTCAAATTGTGGGGAGTGAGAGTTGTCTCCAACTCCTTTTGGCCTTTCAGGTAAACGCCCGACTACCCTGGATATTTAAACTCTGCCTTAAATCAGTGGTTGATTGGATGAATGTAAGCACTAGGACCTCCCCCGATCCCAGTTTTGGTGGCCATCGGAAATGTCCCCGCCCTCCACCTTCTGACACCAGTGGTAAGGAATCTCGGGGTGAAGTTTGACTCTGACCCTACCTTTTAGCCAAAACCAAAGCACTATCTGCCACCTGCTTTTTCACTCTTAAATCCCTAAGAAGGATGCTACATCTTATCCCCATGGAGTCTTGCAAGACAATTGTCCTTAATCACCTCTAGGTTGGATGAAGCCAACAGCTTGTATTTAGGCCTGCCTGCTTTCCTTGTACAGTGTCTTGAGATCATTCAGAAAGCTGCTGCCTAGCTAATTCTTAAGATACCCCTTTAGTCCCCTCCCATTCCCCACTGCCCCATTTATGGCATCTACACTGGCTTCCAGTGAAAAAATTATCTGCTTCAAGGCACTCATCTTCGCTTCTAGGGCCTACTATTACAAAGGTCCCCTTTATCACAGGCACCGCTTCAAGCCCTGCATCCAGGAGAGATCATTATGATCCACCAAACACAAACTCTTACAATTCCCTTGCATTCACAAGACCAGAAGAGGATGTAGATCATTTGTTTTTCGGGCCTCGAAGCTCTGGAATGCTATTCCACAGCATTCCATTTTCAGACAGACCTTAAAAACTTTACTCTTTGACCCCTGCCTAGATGTCATTTAGTTTCTCTTCTTCTAGGCTTCTTTTTGGTGATCTTTCTGCTAGTTCCGGGATGCCTACGCAGAGGTAGCTCTGCGCTCTGCACATGCATTGTATAGTATTGTATTGTACATGTCTGGGAAGATGGGTACTAAGAACTGTAACGAGGACGTCTAGTTTCAAAGTAATGAAAACTATCTGTGAGTAACAAAATATTACCCTCTCATCAGACTTCCTCCTCCTTAGTCCTTCCCTTTGAGGATTATAATGGGTTATTCAATATCTTAAAGGGACCAAAACATATTAATTTGCTGATATTTGTGATTAACATATATTAATGTCAATCATTCAATCATTCATTGTTTTTAAGACATCCATACCAAAATAATCTGAACGTGAACCACCAAGCCTGAATTTGTAATGTTTAACAAAAGTAATGGGCACCGTCCAAGTAGCTGCACATGTTATATCATGGATAGATACTCCCTTACCCTCTAGTTGACCTCACTTCCACGTCTCCCAGAGGAGGAATCACTGTGGCTTCATGTGCTTTCATTATAGCCAGTCAACTCCATGTACTCATTATACTTGCTGCTGGTTTTCCTACCTTTCCTGGGAACCTAAGTTTAGCAAAACGTGCAAAACCATTCCGAAATTTAGCAGTTCTTAGCCAGCAGATTCTTAATGCTCTTTGTACATTAAATATATTCATACCTGGGTCCTCATCTGTTTCTGTAAGAGGAGGAAGAACTATTTCCTGAGAAGAATGGAGTGGAAGTTTGTAAATATTTTAGTTTTTAAGTATTACCTTGTCATCTATAAACCCTTCATGACTTATGGCATATTAGAGAACCGAACAAGCCCATTTGTCGCTCTGATGTTATTGCAATCAAGAACAATACTTTTGCTGACACCAATCCAAAGATACAGAGTCCAGACAGGGACGGCTCCTTCGCAATGGCGAAGAAGCGTCGCCCCCCCCGGCTAAGAGCCAGGAGCTGTAAAATTATCATTTTATTTTACAGCTGCTGGCTATGCCAGCAGCATGTGGAGGGAGAGGCTGGGCTGGGCCATGGGAGGAGGAGAGGGGAAGGGTGAGGAGCAGAGAGTACACCTAAATGCACGTGTGTTTGGCCGGCCATCTTAGGCTGGCCCAACACGCATGTGCACTTATGTTTCTCTAATTGAACAGCCAGGCTGGAGAAACTGCACAGACCCCCAGGGTTGTGTCTGAGCGGTAGTCCACCCTGCTCAGACCAATCCTGACACTACTTTCATGCCAAAGTTTAGCATGAAAGCAGCACCAGAATTGGTGGGGAGCCTGTGCTGGTGTCCCAGTGAATGCTAGGACACCAGAAGAGAAGAGGAGCACAAGGTGGGAGGTGGCAGGCGGCCGGCAGCCGGCGGCGTCCGTGAAGGTACCTGTTTATTTTTTAATATATATTTTTTATTCCTGCCCACCGTCCCTATCGATTCCCCCTGACCCTCCCCTTAAGATTTGCAGTGGCCGCCGTTGAGTCCAGAGCGTCTCCCTGCAATGCTTCCAATCCTAAGGGTGAATCCCATGGGACACCTTTCCCTGTAACACAGCAATTACCTACCTCCTGAAAGTATTAACTTGTAAGTCTTTTTCTCCCCTAAAAACCCTTATAGTCGCCCACTGTGCTCTTAATGTAAAAAAGAAAAACACTGATAGGTGCTTGAGGTATCAATCCTCATAGAAATTCTTATATTTTCAAAGGATTCGATGTGCCTGGTTCTGTGCTCTACTCTGAACACCATATATGAAATATGCTTCAGTGGCTGTCTTATTTCTTTATTCTGCCCATCTGCATTTGCTTGGATATCTCTTCTTAACAGCCTAAACATTGCACAGTGCCTTTCTCAATTACCAAACCCCCAATCTTAACCTCTGTGGTGTTCCCAACACTAAATGGCAGGGTTGATATTGAATTAATGGAAATTCCCAGCATAGTTTTATCATCAGAGACAGGAACAGGATGTACCATGCTCTCATTGGCCATACTGGTGCAATTAAGATCATTCTGCCTTCTGCCTCCGACCTTTTGTGATGACCCGAGTTAGAATCGGAATGAGGGGTGGGGAACTACATACAGAAGGGGTTTTCCACTGTATCACTAAAGTATACCTGACGTTGGAATTGCTGAACAAAATAGAAAGGGATGACTGTCTTCAGAGAGGCAAAAAGATTGCATTGGGGTCCACCACATTCGTAGATTATTAGAAAAATCCTGAGATGTAACGGAGAATGTACTAATGATGTAAATTTGCAACTCAGAAGGTCAGCAGGTTGGTTCTCCCTCCCGGGAAATTCCCTGTCTCCAGAGAAGACTCCACTCACATGGATATGTCCTGGACTTGACAATTCAAGGAACTAAATCTTGTTTCCCCTTGGCGATGTATGTATGATTTGGCCACCTGATTGTATGTTCTCACTAAAACCAGCCTCCCTTTTAGATTCTGAGTAAAAGCCATTAGAGCATAATATAATCTTGCCAACCTTTTCAAACTCCAGGAACACTGAGATTCCTCTCAGGACCAAAGACCCTGAATAAAATCTTGATCTAGCATAGCTCCCCCAATCTATGGAGCTCACATCTGTTGTTACAGCTATCAGCATCTGCTTGGTCTATGAATTTCCTCTCAACAAGCCTTCTTTGTTCAAGCACCATATCAGATATTCGCTTAGGAACAAATTCAATTCCAACAACTTATCTTATTACATTGATGTTGGGTCCAAACAATTGAGAAGAAAATCACAAACTGTTAGAAATGGGGTCTCTAGTTGGCAGAGGTATACACCCTTGTCCAAGTAGGGACCACAATCCTAGTCAGGGTAAGTCACACACAATCCAAATTATCCTGTGCCCACCTTCTGGTAGCTTGGCACTGAGAAGTCAGGCTTAACTTAGAAGGCAATGTGTAAAGTATTTGTGCAATAAATCAAGCAATAACAGTGAGAACACCACACAAAGAGGCACACAGGTTTAGAAAAATATAAGATATTTATTTATCTAATTAGATTAAGGTGAAAATGATCAAGATTTGATAATCACAAGTTAAAATTTCACTGTTGCAATGATAAGTAGAGAACAGAAACTTTTACTCGGTATGAAAAAGTTCATCCATTACAGCAAATTATCACCAATACATTATTAATATACCAATAAAACCATAAATAATAAAAACACCCATCATAAATATGAACATATAAAAACCACATTCATAAAAAAAAATAAAAAAAATTGACAAAAATCATTCTAAAAACTCTACATTATTACGCCAAGTAATAGCTCCCTTCAAGAATGATCCCAGGCCCTTCCATACCAATACATCTGAGGCCATTTGTAACCACAGGAAAGCAGGACGATATTGCACGAAACCCTTGGGCCTTAGGAGAGGTAATAAGAAACGAGTTCTAAACGGTGCATAAAAAACACAAAACAATGTAAAATGGAGCAAGGTCTGATGGGACACCCCATCGCAGGGGCATAGTCTAATACATTTGTCCCCATACTGACCTAGCGGGAATCATAAGTTACTTCTAATGCTTCCCAGGCGAAATCGAGTTATGAGAGACCTTTCCCTCACATCCTTTATTTCTAAGAGATAGCGCTCAGGGCCCACCCACATCTTTAACATGATGTAATCCCTAATCAATTTTTTCCCTAGGGCCTCCCCCTCCCTCTTGGAGTCCTGTATTCTCAGAAAATTGTCCTTAACCCATTTCTTGTCATAGCTAGTCAGACCCTCGGGATAATCAAACAATTCAGGCCGCCCCAGGTCATGAGCCGTCTTCCTTATGTGCAACAGCCAGGGAATATTCTTTGCATTGTCGCAAGCCAAACAATCCCTTAGGATATCCCTATTAAGAGTGGCATGTTCGTTACTCCAGATTGAGATCCATAACAGAAGGGGAGCCAGATGGATAGTATCCTGCACAAACTCAAGCTCTAGTTCCAGGTGAAGGCAAAAACCAGGAATGTTTTGTCCAACTCCCAGTAGCCTTGTACAAAAACGATTTTCTTCCACCGTAAGAGCTCGGGTATCCCTATACCCACAAAGTGCCGAGACATACAGCAGGACAGGAAGGCATTTCCGCCTATAGATTTCAAGCAGGGGCTTGATAGGTTTACTCCCTACCCTTACAGCAAAGTCAAAAGCCGCACCAACTGTTGCATGGAAAAGCACAACCCTTCTGGCAATACAGGGTTTCCAGGCTCCTTTCTCATCAAAAATGACCCCTAAGTATGGGAACTCGTGGACCCTGCTAATAACTTGATCCTCCACCCTTAGCTCCCCCACCCTGCTCAGGGGTCTTCCATAAGTAGAGACTTAAGTCTTTAGAAATCAACAAATGTCTCTAGGAAGAACAAAGTACCTGGTATGCGTCAAAATTACATGCACGAAGACCGCAGAGGAGGAGATGCATGGAAAAAGGAAGGTGTGCGTCAGATTTCAAGGTACGCACAGATGATGCGCCAATTCTTTTCCACGATCCGGTGGGCGATGCGTCAAAGTTTCTGTAGCACAATAGGTGCTGTGTCAATACCTCCCGAAGGAAGTCAGGCTGCGTCGTTCTGGCTCGGTGATGTGTCCATCCAGTGGGCTGAGCATCGGAGTTCCGGTAGCAACGCTGGCGCTGCGTCGATCTCCACTGAGGGAGATGGGCTGCGTTGTTATGGTTCGGCGATGCAGTGATTCTTTCACCAGTGGGCAGGCTGGTTGTCGATTCCGGCAGGCTGTGCATCGATTTTCGGGGCACAAGGAGTTTCTTTGCAGAGAAGTCTTTTTGGCCCTGAGACTTCTAGAACAGGAGGCAAGCTCAATCCAAGTCCTTGGAGAGCACTTCCCAGCAGAGCCAGAGGCCAGCAAGGCAGCAAGGCAACAGCAAGGCAGCAGTCCTTCACAGCAAAGCAGCCCAGGTGAGTCCTTTGGGCAGCCAGGCAGCTCCTCTTGGCAGGTTGCAGGATCTGGTTTAGAGTGTCTGTCCCAGGACGTGTCTGAGTTGGTAGGGTCAGGGACCCAGCTTATATACCCAAAAGTGCCTTTGAAGTGGGGGAGACTTCAAAGAGTGGTTTTGAAGTGCACAAGGTCCCCTTTCAGTACAAACCTGTCTGCCAGTGTCCCAGTAGGGGGTTTGGCAGTCCATTCTATGAGGGCATGCCACTGTCCTTTGAAATGTAAGTGTCAGGCCCTCCACCCTTCCAGCCCAGGAAGACCCATTCAGTATGCAGATGAGTGCAGGTGTGACTGAGCATCCTGTGTTTGTGGTTGTTTGGGTGAAATGCACAAAGGAGCTGTCAACCAGCCCAGCCAGACATGGATTGGAGGCAGGCTGTAAGGCACAGATGGATTTTAAGTGCAGAGAAATGATTACTTTATAAAAGTGGCATTTCTAAAATAGTAACATAAAATCCAACCTGACCAGTCAGCAGGATTTTGTATTACCATTCTGGCCATACTAAATATGACCCGTCTACCCCTTTCTGATCAGAATCTACTACTCAAACAGTATATGAGGGAAGCTCTAATGTTAGCTTATGAAAGTAGCAGGCTTCACAGCAGTGGAAAATTAATTTAGGAGTTTTCCACTACCAGGACATATAAAACACACAGTTATATGTCCTACCTTTTACCTAAATAGCACCCTGCCCTATGGGTAACCTAGAGTCTACCTTAGAGGTGACTTATATGTAGAAAAAGGGGAGTTTAAGGCTTGGAAAGTACTTTTAAATTCCTGGTCGAAGTGGCAGTGAAACTGCACACACAGGTCTTGCAATGGCAGGCCTGAGACATGGGTAAGGGGCTACTTGTGTGGGTGGTACAATCAGTGCTGCAGCCCTACTTGTAGCATTCAATCTAAAGGCCCTGGGCACATGTAGTGCACTTTACTAGGGACTTACAAGTATATCAAATATGGCAATTGGGTATGAACCAATGTTACCATGTTTTAAGGGAGAGAGCATATGCACTTTAGCACTGGTTAGCAGTGGTAAAGTTGCAGAGTCCTAAAACCAGCAAAAACAGTGTCAAAAAAATGGAGGGAGGAAGGCAAAAAGTTGTGGGTGACCACCCTAAGGCTGTCAGGTCTAATACAAACTTTTCCAGGTGGAACTGTGCCCACGGAACTTCAAAAACTGTTGATGCCCTAGCAGTCCCACCATATTCTCACTGTGGGAACATTCTCTTCATTATCTTCTTAAAAAGCTCCTGGATTTTCTCTACTCTGTCCTCAGGTAAAAAGACTTTTGCCAATCCAGTTTCAAAACGGTCTCCAACAAAAGTCAAATCTGCAGTAGAAGCCCATAGTCCTTTAATGTTCTGCATGCTACTTCTGCATGTTCCAGAGTCTTAAAAAAACGGATAAAGCAGTGATGATCAGCTAAACAGGGGTGTATATTTATTCCTTTTTCATGCAATCCAGCCACAGATGAGGCTACATCTTTTGTAAATACCCTAGGAGCCAATGTAAAACCATAAAGAGTACTTAAAATTAATACTGCAGCTCTCCCATTGTGAACTTCAGCAATTTTTGATTTTTCTTGATTTATCAGAATATGGTAATAGGCATCTTTCATATCTTATTTCACCAGAAATTCTCCTTGGTTTATCAATGGAATAATTGATTGCAATTTTGCCATTCTGGCTTGTGCAACAGAAACTTGTTTAGTTGTCTTAGATGTAAAACTGGCACTAAAGAAAGGAATGGAACAGAAGCCCTGATTTCTTTCCACATCTGAGACCATCCTGATTGCTAATTCTTTTTAACAATGTTTGAATTCAGCTATTGTCTTTTTAAATGGGTTCACTGCGTAAGGGATTTTTCTGATGACTTTCCGTGGTGTATTGTCTTTCAATTTCAGTGTAGATCCTGATTTTCATAACCCATCTGCCCAAAACGTATCCTTTCCATACTTCTACATACTAAGAAATCATGCACCCCACTGGGAGCTCCAGACCATGTACAATATTGTCATGATTTTGAATTACTTTGTTGGAAGGAAGGAGAAGCAGGTGTTAGAGGTGGGGATTTGGAAAATGAAGGCCCCTGACCAGGGACTGTTCCTTGAAAGTATCTTCTCAGCAGGTATGGTTGAAATTAGGCATTTCCCCTACAAAAACTATTTGAGCCAAACTAAGGACAAGCATGAAGTTGTATTTGTGATTCAGGCCTTAATTATATCCAGATTGGATTGTGGCAATGTGCTTTACCTGGGTGCCGATAAGGCTATGGTCCATCGTTTACAGATAGTCCAAATGGCTGCTGCCGGGATGCTCTTGGTTCACTTACCAAAATCTGCCTCAGTTTCTCATTTTGTACAGGAACTGCATTGGCTTAGGATCACTAAGGGATATGAGTTTAAAGCATTGTGCTACATGTTTTTATCCAAAGTGGGCTTTGGGCCACACTATATTCAGGAGTTGGTGGTACCCTCTTTGAATCAAGCTCTGTTCACTGTGCCGGGGTTCCGTTTAACTCACATGAAAGGTTGCTCTTTTGCGTATCTAGATCCAAAACTTTGTAATTTTCTTCCTGAAGCTTGAGAAACTGCAACACATTATTGACCTTTCAGAAAGGCCTGAAGACCTGGCTATTTTAACCTAATGCAATTGGACACCCTATCTTTTGCTTGCCCTGTGCCAGGAAACCTTTCTGGTTAGCTGTGAGCAGTACAAGACTCATAAATAAATTTGCGTAAATTGCATTAAAGAATTTTTCTCACCCACTCAATGTAACAAGGATGCCCGTTAACTTGTGTCTAGCTTAAAGGACCTTAACCTGTGTCTACACCCATCAATAGCTGCTCCAGACGTTGGGGCTACGGCTGTCAATTAATCAGCAGTCACATCTGACAAAAATCAGGCCTGTAATTTTATTTTTGCCAAAATGGGTACTGGGTCCTTCTCCTTTTGCATGATTTTGAATAAACATTGAAAATACTTTGATAGTGATTGAACTGCATATGAGGCATATTCACCTGTCCTTATTCCAAAATGTGATGCTCAATAGGCTCTTTTGGACCATATTTATCTTGTTATCAGTCATGTAAGCTGAAGAAGTATCCTTAATTTCTAATGATGGTAGAGTAGACCTATTAGCTAATAATGAAGCTACTTTTGTTAATGCTGGAATTTCATCTTCAAATTTATCCAGCTTATATTCTTGGCCACAAATCTTGGGAAGGACTGTTTCTCAAAATCACCACTGTTTCCAGTATATATTCTGCATTACTACATGTAGAGGGAAAGAGTCCTGTTCCTCAAAGCTAAATCTAGCAAAAAAGTCTACTTGAGGATCCCCCTGATTAGAAGCTGGTAATGTAAGTTTTCTCTGATATGTGCCAACAGGTTTTTAAAATCTGTTCCTTGAACATATCTACCTTTGGACTCCTCAGTTCTGACTCATTGACAGCTTGTTTAGCTAAATCCTGAATCATTGCATAATCGATTATTATTTGTTAGTCTCCAGGAGCCAAGATAATCCTCTGTCCTTTTTGGTGTTCAATTGACTCTTTCACATTTATATGTTTCTCACTTCTCTTAGCACTCTCCATAATGTTTCACAGGAAACAAAGGAAGATGAAAGAGACCCATCTGTATATACTATTTCACTTTCTGGTTTCGTGGTTACTAGGGCAATAAATAGCCTACGTCCCTAGGCGCATATGCTAATGATCATGCCTCAGAGACTCATATTTGAGATGCAGCGTCTATGAACTTAACCGCTAGGCCCAATAAACTCTCTTAGAGCAGATACTTAACCAAGGAGACACCATTAACACTGAGAGACCAACAGCACAAGAATTCATAAACCAGAAAACTAATCAGTAAGCGCCCCAATGCTTGGGTCTCACAAGGCCCCACCACCGCCAACTATCACTATGTGCCTCTGCCATGCGTTGACTGCAGCGCAACATCATTGGAGCACTGATAACAATACTGCTTTCAATATACAATGTACCAGTGCTTAATTCATAAAATATTAAGGCCCTCATTACAACCCTGGGGGTAAATACCGACTACTGCCATGCTGACGGCCACCAACATACCGTGACCGCGGCATTATCCGCCACGAGCATTATGACCCACACAGAGACATCTGCCACAATACAGACACTCACACAAGTCCACCAGAGCAAAGGTCAGTGATAAACTGTCAGTACCAAAACCCACACCGTTACGCCAACAAGAAGACGCACACAGTCTCACGACCCACAAATCAACGCAGCGGTCCTTTAACCACAGTAACCCATTGGCGGTACACACACCCGCGCTCAAAATACACACACACTTACAAAACTACACCACATTGGACAATTCAAACTACACACACCTGACACACATACACACACCACACCCACACACCCACACCACTATAAAACACACACCCACATTACCCACAACACTTTCAATGAAAAAAAAGATTGCCAACAGAGAGAGAGAGACAAGCCAGGAGCACCCACTGAATCTGAGGCACAGAACACCATCACCTATACACCATTCACGCACACCACAGCATACACCACAACACATCACCTCACACATCCTCACACATATCACGCACACCACATCCATTACACCCCAAAGACACCCCAGGTTTTCTGAGGTGGAGCTAAGGGTCATGGTGGAGGAAATCATCCGGGTAGAGCCCAGCTATTCGGATCACAGGTGCAGCAGACGTCCATTGCTAGGAAGATGGAGCTATGGCAGAGAATCGTGGACAGAGTCAACACCGTGGGACAGCACCCAAGGACCAGGGATGACATCAGGAACAAATACCAATCTGGAGTCTGTCAAATGATTCACAAATGTATTAGTACAACATTATCAAAGCATTGCAACGTGTATATTCTGTGAAATGTACTACAGAATGACCTTTGGTGGGCAGCAGTACATATAGCTGGAGCCAGAATGGGGCACACAGATCTGAGAAATAGGGAATCCAAAGGGTACAGTCAGTGTACATAGACAGAGGGTAAGAGGCTGCCATGTACAATGTCCAAAAGATTACTGAAAAGTAAAGTTGAGTTACAGTCTCTTACCTGTGTGTCATTGGAAGTACTGCTGGATAATGTTTGTTTTGTTGTCCACGTCTTCTTCATCTGCCTCCTCTTCCTCACTGTCCACAGGTTCCACCGCTGCCACAAGACCATCTCCAGGCTCATCCTCCTGCAGAAAAGGCACCTGACGTCTCAACTCCAGGTTGTGCAACATACAGCATGCCACAATGATCTGGCAGACCTTCTTCGGTGACAAGTACAGGGAACCCCCTGTCAGATGGAGGCACCGGAACCTGGCCTTCAGAAGGCCGAAGGTCCTTTCAATAATCCTCCTTGTACACCCATGTGCCTCATTGTAACGTTCCTCTGCCCTTGTCCTGGAATTCCTCAAAGGACAACTGTTAGACACACACTAACCCTTAGGGACAACCCCATGCCTAGACACCTACTTATACTGGGTGGGGACCTTGGGCTCACCTATTAGCCAAACCCGGTGCCTCTGGAGTTGGCCCATCACAAAGAGATGCTGCTATTCCTCAAGATATAGGCGTCATGCACAGAGCCAGGGTATTTGGCATTCACATGGGAGATGTACTGGTCTGCCAAACAAACCATCTGCACATTCATCAAGTGATAGCTTTTTCTATTCCTGTAAACCTGTTTGTTTCTCTGGGGGGGAACAAATGCCACATGTGTACCATCAATCGCACCAATGATGTTTGGGATATGTCCCAGGGCATAGAAGTCAGCTTTCACTGTGGCCAAATCATCCACCTGGGGGAACACAATGTAGCTGCGCATGTGTTTCAGCAGGGCAGACAACACTCTGGACAACACATTGGAGAACATTGGCTGAGACATTCCTGATGCCATGGCTACTGTATTTTGAAAGGAACCACTTGCCAGGAAATGCAGCACTGACAGAACCTGCACTAGTGGGGGGATTCCTGTGGGCTGGCGGATAGCTGAAATCAGGTCTGGCTCCAATTGGGCACACAGTTCTTCGATTGTGGCACAATCAAGTCTGTATGTAATGATAATGTGTCTGTCCTCCATAGTCGACAGGTCCACCAGGGGTCTATACACCGGAGGGTGCTGCCATCTCATCAGCTGACTCAGCGGTTGTACCCTATGGAAGAGAACGGTGAGCAGAAGGTCATATTTCCACATAGAATGCACAACTGTTGCTGAATTTAGGTCACACAGGCAGTATGTGAAGTCTAGAGTCAGTTGATATGCCAATGTCTGCTGTGACACAGTTAGGTACCATGCCATCATCCCCCCTGAAATGGCGGCTGCCTGACCTGTGAGGACGGACAAGTGGAAATGAGGTAAGTGTGCTGGCATTGTGCACCGTTGCAGTAGGCGGTCGATGACCGCCGCGCAGATTCGCATTGGTTATTGTTGGGCACTATGGGTTCCAGGAGCCAATGGCGATGTACGCCGGCGGTGACGGTTTGCACCGCTGCGGATGTCACTGCCATTTTCTAACTATTCACTCACTTGCTACCTGACCGTCAACAGGAGAGGATCTACACTGCAAGTGCTGCTGTGACCTGAGTCTGGAAGTGACAATGGCTAGAGTGTCTGTGGAAAGGGCCCCTGCCTTCACTGCGGAGGAGCTAGAGAAACTGGTGGATGGGGTCCTACCACAGTACAGGTTTCTCTACGGTCCTCCAGACAAACAGGTGAGTACACTGTGAGCATGATACGTGGACAATGCATGTTTGGAGTGGTGTGGATGTAAGCCACATGTTGGGGGGTGCTGATGCGTCCTGGCCTGAGTGCTGCATGAGAGGTGGTGAGTGTATGTGCGTCAGGGCATGGGTGGGAACTGGGGGGCAATGAGTATGCCGGTCCAGACGGGTGAGTAATTTCCTTTTCTGCTGTATTTTCCCTCTAGGTCAGCGCCCACCAGAAAAAGGGTATTTGGCGTGCCATCGCCAAGGAGGTGCGGACCCTGGGGGTCTACCAAGGTGGAGTGTCGCGTAGGCTCTCATTATTCTAATGAGACTACTGGATTTTGAGCAGCAAGATTGTCCACAGTGTGGAAGACTGAGTCTGACCCACAGTGGCTGACACCTTTCGCTCTAAATCCGGGTTTTGCTCCAGCTAACTAGCAGTGCATAGTCTCTCCCAAAAGGTAGAGATGATTGGGCAGCCGAGCGCATGACATATAATACTTCTTAGGGAAGTCGTGGTCACTCAGGTTGCATCTGGTTCTCTCATCCACAATTCGGTCTCATATATAATGACAATAAAGGCAGTATAAAAGACTGGTTTAATAAAACAACTGCATTTTAGATAACAAAGCGTGAGCTGCAATAACTAGAACAACACGACAATATTAAAATGGTGACGATGAGAGTGAAGCATAAGAATAACGCTATCATATTGGCACTAGAATCGATGGCCTATTTTATATCTGAGTCTTAATTTGAGCACAGCATGTTAAGCTCTAATCCTGCCCTTCAGGTTTCCTCGGGAGGACATCGACCCTCATAACTGAGCAAAGGCCTGTAGTCTGCGTTAGCATCTGCAGCAAAGCATTCAGCATACAGTCGTGGTTCCCTGGCTGGAATCTTCCTCTTGACATGTAACGGGACTAGGAAGTGTTTTTATAATAACACAGCTAATGTTCTAAGAAAATGTCCCTACGTAAGGATGTGTAGTTTCTACGAATGTTGGAGACTAAACTTCTACCATGTTCACCGTCAATATACCAAACTGTAGCCTTGACTGAAGCACAAAATGATCAAGAAGGTCTTGTTTGAGAACACAGTGCTGGGCTAAGCAAAACAGTTAGATAGAAGAAATTAAAACAAGACTGTAAAACTGGTTATTGTAAAAATAACACAGTGAAGCCGAATGAAATATATCTAGGTCATAGTGCACAGCGGCCTAGTGTATTAAACTAATGTGCATGGAGCTATAACTAAAATGGCTACACAACAGGAGCACCCACTGCCACAAGAGATGGGAGGACCTGCGCCGCTGGACCAAGAAAACGGCGGAGGCCCAGCTGGGGCTGGCCTCCCAACATGGAAGGGGTGCCCGTCGCACCATGACTCCCCTGATGTTCCGCATCCTGGCGGTGGCCTATCCGGAGTTGGATGGGCGCTTGAAGGCATCATATCAGCCACAAGGGTGTGAGTACAGATCCTTAATCATGACTTTCCGCGCTTTGGGAGCTAGCTGGGTGGGGGATGTGGGGTGTGGGTTCCCCTAGGCCAGGGCGATCATAGCTGGGTAGGTCCCTTGTGTGCAGCCTCTGAAGCACTCCAAACCCAATGGTGTTAGTGGGTATCTACTACTGGACAGGGTCAAGTGGGTGTCAGGTGTGCAGATGCTGGAGTTAGGCATTGTACCCCATGGGCTTGTGACTACCTTAGTGACTGGTGGGGCATGGCCTAGTGCATAGAGCAGCTCCCTCTGTGTTGTGTATGCCAATGGTGGTGTTGTTGCTGGCACTGACCAAGTGTATCCTCTGTCTCTCCCCCCCTTTTTGTTTTGTCACCATGTCCTTGTGCATTAGCATCAACTGGCGGAGGAGCAGACGCACCGGCGATGGAGGGTGCTGCATCCCACATGGGCCTGGAGGCCGAATCCACTGAGGATGAAGGCACCAGTGGGACGGAGGACGAGGGGAGCACCACGACGGGGACAGGAGGGGAGACCAGAGACAGCGACGACTCCTCCGATGGAAGCTCCCTGGTGGTGGCGGACACCTCTGTGCCCACCCCAACAACAGGTACAGACGCCAGCCCCCCTACCAGCATCGCCCTCCCAGCAGTCCCTCAGCGTGTTTCCCATGCCCGCTCACCCAGGATGGTGGGCATCTCCTTCGCCCCAGGCACCTCAGGCCCTGCCCCAGTCAGCCCTGCTGCCCTCAGTGAGGAGGCTATTGACCTCCTGACATCCCTCACTGTTGGGCAGTCAACCATTCTGAATGACATCCAGGGTGTCGAGAGGTGTTTGCAACAAACAAATGCATATCTGGACGGCATTCATTCTGGCGTGGCGGCCCAACAGAGAGCATTTCAGGCTCTGGCCTCAGCACTGATGGCAGCCATTGTCCCGGTGTCTAGCCTCCCCCTTCCAACTTCCTCTACCCAGTCCCAATCCCCTGAACCCCAGCCTATCCCAAGCACACCTTCAGACCAGCATTCACCCAAATCAACACACAGAAGTGTCTCAGGCAAACACAAGCACCACACTTCATCCCATAGGCACTCACACAAGCACCATCCAGATGCAGATACACCAACATCCACTGCCTCCACTGTGTAACCCTCCTCCTCCTCGTCCCCCCCCTCCCAGTATCGTCTCCACTCACAACTGCATGCACTACATCCTCATCCACTACCTCCATCACCAGCACGCCCATCATAACACAGCCCTCACGAGCGGTCACCACCCCCACAACCATGCACACATCCCCTGTGTCCTCCCCCAGTGTGTCTGTGACCCCTCCTCCCAAAGTTCACAAATGCAAGCACCCACCCACCCAACAGCCATCCACCTCACAACAGCATCCAGCCCATGCACCTTCATCCAAATTCAGCAGACGTATACCTCCTACAACCACTCCCTCTTCCTCCACTCCTAAACCCTCTCCATCTTCCCGTCCCAGTGTGTCCAAAAACATTTCCTGGCAAACTTTGACCTCTTACCTACGCCCCCCCCACTCCCCTGTCCTTCCCCTCTGGCCAGGGTGTCAAGAACCCAGGCCAGCACCTCAGCCACCAAGTCGGCGTCCGTTGTGGTGCCAGCAAGTCCCAGGGGAACAAAGGGGGCACCCTTCAGGGCTGCCAGTGTGCCACTGACCCCTGCATAGGACCAACCCATTCTGCCACCTGCCAAGGTGAAGAAGGTGCCAGCATGCAGCACGGCCAAGAAGCACGACCCACCCAGCAAGGCCTCCTCCAAAACTGCACCTGCGAGTGCCAAGGTCCCAGCAGCATCTGCCAAGGTGGGGAAGGGGAAGAAAACCCAAGGCAAGGCACTTCAGGCCTCGGAGCCTCCAGGTGAGGGACTGGTACCCACCATCAGTACAGACAGCCCAGCTACCTGTACCGCGGAAAGCACCGCCGCATGCACCGCCCCCTGCACCACCACCTGCACCACCGCTACCAAAACAACAGTCAGCAGCATCATCCCCAGTGGGCAGCCATCAGAGGCTGCTGGAGACGGCCTGGTATCTCCCTCCACTACTACCAGCACCTGCATCACGGCCAGCACCGGCAGCACCACCGCCGCAGACACCGCCGCAAGCACCGCCACCTGCACGGCCATCTGCACCGCCACATGCCCAGCCGGTGCCACTACACCTGTCATCAGCAGCATCCCCAGTGGGCAGCCGTCCAGGGATGCAGGGGAGGCCTGGACCCTCCACCCACCACTTGAAGCACCACCACAGCACCGGAAATACTAGCAGTTTGCCGCCTACGTCGCCGCAGGATGGAGTCTGCCTCTGCCTCCATGGAGTATCATGCTACCTGTCCCCTGCACATCTCGTGCCTCAAAGACCCAGGTGAGGGAATGGGAACTGCCACACCCCAGGTGCAGCATCACTGGGCACAAGGCCCTCTCCAGAACCAGTGGAGATATGCATCCACTATCACTTTCCTTGGCAGGATGAAGCAGACTGGGCACAAGGCCCCCTCCAGAACCAGTGGAAGAAGGCATCCATTTGAGAGACTGTGGCTTTACACTCCCCAGGAGCAAGCAGTGGGCAAACTACCCACTTGAGAGACTTGAGAGACTGTGGCTTTGCACTCCCCAGGAGCAAGCAGTGGGCAAACCACCCACTTGAGAGACTTGAGAGACTGTGGCTTTGTACTCCCCAGGACCAGGCAGTGGGCAAACCACCCACTTGAGAGACTGGAGAGACTGTGGCTTTGCACTCCCCAGGAGCAAGCAGTGGGCAAACCACCCACTTGAGAGACTTGAGAGACTGTGGCTTTGCACTCCCCAGGACCAGGCAGTGGGCAAACCACCCACTTGAGAGACTTGAGAGACTGTGGATTTGCACTCCCCAGGACCAGGCAGTGGGCATGTTGCCCCCTCCAGGAGCCGTGACGCAGTACCATCATCTGGTTGAGGTGCCCCCCCTCCCCTTTCCCCTGAGGTGCCTGTGTGTATTCGACCTGATGCCCCTGCAGCGTTCTCTCCGTTTTGAGGCAGTAGTCAAGTGTGGGCTTTGACAGTGTACGGCCACCTGTACATATTGTAAATATTTGTATGTACTGTTTTTTCCAAACGTTAACTTTATCTGCATATTTCTAAATATCACTATTTGCACTCAATTCCTTTTGTCCTTGCGTTCGCACGTGTTTGTGGGTATGGTGTTGGGGGTGAAGGTGTTGCGTGTGTGTGTCACTCTCTTTTTACTCCCCCCTCCCCTGTGTGCTAGGTGCAGTACTCACTGTGGTCATCGCCGCCACCTTCTTTGGGTGTTCCTGGTGTATTAGCAGATACACCAGCATCAGCAGGACCTGTAGTTCGGGCTCCATGGCGTCCTGGTTCTTCGTTGAGTGTTGAAAGGTGAGTGGTTCCCCTTCTGGGTACTGTTTCCGCCATGCTTTTGATGGCAATCGTACCACCCCAGAAAAGCTGGCGGATTGGTTGGTTGTGATAGGGTGGGCGATACATTGTCTTCCGCCTGTGTGTTGGCGGTGACCGCCGCTGTGTTTGTTGCTACCGCGGTGGCGGTCGGAGTGTTAAAGTGGCTGTTTGTGTTGGCGGTTTCCGCCATGGTCGTGATCCCATTTTTTTTACCGCCGGCCTGTTGGCGGTATTACTGCCGCTTTATCACTAACCACCAGGGTTGTAATGAGGGCCTAAATGTTGGGGCCAAATGTTGTGCTTGGAAGTCTTCTCCCGGGGCTATCAAATGTCGGGGTGCCTAATTCTGATTCTACTTTGCGCCTCTTTCATCCACCACTAGGC
Organism: Pleurodeles waltl; assembly: GCF_031143425.1. Taxonomy (NCBI): domain Eukaryota; kingdom Metazoa; phylum Chordata; class Amphibia; order Caudata; family Salamandridae; genus Pleurodeles; species Pleurodeles waltl. Next base: position 218,248,262 of record NC_090445.1, read on the forward strand.
ATTCTATACCCCTTTATCTTACACATGCAGGTTGTTTTTGCCCTTGCTTTCTCATTTTGTCACAGTTTTTCAGTCTTTCTCTTCCTTCTTTCTTCAACTTGTGTGCTTTTCTCTGCCTTGCTGTCGGTCAATGTTTACTGAGGAAAAACAAATGGAAGTCCCCAAAAATGTGTGCCGGTAGGCCCCTCCTGCAACCACCGGCTCAAATGAGGCAAAGTAATATACTAATTTCACCATACTACTACAAACCTTTCCTTCTGGTCTTCCTTTCTAGATCTGCCTCAAGCGTGAGACAGAAAAAAACCCAGGTTTAGCTGGAATGGGGACTGTATTTGCCTGGAGGTGGGTGTGGCTTTAATAAAAATAAAGCAATAGAGAAAGGATGATGGGGATCAGCTAGGGAAATCTGTCAGCAAGAGAGGACCCTCGTTCAAAGGAAAGGATTGGGGCTGAGGAAGTCTAATGAAAGGGTAACGCATGAAACTTCTGAAGCAAGATTACATATAGCATGAACAGAACTAAACAGCTCCTTCCGGCTGCGGGGAAGAGGCAGTATTGTATGTAACTAGCCCAAAAGAGAGCTTATGGGGCCTAACGGCTGAGGCAGTATGCAACGGAGTCATCTTTTGAAACATACAATTTCCCACTCTGAAAGTCAAGGTTGTAAGCAAGGGAGTGAGTGGCCTTTTGAGAAGGCCAATCTTCCACTCTAACATTTGAGGTTCACTTTGTTGTCCAAAAAAGCTCCACATCAAATACTGTACTGCATTAAGTTATTTCTGTCTAATAATGCACAAGAGAGGGCAAGGTGCCTATTTTCCTTGCTTGTATTATCACCCACAGGACTGCACAACTGCAAACAGTAGAAAAGTAAGAGGCTATTTGCTGCCCCAGATAGAGTATAAACAGTAATTGGACGAAAATACAAAGAATGCAATAGTTAGCAAAAGAAAGACCGTGGCCTGGAAAAGTGCACCGGAGTGACCTGGATTCAGTCTGCTAACCCAAGGGTTTCTCCCCAAACTCCATCCCTCTAGCTGCAGTTGAACTCGCAATAAGGCCATTATTTTTAAAAAAATTGTGCTGCATTTGCGTAATTTTTTAGCACAAAAGCGGCACAAACTTTCAAAATATTAACCATATTTATACTTTTTTAGCGCCGCATTTGCGTCATCTGCTGACTTAAAGGCGGCGCAAACTTACAAAATACAGTTGCATTTTGTACGTTTGTGCTGCTTTTGCGTCAACAAATGACGCAAACGCGGCGCACAAAAAGTATAAATATGTGCCCAAGTGTGCTAAACAGACATCAGTGGGCTAAGACCTTAACTCGCTCAACCTCCCACAAGCATAAGTCAAAAGGTCAACACAAGCATGCAACTGACCCCATCAGCAATCGAAAGTGCAAGGAATGCATGGACGCACATACGCTCAAAACGAAGAGAAGGGGAAATGGATGCAGTTCGTTGGTTCCCCCGGCCCGTCTAAAAGTGTTAGTAAATAAATTAAACTGCCCCTAACAAGAGTGAAAGCGCAGTGAATGTGTGGCACTGACCCCAGCTGGAGTGGATAGGGCAGTTACTGAACTTAACAGCTCTGTTGATTAGGAGTGAGAAGGGCAGTAAATACAGGTAAGTTCCCCAACAGGGATCATAATGCAGAGTGAGGGAGCCCCCTTATTTGAAGACCCAGTACTACCCTCCAAACCCTGGGATTCGCGTATGTTATGCTAAAAAGCTGCGCCACTCTGGACCTCTCTGCTCGCTTCTCTTTTCAGGGTATACTGTATAAAATTAGAGCTTTGGGTGTGGCGGAGAGAAAAAGAGAGGGGGCGACACCATCTGCGCCCCTCCCGACCAGACCACTTCTGGCTTCTTTATGATTTCCCCTGGGCCTACGCTGGGGCTGCAGAACTTTCCCTTCCTCTGGCCCTGGGCGGGTGTCATAGGATCAGCTTCCTGCACGAGGCCCAGCCCCAGACACCAACACAGTAACACAAAACAGGTGTATGGGGGAGGGGAGAGGTGAAGGGAATGCAGGGGAGGGAGGCCAGGCCTTAATTCACTCGCCATATGGAAGAAATAAAGCAGAGCAGCGGAGAGGGAAGGTTGGGGCTCAGGCCGTACAGCTCATTTCTACTCGAGGAACAAAAGAATTCTGAATGCAGTAAGCGAAAGCCCTGTAAAACAAATGTTTCCTTGATCTTTTTTTCTAGTTTCTTAGGTGGCTTAGAAGCGGCTGGTGAAAAAAGTGAAACCATCGACCACGAGGGTCTATAAAATACTTGCCTCCAAAATACTTATTTCCTACTCACGCCTTCTCAGTTCCCCATAAAACTACTTGATCTACAACTCTGCCTCTCCTTTACCATCATCATTCATCCCCTTCGTGTGTCTACGAGGACTTGTGTGCAGCAAACACTAGTGTGTCCTTTGCAATAGACTGATGGCTGAGAACATACTGAATGCCCACACACCTTTAATGGGAAGATGTCACTAAAAGGCTGACCAATCTTTTAGCACTTTGTTTACTTTAAACATTACATCCCGTCTAACTTAGCAGACTTCTAGCGACAGGCATTATGGGAATGCTTTTAGCATGTTTCGTGTGCTTGATTTCTCTAAAAACTGCCGCAAGAGGGCAGTCAGAATAAAGGGTATGGAAAGGTACTCTTAGTCTTAGCCCAAGGCCTGACAGAGTACAATGAGGTGGAATAGCGCGGACAACAACAGACACAGTGTAGTATGAAAGAGGCTGCTTTCATGCAACAGATCTGCGCTGACCGCTCTATCTGCCTAAAGTCCCTAGGGAGGAGATTTGGATGCCTCTTCCACAGATTTCCGCTGGCTGATACTGTATTCCATAAAATCATCCCAGTCCAGCAACCAAAGCTTTTCTCTCAGCATTGCTTTTATTTGAGGACCTTTTGATTTCTTTTGTGGACTAGGGGGCTTATTTGCAAGGAGCTTGTGCCACCGATGCGTCAAATTTTGGCGCACTGGTGGCACAGTTGGAATTCCACATTTACAAGGTGACGCATCTAGGCCAATGCGTTACTTATAGGAGCCCTGCGTTGAAATGTACCTGCACTTGGGGAGCCCTGTGTTGAAATGTTCCTGCACTTGAACCGTCTGTGTCATGTAAGTATTAATATATGCGAGGTGGGTGTTCCTGGATAATTTCCCCCGCACAGCTAACACATATATATTTACAAGTGTCTAAATGCATCAGAATTCCTGCGCATCGGCAACCAGTGCATAGGAAATGATGCATTGGATTTGGCATATAAAGAGCTCAATTACAACATGGAGCTCCTCATTTTGTAGTTGGGAGTGGCAAGGAGAAGACCACAACCACCACCACCCCAGTCACACACACCTCCCCCTCTCTCCACCACAAAGGCAGCGCAGAAGGGAGCATGTTTATAGGCAGCGGATTGCCCTCATTGACCTAAGGGTCATCACCCACTACTAGCTCCGGAGGCAATCAATTGTCCAATTGCTACACCAGATAGTGCCTAGACTGGGAAGTCCACCAACATTCCGACACAGGTGAAGCTCATGGCTGTACTCGACATGTTGGCGTTTGGATCATTCTAGATCACAATAGCCAGAGTGGCTGGTATCTCCCAGCCATCATTCTCGGCTTTCTTCAACACTGTCCTGGATGCCATCATATGCATAGCATTGCAGTACCTCCTCTTTTCCAACACACAACAACTGCAGCTGAAGATCAAGCAAGGCTTTTATACCATTGCCGGCTTTCCACGTGTGCTGAATGCCATGGACTGCACACATGTGCAACTGGTCCCCCGGCAGCTACATCATATATATTCATGAACTGGAAGCACATGCTCTCCATAAATGTCCAGGCCATCGTGGATCATTGTGGTATGTTCACCATTGCCCTTGCCAAATACCCTGGGAGTGTACACGAAGCATACATATTCCGCCATTCAATCATAAATTAGAGGTTTCAGAATGGCCTACAAGGGAATGGCTTACTGGTTGGTAAGTACATCTGAAGTACAGGACAAACCCAATAACAGCAAATGAAGAATGACCCAATGGATATATCTGTGTGTGGTACCATATGAGTGCATATGTAGGAGGAGTGTACCTCCTACTGTCGCCATTCATCTGGGCACATCTGCAATGCAATGCAATGCAAAACTCAAAGTCACACATTGTGAGACATGCTAAGCTACTGTGTTGGTGTATCAATAGTGTGTTAAATGACTTTTCTGCCTTTGGGCCAGATTTTACAAGGCCCTAGCGCCTCTTAACGGCAAACTAGCGTAATTTTATTTTACACTAGTGTGGCGTTAAGGAGGCAATTTTCCCTTGCCATATTTACAAAGTGGTGCAATACTTGCATTGCGCCACTTTGCCCCCCTTGCGCCACATTATGCCTGCACCATGCATAATGTATGCAAAGGGGGCGTATGTCACTTGCAATGTTTCATAAAAAAAACAACGCTTTCATTAAAAAAGTGACACTTTAGTCAGAAATGTGACACTTTGGTAGGAAGGGCGTGGCATGGAATCCATGCATCAACTACAGAGCTTCAAAAATAATGCCTTGTCTATTGTAATGTGTTGTGAGTAACTGGGCCTTGGCTAAATCACTAATGATGCGTAAAAGAAAAAAAAAAAACATTTTTGTAGGAAAAGGGACTCTCGTCAGAAACGTAATATATCCACACAAGAAATTATGGCTCAGCAATGCTATAAACCAGGAATTGTGTAGTTCCTTTCACTTATAGTTTTTTTTGCCTGTGCTGGGTGTTGGTGGTGTTTGGTGTGTGCTGTTGAGAAGTGGTCTGTTTTTCAGTCTTGCTGGTGTCTCTGCTATCCCTGTTAAGTTTGCAAACTGTCCTTTGTGTATTGTATATTGTATAATTTTGTCCATTGTATTGTTGGGTGTTTGTCCATTTACCGGTTCTGTAGTTTAGGGGTAGGGGCAGGGCTGGACTGGGAACTCAAAGCAGCACTGGCAATTTTGTTAGACCAGCCGCCACCCCCCACAACGGGTGTTGGTGGGGTGGGGTTGCAAGTGTGAAGCTCTGCTACTTGTGTAACTGGAGGCTGATATTGCAGCACCCCTGCAAGACTGGTCCTCAGTAACAAAACTATCCCCACAGCTGCAAAAAATGGCCCCCACCCTTTCAGCCTCCTGGGGAAACTCCTGATGCCTTAGTCCAGTCCGGCCCTGGTTGGGGGGAAGGGTTAGGTATTTTTGTGTGTGTTTAAGGTGGCTAGTTTGGGTATTTGGATGTCGAGCAAGGGCAGAGCTAAAAATATGTTGGAGTATGAGTTTGGTGGCCTGCTGTTGTTGTTGGTGCATTACCTGCCCAACATGATCAGGAGTGGAGGTAGGGTGAAGCCAGGCTACCCTACCAAAGCGAGGCAACAGCGTTAGGAGAAGGTGCAGTACCAAATGGATTGTGTATTCAATGTCCAGTTGTCAGCTGGGAGGCCGATCTCCTTTAAAACCTGGGGATTGAAGTTGGTGGTCAGACTGGTACGTCCCTATACACCATGAGCTTGTTGCGGAGTGTCGTTTGTACACGTTTGATGTTTTTCTTTATTAATGTAGGCTCAAATATTTATTTGTATCAATATGGCCTAATATGGGCCAACTCACTAAAATGAACAGTAAAGGCCACAGGGGCCTGTTCACAGTGGCATGGCCATTGCAAAAACAGACCATGCTGTGCCAGCTAGGTCCATAGGTGCTGTGTGACCCAGTCACTACTTTGTAGGGAGTAATGTCACCCAGCATGGTAGGCCGTTACTGACTCAAAACTGTGTGGGCCAGCTGGCATGTATGTTGCAGAAGTGTGCACTCATATGTCATCAGACCACAGGTTAGACAAGGTGTATGCTTTATCACCTGTTAGAAATGGGGTCTCTAGTTGACAGTGGTTTGCACCCTGTCCAAGTATGGACCCTCACTCTAGTCAGGGTAAGGGAGTCACACAGCTAAGATAACCCCTGATCACTCCCTTGGTAGCCTATCTCAGAGGCAAATGTGTAAAGTATTTGTACACACATACAATGACACAGTGAAAACACCACAAAAGTACTGCACACCAGTTTAGACCAATAGCCAATATTTATCTGAGTAAAACAAGACTAAAATGACAAATATCCAACATACACAAGCAAAGATACACATTTTTAAAGATTAAGTGCCAGTAAAGCGATTAGAAACACAATAGCTCCAACTGGGGCTATCACGGCGACTTGACGGAGTTGTTCCCAACAGTCCTAAGCCACTTGCAACCGACTGCGGGCTGGTCACGGAGTCTCACAATTCCCAGGTACTGTACCTTGGAAAACGATGAAGAAACAAAGTTGTTGCATGGAGTCGGGAGGTGAGGTGTGGCTGGAGCCGGTGCAGCGTTGGTTCCTTATGGCTACTGGGAAGGTGAGGCTTTGGTTCCTTACTGTTAAGAAGGGGAGGTGAGGCATTGGTTCCTTATAGTTTCAGGGAAGGTGATGCAGCGTTGGTGGTGAGGTGTCTGTTCCTTACAACAAGGTGATGTTGATGAATCCAGTAGGTCAAGAGGTAAGGCATCGGCTTTGTGGTTTTGCAATTGCACCACGGGGCCACAGGTGCTGTGCGGCGTCGGGTGTCACAGACGTCTGTGACACAGCGCTCGGGACTCACGCTGTGGCAGGACTTCGGAGGCACTGCAGCAGCGGCAGGCCTGCGGCGTCAGTCGTGGTCGTTGCACTCAGCGGAGAACACATCTCTGGTGCAAGCAGCGGCAAGGAGTCGGACAATGGTCCCGGTTCCGAAGTTGCTCTGGAGCCGATGTACTTGTTTCTTCTTAGTTACACCACAACTCACTCCCAAGGGCCCAGGAACTGGATTTGGCACCACTTGGCAAGTTAAGATTCTTAGCAAGAAAGTCCAAGTGCTAGCAGATGAAGTCTTTGATGTTCATGAAACTGCTTAATAGGAGGTAAGTTCAGTTCAAGTCCTTGTAGAACCTTTGGAAGCAGGATGTAGAAAGCAAAGTAGTCCTTTCACTCCCAGGACAGAAGCAGCAAGCAGCAGGCCAGCACAGCAAAGCAACAGGCAGAGCAGCAGTCCCTCCTACAGCAGCCAGCTCTTCTTTCTGGCAGAATGTCCCCAGTCCAGAAGGTTTCTAACTTTGTGGGGTCAGAGGGGCAGTACTTATACTCATTTCTGTCTTTGAAGTAGGCAAACTTCAAAGAGAAGTCGTTATAGTGTTCAAGACCCTGCCTTTCCTTCCCTGGCCCCAGACACACCCCAGAGGGCTGGAGACTGCATTGTGTAAGGAAAGGCACAGCCCTATTCAGGTGCAAGTGTTAGCACCTACCACCATGCTAACTCAGGAATACCCATCAGAATATGCAGGGCACACCTAATCTCCCTTTGTGTGACTGTCTAGAGTGAATTCACAGCCCAACTGTCATCCTGACCCAGACGTGTATGCCACAGACAGGGAGAGTCACAGAATAGTTAAGCAAGAAAATGCCCACTTTCTGAAAAGTGGCATTTTTAAATGTATAATTTAAACCAACTTCACCAAAAGATGTATTTTAAATTGTGAGTTCAGAGACCCCAAACTCCATATCTCTATCTGATCCCAATGGGAATTTACCCTCAAATGATATTTCAAGGCAATCCCCATGTTACCCTATGGGAGAGAGAGTCCTTGCAATAGAGAAAAGTGAATTTAGCAGTATTTCACTATCAGGAAATGTAAAACACACCAGTATGTGTTCTACCCTTTAAATACACTTACCTTAGGTGTGAAGTACATGTAGTAAAAGGGAAGGTTTAGGCCTGGCAAGGGGGTGAACTTCCTATGTCGGAATAGCAGTTAAAAACTGCTCACACAGACACTGCAGTGACAGGTCTGAGACATATTTACAGGGCTACTCATGTGGGTGGCACAATCAGTGCTGTAGGCCCAATAGAAGAATTTGATTTACAGGCCCTGGACACACATAGTGCACTATGCTACGGACTTACTAGTAATTCATGATAATCATGGATAAACCAATCATCAAATACAATATAGAAAGGTAGCACTTGCACTTTAGCACTAGTTAGCAGTGGTAAAATGCCCAGAGTCCCAAAGCCAGCAAAAACGAAATGCAGCAGTCAAAAGCAGGAGGTCAGAGGCAAAACGGTTTTGGGATAATCCTGCAAAAAAGGCATTTCCAAAACCACCCATAGTATCACATAGACGTGTATATTGGGAGAAGTGGTCATGATTCCTTTATGAGCCTCTACAGTCCTTGAATGCTCATTGTTCATTTTACAGTGCTCTCGTTACATGTAAGGAGCTAAGTGAAAAAGATAAGTAAGCATGGGTACTGTCAGATGTGTGTATCTTTGTGAAGAACAGGTATTTATGTGACAGTCCCCAGCATTTTTATACTATGTAGAGTGTTGTTAGTCAAATTGGACTGTTCACGTAGCCATCAAATCAAGGCACTCTTGAACCTGTAGAAATGTATGCAGGTCTTGTAACTTGTCTGCACTCTGTACAACTGATACATAATGTGCCTGGTATCATCTAACTACACTGCAACGTGGCAGACATTTGGTAATCATTAGGACATTCCAACTTTGCCTCACCCTACATGTCCAATTAACAGACAATGCCAGACATTTGGGATTTCATATCTTCACAGTGTACATGTTCTGCTTTAACAGAGAAATGTACCATGTTCTTGTCTTATTGGTGGACCTAACCTGTACACCTGTGGCAAGATGGGCAGCTTCAGTGATCTAAATGCAACCAGTGAGAGTGACTTGATGGTTTCTGTGCTCTGTAAAGGATTGTGTGTGTCCATGTATATAGTTTACAGTGAGATGTGTAAGTAGGTTCATCAGTCAGCACTTAAAGTATTCCTGATATGTGGATACACAACAGCAGTAGGACATTGGAAGGAGAAGCAGGATAGTAGAATGAAGGATGTTGTAATGGAAGTGAATAAGAAGGTCGAAATGGAGGGATGATTTTATATCTGCCTGTATGATGCACATTGCTAGTGTAGGTGTCCAGATGGCAATGTATAGTCAATCTTGTGTGTCCAGGCCACACAGGCCTAACTCACTGCAGACAGATTTGTTATGAGTTGATGTGGGACATGTCACAATTTTACACATGCCAATGCTTTTACATGCCTGACTCATGCCCTTGTATACCCTATACCCTATGAAGGACACATGTTCATACCTTTGTAGTGTTTCATGAGGAGTAAGGGACACATGCATGCATGCACAGTGTTGTCTGTATACAGGCCATTTCACATTCAACCTACAGCTGTTGTTGTCCATACTGTCTCCCCGATGAATTGTCACCGTTGAACCTGCAATGTACAGGGCAACATACTCATAGATATGAGATCCGGAGCATTCATGCAGACACCCATCACACGGGTTAAGTAAGAGCTGATCTGCATTTTAGGTTATATTCCGTAGAGAAATGTATGAACAGACACTTGGCCATGTAAAGGATCACATGCAATATTTTGAATGTCATTACGTGATCTAAATAAAAGTGAGTCAATATTTGAGAGGTGTCCAACAGATCTGTTGATTTGGAGCTAGCTAGCCATACCCTGTCTATGTTACAACTACCTGGCAATGAGTCATTCTGTGCAGCAATGTGTGTGGCCTTGTGTTCTTGCCATATCAGTGAAGCATTGCTGAGGCACAATACGTGTACTTGTACACATTACTCGTTTCACAGAGGTGATTGGCCATATTTCATATCTTAATTGCATGCTGCCTGACAATCCCCAGGGAGTACCTAGATGGACCATGTGTTCCATTCCATGTGTGCACAACATCATTGTTCCCAATTTGTCTTACTGTTCACATGTGTAGATGTTTATGATGCCAGACACAGCCATTTCATGTACCTACAAGGACAAGACATTAGCACTTTAGCATTGTAGCTGTAGGAATGGAAGATGGCTCTGAGAAAATGTACATAAACTTAATCATACACCATAGCTGCTAGGCATCTGTTTATCTTTATTATGTTGCCATGTGCTCGACAAACCTCCTGAACTTTGATGATTGACCTTGTGCTCGCAGCCTTGGGCTGCAATCTGCTTATCGCTGTAATTTACTTGTTCTAACTGTAGTTCAGAGAATTTTTGTGCTTAATCAGTAACTGCCAGAACAGGTTTGTACAGGTCGTTGCCACCTCCTGCCAGCTGCATCTGTACCTTCTCCCACCACACGTGTATCCCTGAAATATTCTGAAGGCTGCAGAGGACCTTGAATACGCTAGGGGTGGAGTTGTCCTCTGACTAAGCAGTTTTGTGTGTGTATAAGGTTGGGTGCCCCAGAGTGAAGGGGCAGCCTCCGTAGGATAGTCACTTGACTGTCCTGGGACTCTGTATTAGCTCGAGCTATAATCCATGTAATAAACATCTCTTTATTCCTCCAGTTGATGACTCCGCTTGATTTGTGTACTCTCTGCTAAACGGACCCTGAGGACTAGTGTGTCCCTCCACCGCTGGGAAGGAGACCCCGGGTGGGGATTCTATCTTTCCTGGTTCCTCAGTTGGGGCCCGAACAGGGACCCGAGTCAGGCATGCAGGGGACCGACCAGGTGACGGAGGACTCACGATTGGACTTCCAAGGGAGGCGCCCCACACCAGATTCTGAGGTTCGTTCTCTGTCGTGGACCTGCGGATCTCCACTGTGTGTCTTCCAGCCGGCTCGACTTCTCCTGGCGCTGTCTGAATTCGGGTCTCTGTTTTCCGTCAACTACTGGAGTCCCCAACTGTCGGACTATAACAAAAGTGTCAGGTAAGGATGGGAGTTGAAAGATTCCTGTCCAAAAATAGGTCTGTGAGTATTGTACGGTTTCTATCGCTCTTTGCAAAGATCGACGTCAGTGGTAAGACTGACCTTAGTTGTTATTTAAGTATATAGGAAGGAAAGGGCATATTTGCCACTCATTTGGTGTATTCAAACCACTGGTGTAAGAATTTTTAAAAAACAAATACCGGAAGAATGCCAGCGTTCAGTTGTTTTAGGAAATTGTGTTGTTGTCTTTGCAGTACGGACTCCCGCCTGGAGGAAACATGCCCGCTCCTCCGGCCGGGACTCCGAATCATGATATATATGTTAAATATGGCATAGGTCCGATTATCTGGTCTGATAAATGGAGAAAAAGAACCAAAGGTAGTTCTGATTTACAATGGCCTATTCACGGGGCATTTGATAAAGATAAATTAGACTATTTACAGGAACGTTTGTTTGTGACAAAAAGTAGACCAGGGATGTTTGATTCACTACGGACTTGGCAGAAAGAAGCAGACCAAAGACGTAGGAAGGCAGAGAAAGAATTACAGAGACATAAGACCAGGACGGTGACTGAAAATGTATATGACTCTGACGTAGAAAATTTTAGAACATGACCGAAGGCTTCACTTACAAACTGATAAGTGTTACCCTTCCAGGACAGTAGTGGATAAGCCACAAGAGGAAGACCCCCTTTTAAACTATATGTTAGATAAACCCCCGTTATATACTCCACCAATATATCCTACACTACATCCTCAACCTGCACCAGGTGACCCTATTGTGCCACCCCCGGTTGGATCTCAGGCGAGTGCTCCGCCACCCACCACCACCCCTCTTGTCACCAGACCTATAGAGGATACACCCCGCCCGACTGTACCCACCCCTCGACTGGCCCCCGTTTGGCCGACCCCTGACTCATGTTTAGACACCACACATACCCCCCGCCCCATGACCCCACGAAAGCGCACCCTGCGCAGACACTTGTTCTCTAATTCACAAGAGGAAGATGTCATTGAAGAAATGACACGGAGGTGGATGACTAATTGGAATGACTATGGGGTCAGGGACATTGTCCACACTATGAAACAATGGGATAGTTTAGTTCAGTTACATGCAGCTACCCTTATGTGCAACATTATAATACAAGAATATGAGGATGATGGTTCCTCAGCTCCCGCGGGACTGGTGGACCTCCAAAAACGCACCTCTACTGGACTGCCGTTTGGTTCTGGTCTACATGATTATGTTGTTACTCTTCTCGTATATAGGGACTGCCTGTGGACATGTAGCCCTTCTATAAGGGCATCCATGTTTCCCATGAGAGAGGTTCTGCCGGTTTGGCGAGAGCCGGTGATGGATAACGCTGGCCAAGTTATTACCGCAGGGCATTTTCAACAAATGTGGGTACACACCCCATGGAAAAGATCTGAAACATATACCCTAAAAGCCGCCTTACCTGACCCCCGTAAGAATCCTGCAGGATGTTATAAAGAACTGCAACAAATTCTTGAATCCTGTACTATGACGTTGTCCAATATTGACATGTTAATGGCAGCAGTAGTCCCGCAGGAAGTATGCTCAAAAGTACGGAGGCACGACCATGCTGAACTAGGGGGCACGTGGGACCAATTGCAAGCAGCAGAAAGGGACAGGGTTGGGGGAGTGAAACCAGACCCACTTATATTGGCTCTCCCACTGCGTATTTTGGATTTAATGAAGACCATACTTGCACCACACAGAATAAATTGGGATAAATTGGCCGCCTGTAAACAGAAAAAGGACGAGGGTGTTTCGGACTTTTATACAAGGTTTGAGGGTGACTTTTCTGATTACAGTGGCCAAGACATGACTACTGAAGGGGGGATAAGACTCTTTGTTGACAAATTCATGGACAATTTATTACCAGACATAAAGGGAAAATTGAAATTGTGTGAAAGTACGTGGCCAGTCTCTACTGCCACTGGAATACTGACAATGGCCCAATATTATGAGAACAGGGAGATAGAAGAACAAGAAAAGAATGAGAAAAAAACGAGGGAGTTGAAAACGAAGGTGTTATTTCAGCAGGCCTACCCTCAGCCCCATCAACAGCAGTCCAGATCAAGGTCACAAGGACCTCCCAATGACAGAAGGCAGTCCCAACGCCCTCCCCGTTCTTCCCTCTCCTACAATCAGTGCGCCTATTGCAAGCAGGAGGGCCACTGGAAGAATGACTGCCCCAATAAGGACAACTCCACAGGCCGCCCCATGCCCCCACCGCAACAGGACAACAGACCATGCGGTAGGTCTGGTCCTGCAGACAGACCCCGCCAGCAGGCCCCTTCACGGTCCCACAGTACCCCCCGCCCGAATTATTTTGATGCTTCATCCCAGCGTCAATATTTTAATGACGACTATGATGCGTATGAAGGTCAGGGGTCCTCCTTTGACTAGGACAGCCTTCGACAGAGGGGCGTGGGACCAGTTTCTATTCCTGTTAGGCAGAATGGCCCTCACGTTGAGGTACAATTAGACGGTACTCCACATGATTTTTTGGTAGATACTGGGGCCACCAAACGTTCTGTTAAACAGGAAGAGGTCCAAGGGGTCCCTCTGTCTGGCAATATTAACGTCTATATGGGTTTTTCTGGTGTTCCGGTGGCTAACCCCGTCTCCCAGCCGCTGCATGTTGCTATGGGTCCTTACACCATTAGCTCCCCTCTCATTCTTACTTCGGCCTGTAGTGAGAATTTATTGGGTTTGGACCTATTAAAGAAATTGTACGCCACCATTTATTGCTCTCCGGATGGAGTTCATGTCACTTTAGGTCCAAATATTTCCCCGTCACAATTTTTGTCAAAACCACTTCCACCCGAACTTCGAGATTTGCCAGACATTTTATGGGCCACACATAAGGACGATGTTGGATGTCTGGACATACCACCGTATGTCATATGCTTGAAAGCCAATGCCAAATTACCTCGTCTTCCCCAATACAAATGATCCCAACACATTGAACAACAACTAAAAAATATTGTGACCCAGTTGATTGATTTGGGTGTCATTGAAGAAACGCGTGGTAATGATTGTAACAGTCCTGTCCTTCCTGTTCATAAAAAATTATCTGATGGCACCGCGTCTCCAGGACTCAGATTTGTTATTGATTTACAGGCGGTCAATAAGATTGTAATACCTCAGTTCCCTGTTGTTCCTGACATTACGACATTATTAACAATGATACCTGCCTCCGCTACTTGGTTCTCTGTTATCAATCTTAAAAATGCATTCTTTAGCATTCCCATTCATCCAGATAGCAGACACATCTTTGGGTTTTCACTGGGTGGTTGCAGTTTCAGGTTCTGTCGTGCCCCACAAGGCTATACTGAATCGCCTAGAATTTTTAGCCAGGCCCTCAAGGGTCAATTAGATACCCTTGTTTTTCCTTGCTCCTCGACGCTGGTTCAATATGTGGATGACCTTTTAATAGCATCCACTTCAGAACAAAATTGTAAAACAGATACTGTAGCCTTATTGAAACATCTTGCACACCATCACCATAAGGTCTCCCTCTCCAAATTGCAATATTGTAGACAGGAGGTTATATACCTAAGACACCTCCTGTCTAAGGAGGGACGTACGTTGACGGCTGAGAGAATACAAGCTATACGAGACATACCGGTTCCAAGGACACAGAGAGAGGTTAGGGCCTTTATAGGTATTACCTCCTTCTGTTGTCAATGGATTCCTAATTCTCTTTTGATAAAACCGTTTTTGCATCTCACCCACAAAGATTGTCCTGAAACAATTGAATGGAATGACGATTTTCAGTTTGGTTTTGATGAATTGAAAAATACACTCTGCACAGCACCTGTACTGGGTACGCCTGATTATCGTAAAGATTTTCAGTTATATGTGAGCGAGAGAAATGGATGTTCACTATCAGTGTTAACCCAAGAGCATGGCGGCAAACAACGCCCCTGTGCTTATTTTTCGGCCCTACTGGATCCAGTGGCCGTGCACTCCTGAGCTGTCTACGGGCAGTAGCCGCTGCAGCGGTCGCAGTGCGCCAATCGGCCGGGATAGTCATGGATTCACCCCTCACCCTGTTGGTCCCACACACTGTTGACGCACTATTAAACAAAACAAAAACACAGCATCTTACTAATGCACGATTAACTACTTATGAACTGACACTTTTAGCTAGTCATATAACATTAAAAATGTGCAACACGCTCAATCCTGCCACTTTATTGCCAATTACTGAAAAAAACTGATGATTCTTATGATGACATACATGACTGCATTCTCCGGACGGAGGATGAAACAAAAGGGAGAGTGGACTTACAGGACACTCCACTGAAAGACCCTGATGGCATATTATACGTAGATGGCTCATGCATCAAGCTACCCAATGGCACTACCTCTGCAGCCTATGCAGTTACAACAGCTACCACTGTAGTTGAAACAGCTAGAATACCACATAACTCTGCTCAGGCCGCAGAATTAATAGCTCTAACACGAGCCTGTGAGTTAAGTAAAGGGCTTAATGTGAATGTTTACACGGACAGTCAGTATGCATTTGGCGTAGCACACAATTTTGGTCGCTTGTGGGCAGAACGAGGATTCCTCACCTCACATGGGACACGTATTCAACATGGGACCCTTATAACTAACTTACTTTCTGCCCTGGCATTGCCCAAAACAATGGCTATCATGAAGTGTAGTGCACACAAAAAGGTGACAGATGAAACTGGATGGGGCAACGCCCTAGCCGATCAGACAGCAAAAGATACAGCGTATGCAAAGACAGGACACATGTATGTGATAGATAGTACTGAGAAGGTTCGTCCCCATGAAATATTTGGGAACACGGTAGAGAGTGTCAGGAAGATACAGGATGAGGCAACTGAACAGGAGAAAAAAGAATGGGAAGAAGGGAAGGCCAAGTTAGATGAAAATACGCTGTGCTGGACAGATCTGTCACAGAGGGAAAGATGGATGTTACCCGATGCATTCGTTCTGCCAGTAGTGACTATGGCCCATGGTCCTGCACATGTTAGTGCGAAAAGCATCTGTGATTTGCTTGATCCGGTTTGGTCTAATAAAAATATCAGAAGAGTAGCTGACCAACTGGTTCAATCCTGCAAGATTTGTTTACAACATAACATAGGGAAGGGTGCCCCAGTCCCCGCTGGGCATTTTTCACCACCAATGTATCCCTTTGAAGTACTACAAATGGATTATATTGAGATGGAAAGGTGTAACAACTTGAAATATGTCCTAGTTGTGGTCTGTATGTTTAGTAAGTGGGTAGAAGCTTATCGTACTAAAGATAATACTGCCCTTACTACCGCAAAGGTACTTCTGAAGGAGTTCTTCCCACGGTTTGGCGTCCCAAGGTGTGTCTGGTCAGATAATGGGAGTCATTTTGTAGGGCAGGTGATGAAAAGGGTGTGTGAAGGATTGGACCTTGGACTTTGATGATTGACCTTGTGCTCGCAGCCTTGGGTTGCAATCTGATTATCGCTGTAATTTACTTGTTCTAACCGTAGTTCCGAGAATTTTTGTGCTTAATCAGTAACTGCCAGAACAGGTTTGTACAGGTCGTTGCCACCTCCTGCCAGCTGCATCTGTACCTTCTCCCACCACACGTGTATCCCTGAAATATTCTGAAGTCTGCAGAGGACCTTGAATATGCTAGGGGTGGAGTTGTCCTCTGACTAAGCAGTTTTTTATGTATATAAGGTTGGGTGCCCCAGAGTGAAGGGGCAGCCTCCGTAGGATAGTCACTTGAGTGTCCTGGGACTCTGTATTAGCTCAAGCTATAATCCATGTAATAAACTTCTCTTTATTCCTCCAGTTGGTGACTCCGCTTGATTTGTGTACTCTCTGCTAAACGGACCCTGAGGACTAGGTTGTCCCTCCACCGCTGGGAAGGAGACCCCGGGTGGGGATTCTATCTTTCCTGGTTCCTCAGCTCTTATGACAGTTGATCATGCTTTGTTCCAATGATGTCCAATTTATTGGCTGTACATAACACTTGTGCTTCTAATACTTGTTCATGCATGTAATTGTTTACAAATTTGGCAACTTCAGCCTGGTCTGATACATATGTCCTTCCTCTCCAACAGACAACATGGCCCAAGAACAAGAGAAGGCATTCTGGATCCGTTTGGAATGGTACTGGCACCTTCGAAAGGTTGCAAAGGGCCACAGGAACATGGGCAGGAAACACGAGGAGTGAAAGGCAGCAGGGACCTGGAGATCACCACCTCAGGGCCAGTAACTGTAGGACAGGCCAAGCACCAGTGCCAAGTTTGAGGGTTCCCAAGCAGTCGATCTGGAGGCAGTTGCTCCACCACAGGCTGTCCCCTTCTCACTTACTGTTTGATTTAATTTATGTATACCATTTTAGTATACTTTAGGATAGGTTTTAGACTAGGAATAGTTTAGGTTAGTTTTAGTTCTTTAATAGATTTTAATGTCCGATAGTTGTTAGTTGGGGATATGGGTGGGTAGGCCATTTAGTTGGTGGGGGGAATAAAAGTTTAGTTTATGTATTAAAAATATATATATATTTAATAAAACAAAACTATATGTTTGTGTAGGTTTTAATGTTTAGTTAGTTTATGTATAGGTGTAGTCTGTTATTCTTGTGATCTAATGTGTATTATGGGCATTAGGGGATCGATGTTTAATATGTCTGTTGTGGTATATGTGTAGGGTTGGATAAATTAAGGTTAGGTTAGTTGCAAGCTAATGTAGCATAGGTTAGTTAGCATAGATTAGTTTAGGCATTGTTTACTTGGGATTCCTTAGTTAGTGTAGGTTAGATTTTAAGTATGCAATAGTGTTTATAATAAAAATCTTTTATGCACTTTCACAACTGCTTCCTTATTAACTGCAGTTGTCATGTATGCTTTTGTTGGATTAAGCACATGATGTATGTTCCATGGCAGTGCTTGTATACATGTGTAGCTGAGTGAAGCACCTAAGGAGTATATACTGTCTAGTTTGCAATGGAGTTACTTAAGGGATCTTCCGTGCTTGTGCCCTGAAAGTGGCAATCTTGCTGTGAATGGACACATAGCCTGAAACAGGTATTCACCTATGGTTGCACTGTGTGTAAGTGAGGCTATGTGTTCTGTATGGATGACTAAGTGATGCAATTGTGAGTAAACAAGGATGTTTTGGGTCACACATTGTTGGCAGCCATTTACACACTCTCCCTTGCACCAATTTATTGTCACACCAGTGTTGATTGCGGGCCAGTATCCATTAAAGTGTTCCCCACCAGGGCAGTAACTTCATTCAGTCTTACCACTGACTGATTGCTAACTGTAGCACGTCATGCATGTCACCTTGTGTAACTACTTGCTAGTTCAGATGCACATAAGGTTCACATATACTATTGTCCTTGGCCTGTGCTGATTTTGCCAGGGGTCTATTGAACACACTTCCATTTTGATAATATGTTGGATCTTTTGAGGCAGCACATCAACCATGATCTACTCCGTCCAAACATGAACAGACAAACAACAAGCTGGATCTGGTAAATGATTTTATATACAAGGAACCTAGGAGCAAGGGCAAAGTGGAAGTCCTTGAGGCAACAACCCCACCATTGTTTGTGAACCATAGGATATCCAGACAGAGTCCATGGGGGATACATTTCATTGGACATATGGAGGAGAGGCGTGATTCAGTGAGGAAGAGAAGGAGCACATTGCCAATAGTGAAGATAGGCCACATTGACAGTCCACAAATGGTGAGATCAACAGGTGAGACAGCAAATTGAGGACAGCACCAGTTGGGAAGTACACTGGCATGGTCACCAGCACTGGGCAAATGAGTAACTGGCAATCTGGCACATAGAAATGCTACCAGGCAGTTTTAAAGATGTGAATTCCACAACTTCCCCCTCTGTTGTGTGTGGTGCTTCTCGTGAGGGGAGAGTTGTAGGTGCTGGAGGCGACGGACAAACACACACAGGGGCTGAAGATGTGGAGTCCCTGTCCGCAGCAGCATTTCTCTGTGCCATCAAGTGAGGAAGCAAAGAACTGAGAAGGGCCTGCTGGTTTGCCAGCACAGCACCAATGTTGCAGTGGTAGGCACCCATTGTTGCAATATATGTGTCCTGCTTCCGCTCAATGGACTCCAGGATGTTGCAGATCACCCCCACCTGTTTGGAAACCCTGCTGATGCCACTTTGGTAGGGCAGCTGTTCGTGCCTCTGCCTCATGACACCAGGGATGTCAGCCAGGGACTTTGAGTCCACAGAGCAGCAGGTAGGTGCCTTGTATAGCTGCTGAGGTATCCTTAACAGACTGCCTCTAGGGTGCCCGCCACAGACTCCATCCCTACCCGTACCACATCTACCATCCCCTGCTGCACTCCTACCTCACAACATTGGAATTCTACTTGAGGGTCCTCTGAGTGCAGGGCTGCGGGTGGGCTGGCAGGTGGTGTTTGTTGGATGATGGGTGAACTCTCTGGAGACCCTGCAACGCTGTTGGCCTTCCTTCACCCAGGCCCAGGACCCGCAACTAGAAGTGGAGGGGCAGAGGAGCCCATGATTTGCTGCAGGGTGTCTTGGTCAGGGGTTGGCAAGCTGTCATCCTCAGCCAGATTGTCATCCCGGATATGCAGCTGCTAAGGAGGTGTAGGTACATCCTCTGCAATGAGATAGAGACATTTTAATAGTGTCCTAAGTTAGATGTTGTCATGAGTAATCGGATTGGCAATCTGATTGATGCGTAGGATGTCTGTTACACAGAGGTATAGAGTTCAAGTTGCACTGTAGTTGGCAGTATCTGTGCATTCTTCATACAACCACAGTGTGACAAGGCTGACGTTTTGTCTCATGACACATATTGCAACACAGTTACACCGGTCACTGGGCCTACCATTCCTGGACGTATGATACAATGTCAAGTCCACATCTGCCTGGGTGATTTGCAGTTTTTTTTCATGATGCCTATACTGATTGTGTTTTAATATATTGACACTACTGCTGTTCACATTGCACTTAATCCCCAGGTTGCCCACTTTCCCTGTGGCCAGTATTCAGCCCACTGCTCCTGTGCATGTGATGTGAGTCTGGTCATGAATTTGTTATGATCCTGCCATCTGGCTTTCACACCGTACACTATAGTACTTTGCCTTGTTGTGCTGTCTTGCATGCCCATTGTGCATTCTTATGGCCAATGGTTGAATTTGTAACACATATCCTGCACAACTCTACTCACCAAATAACCTTGCTACACCGCAGGAATCTGTGAGGGCATTTACTTCCCATGTATTTCCTAGTTGTGTCTCCTCATTTGATTTGATTTGATTGAATATACACTTGGCTTCATCTTTGTGGACAGTGGGCACTGTGTACCAAATCTGAGGGGATGGGCCTCGTCACACTAGATAGGTTGCTAACACTGGCTCTGACCACAGTTGATAATTGCCAGAGTTGGGTATCTGCATAGTATGACACATCCTTTGATTCAGGCCTGCTCACTGTACCTTTACATGCCTCCTCTGCCACTCCTCATTTTGTGCCAGTAACTCAACTTAATGCCACACAGTGATTTAACCTAGATCAAACATTGACTCTTATGTGCCTACAACACTAACAATATATGTGACCATATTAAATGGACTGATATGGCTGGCTGTTATTGAGGACAATGGGTCAAGCCATTCCCACATGGTAGTATTGCTGGAATTGGTGACATGTATCCACCCAGGTTTGCAACATAACTGGGCACATCCACCTCAGTTTCCAACCAACGCTGACTCCTGACCTTTGTGGTGGCAGACTAGTTTTTCATGTCCCTTGATAGATCCCTATGTCACATCTTCCTACTGAGACGTATGTGGTATGGTAAGACAATTTCCCTTCAGACTCCACCCTGCCACGTGCTACATCTTCACCAAGGCCCAGGACCATATCACATGTAGGATGTTGTACCCCACAGGCCTATCTCTGTCATCCCTTCCCAGCTGCAACACAAGTGTGACACTGTCAGATACAGCAGTGCATGTGTATTAGTTAGGCTACCTTGCAGAACACATATTCATTCTGGCTTCCTTGCTATGCAGTGTCTCCAAATTCAGACACAATGGCAGTTCAACCTACTCATCCAGCACTTACAATGCACTACACCAGCAGGGGCCCATCGGGCCCACACATAATCTCTGGTTTCAACACACATGATCCTCTGGTGTGCATCATTTGCATTAACCCTGACCCAGTCAGATTTAGTACATAGCATGAGTTCTGGTGGTCCCTACCATGGCAACAGACACTTGTGTGGTCTCAGCTGTGTGCTATGTATTGTCATACCAGTAAATATACATGTGGCTCTTGGCATGTTCACAAATACTCTAGATAATGTTGGACTCATAATTAACACCCCATCCAACAAGCTACTTCCCCAGATAAAGAGGTACATTTCGATTACACTCTTAATGATGCAAAGAGTTTTTGGAACCACTCTGTTGCTCATATGAGTCTAGAAGTTCCCAGGAAGAGAAAAAATCTGCAGCTATGGCGGGGAAGCACTACTCAAAGTATTTAATCACTACTACTTTTGACTCTGCTGAGCACTGGGTAGAGTGCAATGCTCCTTTGCTCTCCTGGGTCCGAACAGGGTCTGAAAGGCGCCTATGAGGCTTCTTCATGGGACGTGGCGCACTTTAGTGACACACCGTTCACGTTGTAAAGATGCTGTTTTAAGATGTTGTCCCTGTGCAGCTTTACAATGGAAAAACATGTTTTTCATCCTTTAAGCTTGACACTTGTGAACCATACTCGCCTTTTGCTATCCACGATGGCATTATAAGAATAGGTCAGTGAAAAATACAATTTCATGCAGCATTTCAGACACTAGGAGATACAGTTTCAAATATCAACACGAACTGAACAATGACATAAAATAAAAAGTTACACAGACGCAGAACAGGGAGCACCAAATATATTTGAAGAAATAGAGACCCTTGTTCCTGGCTTGCAGATAAAAGGGACAAGTCTACTTTATTCTCATTGGAGGGAATATTGTCCAACTATATAAATGGCAATAAACTGCAGGACTACCCTGGAAAAGTAGAACCCTTTTTGCATTGTGAAGTAGTATTGCAGAGAACAGGGTAATCAGAGAAAATATTTGTGAAGTATTGAATTATCTTAAAAAATCGGTGGTGTCCTGGCTAACATTGCTTCCATATCCCATTACATGAATCGCACTGGTCAGCGTGCTGATGCTGTCTTGTTGCTCGTATATTTTCCAGCCATTTATGTATATATTCTTAACCGTTGTTAGAGAACTGGATAGGCTACCCACAACATTACTATAGAGACAAGAACCTGATAAAGTGATGCTGATGTATGCATCAATTCCAGTAATTTGCCCCTTTGTGCATTGTTTTGTTTTATCTGAATGGGCAGTGGATTTCTTCTAGCCCATTCCCTTTTGGAAATATTTTTAGAATGTTAGTAGAGACATGTTCATCCTGTGTGTTGTCATCTCGCTGTTCCTTAACGTGATCAAGAAGTTAGAGGAACTGCCTCCCAAAGAGTAATGCAACAGGGTTGAATCCAGTAGATGACTATGGGGTACTTCTTTGTATAAACACAAGATGCAACATTTTATCCCTTTTGGTACCTCTGCCTTTTGAAGCAGCTGTTTTATAGTCTGGTTTTCAAGTTTCACTAATTTCTGTTTGTCAGTGGTGTACATGAGTTATAGCCTGAAGTTCCTGCAGGTCTTTGCATACATTTCAACAGGAAGACATACAATTTGATCCTTCTATAATGATAATTTCCTTCACTAATCCAACCCTTCAAAAATATTGATGAGTGAGTCACAATTGTATGTGGCCAAAGTACCCCATAATTGAAATGCTTTTGGATGTTATGTGGTGAAATCTACCAGTGTAACATACTTAGGAGTACACAACACAGCTGCCCGTTCTCTCCCTTACATTTTTCCCTGGCAATTGACCCACTGGCATTGCACTGTGTGATCAAGGTGCTCCTTGGGTATACCCTTGGGGATGTGATGCACATAGTATCCTTATACACTGATGACTTGCTACTATACCTTAGAGACAAGCACAACATTCCTGCTACGATTGCCGTAACCCTTGAACATTTCACATTCCTCTCCAGGTTGAAGGTAAATTGGGCAACATCCTGCCTGTTCCCTTTCCTGCCTAATCCACATTTTGTACTAAACGACAGGCAGGTGGACTGCCAGCCTTACGCCTTTCGCTACCTTGAAGTGCAGATTTATCATTCTCAGGCAGACCTTTTCAACAGCAATGTTACCCGTGGGGTTACATCCTAAAGATCCCAGATGGCCTTTTTTCCTGCACATTACCACTATCCGTTATGAGGCAGGTAGCACTACTAACAAGCATTTTCAATGCAACGGGTCTCGCATTTGTTCGAGTTAGAGCTATTAGCGATGTAAAGCAAAAAAAAACGCAACGCGATCGAGTTATGTAAAATGCAGCACGATCGCGCTGCGTTGAAAATAAACAGATAAAGTAGTCCGGACTCCAGGCTGAAAACATCGAGCCTCGCATGTTTTTGGTACTTTACCGGTGCTGTGTAGGTGGGCTAAACACCGGAAAAGGCTTGACGTATGCATGCCTTTCTCAAATTAATCAAGCGGATTTTAAAAGGCAAGCCCACGAACCAATGTAAGTGACTGACGTGGCATGGGTGTGGTTTCAAGCCCAAAGAGAGATTACAGAATGGACGGAGCACTTTGTGCTCACCCAAAAATTTTTAGTTTTCCCTCGATTGTTATGTTATTTTGCTAATCTCTCTCTTTACAGCCCGGCTGTGTTCTTTTGCTCCATTGATAGACAGGTGTGAGAATTCATTTCGCACAAGTCCAGATGCAGGGAGGCCCTACCCACAGATAAGGGCAGACTAACTGTGCCACATTTCAAGCAGTATTACCTCACCTCTCAAATCCAATGGGTTGCCAAATGGCTGGCAGGTATGCACCTGACAGACACATCCATGTCCCTCCCTGCCTGGGAGCTGTCCACTATCCTTCATCTGTTTCACCCCTGCACACGACACATCCACCCAACTCCTTGCTACTGGGAGTGGCCTACCGCTGTTATCATAGGTGTCTCCCTCTGACAAGGCTCACATTTCCCTACGTATCAGCACTGGCATTGCTTGGTACACACAGGGACGGCAGGCCTACACTGGCAACAGAGTTGACCTCGTGTCATTCTACGGGCCTACACACGTTAGGTGACCTGTATAGGGATGGTGTCCTGACCCCCATGAGATGTTGATGGTGGAAGACGGCCTGTCCCCTGGTCAGTTCCTACTCTATAACTCATTGATTGCCATTTTAAGGAGCCAGTCGAGAGACATCGCAAATGAATATGCCAATCCATCTCATGGTTCAATATCTACATGTGATGGCGACGGGTAGATGCCTCATACGTTGGTTCGCTGACTCACTCCGCACCCACACTGGTGCGCAACTCACAACCTAACGACAACATTGGGAAACTGATTTAACACACCCTTGCACAGATAAGGAATGTGCTGCCTTCTTGGAAAGCTCTTGACAAGTGCCATGTAATGCCCGATTTAAGCTAATTGAACTCTATGTAGTCCCTAAGGCTTATATCACCCCTGCCAACATAAATCACTAGTACCATCGACAGATGTTGCTTCTCCTAGTGTAGTCTGGTAGATGGAGACTTACTACACATGCTATGGGCTTGCCCACGTTTGCATAGCTACTGGCTCAACATCATGTCCTGCTTATCCAAATGTACCAGGTGCTTAGTCCAGCACAAATGGGAAACTGTCTCCTGGGGTTGCACTGCAGGCACAAGAAACACAGAGCCACCTCCTGTTTCCTAGACTTGGGATTAATAGTAGCCAAGTGCCTTATTACCTGCAGATGCAAGTCCCCTGAATCCCCACCATTAGCTATCTGGACGCACTCGATGCTCAAGTGGGCACAGGCGTAAAGCGTTGCCCTGCACAGGGAACATAATCCTGGATTAAGGAAATCCCCTATTGCTATTCTCTCGGACACAATCTTATGCAAGTTTCAATCTAACTCCCCACACGACGTGACCGGTGGCATTGACCTACCATAGGGAGGTGTGGCTGACTCCCCTACCATCACTGCCTACCTGCCATTCATTACCAATGGGTACTGGAACATCCTGCACATGCCTGTCCCCCCCACTAACCCTTCATGATTTGCACTTTCTGGAAGAGTCATATGTCCTTTTGTTGTCTGTGCTGAGGGTGGGAGATGGGTGGGGTCTGTAGTCACGAGTGTTTTTTTACGTTATTAAATTCGTTATTTTATTATTCCATTACTTCTATATAAGTTGAACATGTTGCTAAAACTATCAACGATGATCCTGTCTGTTCCTCTTGTCAGAGAAGTTAATGCTCTGGTCTCTTACTGTTTATGTAGTGTCGAGCTGTCAGGACATATGTCACACTACAGGGCTGGAGTTTAACTGTTGTTTCCCTTTTACAGGATCCTATGAGATCGCTTATCAATTCCACCTAACTGTACTGCTGGTAAATTCCATGTATGGCGACGCCTCTCATTGAATATGTGACATTACGCTTATAATTGTATGCTGTCATATTTGTTGTCTCCATTATTTATGTGTTGTATAATGAAGACTCAATAAACAGATTCAAAGTAAAAAAATAAAGAGCTGGGACTTCTCTAGGAGTGTTCTTCTGCAAAAGTGGTGTCATCAATGATGAGATTAGATCTGGCTGAACAGAGATATATAAGGTTCATTGAGCCTTCAGGGCCTGCTGAATTGTATTTCTAACCAGCCTACTTGTCATTGAAATTGTTGTAATGTTGATGCTCACCAGCAAGGGTTTTAAGAAGTGTTTTCATGTTGTGCAGTTCTCTCGGAACACAAGTCTGTCAGGGGTTGGCCAAAATTAGCATGCTCGAACTCCAGGGCTATACTAGGGTGCTCAATAAAGATCAGTGATCCAAAGGCTTTATGTTTAACAGGGTTAAATTAAGTTTAATAGGGGATTTCTACCTGGGTCTGATATTGTCATGTCCTTATGCTCTCTACTATTTTGTGACTACGTGGATTTGTCATAGGAACAAAGAGGTTCAATTTAGGTGTCTTTGGGTGTTTTCACTTGAAAATAAAGAAACGCTGGCATTTCAGGGAGCTGTCCCCATTCGTTGGCTCTCTTTTTCTCCACTTCTACTGCTCCACCGTCACTTCTCCTGAGACTTTCATAGGCAGAGAGGTCTAGAACACATCCTTGCTTCTTCCCCCAGAAAGACTCATGTTTCCACCCAAACTGCTGCTTCCCTGTTCTGGTGTTTGTCCCTGCCTGCAACATTCTTTTTCCTGCCATGCAAGGAATTGGTAGTCTCATTTCTTGATGTTACTATATTGTCTCTTGCATAGGAGCAGTGGTGCTCAGTGGTGCCAGTGCCATCGCAGCCCCTCTGTAAATGGTAGCCCTCATCATCCTATTTCATAGGCTGGGATTCGATCGATTAGTGATCAGGAATCTAGTCTTGCTCTTTCTGCCTTGTAAGCAGCTACAAGCACACAATCATCTCCAACCACAAACCACTCACAAAGGTACACCGTCTACTAAGAACACTACAGCCTGGCAGGATTCTTTTCACCTGCATAGGTGGCTGAGTGATAATGAGGCAGTGTCAAGCAGCCAGATCTTTTATCACTGAGAAATACTTTGTCTGTATTAAAACATGATCACTTGCACAGATGCTCAACAATGTGACCCTTACTGTACCTGCAAGGTAGATAAATGCCTGATATTACTCTTAAGAGTTTGGTCTGTGGCAATTAATGGAATTAGAGGGATTTGTTCAGTTTTAGGCTGGTTAGATGAAATCTTCTGGAGTATGTGTTAATTTGTGGTGTGGGCTCTAAGGTTCTCTGTGTTTCATGGAAGGAATAGCGAATAAGAACCATTGGTTGCTGAACGTATTGACTGTTTACAATATGTTTTCTGCTAGCATACTCTGAATTGTGGCATGAAACATCCAGTTGTAGATTGGATCCCTTTGGTAGAGTTACTCATTCCCTTCACTCCTTGTTTGCAGCTGTTCGACATAGTACAGGGGTTACTCATACCCTTCAAAGCATTTCTGAAGCTGATTAAGATAATAGCCATTTAGTACGATTACTGATTCAATTCGCTGCATGTCGGACGTTATTCAAGATAGGATCTTCCAAGAAGAATTATGGATTACCTTGCCTGCATGGTTGAAGCTGTTTAAGATAGGATCCCTTTGGTAGGATTCCTGATTCCCTTCACTGCATGTTTGAAGCTGATTGTGAAGGGATCCAGTCAGTAGGAGTACTCTTTCCCCTTGCCACATATATGAAGCTGTTTGAGATAGGATCCCATTGGTAGGAACAGGGCCGGATTTAGGGTGGTGTGAGTGGTGCAGCTGCACCGGTTGCTGACCTGGATTAGGGGGAGCCCGACCTCAGGGAGGGTGCTGTGTTTAGCAATGATTTACGGAACTTGCGATTTAAAAGCACCTGCTGAAAAGTTCCTTGGGCGTCCAGCTTTCAGAAAACAACTTAAATGTCAAGATACCTTTTGTGATTAATGTTTCTGCTAGGGAGAAAGATGGGAGTTTTGTCTAGCGGCCGCTTTGACTCACCATAAAGTAGCTTAGAGGGTTAATATGCCTGCTGCAAAGAACTGAACTATATTTTATGTGGATAGCTGAGCGGATTAGTAAAGCCAGCCTTTACAAGTGCTTTAAAACAAATGACTATGTGAAGGGGAGGTATGGAGAGATGTGGGGCACATTTGCCGGGTGGTAGTGAGTGAATCTGAGGAGGTGGTCACGAGGTGGGGGGGCGCCAAAAAAGAGTGTCGCACAGAGCGCCACTGTCGCAAAAGCCATCCCTGGGTAGGACTACTGATTCCATTCAATGCTTGTTGGAGCCAAGCTGACACAGGAATCTGTGACAGGAATATTGCTTCATTTCATGTTGCAAACAGTTTGAGACAGAAACCCATTGTATCATTAAAGAATCCATTACCTGTAAATTATAAGACATTCTGAGCTAGAACTTGTTGGTGGCATTACCAATTTCTCCTTGCTAAGAGAGTAACCCATCCATGTTTTGGTCGATTTCCAATTTTCCACCACTGGGAATCTAAATGTGTTCCAGATTGGAATCAATGAGTAAACACATGTTTAATTTTGTGGCCTATCCTATCATTTCTAGGCAGTAGCTCTTCTATAGTAGAAATAAATAATGATTAAGATTTGTTAAGTGTCCCATGTCCAGTAAAAAGTTCAATAGTGCTTAGATGTGGCTAGGATGAGATAGAAACACCACCAAAGAGTGAACTTTGAGACTCTTCTAAGAAAAGGAGTGGTTGTGGCACTATTTTGCAAGCCCGTGTTTTTGAGTTATCGACTGAATGGTTTGCTGAAGGCAGCTGCAGTTGACAGGTCTGAAAAGGGTGGGCACCACAGACTTTTAGATTTGAAGGAGTAACAGTAGTATAAGAAAAAATAAAGAAACAATACCCCCCACAATATAGGATAAAAATTCCAATATTGCATTTTTGTTTTCCTGAAACAAATGCCAACTTTAGGGCTATGTCTAAACTAAAAAGTGCCACCCAGCCCACTAACAAGACATGACATACATAGGGACCAGCCAGCAGTCTTCACTTACGTTAGTGAGAGCACCTTCAACGAAAAAAGGCAGTTGACCTGACAGCCAACTATTAATTTATTGATTTTTACTAACAAATGCATAATGGCACACCCATCAAATTCAATCAGTCCTTTAATCTCTGTGTGTGTAAAACTGTAAATATGTAAGACACAATGCACGTGTAAAGTTGTAAAATTTAACTCTGTACTTCTGTTTTTGAAATCTTCATTGAATGAGCATGATTTTGAATCATCTCTCAACACCCCTATTAACATACAGAGCTCTGTTGATTTCCAGTTAGGTTTCGGATATGTATAATTAAACAACAGAGAAGGGGACAGTTGCCTTCAATTCTATATTGCTCCTTACCTTTTTCCATATCTCAAACCCTCCTTTTCGGGTTGAGCAGTCAGTGCTTGAGATGTGTTGTACATAGGCAGTTGGGGTGCGTTGCACAGTGATGAAGAATAGAGAGGACAAAGGCTTGGATGACACCTTTAAGGTCTTACTCATGATGGAAAAGTTTAATACCAGGAATGAATTTAAGTTGGAAGTATGCATCTTTATCAAAAAGTTTGTTAAGGTTGAAAGGAGCAAACTTGAGAAAAGGGAATGTAGTCTATATTATGTACATTATGTTTAAGATGGTATGAAGTCATCCAGGACTGAATTTAATCAAGAGTGGTGTCCAAGGGAGATATTATGGCTGAAGATACAACTTTTAAGTAAAGCTGGGTTTATTTATGGTGGTAGGATAACTCAGCGCATAGCAGGCACATTTAAGAGCCTCCAGCGGCATTCCAACATCACTTTAGTGCCATTTTTATGCTAATGTGGCGTTAGAATGCCAAGAAGGCCATGCCATATTTACAAAATGGAGCAATGCATGCATTGCGCCACTTTGTAACCCTTTGTGCTAAAATATGCATGCGTCAGGCAGAATGTATGCAAAGGGGGCGTTCTCCCTTTAGGGGGGCCAAAAAATGGCGCAAGGAAATCTCAGAGATTTCCTCTCGCCATTTAAGGAGGCTTCCATTTGTTAGAATGGGCCTCTGGGGACTTTGCAAGATTAGCGTCAGAATTGTTTATGCTAATCCTGCAAAGCCTCGACTAGGGCTTTCTCCTAGGCCTTTTTCAGCCCCAGACAGGCTGTTTTTCTTGATGTCCAATGTGGGCTGACCAATACCCCTGGTATTGGCATGGTTTAGCCGCGGTACCTACACTCTGAAGGGAGTTCTCTGGCAATTTGTGTAGCCTGGAGGTCCTCTGGGGTTTTTGTATAGTTGTCTGGTTGTCAGTTAGCTCTCAGGGGCGATTGTCAGGTCCTGGGTGCAGCAGGCAGGGTTTGGCGCCTTTTCCTTAGTGCAGCAGGTCCACAGTTCTCTGGCTTCAGATCTTCTTGGCGCTGGTCTTCTTTTGTCCATCTAACCTGATTTCCTCGCCTAGGGATGCCCACTAAATACTGTATTTAGTGGGCATTTTAGGGGGAATCTGGTAGTGACCAATGGGTTGTCTACCTTAGGGTGGCTACACCCACTGAGTGACCACTTGCCGTGTGCAAGGGTCACTTCCCTATACCTGATTGGTTATTTTCCTTCCATTCAAGATGGAGGAAAATGAAATGGAGTGTCCACCTCGTAGGCAACACCTTAGGTGTGGTGCATGGCAGGTGGTGCCGCTCCTCCCTACCCTTTGTTAGGTTTTCCCGCCGTTGCTCACCACCAAAAATGGGGGTTTGCAGCAGGCCTGAGGGTCGAGTTTCAAAGGCGGTAAGCCCTTTGAAGCTCTACACCAGGGCACTGCACATTCCTGAGGGAGGAGGTGTTAGCACCTCCACCCAGGAAGGGCATTGTTCTACAAAGCGACAGATCTCTCCCCTAGGATTGTAGATTGGATGTCTGGTTGTGGCAGGCTGGATAGAATCGGTCAGCAACCATTCTAGGGTAGTTAGCTTTTGAAGGGGGTACCTCTAAGGTGACCCGTGGGTACATTTTATAATAAATCCACCACTGGCGCCAGTGTGAATTTATCATTCTGAGTTGTTTGATACCAGACAACCCAGGGTTCAGAGTGGCCATCATGTTCCTGTGAAACTCGTACTGACCAGTGTGCAGCACATGCATTTAAAATGGCTGCTCTGTTCACTCACTATGTCCCAGGTTTGGCAAGGACTCAGTGGGGGCATATTGCTCATGCAGCTATGCCCGCACATAAAATATAGTGCACCCTGCCTTAGGGCGGAAAGGCTGGCCAGAGGGTTGACTTACCTATAGTGCATGCAGTGATAAGTGGGCAGGCCACACAGGCAGTGTGCCATGTTGAGTTTTCACTTTGGTTTGCATCAGGGCTCTCAGCCTGCAATGGCAGTGCTGGGTGTACCTGAATGCAGGGACCTAGAGGGTGGCACAATCAGTGCTGCTGCCGTCACGGGCCTACCCTTAGTACCTCCTGCCCTGGGCACCTAAGTACCACTTACTAGGCGCTTATGGGGGCAGCAAAAGGTGTCTCCAATGGTGCCAAGGCATCACACCAGTTGAGGAAAAGAGCTCTGGCACAGGGAACCTGTTAGCAGGGGCCTTGGGCACTATCAACTTCTAGGCTACATCATACATTAGGCAAAAAGTGGGGGCTAACCATGTCAAAAAAGAGGCCATTTCTCACAAAAACTATTGGCTGCACAAGTTCTAATCAGGTTTCAGGGCTGGGCGGAGGAGGGAAACAACCATTCCGCAAATAACAAGCAATGCACTCAGAATATTGAACAATGTGGACTTATCTTCCTTATTCTCCTTGATCATTCAGTGCTTTCCACATCATCAACCACAAAATCTTCGTCCACACTCTAAAAAATTGCATGGGTTTCATAGGACCAGCTCACATTGTACCCAGAGAATCGCTTACACCTGGTGAAGATGGAGCAAGCTCTCTCATACCCTATAGCTGTTCCTCAGGGTGTGTCACAAGGATTGGTGCTTGTTGGTAATATATTCAATCCCTACCTTGAAACACTATAGGGCATATTTAAGAAAAATGGCGCTGCACACAGTGCAGCGCCACTTTTCCTGCACCCTCCTAACACCACCATGTATGCGCTGTATTTAAAATATGGTGCACCTTGGCGGTACTTAGGGGACCAGCGTCAGACTTTTTTACACTAGTCCGGCACAGATGACCTAAAAAAACCTGCAAGAGAAGAACTTCCTATGGTGCATAATTACGCATAAAAAGACTATTTTAATTAAACATCAAAAATTCATATCTCGAAAAGTACTTACCCAATTCTGATAATCATGGTCTTAAAATGTATATAAAAAACTTGACATATTTTAATGAATTGGTCTCGAGTTATTCCTTTGAGTGTGTGCGTTGCAGGATTGATGCTGTGGGTACAACAAATGCTTTGCACTTCTTCAAGATTGGCCTAACCGCTCGACCAAGCTACCATAAAAATTAGAACATTAGGTGATCTCGTTTTTACCCCTGTAAACCAATGTGTGGTTGCCTGGACCCCTTACACAGTGTGCCTAGTGTTGCACACTACATAGAGGGCCAGCTTCCTACAGTTTTCATTTATGGACTGGTTTAATAGAGCAGCTTTAAGGATTTTGACTGGGAAGGAGAGTCCTGGGTTAGAATAATAGTTGTTTAGGTCACCAGCATTGTCAGTAGATTTAGGGATAGTTGACGATTTTTTAAGCAATCAGGGAATACCACTAACGAAGAGACAGATGAATGAAACAAGCTTAATGGTGTATGAGATCATTTTGCATCTCTTTAACCAAGAATGCAGGAAGGGATTGAAGAAAACAATTCAAAGGTTTGAGTTTGGAGGTAAAATTATAGAGCTCAAGCTCTGAAATGTTATTAAAGGTGCACCAGTTGTTGGGTGATTTACTGATAACGGTCCTGGGGAGATTGGTGAGAATCAGCATTACCAGGTGAGTTCCGGGCTTAGTCCCTACTTTGACAACCTCAAAAAGCTTTTTGGGTCGATTTCTTGCAAGACCATCCTAGGTCTGGCTCTCCTCCCTTTGAGGGGTGCTATGTCCATGATTAAAGTATGTTTATTGTTCAAGAGATTGGTTGTGGATTTATTGTCCTGGTATGCATTGGCATGCATTAGGCATGCAGTTGCTAAATCATGATGGCTCTAGGGTAGCCCATCTGATGTTGTTAATGTCTTTAGTGAGTATTTTAGGTCTTTTAGGTTGACGACTGGTTATGGATTTGGAGACGGACAAATCAAAAGGAATTCAATAGTGATCAGACAAGTCAGCATGAATCGGGTATGTGGGGTGTTCGAGATCATTCTCTGCAATTATCAGATCTAATGTAACACCCTCAATGTGAGTGGATTTTGCGGCATGCTGAGTCAACTCACTGCCTGAGAAGAAGGAGGTGTGGATTCGGAATGCCTTGTCCCTCGGGTCATCCCAGTGTAAGTTGAAGCCTCCTAGAAAAAAAAAATGGTGATGGTTGGACATATGTTGCGAGGTGATAAAGCCAATGCAATGTTTAGCAAACGTTTTGTTGCCCTGGGTGAGTGGTAAATGATGTTGAGGTTAATGGGCTTGATGTTTGAGGAACTAATGCCCATGGTGAGGCATTGGAAAGTAGGGCGAACTTCTGTTCCTGGCCATTTGCAGGGGATAGATTGCTAGTGAATCAAAGGAACTCACCTTCCTGTTTTGCCTTCTCTGTCAAGGCATAAGATACCACAGTTATGGAGAATCAGAAAGTAAAAAAACGGCTGAGAGGTATGACAAGGGCATATGACCAGGTCCAGGTTGTTAATCCAGTTGGCAATCTTGGGTTGTACAGCCAATCAGCAGTTCTGGAGCTTGCAGCAGAGATCAATGGAAGATTAGAACAAATAGGCCACAGCACACAGACTATATTGTCCAATCATATGGTGGGGATGATAGATCCCTGGTAGTGCGTTTGAAGGTTTAGAAGAAGTAAACGGTAAAGAGAAATCTTGAGTCTTGTAAGTAGACGGTGTCCTTTATTTGTAGACGTTAGAAATCAAAGTGTCATCATGAAAAAACAGCCAACACGTGTTTCGTCACACAAGTGACTTCATCAAGGCTTGTTAGGAAAATGTAACTAAGGGTAATGACACTGCCCGAGCAGCAACGGGTAGGTTGAGTGTTGATAACGTAGGTTGATCTCGTAGATTGATAAAAGTATGAGAAGCCCTGATAAGCCTTAATGAGATCATAAAACTAAGGGAAAAAATGGGGGGCTCCTTAACTGCTTCCCGTACAGACGCTTACCAGGCATTACTTTTGGCTTATCAGGGCCTCACATACCTGTATCTACCTACGTGATCAACACCCAATCTACCCGTTACTGCTCTTGCAGCCCCCCATTTTTTCCCTTAGTTTTATGATCTCATTAAGGCTTATCAGGGCTTCTCATACTTTTATCAATCTACGAGATCAACCTACGTTATCAACACTCAACCTACCCGTTGCTGCTCGGGCAGTGTCATTACCCTTAGTTACATTTTCCTAACAAGCCTTGATGAAGTCACTTGTGTGACGAAACACGTGTTGGCTGTTTTTTCATGATGACACTTTGATTTCTAACGTCTACAAATAAAGGACACCGTCTACTTACAAGACTCAAGATTTCTCTTTACCGTTTACTTCTTCTAAACCTTCAAACGCACTACCAGGGATCTATCATCCCCACCATATGATTGGACAATATAGTCTGTGTGCTGTGGCCTATTTGTTCTAATTTTATCCTTGGGTACTCTGATACCCATCTGTGTGCCGTTTGGGTAGTAAGGCACGGGTCCATGCTGCACCAGAATTTGCTCTAGTTTACTTACCTGTGTAATTACTTTTGTTGTATTACCTAGAAGTGCGACACGAGTCACCCCTACTACCCTTGTGCTCCTTTATAGTTATCAATGGAAGATTGATGGTTTTAGAGGAATTCCAATGAGATTGTAAGGATTTACCCTTTTTGTTGGGTGTGTGGTACCCAGAAGACCCATCTAGACAGGGATAGTCTGAGGCTCAGGAAGTAGTGTGAATGTTTGCTGTGTCAGGACAAGTTAATCAATGGGGGAGGTTGGGGGCGTGGCCAAGATGGCGACCGGAGCGGCAGCATAAACTGCAGCTCCGATCCCTGGCCCGGAAAAACATCCTGTTAGAGGCACCCGGGCCCCCCCTGGAGCGGGTCCGTCCGCCGTTAAGAGGGCTGCCCGGGGGCTGCATCGGTGACCGCAGCCGGAGTCGCACTGCCGACGAATAGCTGACAATCGGCTGGATTGAGGCCGAGTTCGTGGCACGGACAATACGCTCGCGACGGACGAGGCACAGCGCCACCCGGGACCCGTACCTGGAACACGGGTTTGTGCACCGCCGGTGTGGCGCAACAACATTGATCCTACCCGCAGGTGAGAGGCGGTGAGGCGCGCCGTCCAGTCGCGTGCACGCTGGAGGGGCGGTGCCGTCCAGGCCACCTCCGACACAGCGCCATTTTTATCGGGATAAGCCTTGCCGTGGTAGGCTTACCCGCTTCTTGCCCAGTGAAAGGGGCTCTCCGTGCCGTGGCTCACCCGTTAATCTGTGGCAATACGCCGCTCCGCGGCCGACCCGGAGATCGTGCCGCAAGTGATACGCCCTCTATCGGTGAGGCCCGGGAGTCGTGCCGTACGGATGGAGGACACCATCGAGAACCCTACCCAGAACTGTGCGATGATATGGCACGCCCGCCCGTGAGTGACATCCTGTATGGGCGGCGCCGGCTGAAATCTCTTCACTGCAACGTGGCCCCTCGCGGGTCGTGACCTGTCGTGGTGGGCCCTTTCCATACCATAATCATCGAGGTGTGCGGCCGATGTGGGTGACTATGACCTGGCCCCCCCCGTTTGCCTAAAACTACATTGCGCTCCGCGCTCCGGCTAGTGGTTAGACCACGTAAACCGCGTATTAACAGGCCCAACAAGTGATGGCCAATAATCTTTACCACTGCATCCTTTGTAAATAATAGCGCCTAACTCTGCCATAAAAGGCCCATTGGTGCACAGGAAGCGTCGCGCAGCAGTGCAACACATCAGGGCGCACACC
The DNA here is from genome assembly GCF_031143425.1 of Pleurodeles waltl. Lineage (NCBI taxonomy): Eukaryota > Metazoa > Chordata > Amphibia > Caudata > Salamandridae > Pleurodeles > Pleurodeles waltl. The sequence goes on from NC_090445.1 coordinate 218,283,853, forward strand.
CCAAAAACTTACTCTGGGGCGTTGTTGAGTGGTGGCATCGACCTGTGGTATTCCTGCCCCCTGCACGGAGTCGCCTGCGGGAACAATCTCACAAATCAACCAAATCAACCGGCTCCAACGTCGCAGGCTGCGCTGGATCATTAATCGCGGCCAATTAAACGTACTGGTTTAATGTGGATTGCTGCACCAGCACAAGGGGCCACAATCACAGCCCCTGCTGCACAGGTCCTTGTCCTGTATTGACCCGGGCCTCCTCAACGTCCAGGTTGAACTGACGGGACACTTGACTTGGTCGTACACACTGCTTCGCGTTTTCTCAGCACGCTAACGTCTAAGAGCTCCCGCACTTGCCAAATGGTCAAACCAAAAACCCCACGTGCACCGCTGGGCAAGATGGAACACACCACCTCATCCTCCTCAGAGCCCTACGCCACCACGCAAGCGGCACTTCAGAAGCTAGAACTGACCCTACAATCACACACATCACAATTTGAAAAGATACTACAAGCCATTCTAGACACTAAAACTACTCTAGAAGCTAAAATAGGTTCGGTAACAGAAGATCTTAACATACTTCGCACTGACCAACACGCACTAGCTGATAGGGTATCGGAACTTGAAAAAGACACTGTGGCCCTCCCCCGCTCTGTGAAAGATCTCCAATCGCAGCTAGCTCACTTATCAACAGAGGTGGATTCTTTAAAACGCAGAGCTGAGGATGCAGAAGGCAGATCCCGCAGCAACAATATCCGTATGGTGGGATTTCCCGAGCGTGCCGAGGGCCTCAGTGCTGAATTATTTATAGAGAAATGGCTTACCGATATTATTCTGAAGGATAACATCCCGAAGTTTTTTTCTGTCGAAAGGGCACACAGGATTCCCGCCAAGCCTCCCCCTCCTGGCTCACAACCACGTCCGCTTATAGTAAGACTCCTCAATTACCGTGACAGAGACCTTATCCTACAGCTATTCCGCAAATCTGGTCCGGTAAGCTTCGAAGATGGTGTGATTACAGCCTATCCAGATTTTACAGCAGAAGTACAGAAGAAACGCAACTCTTTCTACCATGTTAAGGCGTGTCTCCGAAAACACAACATTAAGTATGCGTTGTTGTTCCCTGCCAGACTCCGGGTACAAGATGATACCCGTACACTCTTCTTTACTTCTCCGGAGGACGCCTGGACCTGGCTACATGCCAAGGGTCTAGCTGATCCGTTAGACACAACTGCTTTGGGAGTCAATAGACCCTCCTCCACGTCGGGTCGTAGACAGCGCAAAAAACAAGGCGCGAAGCCCTCGCCTGAACAAGCGCAAACTGAAGCTCCCGACTCCTGGGGGCCACATCCAGATTTGTTAACGCTTCACCAACTGCCTCCTCTACACAAGCGGACGTTGAGCAGGAACAAGATGCAAACTCTGACTCAGCGGAATCCACACGAGGCCCTACCCTCACACCACGCACAGCGGACGATATTTGCTAAGCAGTGGGGTTCTACTGGTTCTTACAAAGTGAGGATAGCATCACAATTCTACTACATCTTCTTCTGGGCGCCGTCGACATCTCCCTGCTGTGCCGCGTGACTCGGTTGTGCCCCTGGGCAGCACACTCTGCATCACAAGCGAATAGGGCAGGGTAAACCCTAGACTTTGCACCAATGCTCCCTGACACCCCCCTACTCCATATGGACCATTCTCTCGTGCCAGCAATTGCTGGAATTGATTTTTATCTTTTAATTCAGTTGTTATTGTGTGTTGTTTTAGAGTGCACCTTTCTATTTAGTCGTTGGTTCTGTCACATGCTAGTTAATTTCAAATGCAGCAGCAAACGTACATGTCATAATTATTATAGTAACAGGATTACAGCTCGAAATATCGCAGATACAAGTTACCCAATCTTAGCGTGTGCATATCACAATGTTTTTGTGTCATGGTCAGCAGACACCCACTCCCTGGAATACACGAAAACCACAAAAATATCATGGCCACTCAAACTCATAGGAGCATAGTAAAATACAAGGTGCTCACATGGAATATTAGAGGTATGGCAACTCTACGGAAGCGACAAAGGGTTTATGCCTTCCTCAAGAGACATCAGATACATATAGCTCTATTGCAAGAGACACATCTCTCTAAAACTACGCTAGAAAACACACGCTCGAAATGGAAGGGGCAATTGCATGGCACAACTTCTTCATCATTCGCCCGTGGGGTAGCGATTTGGATCGCCCCCGGGGTCCCATTCACCGTATCTCGCACACAATGTGACTCAAATGGTCGACACGTGATAGTTGAGGGCATACTGTATGGGTCCCCTTTAGCCCTAGTTGCACTGTACTCGCCAAATGCAGACCAGAGCGATTTCCTATCTACACTTTCTACCGGCAACCTTAACGACCCTACGTCGGAATGCGTTTGGGGAGGAGACTTCAACAGTGTCTTAGACACTCAAATAGATCGCTCGTTCCCCCCGCTTACCTCAGCTCCTTCCAATCGCGCCTCTCAAGCATTAGCAAGTTGGGCTTTAAATAACAGCCTGAGGGAGGTATGGAGGACGGCCCATCCCACTCAACGGGAATACTCTTATTACTCCCCTGTACACAAGTTATATACCAGAATAGATATGGTTTTTGTATCCGCAGCAGTAATTCAGAAAGTGTGCGGATCTGAATACTTAGCTCGCACTATATCAGATCATAATCCTTTATGTGTAACAATAGCCTGGGGTCACATGCACACACGCATACCAACGTGGCGTTTACAGCCGGAAGCTCTTTTAGACCCCCCCTTTCAAACAGATATAGCTAAAAAATTAGCTGATTATTTCCTGCTAAATAAAAACTCGTCATCATCCCGCTCTATAGAGTGGGATGCCCATAAAGTGGTGATACAAGGACACTGCCTTGCAGCCACGGTGGGGGTGAGAAAAGCACTTACTAAAGAGCTACAAACACTAGAGGTAAAAATCCGCAATGCAGAGAATGTGGCTGTCAGAGACGAGTCCATACTAACAACACTGAACTCGCTCAGGGCTGCCCATAACGAAGCAGATACTAGGCTAGGCAAACATGACTACAGACATTATATGACAAGACAGCACGCTGAAGGAGATAGATCCGGCAGACTATTAGCCTGGCTGACTCGACAGCCCTCACAGCCAACGCCTATCGGCGCGATACGCCTAAACCCCGACGATATCGTTAACACTCAGTCAGGCATCAATGAAGCCTTTTTCATATATTACCGCACACTTTACACGTCTCCTCCTCCTCCGCCAGAATCACACCTAACTGATATATTACAACTTGTCTCTCAAAACCAACTTATCCTCGATAACACCCCTATTCTGGATGGCCCCATTACCATTGATGAACTGCGCTCAGCACTGGCACAAATGGCGCGCAGTAAAACCCCCGGATCGGATGGACTCCCGGTAGAATACTTCAACTCTCATGCGAGTCATCTCCTGCCCCTGCTCGTAGAAGTGTTTAATGAGGCGTACCATAATTTACAACTGCCAGACTCTATGCGCGAAGCTTTAATAGTGGTCCTTCCAAAAGCTGGTCGGGACCCCCTGGATGTTAAATCATACAGACCGCTCTCCCTCCTAAATACAGACTGCAAATTATTAGGGAAAATATTAGCGAATAGGCTCCTCCCCTACCTACCGAGTCTGATACATCAAGACCAGTCCGGCTTTATTCCTGGTAGGAGCACCTTCCTAAATATTAGGAGGCTGCTCCATATAATGCACAACAACACAAACACCGAAGCGGTCGCCCTCTCCTTAGATATTGAAAAAGCGTTTGACACACTAAGCTGGAATTATCTTCTTTGCACACTCAGGGTGTTCGGTTTTGGACCTGGCTTCATAAACTGGATCAAAACGCTGTACTCTAGGCCCACAGCACGGGTAAAAAATGGTCGCATTATCTCCGAAGCATTTTCCATAAGCAGAGGCACCAGACAAGGCTGCCCATTGTCCCCCTTGCTGTTTGCTATTGCCATGGAGCCACTGGCGATCAAACTACGTAGCTGCGCGCATATGTGGGGCATCCCGGAATCTAACACCTATCATATTATATCTCTATATGCAGATGATGCCCTGATTTATCTGAGTAATCATTCTACCTCCATGTCAGAGGTACTGAAATTGCTAGACTCCTTTGCCCTCGCTTCTGGACTACACGTCAACTGGTCCAAGTCCAGTATCTTCCCTCTTGTCCCCACCCCGGCTGACACACATACAACACTACCGCAGTATAAACCACCGTGGTCACATACAACCATTAAATACCTCGGGTGCAGATTTACCACTCTGTTATAGATCTAAAAGAGGGCAACATTGACAGAGTAGTGAGATCCATTCGCAGCTCGATACCATTCTGGAGCTCACTCCCCTTATCCCCGATGGGCCGGGTAGCAATTGCCAAGATGCTTATCCTCCCGAGGTTCCTATATTATTTCTCTGCCCTTCCAGTGTGCCTGCCACGCTCCTTCTTTAGTAAATTACACTCAATATTGACCGACCTACTCTGGGGCAAAGATAGACGCAGAGTAGCGTTGACCATAACACAACATCCGCAGGAAATGGGCGGGCTGGGCATGCCTAACCTCGAAAGATACTACGCGGCCGCTCAATTGTCGTGGCTGACTGCATGGCTGCGGGATGCCCCTTCCACCGAGGGCGTAATGCTGCAGTCATGTATGGCCCCACAAGGGCTGCTGCTCACATTGTTATCTACCCCTCATTCCCTACCCACGAAACACATACTGATGGAGGCAGCTCGCTTTTGTTGGCATAGATATGTCCATGGCAAGACCCCCTTCCCCCCTTACTCACCCTTGCTACCGCTGTTTCAATTACCGGGCACCCAAATTATTTCAACACATCATAATACACGTGACATAAATACACTGAAGGTGGGTGATCTATACTCCAATTCCGCGTTGTACCCCTTTACGGAACTGGTGTCTGCCGGGGTGATGCACAAGGGGGCCTTTTTGACATACAGCGCCATTAAACGGCTACTAAACAAGATTTGGGGCCTCAGCAATGACGAACCTCCTGAGTCCCCATTGCTCACAACTATCCTTACAATAGGTAGCGTAAAAGGAACCATAACTAAAATATACAATATACTATTAGCAGCAGTCTGTACCACCCTGCCGCATGCTAAGGCACGTTGGGACATGGTCCTTCCTACACCATTCCCACAAAAAACCTGGACCGCAGCTCTTGCAACGATCAAATCAATATCCCGAAATCCTCGCCTACGCTACACCCAATTCAATTATATTCACCAGTCTTATTTATCCCCAGCCCGCATTCTAAGAATTTACCCGAACACAACTCCGTCATGCCCAAGATGTGCTATCCCGGCAGCCGACTTTTACCACATGATTTGGAGTTGTCACTCAATAAACTCAGCCTGGCACCGAGTCACAGACGTCACAGCAGACATCTCATCCCTCGCATTATCCCCCACACCAGAATCCTGCTTATTAGGCATACGTCACCGTACTAAGGGAGATAAACAGACACACAGATTCATAGACTTAGCGTTTGCTGTCTTTAAACGTCTGATTGCAACACATTGGAAGGCTCCACATGTTCCATCCCACTTGGTTTGGCTACGTGACTTACATAGTCGCGCACAGGCTGAGGCGCAGACACTCAACCTATTGCAACGCAAAGGTCTCATTGAGGTGGGCCCCGAAGTCTGGAACACCTTTGTGGTGGCAATAGAAGCGCACGATGACTTACACCCCCCGTGAATAGCGCACCATACACAACTCTTACAGCCAGGTGGATACGGTCAGCAGGATACTCGAACTGCCTCAATCTCATTTATTGACATTGCTGACATTCTCATTATTATCCTCAAAGTAATAGCCCAACATACCAGGCTGTTTTCACTGCGTACAAGATTTTACGCAGGTCAAACCCAGCTCGTTCAATGCCAATTCTGCTCAGCATCCCGTTGAACACTGCAAAACATAAATCCTTGCCCCACTTCTGTCCCCCGCTCTACACATACTTACATATATAAGCTGCATTCCTTCCTCTAACCTCTCCTTACCTCTGTCTGAGGCAGTAAATACTATCAATGACATTAGTCGTGCTTAGCTGCATTGTTATTCGGCAAGTAGTTGTCGCACAGTATTTAAGCTGTATGTTTCTTCTTTTTCTGCTCTGTTAGCAATATCTTATGTTTGTCTATAATTTGTTTTCTTTTCTCTCTCCTTCATACCAGTTAATATGCAACGAGGCTGTGCAAGGTTACATATGTAAGCAAATAATTCGATAAATTATTAACAGCCAATGTACCGGTATGTGAATGTTATGCTTAATAAACAGATTTAAAAAAAAAAAAGGAATGGGGGAGGTTGAGACTAATTGTTTGCCTGTGGGCACCTCTATTCTACCAACATTTAATTTGTTTCATGAGGACTAAGAAACTTAATAGTCCTGTAAGGGCGGATGGATAATGTAGTCTGGGGAGGGTGGTGGAAGTATCAAACCTAGTAGCAAGGAAATTGGGTTTGGAGTCTCTAATGGATAGTAAGCTCAGCCCTGTGGAAAGATACTTTATGCAGATGGTTAAGTGTTATTAACACTTGATAGCATTGAAAGAGTGCTAGGACTGAAGTCGGGGCAGGTGCAATTATTGAGATACCCTCTATAAGGTAAGTCAGGGGACTTGGGTGTCACCCCTCATTAGCTTCAAAGTTAGGTGAATCATGAAATATGAGGGATGAGAGGTGTGGAAAAGGGGGGAGGGAAATTGAGGAGTGTACATTCAGGTAGAGAGGGGTGGAAGTGTGAGATATCAGAAGTGTGGATAGGGGCTGGTGATAGAGAAGCATATGTTGAGGTAGGTGAAATTGAGGTGTGAAGGGGTAAAAAATGAATGTAGGGAAGTGGGTGGTTTGGACATGCGAGGTAATTGAGGAAAAAGGGGGAACTAGGGTGGAGATGATGAGGTTTAAGGGGCAGAAGTGGGTAGGGAGGTGTAGAGGAACAGTCATGTCTTTATGGGGAGATCATTGAAATTTCAACAGGGGCAGGTGCATGGGCGAAATGGGATGGGGTAAGATAGGTTGGTTCGAAAATTAGGCAGGACATTAATGGGACTAGAGAAAATTCTGGCATGCAAAGCTCAGGCCATGAAAAGGAGGGGGAGGGAACTTCTGGCTGTTGGGAGGCAGCATTCAGGTGGGGAATGAAAGAAAGTGAAATTGAGAGAAGTGAAGAGTTGGACTCGACAGCAGCGGCGACCGCCACATATGTCAAGAGGGGGGGCAATGGGGGAAACAACATTTGAAAAAAAAAAAAAAGAAAACACTTACCATTTCCCTTGCACTGCCGTTTCTCACTGCCTCCAGCCACCTCACTCCTCTTGTGGTGTCCTAGCATTCGCTGGGACACCAGTACAGGCTTCCAAGCAATGCTGGCCCTGCTTGCATGCTAAACATAGCATGAAAGCAGCATCAGGATAGGTCTGAACAGCTCCGACTGCCGTTCAGACACAAAGCTGGGGTCTGTGCTGTTTCTCCTGCCCGGCCGGCCAAACACACATGCGCACTTAGTGCACTCTCCCCTTCTCCCCATCCAACCTCCCGTGGCCCAGCCCCGCTCCTCCCTGCACACTCTGCTGGTTGAGCCAGCAGATGGAAAAGTTATGAAAAATAAAACAATAGCAAGCTATTGTTTTATTTTTCATCTGCTGGCTCAGCCAGGAGGAAGAGCCGCCCCTGCTTGACAGCATAGGATGAAGTGCAATGCTTAGCCCCTTGGACTACGGAAGGGAAGTGCCACTCAAATAGTTCAAGTTTGGAGTCAGAGGCCTAGATCTGGATTTTACCATTGTTGTAAATGGACATAGAGCTGTGGGCAATAAGGATGGAACAGCGTACAGAAGTGAATCTGTACCCATAAGGTATAGTCAAGGTGTGCTCTACCTTCAAACTTTGCTTGAAGGTATGTATCCAGTCAGAGGTCGGATGAGTGAAAAACCAAAGAATAATTTTTAGCAATCCATTTCTTCCTATGGTACTGGTTTAGGAACAGCGATTAGGGCTGGTCACAAAGGATCTTGTGTTTGAAAACTTTGGTTACACTCCTTCATACGTTTGAAGAGTAGATAATTTTGTAGGGCTCAGGCGAGTTCAGTGCCATGATTTGTGGGTGTCCACGCAGCATGTCAAGTGGTGAGATGGGGCAGATGCTCCAGGTGGCTGTAGAGGTTGAGGATCCATAATAAGGCTGGGACAGCCTGGGTGGGAAAATATAAGACTCCAGCCAAACATAGCACTTACAGCGAAGTCTGCCAATAGTCGGCTCACCTGTGAGATAAATTACCAGGTTGCCCCCAGAAGACTGGAACCAAGCTGACATTTGCAGTCAAGACGCACCCTCTACAGGCTGAAGAGTATTAATTATATAAGTGGCTTAGTGCAATGCCTAGGACTCCTAAGTTTTCATAGTTTATGAGGTTAGGCAAATGACACATGGTTTCGGAGGCTTGGACTCTGTCTTCATCTGTATTGGGCAGGCAGACAAAGCAGCCAGATAAGTTTATCACTGAAGTTTAAGTTAGGTAGACAAAATAGAGAGTGGATTTATAGGTTGGGCTGATGAAGCTGCAAATGCAATCTGTACTCACTTATGTTGGATCAGATAGAGGAGGTAAACAAAACATGGAGTGAAACAATAAAGTCAACTTTCTATCACTGTTAAGTAAGGGAGTTTCAAATCATAAGGCGCCAGACAATTTGCTAGTTTCTCACAAATGCAGATGCTATTTCCAGTCAGACAGTGGGGTCAGTAAGTAAGTTTACATTTGGTCACATAGGCCCTCATTACGACTTCGGCGGTTTTTGACAAAGACCGCTGAAGCCGCGGGTGCCACAATACCACCAGTGCTCGCGGTATGCGTGGTGCCCTATTATAACTTTTCAGCTGGGCCAGCGGACGGAAACAGCGTTTCTGCCTGCTGGCCCAACCCAAAAGTCACATCAACATTGAAGCCGGCTCATAATAGAGCCGGCGGCAATGTTGATGTGCAGCAGCGCTCATCGCGCATTTCACTGCCCGTAATTCGGGCAGTGAAATGCACGATGGAGCTGTGCCTGGGGGCCCCTGCACTGCCCATGCCAACTGCATGGGCAGTGCAGGGCCCCAAGGGGCACCCCGAGTCCCCCTTACCGCCAGCCTTTCCATGGCGGTGTTTACCACCATGGACAGGCTGGCGGATGGGGACTCGTAATCCTGGCAGTAGGCTGGCGGTACCGGCGGTATGACCGTGGCGAATGCGCCACAGTCATAATACGCCTGGAAGACACCGCCACTGTCGGCGTGGTGGTCCGGGACCGCCAGGGTCGTAATGACCCCCATAATCCTTTGTTGTGATATCACAAGAATATATGGGAAGGTGATGGTAACCTGATTGTGTGAATGGAAGTAACCCAGATGTAAACAGATCCAGACTCAAGGTTGGTCCAGAGATCTGTGTAATAAGGAGAAAATATCTTGTAACTGACTTAAATCCCAGTTGCTCAGTGAGTTAAGGGAATAAGAATCCAGACCAAAGTAAAGCCCCAAATTTGGCAAGGGTGAATGACCCTAGTAAGGAACAACAGAAGGTATGTGCTCATTTTCTATGGCAGAGTTAGTCTTATTCAGAATCCATGCAGGTGGAAATAGAGGAAGCTCAAGTGTACTGAACTTAAGTATAAATTCGCTATATTGAGAATATTAGGGCACTGTAGTTGTCTGTAATGGTATGATTGGACTTGTGGTCCAAAAATACTCTGGTGGCAACAGAGGTAGAACTAATTGTTAGCCACCAATAGAGAAGGGCTAATCAGGCTTAAATTGGGCTAAAATGGCCCTAGCACAATCCATCCACACTGACAACAAAGAAGAGAAAACAAGGCTTCCAACAAGCCCCCATCACAATCCATCCACGTAGGAGGCAGCCAGTCTAGACAACCAAGTCATACAGCCCCATACATTTCACTGTGCACATCCGCACTGAGCACAATAATCCATGTGGACTTTAGCTAGGTCCTTCAGGTTTTATTGGGTTAGCACAGTCCCACAGTGGCCAGGATAGTCAGTGAGGCAAGGTGGCAGCCCCAGTGCCTCACTAGTGTCTAGAGAGAATATTCTGTTGCAGCTTTTATTGTATTCTCTATTCACTTTGCAGTCAGCGCAGTAGTGTTGCCTGTAAACAATTTCTGCTGCCCACTTTTTCCACTTCTTGTTTTGAGAGGACAAGATGGCTTCTATGAGAGATGGAGGAGCACTGTCCAGTGCACAGTATGGTTGTGGGCTACAATGAGGGCCACATTTAAGAGGGTCTAGCGCCTCCGTGCACCACATTAGCGACATTTTTTATAACACTAATGTGGCTAAACGAGGCCAAATTTGCCGCAGCATATTTACAAGGTGGCAAATACATGCATTGTGCCACGTTTAAACCTCTTGCACCACATTATGCCTGCACCAGGCATAATGTATGCAAAGGGGGTCCCCATTTTTGTCTGCTATTTTTAACACCCGCACAAATTTAAATACCATTGTTTGCAATGGGCCCCTATGTACTCTGCAGATTGGCACCAACATTTTGGCTGTAATTCTGCACAGGACATCAATAGAGTCCAAAATGTTGACGCTATTGACCCTACCCTGCACCATGGTGCAATAGTGGCAGTAGGGGGGCGGTAAGGGGTGCAAGAAAAGTGGCGCTGTATTGGATGCAGTGCCACTCTTCTTAAATCAGGACCAAAGTATTTTACACAAGCTTGACCCACATGCATTAGCATACTGGTTTTAAAGAGTGGTTGCAAAGTACAACTCTAATTTTTATGACCAGTCCTTTCTTTTGTGAAGCGACATAAGTACTTATTAGTTGGTTTGCAAAATACAAATTTGTAGAGGATTGCAGAACGACCTACCTAATTAATATTCATTATGCAGGTCGCAAATAGTAACTGTCGCTGATTGGCTACAATGACAGCGATAGTGGTCAGCATCGGTCAGCACTCCACTACCCTCTGATTGCATTAAAAAATGATAAACCTTTCTTTTAAGGATCCCCAATTACTTTAAAGGAAAGGAGACTGATTTTTTAAAAAAAAAATAATTTTCAAAAAAATTTAGTGAGAGTTGGCAGAGGGCCACTGGACCACTGCTTAATCCCCCTGAAGCTTCCACGCTGATTCCTAAAGGGGAAGAGGCCAAACTGTCTCCTTCCTTTTTGCAAATCAGGTACCCCTCCAGCTTGGGAGTCGGCAATTTATCAAATGTGTGGGACCATAATTTAGGTCGCAAACCGTTGATACATATGGTACCGAATCGCAGTTCGGAACTGACGCCCAAATACGCCCCTTTCAAACTACGATTTGCTATCCATTTCAAAATCCAGTGTAGGAACTGGTAAAATTTTGCAGACTCCTAAAATTGATTAAGTACAGAGCAATCCACTTTTTAGCAATTGGAAACCGTCTGAGTTTCTGAATCGGAGGGTTTGCACTTGCGCCACTTATCCATAGCATATAGCGGGGAAACATCCCTTCCTTGTTTCAACAAAGGGATCCTGCTGGAGGGGCCATTGAGTCCCACAACCGATCCCAAAACGTTTTGGGCACAACGACTCTTTCCTCTGTACCAGTGCTTAATTTGTAAATAAAAAGGTGCCGGTGCCCCAAGCCCTTCCTTAAACACGTGGCTGCTGTAGTTAAATGGGTGAACACGGAATACTGAGGCAGAGTATTCCTGAAGCCATTTCGGGCCTCTTTAATCCATATAAAGCCACTCCCTGCAGCTCACTCTTGCAGCTTTCTAATTTCTCCCTTTGCGACGCTTTTTCGTTTTTCCCTTCCCCCCGTCTTTCCCAGATGTGTCTTTTGCTCGCAGCAAATGCTTGAGGCAGAAGAATAAGCCCCGGCCCTCTAAAATTAGTGCCGGTGCTGAGCACCGGATACAACAAGCACAAATTAAGCACTGCTCTGTACACACATTGAACTGTTACCCACCTTGCTCATACTGTGAGTTCTGTTCACTGCTGGCTGTATGCGTCATCTAAATGTTTCCTGTTAATTTCCCTCTTTGCATTTTAAACCATTCCCCTCACAATTCCAGACGCTATCGGCATTCATCGTATCCCTTCCTCCATCATTCTCCTTCCTTTCTTCCTGTTGCCCTCTCCATCCCACCCTTCAGTCTCTCTACCCCCTCTCTGGATAGTTCTCTCAATTCCTCCTTGCTTTTCCTCTTCATCTGTCTTGGATCGGCGCGGTCCGTTCCCATTTTCAGTGCGTTCCAATGTTCCCATTTCTCAACAATTTAGCTATTTTTTTATGCTCTTTCCCTTTTACATGCATTCTTTGCAAAGGCCTCGCCTTCCTCTCCCTTTCTGCCACAGTTTAGCTCCTCCCTGCCCCTCTTTCCCTGTATCTCATTTGTACCTTACTTTTGGGCTACTTTCCCTTGTTTCTCAGATCCACCCCACTTTACATTCCAGCCCGACCCCCACTCCTCACCCCTCAGGAGCAGGGCTAGCTTATTTTCTTTAGGAAAGTTTCCTGAAAGAGGAGCCGGCGTTTCCTGACACATAAAAGCCCCTCTCAGATTCAAGTTGACCTTCACCGAGACCCGCTCTAGTGACTGGCTCTGCTCACGAAGGGGCCCGTGAACATTCCTTCTCACACAGTACCAGCATATACGCCCAAGAACAGCCATCCAAGCAGACTAATGCATAAAACCAACCGCTGTACGTAGAAACAGACAAAACCTGCACACAAGCGGCACAGCTATTCCACCGTTGCACATGCAAACAACCGATCAAGCCCTAGACGTGCTGTAGACTAAGTGCACATAACCATGCACGGACGCAGAAATACACACAAGACCAACAGACACAGATTTGGGTACAGCGTGCAGGCACTTGATGAAGATATAATACAAGCAATGCACACATTCGTACAACACCGTGCTCACAACCTTGCACGTCCAAATATGCAAACAATTACACACAAAAGAATGCACACAAGAACAACACTTATACATGCTAAAAAAAATACAGCCCCCATGCTTGTACAAAATAATTTTAATACAAAGCGTAAAAGCACAACCTTTCGCACTCAACAGTGCACGTCCGATAAACTGATATGCAGATACGTATGCGATACCCGTGAAACCAAACGCAAATCAAATTCTTATAATGACTGCAGAATATGGATTTACAGAAAACAATACACAATCACACCCTTTCTCATTAATATAGAGAAGCCTATATAAAACCACACCCACATAAATACACACAAAACTATGACCACACGAAAATCTTTGGTGCTTTTGTTGCTTAAAAGAAAGCTGAGATAACTTCAATGAGCTATGCATCTGGAGAGAGTATCAAAAGAAGCCATATTACCATGATGTAGTCAGTGCATCCTATGGAGGATGACTTTGGGAGGGCCCTGCACGACAAGGAGTGGGACATGACAATAATGCAACTGCAACACGTCACTAGAAATTCCTGCTCCAAGAACATCCAAATTCAGATTTTACAGTTTGTACCTTACCCCCGCATGTCTGAATAGCTATTACCCTGACACACATGCTACTTGCCCGCCCATCCCCTACTCCACATGCAGAACTCAAGCATATCCTCTGCGTGTCCACTGCTTCAAGGATTTTGGCACTCCATACACACCAACCTCCGGGAGGTTACAGAGTTAGAAGACCTATGTACATGGGAAGCTAGTGCCTTAGGCATTTTCAGATGCAGAAAAAGACGCAAAGTGTGCACCCACGTCGCGGCCATGGCACTCCTCCTGGCCAACCACACCCTCACGCTACGTTAGCACTCTTCGACTCCGCCACCAGTGGAGGCCTGGCAGGGGACTCTCCTTAAATGGGGGGCAGCCGAAGAAGAGACCCACCGTAAAATTGTATATGTATAAGGAATCATTAAAAATGTATATTTTTCTATATGGAGTAATTGATGTATTCTTAATGTTTTTTATTATGTTATGCTGCATGTTTGGAATATAGTTGTCATTGAATATGGACCATCACTGGAGCACCACTGATGAGAAATTTTCTCCAGATGGACCAATGTAGTCGTGTAATAGGACATCTCTAAATATGGCATGCCGAACGTCAGGACCCAAGTACTCTGCCATGCAAATAGTACTAAATCTTCCTGCAAAACTCAAAATCAGGCCCTATTTCTGGTGCGATCTAAAGGACTCGGCCTAGAAGTATGAGGATAACCAGGGAAATCTGGACCATAATTTTTGATAAACCCAGTAATTCATCATTTCTAAAGGGACCCTCGGACTTCTGATAGAGCGTTCCGGCTTAATAATTTACTTATAGTTGGACGCTCTTGGGTCGATGAATCTTTTGACCAAGTGGGGCTCTCCGTACTCGGGAGTAATCAATCAAATCAATAATCGATAATCAATAACGAACATAAGCAATACCCTGATCAACATAACACTTCACAATTAATCCAGAATACATTTCGGCGAAACCATGACCTTTCGGTCATGAATAACCACACCGGTTTATGCAAAGTTAATGAATTTATTTCCCTATATTAACAAAGCTAGCACAATGTAGATGTGTCTCAACACCAAATGATATATGTAAATGAACATTAATAGCTGTTCATAACGGCGAAACAGATGCAATCTATGCAGCATTTGAATAACAATGCCTTCTATGATGGCAACGCAAACCACTAAAACTACAATCTGTAATGGGCTAATTGCATACATTTAGTCAGCATAACAAGGTCTCAAATTGCATCGTGCATCGAATGAATCCTCATCTAACCTCAAATTAGCATCAGCATGTGGGTCTTCATGCAAAAACAATTTAGCAACATTAATTTAGAAAACTCCTAACTAGGGCCCTTATCAAAAATCAGCAGTTGGTTACCTAAAAAGAAAACACAATGCAATTGTACAATTTTCCTTTCATATTTACCAAATTCAATCAGCATTCAAGGAAGTCTTCGTCTCACAGGTACCGGATTCGATCAGCATGGGACGGGGCAAAGGGGCAGGGTGGACGGGGCAATTGCCTCACGGCGGCAAGATAAGACTAATACTTCATGCAAAGGGGCAAATCAAAGTTAAAGTCTCTAGGGCGAGAATTACTTAAAGTCTCTTTCTCTCGATTAGAGAAAGCATCAAAGTCTCTCAAAATGGCGTCGCAGCAAGATGGGCCATAATGTCTGCAATGTCTCAATGGGTGCAATAGGTAATGGCTGCTTTCTTCCTTGTGCACCTGGTTTAAATAGACAACAGTTCAAATCCAGTAGGGTCTTCCATTGGAGGGTTCATAGGTTAGCTTCAAATTGTCCAATCAAAAACAACAGTTCTCAAGCTTTTACTTAAGCATACATTATCCTTGGAGTCGGGAACGTAAGTTGCAACATATTTTACCAATTAACTCACTTTCAGAGCGTCCATTGTCTGCACCTGCAGATTGACCTTGGAGTGAAGAAGAAAAATGCCAGGCTGGCACGAAACCTTAAGATAAGCATGTGAACGATCTCACTGGAAAAGTACAGCTTCAAGCAAGAATACACGTTTCATTAGCACATCGGAAAAATACGAGCATCTAAACCGTGAGACAAGGCAACTAGGCCAAAGCCTCCACTAAAGTTATGCTAAGCTAAAGCATTTCTAACAAGCAAATCATGGCACACGTTTACGATTACGTCAAACTAGTACAATTCTAATACATCACATTACATGAAGCACGCTTATAAATGTTGGCAAACTACACTAAGGGCACATTTGTCCCCGTACAATCTTTATTTAGTTCGATTAAAGTCACACTCGATTATTGCAGTACTACGTTTATGCGCTAATAAATGTAAAACCTTCATTTCAGCTTCATCACTTCCAAAAGAAATACTCACTTACAGTTACCTGCCCCCTCATCCTCTGCCCGGGAGGTATAAATACCAGTCGTGGCTTGCATTGGTAATAAGGAGAGGGGTGGGGGCGGCACCCGGGTTGGGGAGTGTCCAGCGTGCGGAAGCAGCTAAAAAAATGAATTAAAAAATAAATGAATACCGTAAAAAACTTACGGCGCTCCTCGCCGCGCCACTAATCTCCTCCGTCTCGCTGCAGGCAGGCACAGGCTCCCAGCATGCCTTGCGGCCAATCCTGACGCTGCTGACAATGGAACAGGAAGACAGAGTAAGTCCAAACAGGCTTTAAAAAAAGAGACTGCACTGGACTTCCTGGCTAAAAAAAGTAACTTGCACTGATCACACCCAATTTAAGACCAATGTACACAAACAATTTATAAATTAAACATTGCACAAATTCTCTACCACCCTCACCCAACTACACACCAAAAAACAACAGACACGATTGAAGGCCTTCTCTGACACGTACGAAAAGGCAGTCAGATCAAGAATGACATGCGATGCCATTACAAGGCAGTTAGTGTTATACAAATATGAATTACATAACGATAAGTTACAGAAGGAGTGACTCTTGATGCTGTCCTTCATATGTCTAGCATAGGAACATATAATATTATTAATAATAACTTGATTTTTACATAGCATTTCACTAGGCACTGCCACTGTAACTAAGCACTGTAAATAATAATGTTTACTATTATCCAATTTGTGGTACTCAATTTTTCAGATGATGGAGTCTGAGTTAGCCTTTCTAAGACACAACCTTATGGCCTACGGACTACAGCATGTTTCACCAGTGAGAGTCGAACCCACTGAGCATGACAGAAAGCGAAGACCACCCATGCTTCCTTTCATTTGTTGAAACTGGACTCGAAGGAGCTGGAACTGCTTTCACATCATGTGACTCACACATGGAGACTATCAATCTAGAAATAGGGGCATTCTCGTCTTTCATGCCTTGAGAAAGTTTACCATAGCTAATTAATGAGTGATAAGATCAAGCAAAAGTGTTTGTGTTTTTCTTGATAAAATGTTGTAGTCTCTGGAAATGTCTAAATTATGTAAAGTCGCCTCAGCTGAGAAAATCTTATACAAGAGATGGAAACAGAATAAATCATTTCCCAATTCAAAATTATTTGTCATTATTAGTTGGCGAAAAGTTGGGAATTTTGGGAGGACAATCTTGTCATTGTAGAAGATGTTTTTTTTGTAAATTGAATGAAAATACTCTTCCACGCCCCCTTATCACAGGCAATCTTTAAGGTCATAGAACACACATATAATAAGCAAAAAACACACAATCACAATGATCTGCAAGCTGTTCCATGTTGGATGAAGAGGGACAGAAGGAGACAAAAATTGAAGCAAACCCAGTTAGGCAAACTACTTGTAGGAACCACTCATCGTGACTGACCATCCCTCCTTGGGTAACAAAACCCTAGGGTGCACATCTGAACCAGGCTTCCCACTACATTAACAGCCTAATGCCTGGTTGTATTCCTAGAGTCCTACTTCTTGCACGCTCTTGAGCTTCACTCTAAACAAAAATACTTTAGCTCCCCCCACTTGGCTTAAGCAGTATTTCTTAGGCTCATAGTACACTTGTAGCTACAAAGGTAACCTCTGAACCTGATACATGCGGGTTGTTCAATCTACCAGAGTTTAAGGGCTCAAGTCTCTCTTTTTTACAAATTAAACTCTGGGGTACATTACCCCTCAGTTTAGGTAAACATAGGTTGGCCATCAACCTCCTGAGATCCGAATTGCAAATCTGGTACAGCTTGTGGGAATCCTGGTGACTTGCTGGAGCAGCAGACAACTTCCCTCAGCTTCTTTTTCACAAACTAAGGCCCTGATTTATATTTTTGGGTGCAAAACTGTACTAACGTGGTTTGGCACCAAAACGTTTAGCACCGGCTTGCACCATTTTTGTGCACCAGCTGGGCACCATATTTATGGGATGGTGCAAGCTGGTGCAAAGGGTAGGCTAGCGTAAAAAGAAATGACGCAAATTCGGTGCAAAACAATTATAAATATACCACTCAGACCCCTATAAACCTTCTTTAGTTCTGAAGGATCTTCAATTTTGCATCACATAATGTTTTCACTCGGATATTTCCTAAAATCTGCAAACTCACCCATTATTTTCCTATTCTCTATCTAGTTTTCCTCAAGTTCTCTAGCAGTGGTTTTAGGGAAACATCCTTTATGCCGACTTTTTTATAACGAAGTCCTGGTTAACGAAAGCGGAACAACGCTTTCTTTAACCACGACTTCGTTATTTTGTGCCTTAACCACGCATGTCCTGAACAACGAACATGCATGGTTAAGGTACAAACAAGGGAGTCGGCTGAGGAGGACGACGCAGATGAGGTGACGACTCAGGTAAGTGGGGGGTTTTAGGTTTTGGGGAGGGGATGGGGGGGTCGGGGGTTTTAGGTTTTGGGGTGGGGTTGGGGGGTGGGGCGTTTTTGGTTTTGGGGAGGGGGTGTGGGGTCGGGGGTTTTAGGTTTTGGGGTGGGGTTGGGGGGGTGGGGCGTTTTAGGTTTTGGGGAGGGGGTGGGGGGTTAGGGTTTTAGGTTTTGGGGTGGGGTTGGGGGGGTGGGGCGTTTTTGGTTTTGGGGAGGGGGGTCGGGGTTTTAGGTTTTGGGGTGGGGTTGGGGGGGTGGGGCATTTTTGGTTTTGGGGAGGGGGTGGGGGGTTGGGGTTTTAGGTTTTGGGGTGGGGTTGGGGGGGGTGGGGCGTTTTTGGTTTTGGGGAGGGGGTGGGGGGTCAGGGGTTTTAGGTTTTGGGGTGGGGTTGGGGGGGTGGGGTGAGGCATGCAGGATCAATGGGTGCCTGTTACTAATGACTTTACCAGGAATGCCTTTACAATGAAATATCGTTGTTAAGGCATTCGTGGTAAAGGCATTAGTAGTAACAACGAGGTCGGTGTTCTGACCTCGTTGTTTAGGCACCCGTTGTTTTGTCAGTCGGCATTCCGTCGTACAACTGTGGTTTTATATACTGACAGCGTTTGTTCTAACACTTTCATCATCTCAGAGGATTCCAGCTTTACTTCAAAGACCTTGACAGTCAGTTCATTCTTCATGGACATGTCACTATCCAAGATCATTTTTTTTCCTGCCGGGAAGGCACCAACCAGAGAGGGGCCTTATCCTACCAAACATTTGCTGTTTATATTGTGATGAGGCTTAGCACTTGTATAAATGATCTCTCCTGTCTTAGTGTTCGTGCCAAACATATTTGCTCATTATAAAATTGGCAAGTAAAGCAGGCTAACAACCTTGCAGCAAGAAACTACTGCTTGTCCTACTTCTACAGCTGTGCAAAACATCAATTGAAGCCTCAAGGGCAGATGAATCAGCATCTTTGGTGCAGGCTGGGTCCTGATCCCCAGATCATTAAAGGGAGAACAGATAGCCTCACATTGAGGAAAATCTTTAGCTGTCCCCAAGTATTTCCCTCTGTTGTATCCCAAGTGTGCCTGGTGATGACTTCACTGTGTCTCCAGCTTCGGCAGAGTGGTGTGCCTTTTTTCAGCCAACCTCCCAACTCTGGTCAGCTCTGCTGCTGCTCAAAGCAATCCTCTCAGAATCATTGAAGCTCGGCTTAGGACCATACCTCAACATTGTCACAAAGGAATCCTTGGAAAACAAGAAACCATGAGGCACTGTAGCTCCAGAAACTACTACGCCATTGATGCCGAACAAGTGGGAACAGACTGGAGTGTCTTATTTAATGCTAGAATTCTTTTTTTCAAGGAAATGTCAGGGCTAAGGGAACTCAATGAAAGTCACCATGAATCATAAGCTCTGACAAACTGTCAGCTTGAACTTCTTCTGAGTGAAAAAACAAGCACACTAAACAAATGCTCTCCAGATTCTCAGCTGCAGATTAAACCCTAACCGCTAACTGCCTAAAGATACATTTTCTATATTCAAAGGTGGGTGACCACAAAAGAGAGAACTTTGTTAACACTCGGGGCAGGGTTCAGGCTGAATGACAAGCATTTTTACTGATAATGTTGACCCCTGCTGTGATCCTCAGGTATTGATAATGTTTCTTCTTAAAAGTCCACAGAAACTCTTTAAGCTCCCGGCTGCATCACCTTCAAAATCTGTAGAAGGGACACCGTGTCGAATGGTTTCTGTAGGAAGCTGGCTCTGTATATATTATATCAAAATTAGATCTAGTGTGCACAGAGTCCAGGGATTCCCCAGAGGCTTGACAGAGGCTGAAATAGATAATACTAATTTTCTATTTCTGGTAGTGTGGTTGAGCAGTTTGGCTTATCAGAGGATACTGCAAAGCACACACTCAATGACTTACATCGAGACCAATATGATTTTATATAGAAAAATATGTTTTGTTAATTTATTTCTAGAACCACAAGATTCAGTTTGCAGGTAAGTACATAAAATAAAAAGTACTTTGCATATATGATCAGGCCTTTGACTAGAATCAACAATGTATACCTATTTTAAAATTGGACACAGTGCACTTTTCATTTCCTGGGGTAAGAAAAGATAGTAAAGTTTTGCAGGTAAGTATACAATTTACAGTTCTTATCTCTGACGTTTGAGTAGTCCATTGTTGGGGGTTCAAGTTAACCCCAAACACCCACCGCCAGCAACACGGGACCGGTCGGTTGCAGAGGTCAAAGAGGAACCAAATTAACGTGGGCTCCTATGGAGACGGGGGCACTCGGAACATGGTCTGCTGGCAGGTAAGTACCCGCGGATTTGGAGGGCAGACTAGGGGGGGCTTAAGAGAGCACTGGAGGGGCCCCAAGTAGGCACCAAACATGCACCCTCAGCGGCACTAGGGCGGCCAAGTGCAGGGTGCAAACAGGGCATTGGGCCTTTAATGCAACTATATGAGGAGACCCCGGGGGTCACTCTGAGGCTGCAGGTGAGGTCCAGGGGGGCTTCTTGGGCAAACCACTGGCTGGACAGGGAGGAGGGCCACCTGCTGGATGATGCTGCACTGGGGGTCGGTTTCTCCAAGGCTTGGGGGCTGTGGGTGCAGTGGTTCTTCTGGCTTATCTTCGTCTGGAGCTTGCGGTCGGGGGGGGGGGAGTCCTCAGGATTCCTTCTGCAGGCGTCGTCGTGGAGGGGTGGATAGGTCAACACAGGGTAGGCACTTGCTCACAATCGCCTGGAGATCCTATTTTAATGGGTGGACCACCTGGACACAGGCCGTGGGCGTCGGGTGCACAGAGGCCAAGGGTCAGGACTCACACATCTGGAGTGAGGTGGGAGTCCTTGTTTGTAGATTTCGTCAGACAGAGCCGCTGTCCTTGGGAGTCCTTGGTCCTTCGGGGTGCAGGGCAGTCCTCTGGAGATGGCGGAGGTTGCTGGGCCCGCTGGACGCATCCCTGGTATTTTGAAGCAGGAGACTGGCCGGTAGGGCTGGAGCCAAAGCAGTTGTCATCTTCTTTCTTCTCTGCTGGGGTTTTCAGCTTAGCAGTCATTCTTCTTCTCTTAGGCCAACAGGAATCTGGTGAGCTGGGTTCAGGAAGGCCCTTAAATCCTAGATTTAGGGGGTGTTAGGGTCAGGGGACAGTAGTCATTGGCTACTGTCCCTGAGGGAGGCGACACCCTCCTTGTGCCCACTCCCTTTAGGGAGGGTGGCACATTCCTATCCCTATTGGTCTCTGTCCTCCAAACCAAGATGGAGGATTCTGCAGGAACGGGGTCACCTCAGCTCTGGACAGCTTAGGGGTTGTCCTGGCTGGGGTGGTCACTCCTCCCTGTTTTCCCTACTTTTCCTGCCGGACTTGCAGACAAAAGTGGGATTTGTCCAGCGGGCCGGCATCTCCAATAGCTAGAGTGCCCTTGGGCACTGTAACCCGAGGCTTGAGCCTTTGAGGCTCACCGCCAGGTGTTACAGTTCTTGCAGGGGGAGGTTTGAAACACCTCCACCCAGGACTGGCTTTTGTCTCTGACTACAGAGTGCACAAAGGCACTCACCCCATGTGGTCAGAAACTTGTCTAAAATTGGCAGGCTGGCACAGACAGGTCAGTCCTACACTAGCAGTTGGGCTAATATACAGGGGGCATCTCTAAGAGTCCCTCCCTTTGTGTGCATTTGTCAATAAATCTCATACTGGCATCAGTGTGGGTTTATTGAGCTGAGAAGTTTGATACCAAACTTCCTAGTATTCAGTGAAGCCATTATGGTGCTGTGGAGTTCGTAATGACAATCTCCCAGACCAAATACTCAATATGGCTACACTGCACTTACAATGTCTAAGAATGGGCTTCGACACTGAAAGGGCATATTGCTCATGCACTGTAGGAAGTTGGCCCTGTACATACAATCTTAAAGTGAGAGATAGTGTGCACAGAGCCCAAGGGTTCCCCTTAAAGGTTGATAGTGGCAAAATTAGGTAATACTAATGCTCTATTTTGTGGTAGTGTGGTCGAGCAGTAGGCTTTTCAGAGGGTAGTGTTAAGCATTTGTTGTACACACACAGACAATAAATGAGAACACACACTCAAAGACTTAACTCCAGGCCAATAGGTTCATAGACTCAGAATTCAAATAAGTACATAAATTGTAAGATAGGCATAGGTAAATATGGAATCTTGAATTAAAACAGTAATGTACACAGTTTTGGCAAAAATGGCAATAAGCTATTTTAAAAGTAGACAGTGCAAAAATCAACAGTTCCTGGGGGAGGTAAGTAATGGTTTGTTTTTCAGGTAAGTAAAGCACTTACAAGTTCAGTCTCCGCGGTATAGGCAGCCCACCGTTGGGGGTTCAAGTCAACCCCAAACACCCAGCACCAGCTATACAGGGCTGGTCAGGTGCAGAGGTCAAAGTACGGCCCAAGTAACATAGGCGCCTATGGAGACTAGGGGTGCTCCGGTTCCAGTCTGCTAGCAGGTAGGTACCTGCGTCCTCGGGGAGTAGACCAGGGGGGTTTTGTAGAGCACTGGGGGGGTCACAAACAGGCACACAAAACACCCCCCCGGCGGCACAGGGGCGTTCGGTTGCAGTGTGTGAATTAGGTGTTGGGTTTTAGGTAGAAATCAATGGAGAGACCCGGGGGTCACTCTGGTGATGCAGGCAGGGCACAGGGGGGCTTCTCGGGCCAGCCACTGACTGGGCAATAATGAGGGCCGCCTGCTGGTCACTCCTGCACCAGTAGTTGGTTTCTCTCCGGCCTGGGGGCTGCGGATGCAGTGCTTCTTCCAGGCGTCGGGTTCTTTGTTACTGGGCAGTCGCAGTCAGGGGGAGCCTCTGGATTCTCTCTGCAGGCGTCGCTGTGGGGGGTGCAGGGAGGTTGTCTCAGGATGTCCACGTCGTTGGAGTGGCCTGGGGGTCCTCTCTGCAGCGTTGGCTCTTCTGGACACAAGCCGGGGGTGTCGGGTGCAGAGTGTTGGGTACTCACTCTTCCGGGGTGAGGTTGGAGTCCCTTTAAATATGGTTTCTTTGTTATTGCTTCGAAAGAGCTGCTGTCCAAGTGAGTTTCTTGGTCCTTTGGTTGCAGGGCAGTCCTCTGAGTCCTCAGAGGTCGCTGGTCCCGCTGGGTGCGTCGCTGTGCAGGTTCTTTGCGTCTGGAGACAGGCTGGTAGGGCTGGGGCCAAGTCAGTTGTCGTCCCCGTCGTCTCTGTGGGGCTTTCAGGTCAGCAGTCCTTCTTCTTGTTGCAGGTCATCAGGAATCTGGTTTCCTGGGTTTAGAGTGGCCCCTAAATACTCAATTTAGGGGTGTGTTTAGGTCTGGGGGGTAGTAGCCAATGGCTACTGTCCTTGAGGGTGTTTACACCCTCTTTGTGCCTCCTCCCTGTGGGGAGAGGGGACATCCCAAATCCTATTAGGGGGAATCCTCCAAAGCAAGATGGAGGATTTCCTAAGGCAGGGGTCACCTCAGCTCAGGACACCTTAGGGGCTGTGCTGGCTGGAAGGTGACTCCTGCTAGTTGTTCTCATTATCTCCTCCGTACTTGCCACCAAAAGTGGGGGCTGTGTACAGGGGGGCGGGCATCTCCACTAGCTGGAGTGCTCGGGGGCACTGTAACACCAGGTTTGAGCCTTTGAGGCTCACCGCCAGGTGTTACAGTTCCTGCAGGGCAGAGGTGTGAAGCACCTCCACCCAGTACAGGCTGTTGGCCACAGAGTGCACAAAAGCACTCCCCCCATGTGGCCAGAAACCCATCTGGATGTGGCAGGCTGGCAGAAACTGGTCAGCCTAGCACTAGTAGTTGGGCTGGTATACAGGGGGCATCTCTAAGATTCCCTCTGGTTGCATTTCTCAATAAACCCCACGCTGGCATCAGTGTGGGTTTATTGTGCTGAGAAGGTTGATTCCAAACTTCCCAGTATTCAGTGTAGCCATTATGGAACTATGGAGTTTGTGTTTGACAGACTCCCAGACCATATACTCTTTATGGCTACCCTGCACTTACAATGTCTAAGAATTGGCTTTGACACTGTAGGGGCATAGTGCTCATGCAGCTATGCCCTCACCTGTGGTATAGTGCACCCTGCCTTAGGGACTGCTAGAGGGGTGACTTACCTATACCACAGGCAGTGGGTTGTGGGTATGGCACTCTGAGGGGAGTGTCATTTCGACGTAGCCTTTTTCTTCCCACCAGCACACACAAGCTGTGAGCCAGTGTACATGTGCTGAGTGAGGGGTCCCCAGGGTGGCATAATACATGCTGCAGCCCTTAGAGACCTTCTCTGGCCACAGGGCCCTTGGTACCAGGGGTACCATTTACAAGGGACTTATCTGTGTGCCAGGGCTGTGCCAATTGTGGAGACAAAGGTACAGTTTAGGGAAAGAACACTGGTGATGGGGCCTGGTTAGCAGGGTCCCAGCACCCTTTCAATCATAACTAGCACCAACAAAAGGCAAAAGGTTAGGTAACCATGCCAACAGTGGCATTTTCCTACATGCAGCTATACCTTCACCTGTGGTATAGTGCACCTTGCCTTAGGGCGGTAAGGCCTGCTAGAGGGGTGACTTACCTATGCCACAGGCAGTGGGTTGTGGTCATGGCACCCTGAGAGGGGTGCTATGTCGACTTTGTCATTTTTCTCCCCACCAGCACACACAAGCTGCAAGGCAGTGTGCATGGGCTGAGTGAGGGGTCTCCATAGGGTGGCATAATACATGCTGCAGCCTTTGGAGACCTTCCCGGGTCACAGGGCCCTTGGTACCATGGGTACCTTTTACAAGGGACTTAACTGTGGCCCTGGGCTGTGCCAAGTGTGGAAATAAAGATATAGTTTTAGAGAAAGAACACTGGTGCTGGGGCCTGGTTAGCAGGGTCCCAGCACATTTCAGTCAAAGTTGGCATCAACACTAGGCAAACATTGTGTGTGTGGGGGGGTAACTATGGCAACAGTGGCCCTTTCCTACAGTTTCACAAAGAGAAATCGAATAATAGAGTGGTAAATTACCATATCCTACATGATGTACCCCTGATTTTTTTGCCTTGTCTGTTTTTGCTGGCTGTAACACTCTTTGCACTTTACCCCTGCTAACCAGTGTAAAGTGTCTGCGTTACCCATTCCAGCATGATGAAGTAGGCATACCCCTGATTGGCATACTTGCCTATAAGTCCCTAGTATTGGTACAAAAGTGTACCCAGGACTAGCAAATTAAATGTCATAAGTGACCTGCAGCATCCATTGTGCCATCCATGATAGAGACAGTGTAAGCAAGATTGCAGGCCTGCCATGTGTAGCCTAACTGTGCAGTTTTAGAATGCAAATTCAACCTGTTAAAATAATCCCGTTTGACAGGTCTAAATCTTCCTCTTAATATTAATACGGCACTCCTAAGTAGGACTTACTGCCTGGAAGGCAGGGGGATTGGTATTTGAAAGTGAGGCATATAAAAGTTCAATGTTAAACATGTCCTTACAGTTAAAATGCCCTAAAAGCTCTTTTCACACTAGCAGGTTTGGCTGCTCCAATGGATCTGAATTTTAAAATATATATTACAAGCCCAATTCACAGCTAAAGTCAGATTTGTAATAATGCTTCAGAAAAAGGTACTTTTAGAAAGTTACCTTTTCCTTGCTTAAAGGTGCCTATTTGCATGAGCCCAGCTGTCACCTGGAAGCTGAA
Source organism: Pleurodeles waltl (assembly GCF_031143425.1). Taxonomy (NCBI): domain Eukaryota; kingdom Metazoa; phylum Chordata; class Amphibia; order Caudata; family Salamandridae; genus Pleurodeles; species Pleurodeles waltl. Next base: position 218,309,903 of record NC_090445.1, read on the forward strand.
TACCTCAATTTATAAAGTGTGAACTTGCTCCGAAAGCTGAGACGAAGGTCTTGGGTGTGGGAAGGTGTTCCATTCCTCTGGCAAGATGACCAGCTGGTCTGTGCCCAGGAACTTAATTAACTTCAAAGAGGCATATCCTGTCATACGTAAAGGTTAGCTGATACCTGGACAGGGCCCTCCTTTGGCCCCCCACCCGCCAGGCAGGCTCCAATCTACGTGGGATAGGAGCTGCCTCCTAGAACTAGTTTATAGTGACCACTGAGAATGGATTGCTCATTTCCCTGGCCAGACCTCCGGGGTAGGCAAACAGGCTGTGCACAAAGGGTAAGGAGTTTCACCATCTGGGATTTAGGCCAAGAGGGTAACTGTGTGATTGTTTATAGTCAGGCACACAGGAAGTGCTGCAAAAGTAGATAGGGTTGCCCTGTGGAATTTGTACCATATTGGTTTGGGAGGGGCCATGAGTCACCCCTAACCACAGAAGGGTGCTAGGCATGTGGCATCCACAGTATACTCCTCCAAACCTGGACCTGGGGAATAACAGAAGAGGACTGTATCTGCTGTCCTGAGAAGAGATTATAAGACTGAACCTGCTCTCCTTCTTGTACCTAGGAAAAAGAAGTGGACTCCAAGGGCCATGAGGCTGATCTCCTGTTCAAGCTATGATGACACAATAAGCTACAAGAGACACTGTACAGCTAACAAGTTTCAACTGGACTTGTCCTGGACCCTTCTTCTGGCCTCTGCTGGAGACAGTCTTGACACCAAGTGCTCTCCCAAACGTTCTGAACCCTTGGCTAGTGTCAAAGTTTACTCCTCTTAACTCTTCCTGAAACCTGGCACTTAAAAAATGTTTTGGTTTAGAGACCTCCAGAGGACCGGCACCAACCTGCCAAGCTGATCTGAAGAAAGTGCATTGTTGCTTGACCAAATATTTAGGTTGCTTACGCTCAGGGTTTTTCCACAGCAGCAAATCCCGTTCAGCATGACTGTGTGGAGAAAGTATTTGCCCTCGTGGAGCCCTCTTTGGCTACAGCCTGCAGTCTTGCCCCGCTGGAAAATCCGAGCTCCAAAAATGTTTTCAAGAGCCTGTTAGGGTGAGTAAAATACTCTGTTGTCCTGACACAGTAACCGCGCTTCGAATTTAGAGATGTTTACCATTCCAGCGGACATTTTAACATTGGCAGAAACCTACGTCACAATGTCTCCTGTCAATGTATTTAAATTTGTATTTGACAGACAGCTCTATGAACAATGCAGTCCCGTCCGTCAAGTTTTAATTTGTTTTTGCATTTTAAAAATCCAAAATCCAAAGCAGGATTTTGTTTTTGAAAACACATTCCCTAATGACCCCCATACCTTGGAAGTTGGCTCCCATGGTGTGGGTGTCATTTTCCAATTTTCACTGCCCCTTACCACCAGGTTTTACCTGACAGTGATAGACCGTGAAAACTGGCCTTTCAACTGCTCACTCTAAATCAGGTGGGCAGTCAAATGGCCAAACCTCAGATAAGGGAGTATGTCAGTGACAGAGATGTAGCAGTATACGGGCTGATCTTCAGTTTGGCAGAGAGGGTACTCTGTCCCTGTTTTGATGGAGTACCCTCTTTGCCAACCTCTAAATCAGCCACTAAGTCCAAAGGCAGAAATCTTCACTGGACAAAGGAGTGAAAAGTACCTGGCCAGAGAGGAACCTTCTCTGGGCACAACATTTTAATATCTCCCCCTCTGAGCTTTTCCGCAAAACATCTTCACTTAGCCCTTGTCCAACACCACAAAACCTTCTTCGCTCGCAGCCTGCTTGTTAGCCTCGCCGAAGATTCTGACTTCCAATTCAGAGACTAAGTACAAAGGTAAAACTTCTGACTGGGTTGAATGTGGTCTGTGTATCTGACCAGCACTCTATCGCGGTTTGCCTTAACTTGCACTTAAGTATTGGTCAAGTGCAATCAGATGACTGTGGTTGTCAATTAACGCTTTTTGGTGTTATTTTCACATTTAAACTTTAAAAATTCATAACTCCAGACAGAGACTGTTTTATTGTGAAGAATGCTGACTTTAAAAGCTGGCAAGGTTAATTAGAGGAAGCTGACAAATGCTATGTACTTTTCTGTGATAAGTTGTGTATTTTTCTGAGGTCTGAAAGGTGAATGGTGCGAAGAATATTTTGCCATCAAGCAGATTCACAATCCTCTACTGAATGGAAGCACATGAGAGATGTGATGTCAAACATGTTTCACATGCAAAGTGACCCACCCAAATCCCTAACAGTGGTGACAGTGATACCTTTACTTATAGTTGCTACTGAGAAGCTTCTTTTCTATGTGTGAAATTATTTCGCTGCTTCTGTAGAGAGTAATTCACAAACAAATCAACATTATTCTATTTCTGGGCATTATAACATGTCAATAGTTGAATTAATGCTTGGCAAATCCCCTTTATGGTCCATGTTCAAGCCATAGTTACCATAATATTTGGGTCTGTTGCTGTAGTGCAGGTACACCAAGAAAAATCTGTAAGCACCTAGAATACATTGTAGGGAAATAAAGGGAAGGGTTTCAAAAGCTATATGGGGTAAGCCACTCTGGGCCATACATTATTCATATATTGTAAGTCCGTTATCACATAGAGGAATGAGGCAAAAGGAATGAGGAAAAAGGACGAGTTCCTCTATAAGGTCATGGAACTCCGAGGTGACTTGCAATAGCCTTATAATGTATGTCATTGGGTACGTTATTCCCTTTAATACACGATCACAATATAATCCTTCCTACAAACCATTTAAATCCTTGGTGTGATGCTCCCATATAAAAGGATATTTGTAAAGATGAACAATGATATTAGAATGATTAAATACAGGAGAAAACAGCTAGCCGCTTGTTTAAAAAATATATTAGAATCAGTTAATTAAAAATCAGCTTTAAAAAAAAACACAGTAGCTCTGAATGTGTGGAAACATGCAGCATGCTTGTTTTTTCTGTGAAAAAAATAAATATATTGTCATAAATATCTCCTTTCTGCTTATTAGTGTATATATAGAAATAAAGCACAGTAGAAGGTTAAGCCACCATTTTTTTGTGCTGCTCCCTTTTCCCATCAGAACACAACTGTACAGCAACATAATTTCTTTATGCATTTGTTGAAGGCTCCAGGTCCCACCCGGGGCACCAACAGGATTTGGGGTTCATTGGGGGCCATGGTGGGCCTGCGCTGCAGCAGAGCCAGCATCTTCTTATTTGCTCCCTCCGTGACAGAAGCAACTCCTCTTATGCTCCTATGGAGGGATCAGCTCTGAGGTGCTGGGCAAGCCCCCTCCCAAACATGGGCATAGGGGACAGCAACTTGCCCATTGGACAGGTCTCTGCCTCATGGGATAGGGTCCCTGAGGCAGGAGAATAGATGAGCCGGCCCATGGGAGATGGCTTCCAGAGGCATCCGGGTTCCGGTGAGAGGGCAACACACACGCTCCATTCTCAAAGGGACTTAAATAAATAAACATAGGGGTCAGGCACCCCTGGCCAATTCTAGGATGCAGCATCATCGCTCCAATCCTATCCCAACCCTCTGCACACTATTTAGGGACAATCCCAAAAGGGTGACACTCTGTGTGGTTTCTCTGTAAGAGCTCCCCTGATGGCCTCAACTTTACCCCTGGCTGACACAGCAGCCTGATCCCTTCCCACCAAAACTTCAAAGACAAGCCCCTAATGTGTTCACTGCAGAGGTCTGGGCTCCCTCCTTTGTTCGGGTGGGCCTGGGATGACCCAGAGCAAGTGCAGTGTGACAAGCTAATTATTGGGCGCAGACTTCTTCCCCACCCCTACCTTTCCCATGAACTGAGTCAATCACTATTAATTGCGCTTTTGTGTGGAGAGGCCTTTGATCCTTTTGCTGGGGAGCAGCGTAATTAACTTGATCCAGTAGCAGGGACAAAGGCATGGGATCTGATTGTGAGCTGAGTCAGCTAATTATGACAAATTCTGAACTCCTATAAAATGTGGATGTAGGTTATAACTTTGTACGTATGATTGACCCCATTTTGATACTTAGTTGGACTTTGTTGTCTAAATAGCGCAAAACTGTCCTTTATGACAGATTTCACCTTCAATGTATAAATAATACAGTGAAGCACAACAGTTTTACATTAATACCTACAGACCTACATTGTGAATGCCCACTCATATTATAAGACCTACCCCAGGTCTTCCTTGCAATCCTTGCAGAGTCCTCTCTGCGCCAATGTAAGGAAATGCCTCTTTTTGCATGATCACCCCCAAAAAGTTTGAACGGATACTGCTAGTTTTTAGACTCTGAGAGTGCACTGATGCCTGCTAACCAGAACTCAGCGCCTGTGTTCTGACCCTATAAGTTATATGTGTGTTTTGCTTGCACCCACTTAGTATAACTTTACTTACGTATAGGTCCCTAGTTCATTGTACCAGTGGTACCCAGGGCCTGTAAGTTAAAGTGTCACATCAAGGCCGCAGCACCTATTGTGCCATCCTGGATGCAACTACATGTAAACATGTCTCCCAGCCTGCCACTGCAGACTGACAGATCAGTGTTAAACTGCTAACTCGACTTTGCCACTTAAACTAATGGTAGAGCCATAAATTCCCTCTTTAAAATATATCTACATCTTCCCTGCAGCAAGTCTATCAAGTCCTAAGACAGAATGTTGTGTTTTGAAGAGTAGGGCATGTTATATGTCCTAACAGTAAATCCCCCAAATTGTAATTTTACTAAGGAGATGTTAGTAGCCCCCTTGGTGAGTACAGTGTTAGATGCTGAAAACTTAACTATGCTAATTTCTGAATGGGACTACTAAAGTTAAAACTTCAAGGCATAAACATGATTGTTGCATTAACCTGACTTGATACCAAAGTCAAATGTATTGCAACTTTTTAAAGAAATACAACGTTTAGAAAATTGCCACTCTGTTGCCGAAGTCTTCCTGTGGCCACTTGCAGATGGTGGCCACAACACAGCCTTCTGCCCTCCTAGGCAGAAGTGTGAACAACTCCGAGTATAAACAATAGAGGCCTGCTGTAGGAAGAGGTGTCACCTCTCCCTGGCAGGAAGCCATACAAGGTGTAAGCCTTAAATGCAAGCGTAAAAGGGCAATCAGATTTTTAAAAAATTAGTTTTCGCATAGAAATAACAACAAATGACAAAGCAAGAAGAGTTCAATAATTCGGCAATATCTAGTCTACCACCCCATGTGATCCATCTCCCAATGTGTACATATAACAAGCCAATGTACTAGTTGCAATAGTCTAAATTACTTGTGTGTAACAATACAGGCTATCTGCAATGACAGTATAGTCTCTAACCTGAGATAGTCATTTGGGAAGGGGAGGGAAAGAATGGGAAGGGGAAGGGGAAAACCAAGCACTCTACTGACACCCCTGGGAACAAATTACCACTGGAGCTCGGGCCTCACAGGGGGAGTGCCACAAGGCGATCCAGCTCACACAGGCACGAAGCAACAGAACAGCGTCTCCTATGTCCTAGTCATTAGAAATGTCTGAAGGGGGGGACCAAATGTCTGTGAGATGAGACTGGGCCGGCATTAGATCCCAGTAGGCCGTTTAGTGTTCCTGACAATACGCAGCACCTATCAGCCAGTCGACCTTACGCGGAGTATGGTTTTTGCCTAAACACACTGCAACTCTGCGCTTCGCTAATGTGTGCATCAAGCCTACTAGCTTCCTTAACTCAGGCTGTATGTCCTTTACATACCTTAGAAGTGCAACCATGGGGGTGCGTGGGATTACCATACCAGTCATATCGCCAATCACGTCAAGCACTTCCTGCAAAAATTCCTGTATCCTGCTGCAGCCCCAAGCAGAGTGAAGGAAGTCTGCATCAGGTGTCGCGCACCTAGGGCACCTTGCATCTGCTCACAGTCCCATACGCCAAAGTCACTGCAGAGTATAATATACACGATTTATGAACTTGAAATTTATTAAACATAGCCTGTAATTGGGAGAAAGTTTACACATATACACACAGCAGTACTTCCAGCTTCCAGACTTCATCAGACAGGGGTGAATCAAAATCTGATTCCCATTGTGCCCTGGCGCGCAGTCTCGTGGGAGGGGCGGTAGTCTGCATGATAGTGTATAAGCCAGTAACTAGCCTCCTGGGCGTCGGGCCATGTATAACAGCTCTAGGGCAGAAATGTCTGCGGTGGGGAGGAGAAGTCAGCACTCCACGCACACACCACCTCTCTAATCTAGAAATATGTCAGGCAATGTAGTGCAGTATTGCAGGGTTCCCGGAGCGCTGCTGCCAGGGAAAAAAATTTACTATCTGGATACAAAGAGCCCAGGGTAGTCAACTGCATGTTGCAGAAGAGCACACGTACATTACCTTCCCCCGCCATCTGCAACCCAGGTTGGTCCAATAGCGGCATTGAGGGTGCATATAACGTAGATGCTCCCATCGCTTCTTAAAACAGGATGTGAGTGGGATAGGAATATTAATTAATAGGTACAAAACTGTGGGCAATACGACCATCTTGGTGATCACTTTTCAACCCGTGAGTGAGACAGAGAGGGAACGCCAGGCCACAACCTTGTCCTCCAGCCACAAGATCGCCCTGCCGTAATTTTTGGGCCAAACCTCATTCACATCTCTGCTCACCCAGATCCCTAAGTATTTAAGCGGCTCGGATACCCAACATAGAGGGTAGTGGGGTTGTAGCTTCCGCAGGACAATCAAATGTTGAACACACACAAGAACGGCTGCTCTTTCATTGAGGTAGACGGGTTGGCTTTGTGGAAAGAGGGTGTAGCAGTTGCCCAACCATTTTTGTCTGTGAATCTGTAGCCCTCAGGTTGCCACATCTCTAAGGTTACCTACCAAGCTCCACACACCGAGAGAGGGTTCCTGCCATCTTGGGAGTGGGCTGAATAGTGTACTCTGGAATGGCTACATACCACACTTTGCAGGAAGTCATCACTTGACAGGGAGGGTCCTAGTAGCCCATTAGCTAGTAACCATTACCTTCCCTAGAGGCATTTTCTGAGCATAGATATGGCACCTATGGTACACATATCATATCTGGACTGGAGAGAGGACTGAAGATGGACTGACCTGCTGTTCTCTAGACCTGGCAAGAGAGGCTGTACCATCCACTGGACTGCACCTGCTGATCCTTTGGCTAGCAAAGAGTGGACTGTACCTGCCGTTCTTGGATCACGGAAAAGTTGCTTCCGAGTTCCAGACAGAAGAGTCAGTTGGCTGAATACCTGCTGTAACACTAGGGCCACTGGGGACGCGCTTACTGGAGGAGGCGGCGGCCGGAGGTGAGGGCAGGATCGCTTTAAATCCATTCTCGTGATCCCGTCCTGCGGGACGCGCTTACTGGAGGAGGCGGCGGCCGGAGGTGAGGGCAGGAGCCCTTTAAATTCATTCTCGCGCTCCCGCCTTGCGGGAGCCGAGGGGGCGGGGCCCGGGCAAAGCCCAGGCCAAGGGCAGGCCCATCCTTCGCCCGTCATCGACTGGAATAGGCTGGGCTGGGCCCCCCCTCTAACGTTTCTTTTTCCCGTTTGGTGGTAAATCCCCTTGGAAGTTGTCAAAGGAGGTGTGGGAGATCGACATCTAAAAGGGGGAAGAGAAAGATTAATCTGCAAAAGGGGGAAGGTGGGCCCAGCTCCTTATGTCAGTAATCTATTACCAGCTATTTATCTTCTGTGAAGTTTTACCTAAACTTTCTGTGCAAAGTGTTAATTCGTCCCTGGAACGCTCCCCGGCGCTTTCCCCGCCATTGAACAAGAGGAGGGCGGGTAAAAAGACCAGGAATACAAAAAAGGTGTAAGGCTCGAAAAAGCGAACACATGTTTAGTCCCAATAAATCACTTGTTTTGGTCTCAACAAATGAACATCCTAAAAGAAATTATGCTAATAGTGACCCTTTTGATGTAATAGACTCCATACTTAAATCCTTTTGCACTACTCTAGAGGAGAAACTTACCATCATGATTACTAAAAAACTAGATTGTTTTTGTGATAACGTGCTTAGTACCTTTGTTCAGTTAACAAATTCAGGAGTATTAAGCAAGGGAATGGCACCGAGTCGGAATGCGGCAATAAAGGTTAACCAATTACCCATATTGACATCCCACGATGCCGGTACACTTACGGCCGGAACTTCGGTTATACCTGGCCTAGGTAATGCCGTGACCAGTTTGCCACAAGCAACTCCTAAAGAAGTCACTCTTCCTGGCCCAAATCGTCCATTACCCAATAATTCTATTAACCAAGTAGATGTCTTGCATCTACCTCCTGATTGTATTCCATATGTTTTAGTGTTATCAAATGTACGTCCTCTAGATAGTAACAAAAAAGAAGACACCCAAGCTTTGATTAGGAAGTCTGCTCACTGGCTGAAATCTAAATTTAAGGCCAAGTATCATCCGAATAATAAGATCCTTATGGCACGTAGAGTGAAGCAGGTTGGCCATCGAAGAAATAGGGACGACGGAGACTGTGTCGTAATTAATTTTGCTAACCCGTGTTCAGTTGATCACCTCTTGGCAAATTCAGACTGTTCTTATTTCCCAGATAAAGGGATACAAATTCACTTGTTATGTCATTTTTACGACCATTCCTTTTTTCCTCAATGTACCAGTGTTGTCTCTAGCTATCATAGCTTAGCTCCTGTTAGGCCATACGCGCTTGTAAATGTTCCCACTAGTAATTGTCCTCTGCCCTTTAACTCTCTTGATGAAAATGATTGACTTAAGGTTATCGCTTGTCCGGGTCACAAAAATCTGTTGAGATTATCGATTGATGATGACCATGACGAACTTGTACAGGAAGTAAGAGTGAAGATTCCTGACAGCTCCCTTTTAAACAATATTGATAGTCTGGTGCCACACTCGGGAACAAAGCCTCCATCCCTGATTAGTTGGAATATTGCGGGGCTTCGATCTAAAATAAATAACCCGGACTGGGTGAGCTTTATATCATCCTTTGACATAATCTGCCTACAGGAAACTTGGTCCCAAGATACATTTTTTCTGGATGGGTATACAACTCTTTATCAGCCGGCAGAAACCTCTACAATGGGAAGAGCATGTGGAGGTCTTTTAATGTTCATATCTTTACGTTTACCATCATTGAAGGCTTCCTTAATTTGGTCCTCTCCTTATTTTATGATTGTTTTATTATCTATTAGGGGGTGTAAAGGTATTTTTATCTTTAATTTTTACAATAATGTCCCACGCGGTCTCCTTAAAGGAACGTTAGAGGACGCTGTGGATTTGATTGATTCCTCTATTGAATTGCAGGACGAAGATTTAGTAGTCTTATGGGTCGGCGATTTTAATACCTCCTTATGTTGTCAGGAAAATTTAGAACTGTGCGCTATTCCTACCGAAGGCAGAGAATCGTTAATTCATTTTACTCATTCACCTGAAGGAGAAGCTCTGAACTCCTTCTTATGTAATTTTGATTTGGTACATGTCAGGGAAAAAATGGCACTAAATTCTCTAAATGTTCCAACGTTCACAGGGAATGTGAAGGGGAGCACCATTGATTTTATTCTTATTGGCTCCCCAGATTATCATTTAATCTGCGATTTCAAGATAATCCCTCATTGTGCCAGTGACCACAGCCCTCTGTGTATCAACCTAGACTTAATTGTAGATCAGGTACCTAGGGATAAGGGTATGAGAAGAAATACTACTTTTCACATAAACTCTGGTTTACGTTTGAAGTGGGATAAAATAAACCCAATGATTTTTAATCAAGAAATCATAAGATCTAAGTTTGACTCCATTAAAATATGTTTATCAAAGCAGCCTAACCATGACCAAATCGTTCAAGAATTTGAAATACTAAGTAATGCCATTTCACATGCCCTCGTGGTGGACAGGCCTACTACAGGCTTGCCCGGCCATAAATGGTTTGACTCTGCATGTTCTATTGCTCACAAAAAAATGTAAAGATACCCTTAAATCAGTTTCTTCTTCCCGTCACTTAATTAAATTTGTCAGGGCCGAGTATAAGGCCACCTTGGAAAAAAGGAAATCAGAGATAAGGTCTAACGCAAGGGAAGAGCTTCAGGCCGCGTCCGATCTGAAGGATTCCTCAAAATTCTGGAAAGTGGTCACTCATTCCTATTTTATGGATAGTAATACCAAGGTTGATGACTGTTTTATTGTAGAAGAAGTGTGGTTAAACCACTTTAGGAAAGTATTTGATCCAGAAAATGATCTCCAGATCAGGGAGAATAACGTTAACAATCAGACTAATATAGACCCCAATATAAGCGCCTTAGATATTTCTTTTGATCTACATGAGATCCTTGGAGCCATAAATCGCTCAAAACAAGGGAAGGCCCCCGGCCCTGACGGTGTTCCCATTGACATTTTTAAATCTATGCCTAATCTTTGGGGCCCTCTAGTAACAAACGTTTTAAGAAGTGTTGTTAAAACTAATATACTCCCTTCTTGGAAACTGGCAATTATTATCCCAATTTTTAAAAAGGGCAATAGGCAAGACCCTTCCTGCCACAGACCTATATCTCTGATTGACTCCACAGCTAAGATTCTGGGTAGTGTGATTTTATCTCGCCTGGAGGATTGGGTGCTACAGACACAGATTTTATCTCCAATTCAATTTGGTTTTCGACCCGGTTTGGGCACAGTTGAGCAAGTATTAAACTTGCATCTCATTCTTAACAAATATGTAATTGCCAAGAGGGAGCCAATTCATATGGCTTTTATTGATTTATCCAGCGCCTTCGACTTGGTAAACAGGGAGAAATTGTGGCAAATTATGGAAACTCTGGGATGCGATGTGACTCTACTGGACCTCATAAAGCGCCTTCATATGGATTTAAAGGTGTCAGTTCAGTTTGGCCCATCGGGACAGAGAACCGCTCCCATTTCCTCTTTTAGGGGAGTGCGACAGGGATGTATTTTGGCCCACTTTCTTTTTTTGAAATATATTAATGGGCTTTATGATTTTTTGATAAAAAATGGGAAGGATGTGCCAAAGATGGGTCAGAGACTGCTCCCAGTTTTACTATATGCAGATGATGCTGTACTTATTGCACACACTGCAAATGGTTTACAAGGCCTGTTGGATCTTTTTTTGGACTTTATGTTGGACTTAGATTTAAAAGTTAATTATTCTAAGACAGTGGTTCCCAACCTTTTGACTTCTGTGGACCCCCACTTTATCATTACTGGAGCCCGGGGACCCCACTGACTCTTTATTGGAATCCGGGGACCCCCCCACTGAGCCATCACTGAAAGCTGGGGACCTAATCTATTAATATTATTAAACTTTTTAAGCAGCCACGGACCCCCTGAGAAGGCTTCGCGGACCCACAGGGGTCCCCGGACCACAGGTTGGGAACCACTGTTCTAAGACATTTGTTATGACATGTGGCCCCCGAAACACAAAATCTAAAACATTTACTATAGGGGGCAATATCATTAATAAGGTGAGGGATTTCTGTTATTTAGGCATGCATATAAGCTCTTCTATGCTTTGGAATACTCACCTTAGATTTACGACTCAGCAAATGTCAAAGAATATCGAAGCGATTTTTCATTTTACCCGTAAACTGGGCCATAGACCGTCTTCTCAGATTATGTCGCTATACAATTCCAAGTGTGTCTCAGCAGCCCTATATGGGGCCGGAGTTTGGGGTTACATTAAAATACCCACTCTCCAACGTATTGAGAACAAATTTATGCGCAGACTATTGATGGTACCTAAGTGTATGGCAAACATCATTATCCACGAGGAGGTGGGCCAATGCTTTTTAGAGGACACAGGGGGTCATTCCGACCCTGGCGGTTGACTACCGCCAGGGCCGTGGACCGCGGATGCACCGCCAACAGGCTGGCGGTGCATCCATGGGCATTCTGACTGCGGCGGTACAGCCGCGGTCAGAAACGGGAAACCGGCGGTGTCCCACCGGTTTCCCGCTGCCCTAGGGAATCCTCCATGGAGGCGCTGCAGGCAGCGCCGCCATGGGGATTCCGACCCCCTTACCGCCAGCCTGGTTCTGGCGGTTTTGACTGCCAGAACCTGGCTGGCGGTAACGGGTGTCGTGGGGCCCCTGGGGGCCCCTGCAGTGCCCATGCCAATGGCATGGGCACTGCAGGGGCCCCCTAACAGGCCCCCCCCCAAGATTTTCAGTGTCTGCCAAGCAGACACTGAAAATCGTGACGGGTGCAACTGCACCCGTCGCACCCCTTCCACTCCGCCGGCTCCATTCGGAGCCGGCATCCTCATGGAAGGGGGTTTCCCGCTGGGCTGGCGGGCGGCCTTCTGGCGGTCGCCCGCCAGCCCAGCGGGAAACTCAGAATTACCGCAGCGGTCTTTTGACCGTGCAGCGGTATTCTGACGGCGGGACTTTGGCGGGCGGCCTCCCAGAATGACCCCCACAGTCTCTATTGGCCCCCTTTTGCTGTGGATTAGATGTTGGACGAACCCAGCGGCAAGTCTTTTGCAGGAATGTATTACTGAATGCACACAATTGGCTAATTCGAACAGGATTCCCTGGCTTTCGTACTTGTGATCATCTTTTGATAAGCTGGGGCTTAGGTATATGTATGAAGAACCGCAAATGCTAACTACAACTGCAAAGCCCCTGTTGAAAGCACGTTACTCTGAGCATACTTTGCACATAAGACTTCATAGCTGTTTTAACATGAAGTCTTTAGATTCTTATACTCAGATTGCTACGGCTTTACATATGTAACCTTATTTGACTTGGTTTTCATGCCCAAAAATATATTCTCTTTTAACTTTTTTTTAGACTAAATTTGATTCATTTTAAGGTGGCCTTTCCCAAGGAGCGTATTTGGCAAAAAGATTTACCACCCTGCCCTTGCGATGCCAGTTCAAAGCAAAGCACTTCTCATTTTATTCTCTTTTGCTCTCTTTATGCCTCCCCTAGAAATACTTTCAGTTAACCTATTTTACGCACTTTAAGACCAATCCATTATAAGCTTTGATATATTTTCAGAAATTATGAAATGACAAAATTTGTGTTCAGGTTTTACATTTTATTAGATCATCTTTTGCTATTAGGAACCGGTAATAATATCTTGTAATTTATTAATCTTATTTTATGCTGACTTTTAAACCTTATTCTTATGTTCAAAATGTTATATCTTATATATGTGGTTTAGGATAGTTTTTATTCCAGAGGAAGAAAGGTTTTTAATATATTTTAGGGAATTTAAACATTTTTTTGTATTACATTGCACGAAACTAGTAAACGATTTGAAGAACATTGGAATATCCGTGAAAGTGGAACTTGGATAAGACCATTCTGCCACCCTTTTTTCTTGGTAACATATGTAAGATGTTTTATACATTTTTTCCTGCTTGCTTGAAATCTGATTTTAATTTGTACTTTTATGGCAATTGCCGAATAAAGTTCTTTGACTGACTGACTAGGGCCACAAAAGCTGATGAAGCCCATTCAGGTCAGTTAGTATAGCCTGATCACCACTGACGTGAAGCCCAGACCACTAAATCCTGATGCTCAAAGGTTGCACTGAGTCTGTTAGATTTGGGAGAGTCGTCGGAGTGCAGGTTGGTCACCCAAGATGGACTATAGCCTTCACCAAAGAAAACCACTGGTTTTGCTGTGACTGGAGACCAGTAGTCCAGTGGTAACTGGACTTTTGCTGGACCAAAGGACATCAGCAACGGCCTCAGTGACCATTTGTTTTTTTTTGTTGGGAAGGGAGGTGGTGGCGATGTTTTTTTTTTGGGAGGGAGTGTGTGCGGGGGTTGCTGGAGGGCAGGGAGCTTCTAGGAAGCTCTCAGAATGAGGCCCCACCCCCTCTTCACACAGTGACATTTCTTTATAAATTGGCAGCTATATGCCTATAGACAGCCAGTGGTACGGGGGGAACTTCTGTCTTCCACTCAGATTTTGCCAGGAAGAAGTCACATTAAATTGTATTTATGGGGCTACCAGAATCTATCCAGTGGCCCTCTTAACTGTTCTGATAAAAGGCTCAGTTTTCCAGACCCTTGCACAGAAGGGGGTATTTCCAAATCTTCCAAGGAGTTGATTGTTAGACCTGATAATCGTCAGTGTAGCATTATGCATATGAACCATTTTTCTACTCAGGAGGCCTCACGGCTGCAGGAAGCCCCCTGACAAAGGGAGGAGCTGGATAATCCTGTCCCCAAGATCCAAGTAATTAGGAACCAAGAAAAGAGAAGATAAAATGTCGCCAAGAGTTCCTGTCCTGTCTTACCCAACACCCACGATTCCAGAACAGGCCTTTAGGGTAGTCCAAAGGAGTTATATTAATTTCCAGCATGGTGAAAGCCAAGAAGAAATATGAATATTCAGAGGTATGACTCTATTTTATAATTCAAAATGGGAGTTTATATAGAAGAAATAATCTGGGGGCACCCTTTTATTTGTTAGTCCATAAATCCTTTGAGAGGATTTCCATGGCACTCTTGTAAAGTACAAACATCTAACTTTATTATGGTACAGCAGGCAATGGTCTCCCAATGCTCCACATAGGAAATGTATAATACACACTCCTTGTAGTCACTATAGCCTTCTCCTGAGCGGTCATTTTGGGCCAGAAAAAATGACAAAAACTCTTTTGAACAGGTTCATTGGCTTGGAATGTTTGGGCTAATAAAGAAATATTGCCAGGAATGCCCCACCTGTCAGGTAACAAAGTCCGATAGGTATAGACCCCCCCAGAACTCCCTTACAGAGAATGCCCAACATTTATTTTCCATTTCAATGGGTGGGTATGGATGTGGTAGGTCTGTTACAGCCCCCGAACAAAGGATATAAGTACATGTTAGTAATTGTGGATTACGGCACAAGATGTCCCTCTGAGACAGATTGGCACTCCTCAAATCACATCTGCCAAGGCTGAGATCTTTTCCTATATAGTGTTCCCTTGCAAAATCCTTACTGATCATGTGTAAACAGGTGAGTCACATTTGTGAACAACTCTGGAAAATACAGCTGCGCACCTCTGCTTATGATCCCCTAACTGGTGACGTCGTCGAGCACTACACTGCCAACCTAACGTTAACCTTTAAAAAGATTTCTAACATGAAGGGAAAACATTGACATAAGTTGCAGCTGTTGGCCCTATTATACCACACACCTCCAGACACAGGCTAGCTTAGCAGCCTCTTTGGAGAATACATTTTTATTTGAGAGGAAACCAATACTCTGTAACTCTGCTGGAGATGACATGGGAAGCCTGGGAACAACAAAGTGATGAAGACAAGCCCATATTGGAATATGTCCCCCAGCAGCGTAGCTGCATTGGGAAACTCTGTGAGTTGGTACAGGAGTATCCAGGAGTAGTCAGGGAAGGCTCCAGAGTAGCCAACAAATGTATTCTAATAAAAAGGCTACGTTTTGGAAGATCCAGCCAGGGGAGTGACTAGTATTAATTATGTCTTGTAGTGAGAATAAACTTATGGCCAGATGGCAAGTTTCATACAGAATTCTTAAAGGAATGGCTCCAGTTCCATATCAACTGGAGCTTTTCAGGACAAGAAAATGGGAGCCAAATGTTTCATGTAAATCATCTGAAGAAATGTGAAGGTGCTGTTTCTACAGAGTCCATTCATTGTTTTGCATGTCAAGACGTGGCTAAAATGGTAGGTCTAAAATTTGGGTCTGACCTCAAAAGAGTTAACTGGTTGAGATTCTTTCAAAAAATGGTTTCAGAGGAACCAATTATAACCTGTATAATATAACATTGTATAACCACTTAGCAAGGGCAGGTTGTTAAACAGAAATCTTACCATATTCCTAAAGCTAAATGAAAAGCCATACAAGAGGAGGTAGGAAAATTTTACATTTTGGGAGTCATCGAACCCTCTGTCAGTGATTAGAGCTCCCCAGTTTACTTAGTACCCAAACCAGATGGTGCTATCCGACTTTGGTAAAATAAATTAGATTTCTAAATGCATTGCATACCCATTGAGGAGTTAATTGTGCAATTAGGAGAGGCACAACACTTTACCACCTCAGATCTTATGAAGGTGTGCAGGCAAATGCTGCTAAGGACCCACGATAAAGAATAAACAGTCTTCTCTGGGGCTGATATCGTCATCTATAGTAAAACATGGAGTTAAGACCTGATTAATCTTGTAGCAGTGCTTAAAACATTAAAGAAGGCAAGACTTCATATCAATCCCGGTAAGAGTAAAATAGCTACTAACCAAGTATCTAGGGTGCTTACTCAGTAATGGAAAAATAAAACTCCAAGAGGAAAAGGAAGCCGCAATTCAAGATATTTGTTTTCCTGAGGACAAATGGGACCTACATGCATTTCTGACTCTACTGCCAGAGACCTCTTATAGATCTGTTAAAAAAGATAAACCTCAAAACAAGATTAAAACCCCTATCCCGAAGCTCATGTAGCCTTCACCCATTTGAAAGTCATTATTTCCTCTAAATCAGTGCTCCATTATCTGGATTTTTCGCAGTCCTACCAACTACAACCTAGCCTACAAACTGGTGCTTAGGATGTGGACGTAGGAGCCAAATTTGCATAAATTGGGCTATCGAGAGAGAAAAAAGGTACTCTTTATTAATGGGAAGGTGTTCCAAAAAGAGAAGGGATATACCACTATAGAGAAAGAATGCCTGGCTATTAAATTTACAGAAACTATGGGCCTGATTCTAAGTTTGGAGGACGGTGTTAAACCGTCCCAAAATTGGCGGATATACCACCTACCGTATTACGAGTTCCATAGGATATAATGGACTCGTAATACGGTAGGTGGTATATCCGCCACTTTTGGGACGGTTTAACACCGTCCTCCAAAGTTAGAATCAGGCCCTATATCATTACCTGGTGGGAAGAGAATTTACTTTATATATGGTTCCATGGCATTCTCCCCTGACTTGGCTTGCCTGCTTAAAACAAAGGCAATAATGTAAGGATCCTTAGATGATTCTTATCTTTACAACTCTATAAGTTCCAAGTTAAACAGAGGAAGGGAAAATATAAACAAATCCAGGTTTACCATTGATCTTCCCGAAAGGAAGAATCTGTGGGAAGAGATATCATATCTAGCACTGCCCACGGCCTCCCAGTGCCACTCCCTCCTCCCAGGACCTACTTATTGAAGCAGCAGAAGCAAGCAGCTGGTGTGCCAAAGGCAAGCTTGTCTGCACCTGTTCACGTCTGGGCCGTGCCAAGACCCCTAGCTATTCTACCCCACTAAGCTACACAGCCGCTGACCTCCCGAGCCCTAGACCCCAGACACACCAACAACCACTGCTGCCGCACATCCACGCATACCACCAGAGGACTGTTCTGCTGACACTGGGACCTCACCTTAAGCACCAAAGCAACTGACAGCAGCAACAGTGGAAACGCGGCCACACCCACCTCGACTGAGACCACCATGGCACAAATCCAGTGCATCCTACTCAATGCACGTTCACTCTAAACACTTCACAGAGGTCTGAGACACAATCTCATTCCTCTCCCTGGACGTCATCTTCCTCACAGAAACCTGGCGAAACCCCACCTCTGCACCAGAAACAGCCACGGCCATCCCAGAGGTTACAAGATAACACACCAGGACCGAAGCGAGAACCACGGAGGTGGAATCGCTATCATCTACAGGGACACCAACCACTGCACGAAATCCTCTGACAACGCAACACCAGTAATGGTAAACCTCAACTTCCAACTCCACACAGACGGAAAGCGCACCATCAGAGGTACCTTGCCTACAGACCACCTGGACCATGCCCCAGCTTCTGCAACGTCATCCTGGAACTCATCACCCCGCATACAATGAACTTGAAGCACTACATATTCCTAAGGGACCTCAACTTCTACCTCATGACCCCAGCGATGGCTGTTCCACGACCTACTGGAAAGAATGAGCAAAATTCGCCTGAAGCAACTCCACACCACCCTACCCACATAGCAGGACACACGCTCTACCTCCTCTCCATTTCCAGCGATAGAGTACCTCCACACCCACCTACCCCGGCACTGTGCCCCTCACATTCACGCAAAGAGACTGGAAAAAGGTATCAGAAGACCAGTAGAATTACACTTTCTGCTCCCACCTCCCAGATTCTATACACAGCCCTGAACAGGCAGGAACGAGCTTCTCCCAGTGGATCACCGAATGCTCCAATGCCATCGTCCCCACCAAGACAGCCGAGGTCAAAGAACAAAGCAAAAGAGCAAGCTGGTTCATCGAGGAATGACACTCCATCAAATATACTGCAGACAACTTCAAAGAAAGTGTTGAATCAGCAACAAAAACAAAAGACCAGTACCACCACCTCCTGAAAGAAACCAAGAAGACCGCACTAGCAGACCATATCAAAGCCAGCGTAGTATCAAAGCCAGGGCAGACACCAGCAAAGAACTCTGTGACATTCTGAAGGAGTTGACTGAGGTCCTCAACCTTGCTCCCCCGGTGCCACTCGCTCTGTTCCAAGCTTTCTCCTGCCTGCAAATGCCATCTGTTGTTTCTCTTGTTTCATCATCTGTTGTTTTTGTCTGTCTATTGCTGTGCTGTATTTTGTTAATCATTAGTTTTACTGGTATGTGTCTCTGTTAGTCTTGTCTCTCCTCTGCTGATCATGCCCTGAGGCCCCTGCCATCTTTTCCCACTGTTTTTCTTCCCGCTTCCTTCGCCTGCCCACCTTCCACTGAGCCCCACCCTCCCAGGACTTAATGGCGGTCGCTGCGCGACCCCTCTGAGCAGGTCCTGAACCTTGGTCCCCTGCTGCCACTGGCTCTGTGCCAAGTTGTCTCCTGTGTGAGATTGCCATCTGTTGTTTCTCTTGTTTTGCCATCTGTTGTTTTTGTCTGTCTATTGCTGTGCTGTATTTTGTTAATCGTTTGTATTGCTGTTTTTTGTCTCTCTTTGTCTTGTCTCTCCTCTGCTCATCGTGCCCCCAGGTCCCCGCCACTTTTTCCCGCTGTTTTTATTCCCACTCCCTTTGCCCGCCTTCCTCCTGCTGCACCCCTCCCTCCCAGGATCTACTTAATGGAGGTCGATGTGCAACCGTGCAGCAGGCCCGCTGAAGGCACGCTAAAGGCAAACCCAGCTGCACCTGTTTGTGCCTGGACTGCGCCCAGCCCCAAAAACCCTGACTCTCCCACCACCTGTTACTCCTCCGCAGAACTCCTGGACCCGGCCCCCAGAAACAAAGACAAGAACTGCTGCACCACCTCCGCCCCGTACATGAACGGACCCTTTGCATGTCACCGGTGCCGCTTCACCTGCTTCACGGCGACCCTCACCGGCCCATCACCGCTGCCCACCAATCTTGAGAAATGATTACACAGCCTACTGATCAATGCAAAATCACTCTGCAAACACACAGCTATTTTGGCGGGCGTTTTATTTTATAAGCACATTTTTAAGAGTGACAATTGAATGTAATACCCTTAGTGGGTTCAGGGCCAGTGCTGGTTCTGGAGTCTCTGCATTTGTATCCCTCACCATACTCTCAAATCCCTTTATGAGAGGTTAACTTCAGCTAAAATTCCAGTATGTGAGCACTCCTGAAGATCTCGAAGCTGACTCAAAGCGAACCCTACAGAATAACATTCATATTTAGGGACATGGTGATGAGAAATGTAGCGCTAAGTGTCAAGATGCTATAATAACATTGGGGTTATATCTCAGAAGTGCCTTCTGTTATGTTAGTCTTGTTTGAAGCTGAACTCTTTGGGGCCTTTTCAAAAACTGTATTTTGTAGTACATTTAGCAGCACTGCAATAATTATTAACATACTAGATAATGCTATTCACAAACCTTTGTTTTCCTATGTTTTTCCGTGTGGAGGTCTGTGTCCCGACTGCGGAGTCTCCACACAAGTAAGTATAAGTTTTAGTAGTAAATGTGGGCAGGAGAGAGGGGAGAGGCTGAAGAATGCTGAATATTAACAGCAGAACTGGAAGTGTTAAGTTAGGAGTAAGAAGGACCCACCACAAAACAGCAAGCTGATTCTTATTCGCAAACTGCACTTCTAAAGTTGTTACAGCAAAAAAGGATTCAAAACAATAATGGCTCAGAGCTGGAGTAAGTACAGCACCACAGATCACCAACAACTGGACGGCAACACCTCCCATAAGAAATAATGGAGGCAGAATATGATGACAAATTAAATGTAATTATTTAACATAGTTACAAAATATACAAACAATTAATTTAATGTGAAAATACCTAAAAAAGAAAATGTTTATTTTAATATAAAATACTTTATTAACCCTTCTTAAATATCAAAATAAATGTAACATTATTTTTTATTAAAGTTACTAGTTATTAGTAGTAACTTTAAACTATTAATTTAGTTTTAATAGTTTTTAAATAAACTAAATTAAATTAATAAAATGTTAAGGTTTATTTTTTTTTTAAATCCCACCGAAAGTAAATGTTTGTTTTTTGTTTTTAAATTAAAAAAGTTACTAAAATATTTCATCAATAAGTTACATTTATTTTTAAAATATAAATTTTTTAATATGCAATTTAATTCCTATATATTTAAAAAAAAAGTTGAATTAAGTTATTGTAATCTATCATTATTTCCTATGGGCATTCTTTTTTCAATCCTTGCCTTCATCATTTTCCATGGGAGGCGGCTGCAATATTGGTGGTTGGCCATGAGTGGTGCTGGGCTTACTACCGATCCTGTTTGGCAGTAGCAACTTACATGAATACATTTGGCACCATCCCTTGCTTAAAGGGCTGGAGATATGCAAATATACACTTTTGAGTAACTTTACATTCGTAAATGGTGAATAGTCAAAAGTAGTAGTTACTCAAAAGTGTGAGAGTAAGCTTACATGTTAGCTTTACCCTTGTGTAATTTTACCTTTGAGAATAGGCTCCTTTGATCACCAACAGGTTAATGAAGTAATTTTCCTTTTCTAATGAACAGACTAGACATTGAAGTTATCGAGTGTTCTTCACCATGGCAGACAGAGGGGGTCATTAGGAGTTTGGCGGCCTTCAAATCAAATCCATCTGCTAAACTCCTGACGAGGAGACAATCATGGTATAGCATGGGCAGTGCAGGGGCCCCCCGTGGTCCCCTACACTTGTTCTCTGCCAGCCTTTTCATGGCAGTCAGACATGAAAAGGGTGGCGGAGAACAAAGTTGTAATCTGCACGGTGACGCTGACTTCAGCGCTGGTGTGGCTGATTACAACCACAACCACTATCATCCCTCGGGTCATTGATCCTGGTGGAGACGGCGGTCTTTTGGCGGTGCAGACCGCCACCGCGAGTCTGGCAGTCTAGTGACAGTCAGACTCGTAATTTGGCCCAGAATATGAATTTCTGACATCCCCACACCCTCAAGTAATTCTTGACTGTCTGGAGCTATTTGGCTTATTTGGCTGCATAGTACTCCATGTTTGACTTCTGTGCCACAGTGTCTTTAGTGGTTTACCATCACACACACACAAGTCCTGCCAAGAGTCACGCATCACAAGTAACACCGCATCGCCGCATTGAAATGCATTGTCACACATTGTCACACACTTACAGCTCCTCTGCCTCTCGGAATTGCTTGAGGCATTCTTAGCTGGAGGGCGCGAGTGTCAGCTGCGAGTCTGCAGCTGCTGGGTACCCCGTCAGAGCCTCCCAAGTCGAGAAAAGGAGAGGTTGTCATGGATATACTAACACCTTGTCATGACACATTTGGTGGTGGCTGGGATTTTGGCACAGCTTCTCCCTCCTCACTTTTTTTGCTACCTGACACTGGCTGTAGCAACTCATAAACATTTCAGACGCCTTTGTGCACATGGGGAACCTGTGCTCTGCCTCTTGGATGGCTGTTGCAATGCTAGTATCCTTTGTCAAACTCGTCCTCCAGCAGTCACAAAAGTCCAACACTAGGAGATTAGACTTTTCATGTATATTCTGTAAGAGGCCTTGATTTTATTATAGACAGAGCAATATTATATTAGATTAAATAAATAAAACACAAGACTGTTTTTGTACAGCGCATATCATGAACTAACTTGTTTGAAGGCGCTCGTAAATGTGATCATGAACAAAAAGGAGGAACAGCGACATAAAATATTCGCTTAGGATCACACAATTTGGTGAAGTTGGTAAACCGGGATTTTACAATGTGCAATCTAGCCACTAAACAGGGCTTTTTTTCAGAGCTTCATATTGCGTAAAAGGTAACAATTCATGCTGTTGCTCTGTTTTATTAGGCTTCATAGTTTGGTTAATTATGTTAAAGGATCACGTGACATGTCACACATCTGGCAGTACACACACACGCACAAACGTGTAGTGTATGCTTTAAGCGTCGATTCCTTCCAACATGTGTAGAATTGGTGACAAGCCAGGTAACTGCTGTGAATTTGGAAGGCATGTTGTTACTCATCGCCAGTGAAGCATGCACCGAGCAGGCGTAAATTTAAGATTAATTCCATGCAACAAGCTCATATTAGCTTTCCCCAAAGAATGTCAGCTTGCATTTGCCACATAACAAAACTTTCCAAACACCCTTAACATTGCCTTGCTCCAAACTGTATTATCAGGACATGTTGAATTGTCTACTCAGAAGTCCTGGTCCATTTCTGCTGTCTGGTTGTTTGTACACCAGAGTTTAGGTCCCAATGTTTAGGTGAAAAGCCTCGTATCTATAGGCCAAGATTTCTATGGTGACCAGGGGTTCCCACGTGTTACTGCTCCTTCTGGCGTCCCTCGGGTTTCTGTTCTTTCAAGGTGTCATCCAAAGGCACATATTTACAGTGGACAAAGCCAAGACGACTTAAGTGGCCTTATTGACGCAAGCTGGTAGTAATATGTACTTTATGTGATGATAAGTTTCATGAAGGCATAAATGTGCTTTGCAGCAAGTGGGTCTTTCCATGATTTTATAATCTCAAACATGGTAAGAACTAAGGGACAGACACAAAGTCGTTTTGTTGTTGCAAAGTCTGCGTTATTCTAAATCACATCACGTTGTCTTTTGGTTTGCATTTCCACAACCATGCAGGAGTTTCACATAGAAAGGTAAAATTCAAAATGGTTAAAGGCTACAGGTAATGCTGACACAGCTGCTGAAACACAGGCATGTTGGGCCCACTGAGCACAAAACTTCTCAACCTCATGATCTCCATTGTCTACAAAGCAGACTACGGGCCAGATTTAGAGCTTGGCAGAGAGGGTACTCCGTCACAACAACCGCTGTTAAGAGATGTCCACAGGCAGATGGACATCTCTAATTTTGGGGAATAGGATGTCCTTCAGGGCGACAGACATTACTCTGTCCTCCAAAGCCTAAATCAGCATGTATTTCAGAACCTCTAACACAAAAATCAGGAGTGTGGTTTTGTTTACTCAGCTTGTTTGCTAGCTGCAAAATCGTATTTACATACACAGGGAGAACAAGTCTTTCTGAAAAAGACATCTTTGTCCATTATTGATGGCTTTTTATTGTGTCCCCTGCACAGCAATTACACCAGTGAACTCAACAAACAACCAACCTCTACACTGTCACTTTTATATTCGTATTCTTTTGTGACTTAACATATTTGGATGATCACTTTGAGACTGGCCACCAGTTCTGAACCTTCTCTACCTTCTCTACATACCTCCTATTGGGGCCACTTTTCTATTTCATACACCACAAACACTGCAGGCATTGTTTAACTTCACCTTTATTTTGTTAAGGAAATCTCATCTTCCAAGCACCACCTGAATCCGTCGCTTTACACCTACCCATCCATATCATCTTCCTGAACCAAACTCTCACATTGAATGTTCTGCCATCCGCATTTGGACCAGGACCAGGTGAACACAAAATCACAAACTAAGGGAACACATTCCATCTTTAATTAAGAACAACTGAATAAAGTCTAATGTTGCAGCCAAAGAGGTACTGTTAACAAATCCATTATCCTACAAGACTCTGCTATGTTCTCAGACAGCTAACTCGTGGGTTTCTCTCCACCTTTGAAGACCCTGGTGCCTGTGAAATTTAAAACTAAGGTTAAATACAGATGTGCCTAGAGGGTGAGGCCGAGCATGCATAGTCAGCACAAAAATTGAAGGGTCACTCTTGCCTAAAGTTCTATTTGAAATCTAGCTATACCCAATCTTGTCCCAGAGCCTGAGCCTCTAAATGGTGATAATTTGCCTTTGGTCTCTCCAAGGAACATTTTGACCTTCCTCCTGCTATATCAGACTCCAGTGTGTGAATTGCAGTGTGGGAGACGCATCTCATGGTCTGCACATTTTTTAATAAACACAATGTTCCTAAAGGTAAATTTATCAGAAAACAGTACCACTCCAATATGTAACCCACTATGAAGATTAAACCAGACAACATCACTGCATTACAGGTTGTCCCCAGAGAGGACAGTTGAAGAAAACAAAACAATTTGTTTTAGAAAACATATTTTATCAAATCAGGTATTGTACATTGTCCTTAAGTTTTTCACCAAGGTGATATATGTTTAGTGATCTACTTACAGAAAAGGCATTGACCCCATATAGGTGAAGGTAAAGATTCTCAAATAGCCATTTAGACAATATAATAATTTAAGCATTAACACAACGGCCTGCTGGCACAAAACAGTCAGAAATTTGCACCTAATTCACAATGTATATTCTTAATTACAGAGATATAACACTTGATATAAAATATTATGCGTTTAGAAAGAGAACTGATCAACAATAGTTTTGACCCCATTTCTACTTTGGGCCTTCATCCTAGTTTGCATTGTAAGGACTTGCATATGTCACTCATTGGCACTGTATGCTTTATTGGTCATAAGCAAAATAAAAATTACACTTGGAAAGACCAATGATTTTTGGAATGGTTTGATGGGAAATCTATCACTTCTCATTCTTTACTATAACACAAGCACTTTATATCTTTTGCACTTGTTTCTCTTCTATTTCTTTTTTGTTGTGATATGATAAGAGGGCTAATGAAAGACCTTGTAACTTTATATGTATGTATTTTTATTATAATCTTTTTTGAAACGTTGAGCCTGGGAAAATGTATCTCTAGGCCAAACGTAATAAAGTGTGTGAAACGTTATAATGTTGTAAAGGTACAAGGCAAGGAGTCACAGGTAGAGCTGGACTTGAGTTGAACTGAAGTACTTCATCGTTAGACTTTTGGATCTGTAGTCTTGGAGAGGGCAGTTACCTAAAACGAAGAGAATGCTTTGTTACAGAAACGCTTCAGATGGAGGGCAGACTCTAAAGAACTAAAACCAACCTGTGTGCACCAGCTTCCAGCTACTGAGTGTACCCAAAGGAGCTGAGGTAGAAAAACATAAAGTATTTCTACTTGAGCAGAAAGAACAGAGATTGGTGCTCCAATAAGAATCTGGGGTATCTGGGGCCAAAACATTGAAGATGGATGTCTCCATTGAGGCAAATCTTACAACTTTTGGAAAGTGGAAGATCCTGGAAAAGTGTTGGATTTGCTGAAGAAGAAATAAGGGTCTACAGACAGATAACAGCATTGGAAAACCTGGCACAACTTATCACTGGGGAAGATGGGGGAGGGTTCTCAGAATCTGTACCAGTTTATAACACAACACTATATCCTAGGAGGCAAAAAATGCATAATTACTCCAGGGTGGAATGTTTCAGTTATGTAACAAAATGGTCTTAAATGGCCTCCAACTGATGATGATTTCTGTGGCCTGAGTAGATCTAGCAAACAGTGATACTTACATGACTTTGGCCTGCTCACTGTATTTGCAGTATCCTGATACGTGTTCTAATTTAGTCTCACCATTGATCCTCGAGGTTGAATCTTAGGCCTATCTGGGCTGACATGATAAGGCACTGACTGCCATTAACACCTGATGTTAGTCGGTTGGCTGAGGTTTCGGTAAAATATACAGAAAACATGTATGTATAGGTAATCTTGCCTTTTTGAGTAAGGATACATCTAAAAAGTAATTGGGCAATAGCGATAGTGTTTGTCTCTCATTCTTGCTGCCTAATTATGTTCTACTAGAGCTCATTGGAACAAGTCTATTCAAACCAGAAAAACACTCCTACACATTGAGAAGTGTCATTATGAAGGACATGGAAATATGATTCGAGGAAGTAATATTTTAGAAATATTTGAAAGTACTGGATTTTGCAGACCTGTTGACACCCTGACTTTGGCACGACAGCAGCTAAGGACATTGAAATCATGGATAAAATAATCCTGAATTCTATGAAAAATCTAATGGTTACTTAATGTCCACTGGTTTTCATGTTGGCTAATTGGTGTACAGAGGATTAATGGGCAACTGGAAAGCCACTGAAAGAAGACAGGGACAAGCTGTGATCATACTGCTTGCAAAGTCAATAAACAGTCTTCAAGAAAGCCATATGCAGCGTCTAGCAAATGCTGTACTCTCATATGATTAAAGGAGTGGTTTAGGGGTGCCACTGTACCCGAACTTTGTGAGTGGAGGGTGGGATAACATGTCAACCAAAAGAAGCACGGCTAGCACTTTAAACAATGAGACAGAGCTATCCTTAGAGACAAAAGAAGAAAACATAATGATACATTGTGCACTTTAAAAATGTTGGTCAAAACCAATATGATTACAACAAACAGGTTTTAGTGAATTTTGACAATGTTTGTTCTGTGCTGAAGCTCCCAAGCCTTCTTTGCAAATCGATCTCTTTTTTAATTTATTTTTTGACGAAGAGATCGATGTGCAAAGAAGGCTGCTAAGTAAAAGGTTGTGAAATAGAGGTGGCATTGGTTGGAAGTCTATTGAAGAGCATGAAATCTATGGAATAATGAAATGATTGTGCACTATATGAGTTAATATTGATGGATTCATTAAGGGCTATGGATCAAGAAGGCTATTTTATTTAGTGTGGACTTATATGGGTTCCCCTATCTATCAGTCCCGATGGAGACCCATATGGAGCCGACATTTGGCCCAAGAGCTTGAGGGGGTCGAAACGTCGACGATATTGCTCAAGCCTGGATTGGGTTTACTATTTGAAGAGAACTGGAATTGGGGGATATAATTCTGTTTGAAGAAATGATATTATGATTTGATGTGTTTTAAGGATTAACCAACAGGCTGTATTTTATAATGTATATGTTTCTTAAGATAATGATTTTTGGAATGGTTTGATGGGAAATTTATCACTTCTCAATCTTTACTATAACACAAGCACTTTATATCTTTTGCACTTGTTTCTCTTCTATTTCTTTTTTGTTGTGATATGATGGGGGATGTTATAAATTGTGTATAAAGAAATATATATTTGGTATTTGTAATAAACTATTTTTGTGACAAATGAAGGGTAATGATGTATTTG
Source organism: Pleurodeles waltl (assembly GCF_031143425.1). NCBI lineage: Eukaryota > Metazoa > Chordata > Amphibia > Caudata > Salamandridae > Pleurodeles > Pleurodeles waltl. The sequence goes on from NC_090445.1 coordinate 218,337,209, forward strand.
TATGGATGAGGATTGAATGGTTTGGAGTTATTGTTCCTAGGGGTCTTTGCTGTTTTTGTAATCATGTCCTGGCCCAGGCCCGTCCAACAGGGGAAATCCTCGTAGAGAATAGCAGAGTTCAGATTTTCCCAGACTTTTCCCAGGAGGTGCAGTGCACCCCATTTCTGGAGGCCAAGAGCAAACCTAAGCAAATGGAATTCTGCTATGAAATATTGTTCCCAGTGAGGCTCCGGGTGGAGACATCAGAAGGCAAAGTTTTTCCAGCCTCCGCTGGAGGTGTGGGACTGGTTAGAGCAGCAGCCTCGTCTGGGACTGATCACAAACCCCGGAGTGGATGACTGCAGAGCCTTGGGTCAAGGAGACAACACAGACCTCGCAGCTCTGCTGCACCATCAAGAAATGAGACTCAACTGGAGAGACAGCGGGCATTGGAAGCTATGGCATCCTTGAGTGGCCTGGGCCCCAGACCCTCATCGCCAACAAACAACGGGGCCTCAGATGCCTCAGACTCTGACAGTGGATCTGAAGCCTCATGGCCTCTAATGTCATCTTACTGAAGGTCACCCTTGGGACGGGAGGTGAACTTATTTGAAGTAACCCCTGATGAAATATAGCCCAGGAGTGTAACTATAAACACATTGTATTCACATGACTGGGGGCAGCTATGGAGGGAGGGACAGAGCTCCCCACACTGTTCCCCCTGGGTCTCATGACAATAGACTGCTGCTATTGCTGGTGGGACGTCCGAGGGGCATTTCTCTACCACTACCCCTCTACTAGTTAGACTGGTGGATAGTCTGCGAATGCCAGTGGTTCCTTTTCTTGGTTCGGATGGGCGGCATAGGCCCACTTGTTCTAAGGAGCAGGAGTTGGGTTAACTATTATTTGGTTATAATGTGGGGACATGTGAGTTGTGAAATCCTGCGCTACTTGCCCGCGGTCCGCTTGGTCCTGCTGACTGACACTGGAGATAAGGGGAGGAGCCCTATGGGAGTGTCCTACTAGCCTATACCACCTAAAGGCTACACCACAGATATTTCAGATAATATCTTGGAATATACAAGGGATGCAGTTTATGTCCAAACAATCTAAGGTGTTCTCCTACCTGAACAGGAGGGGCATTCAAATAGCACTCCTGCAAGAAACCCTCTTAATAGCCAAGGAGGGCATAGCCCTATACCACCACTCGAGGGGGTCAGGCCTATCCACCTACTCTGCATACGCAGGGGAGGTACTCATGGATCACAGCGGGAACACCATTTCAGCACACAGGCAATGTGATAGACCCAGAGGGCCGCTATGTGGCAGTAACGGGCAGACTGGAGGGTTGGGACATAGCCATAGTAAACATATACGCCCCTAACGCTGAACAGGGCACTTTCCTGATGGCCCCATATTGACCTCATATCTCTAGCAACCAACCATTATAGGAGGGGACTTCAACTGCGTGGCGGACCCCTTAATGGATAGCTTATACCTCCTGCTACCAGACTCTCAGATACATAGAGTAGCCCATACTTTCACAGACTGGCAGACATGATGGGGATTGGTGGATGACTGGAGACACGCTCACCAACAGACCCAGGAATATTCTTTCTATTCAGGGTTACACGAGCTTCATGTGCACCTTGACACCTTCCTCTGCACCCCTGAAATACACACTCAGGTCCACGCCACTGAATACTTAACCTGCATAATTTCTGACCACAATCCCATACTCCTCCCATACTTTTCAACCTGAACTGTGCTTGGCATAGAGCACGGAGTTCCTGCGTGGTGACTGAAGCTGGAATCGTTGGAGGATTAGGCCTTCAGGGAGCAAGTAGGCTCTAGAATAGAGTAATATTTTAGGACAACAATGAGTCGGTCTCCACTCCCCAGGTGGAGTGGGATACCTTTAAGGCGGTGCTCAGGAGGCACTATATGTCAGAATCTATCGGAATTAGGAGCACAAGTGTGCATGAGGTAACAGAGGCAGGAAAAGAGTTCTGCTCCCTCGAGGTCCGAGGCCTGGCCAGCCAAGCCTCCAGCAAGTCCTTTTGAGCAAGAAGAAAGAGGTAGAGCAGGTGCGCTGCTTCAATTATCTGGGCTACATTAATCACACCCATTCTGAGCAGGACCATACTGGGATCCTGCTGGCCTGGCTAGCCAAGCCAGCAAAGAGAGGCTTGCCCAATATGGAGCTCCAGACAGACAGGGGGGACAAGAGTCGACTAATACCCACTTCGATTGATACTATATATGTATAGGAACACTGCCTAATATGACAGGGAGGCGATCAGGAGTTACATGCAACAATTGCCCCTTCTACACCTCACAGCAGAAGAAGCAGAGGACCTAGGTGACAGGAAGTGAAAGAGGCTATCAAAAATCTAACCCGAGGGAAAACACCGGGGACAGATGGATGCCCGGCCGAGTTTTAGATGGCCTATAAGGAGGAACTGACCCCCAAATTAGTGGTGCTCTATGAGGCAGCCAGAACCTCAGGATTTCTGCTGGTTACCTTTAGGGAAGCTCTGGTGATCCCTCTACTGAAACCTGAAAAACCTGCCCATGACCACCGGGCGTATAGGCTGCTGTCAATGTTAAATGTTGACTATAAGATTCTGAGTAAAATTTTAGCAACTAGGCTTCTCCAGTACATGACGAAGTTAATCCACACAGATCAGGCAGGCTTCATACCAAGTCAGAATACAGTAATTAATATCAGACGCCTGCTGGCAATACTTGTGGCACAAGACTACGACACTGAAAGAACGGCAGTGTTCGCTGTTAATGTACAAAAGGCCTTTGATATCCTAGAATGGAGGTATTTATACAACATAATGCGACACATGAGGCTCAGGAAGGGCTTTATAGCATGGACAAAACTATTATATACGGATTCAATAGCTTGATTCTGCTAGCGCAGGTGTTTTATTAAAAATTATTAATGAGTGTTTATGTATTTGAATAATAAGTTGTGTAGAAAATAAAATAACGTGGAAAAATAATGCACGCATTTGAAAATGTGATCACGAAGAATGGCCACTGATGTTAACGAAATGTACTAATCAGTGATTTAATACTTATGAAATGTTGAATATATGTTAGACTAATGCAGTAATACATCATATTAAGGGTTATGCAGTAATCTTTAGCTTTATTAATTGTAGGCATTTACTTAGCGAGTGTCTTGGCCTACTTGCCAGGCCTCATGTAAGAGCCGTATTTCTTAGCGTTTAATAAAATGGCTGTCCAAAAAAAGTTAAACTGTGAATTTCTATTGTATTGTTTAAATGTGCTCATAACGGAAGCTTCTCGTGTGAACCAACTGCTAGGAGATGATGTTCTTGCTAATGCAACATTTTATGTGTAATGTGTGTGAGACTGACTTTCCCAGGACAAGAACAACGAAGATACTGACTAGAGTAGAAGCTGCACAAATATTGTTACCTGACAAGCCGGATGATGAGGACATTTTAAGACAAACCAATCAACGATATGTGAACGGAGTAAAATTAGAATTCATAGATTTGGGATTTTAATTTTACTGGACGGAGTGAGAACATACAATTAACTGACCAATAGGGATTTGGGGGGTTGTTTTAATAGTTTTGACTTAACAAAAGTTCACGGAGAGAATACAGCATTACTGCCCATTTTTCCTGACCAAGAGGTTACTACTTTTCTTATGCATCTTGACAAGAAACATGCTTAACTTTAATGCTAAAGACTTTGCCTTTCATAAATTCTGATGCTGAAGCTTGATGCTGATTGACTGATGTCCTGAGGACAAAGACTGATTCTGCTTTGCTGATCCACCCGAGGATAGGTGTATCCAGATTGTGAGGATCATACATATGTGCTTTTCTTTCTAGGTACCAACTGTGCTGTTTTGATAGAGCCATAGTTAGATGTTTTTCCAAATTTGTGTTACTAAAATGTTTTGCATGAGGCCTAACATGCTGATGCTAATCTGATGTTAGTTAAGGATTCTCACTAATTGAATTATGATAACAGGGACTAATGATGAATCTCTCTGCTAAACTTCATGTACATCATAACATTGACGCAGCTGACTTTGCTATTGATTTGCACCATAACTTTAGAATGTGTTGTAGTTCAAGCTTTGATTTGATTACGTTTAGGTGTGGTTATTCATGACTGAGAGGTCATGGTGTGTGACAATTACTGACTCCATTGATTATTGATTCATTGATTGCTAATGATTATTGTGTATTGATTATTGATTATTTACTGGATCTATGGTAAAAACATCTTAATTGCAAGTCAAAAGGTTCATCGACCTATTTGCTTCCCCTTGTAAGTTTACTTATTAAGGTCACACGTGCTAACAATTCCGCACAGGCGGAACCATCTCCAATGCTTACCGAGTGGGCCGTGGGACGTGACAGGGTTGTCCTCTATTGCCCCAGCTTTTTGTGCTGGCTATGGTACCCTTAACTGCATGTGTGAAATCTGGAGTACATTATCAGGGGCTACAAATAGGGGGCTACCAACATAGGTGTAATAGGGGTTGCACAATGATGACACTAAGCCCGTGGTTAGATAGTATGCACACAGTCTTTAATTTTAGATTATAGACAGTTCGTTCTTTATATGTTATATTGTTCGGCAACTCTTCCTCTGGTGGTTATTTCTTGTCTTTTTCTTTCCAGGTGGACTCCCAGAAAGCACATGTGGGAAGAAAACAGAGACAAACAACGGTAAGTGGCCTGGTGAGTGTTGTTTTTTTATTTTTCCTTTATTTCCTTTCTTTTCTATTCCTTTGTTCCCCTCTATTCTTCTTTTTCCCTTCCTCCTGTTACTCCCTCTCTTTCTTTTTCCTTTCTTTCTGTAATTTTCTCTCTTTCTTTTTCTTTCTTTCGGTTCCTCTTTCTCTGTCGTTCCTTCGCCTGAGCCTTTTCTTTCCTTTCTTTTCTATTCCTTTTCTCTCTATTGTCTCTTCTGCTTCCTTCCTGTCCTTTTTTTCCTCTTAGTCCTGTTGCATGTCTCAATAACAATATAGTACCACAACTGGTGCCCGGAACGAAAATGTAATTGTGTAGAAGGAAAATAATAAAACAAAAATAAAACAAAAGATAAACGAAATGAGCACACAATAAACCTTCTCAATGCCCAACGGGGAGCTGTCCCTCGGTTTATACTCTCATTAGTCTTGGTTTTCCTTCTACTTCCCACACCACTTGAATTAAGTGACTTCTGCCCCACACACCTGCTGTGGCCACGCTCTTCCCAGAACGTGGCCAGGGTCTGGTGGACTGCCTCTTGGTTTTCCCCCGCGTCTCCCGGTGCCGCTCTCCACCTCCAAACTGCCGCCGGGACTTCCTCTGCCTTTCTCTCCTCTGCCATCCCTGTGTCCTCCACCGCCTTCTCTCTCTCTGGGGGTGCCGCCTTAGCTCCCACCGTCGCTGCTGCTGTTCCCCTCGCCATTTCCGCCGCTGTCGCTCTCGCCGTCTCTCCCTCCTCTTTCCGCCTTCTCCTAGTCGTCCTTGGTGACGGTGCGAAGGGCCTCCTTCTGCCCCTCGTCACCCAGAAGTTCCGATTGATTGGTTCCCAACCGGAGAACATCCGGGTCGGGAATCTCTTCCATGGTGTTGCCTCAGGGGTATGGCGGAGCCGGCAGTGCCGGCCCGTCACAATAGGATAGCCGTACATGTGGACGACCTATTGCTCTTCCTGCAGGACACAGCTGGGGAGTTAGAAGGTGCTAGTGTAATGCTGGTGCATTTTGGACCAATGTTGGGATTACGAAGGTATTGGCAGGAATCCAGACTTTTCCCACTCACCACTGGGTTACGGTCTACCATTCCAGGCCCGACATAATGGATTGGAAATTAGGCCAGGTGATTAAAGCGCTCAAATCCCATATGGACTTTTGGAGGACCCTGTCGGTCTCAATGATGGGTTGGATAGCGTTATGAAAATAATCGCACTTCCCCCTTCTTTTGTACCTTTTCAAAACCCTACCATTGTAGAGCCCTAGAGCGACGTTCAGAGAGCTTGACTCCCTGTTAACGACCTTTATTTGGGCTTCGGGTCCCAAGAGTGTGGCTCTATCAACGCTTAAACCACCCACATGGGCGGGAGGAGTGGCAGTGCCCGATTTGGAGAACTATAATTCTCCACCAAATTTCAGTGGCTTGTGCAATGTTTGGCGGGCAGACACACTGCAGGTAGACTTATGGGACCCCATGTTCCGGGACTCTCTCACCTTACCCGAGTCCTACTACGGGTCATGCCCCCCGCAGCTGGAGACACCCAAGAGTTTAAGGTGATTGCGAAATGCTGGCCTCAATGTCTCCAGAAAATTTGCAGCAGAATCTCATACGTGCAGGACCTGCCCATCACCATGCTGACGGAGCTACCACACGTGGGGTGGGGGGGACTGGAGGATTGGGTGAAAGCGTGCGCAACCTCTACCATGAAGCAGAACTCATGTCATTTAAGCACTTTCGATCTGCACTTGACCTCCATAGGGTCACTTCTGCTTCACTGGGCTGTCACAGCAGCATTCCACAAATATTGAGGGGTGGGATTGACGGAGCCCACCACACATAATAGCTGCATTAACATAACTCTCTCCTCTGGCACTATTAAGGCTGTCACATGCCTGTACAGAGTGGTAGTGAGAGATCTTCATAAACCATTGCAGCGGTTGAGGACCACCTTGGATGAGGCTTTGAGAGCGCTGATCCCAGAGAGGGACTGGGAATACTATATTAGAAGGGGTACCAAGGGTGTCTAGGAACACCCGCTTTAAACTTATCAATTACTATGTTCTTCATAGAGCGTACCTGACACCGGGATTAATAGCATGCCCCGAGATTGATTCGCCACCGGACCCTCCAGAAAGGGCGCAGTCACAAGACATGTAACAGACCCGAAGAAAGTCTTGCCTGTGGGACGACTCCCACCCCCAACTTAAATTTCCTCCTAAGCAGATGACAATTAAACTTAGCATGTTACTCATTCTTGTCATCAGGCATTGGGGCACAGTGTAATTTGACACATCGGATTGGATGACAACACAACTCGGGGGAGGGCAGTTGGGAAATGGTTTTGTTTAGGTACTCTGGTTACTCTCCTCTTCACTATTTGGACGCCCGATGTAACATGACAGGTTGCTTGATGGAGTTTGATGCATAAAGTACTGGAGAGAACGGTAATATCACTCATTAAAGTGAGTTTAAAAAAATAATCAATTAATTTGCTATCTTTTAGAGCACCTCAAGGCTTAACATTTAAACCCATTTTCCAAGTGCTTACATGGCTTCAGAGACTAGTGTCATCTGAAAATTCAAGATTGCATGCTGACAAATGGAGATGTTTTCATAACAGGTCAGTGCTGATGGAAGATTATGTTCATATTACTTGAATATTTAGGACTGGATAATGGGGAAATAGCTGGTACTAAACCAGTCAAAGGGTGAAAGTTTAGTTATTTGGTTCTACTCCCCCATTCAGATCTCTTCTAGTAGGTCTAAATTTGTAGGTATGCTTTCCAAAGTCACGTGGTTTGCACATGATATGCACATGGTATGAAACTTAGGCATTCTTTAAAATCCCAAAATTGAGTTAAAACTAGGTTGTGTAAATGCTAAAAAATAGTAGCTATCTGCTTGCGGAAACATTACTCCAAACCTCACCTTTGACTCTAATGACCGTTCTTTCCGTGATTAGTTGTGGAAATACCATCTAGGGCGGTGTTCCAGCTAGAGCTTCAAAACAACAACAGCTGGCGCAAACAGTAGCTGCCAAGACCATTTTGCACCTCAAACCATCTAACCAAATTCTGTGGGGATTTGGCAAAGGCCATTGATTTCTAATCTCAGCAATTTTCTGCCCAGATTTACTACAAAGCCCTTATCTATCTTCAAAACTAGATGCATGGACACATTGACAGCAAGACCTCGAGATCTGGTAACTCCATTCCTCTCGTCTTCCCCTCAATAAAGCAACAACTTTGTACTGCATCAACATGCATTGTAAAATACCTTTCATGAATGCAGTCCCAAGTCAAACAAGCACTGGAAAAGACAACAGGTTGTGCCTTTCAATGATGTTGCCCAAACTTTTGGGTTTACAAGTGTGTTTTGTTGATGTAGGGGTTTGGCGGGGCAAAGAGTATGGTAACACTCAAGAGTTTCAGGAATAGCACATGGTAGGGGCAACAATGCAGGAGCTTGATAAGTGGGTGCTTAAACATCAAAAATAGAACAGAAAAGGCATAGAGGGATAGGGTGGGGTGGGGGAAACAACAGACATTGTGAAGGGAGGGAACAACATGGATATTGCAGGGCGGGAATGGGACAGGGAAGCAGCACACTAGGGAGAGAGCAAGAAAACACATACACTTCAATGTAGTGTTCAGAAGCAAAAGAAATAAGAGGTTTGCTGATACGGAGCTGCGGAAGGATACAAGTCATCCATTCAAAAGGAAAGCAAATAACCTATGTTCAGAGGTGGGGCAAATGCAAGAAGAGGAAGCAAAGTGATCAAATAAGACATTATGAAGTGGGTTTGGCAAGAAAGCAGTGGTGGTTCCTCTTTAGGAGCGGAGGAGCGTCGCCCCCCTGCATTGCTGTGCAGAAAGCTTCGAAAATAAAAGGGCAATAAAATGATTTTATTACCATTTTATTTTTGACACTTTCTGCCAGCAAACAAAGTGTGAGGGCAGGGCAGGGCCCGTGGGTCACTGCTGCCAATGATTGGCAGCAGTGAGGAGTGGCCCCTTTGTTTGAAGTGTGCATGATGGTTTGGACGACTACCTAGCTACAGACAACTAGACAGGAGCATTTGAAACCTCTCCAACCTGGCTGTCTTGGACAGCTGGGATGGAGAGAAGTCACAAGCATACAGTGCCTTTGGAGCATTTAGCCGGCCTTCTCCAGGCAATCAAGACACTGTTTCATGCTGCTTAGCAGCATGAAAATTGTGTCTTGATTGGATGAGGGAGTTGGCTGTGGGCTTTATGCTCCAAGGACGTGCTGCAGAACGAGGACATGTTGCAGGACATCGAGTAAGGTAAGTTTTTTTGTATATATTTAAATTGGTGTGCATGTTATGTATGTATGTTATGTATGTTATCTGTGTATGTTGTAGTTTTTTGTGCTCCTCCAATTTATTTTGCTGCCAGCTGCCACTGCAAGAAAGTCATCTGGTGGTAAGTAAACGGATGACCCAAGGACCACTATAGGTAGTGGTATTACACACAATAGGTCTTCGACAACAAAACAGTTAAAAGTTGTCCATGGAGGAGACTTAAAAAATGACTGAAAACACTTTAGTTCCAAGCGGCCTCCTCTTAGACTTCAGATGTCAATTCCAACCATTGTGCCACGTTGGATCCAAGACACCCATGTCTGTCCTGCCTTGTTGTCATCAAAGGCCCACTCCTTGCAAATGCACAACGTGTAGCTTGCTGTAAATCTATGAATACAATACTTTATTCATGCCAAACTGAGTTTGTTGTAGCTTTTTCCTAAACTTTTTGATCCAAAGCACTCTTAGCCCGTGTAAGCACTGTTGTTGACAATTACATCTCCTTTGTGATCCTCGTGGCATTGGGTTCAGTCGAATTTGCTGAAACCGTGGTTGGTTGGGTGGACACACACACAGGTAGACACCAGAATCTGGAGCTCCCCACCTCTGGCTTCTAGATACACAGTAATTATATGGGTGAATAAGCTGGTAAGGACTGAGGCTGTGGGTGTGCTATCGCTTAGATAACCTGCATGATAGTAGTGCGCCCTGGATTTGGTGTGTTAACCTTGAGGTAATGTGTCCCTAGAGAAAAGATTCAAAACAACATTTTCAGTACATTCAAAAAAGAAAAGACTGAATCAGAAAGACAGTTTGAGGTCAGAAATGATAGAAAATCATGAAGGTTAATTAAAATGTTAAAGTGCAATACAGAAAATAGAATAGTGCAAACAGAGCAGCAATCTCATTGAATCAGTCAAGATACATAGAAATCAATCGCCATGAAGGCTCTCGGTTACAGAAATATTTTCATAATGAGGAAAAATCAGGTAAACAGACTAAGGGCCTCATTTACTTATTGATGGACAGGTTACTCCCTCATAATGGCGACGGACATCCTGCCCGCCAATATCTAAATCAAGCCCTAAGTCCTAAATGTGCAGCCAATCAATGGAAAATCGGGCGGCAGCCATAGGGGCTTGTAAAACAGTCTGGCTCACCCCACATTCAACGTTTATATAGCTATTTTCAGCATAGGAATTCATTGAAACTGCGAAGTCACCATGGTGTGAGCGTTATTACAGCAAAACAAATGTAATACTTTTAAAAGTCAAATACCACCTTAGCACTAACCCACTGATTTACCCCTTCTGACCTATTATTTGGAGATGTCAGAAAACACTACTTACATAAATAACTGAAAACAGTTGTGAATGAATGCAGCACAGTGTGCTAGCGTCATACAAAATAAACAGTGCACATCTTGCTGAACATGAGCATCATGATTGGTAGCCATTTTATCAAAGATGGAGACAAGGCCTAAATAAGGTCTAATTCAGCCCAAGCAAGAAATACGCATTAAAACACATAATGATTGTGTTTCAGTTGTAATAGGTCCTTGTTAAAACACATGTATGAATTCAGATGCAGGACAACTAATAAATGTAGTTCAAATCAACAAGGCCTACAATCAGGTGACATAACAGAAGCCTTCAGCCTGCAGGCCCAAGGAAGGGGTAGTGATAGTTGCTACTAGACAGCTCCTGAAACCTTTCAAGACAACGCAAAATGAAACCTTTTAAGGCAACGCAAAATGTGGTGTCAACATTCAGGCACTGGGTATTTGAAGGCAGGTATCATCAGTTACGGGCTTCTTTAGTATTCAGGTCAAAGTGATGAGGAACTAATAAAAATTGAGTTCCACTATTTCTTTAATTGCTTTTAATTCAACCGCTTCTTGCATTCACTTTAACTGTTTCGAGATTTATTTTTTGCAGTTTAAGCGTGCAGTGTTACATGTCCATATCAATCAGGGAATTTGTAAAGCGCACTACTCACCCGTGAGGGTCTCAAGGCGCTGTTTCATACTGTTTCTTTGAAACTAATTGGTCTGCGGTTCTCCCACTAAAAAATCGAGTTTCACTCCCCACCTCATCAGTCAAATATATATATATTTTTTGTTACATTTCGAACTCTGCTTTTTTCAGCGAACGCAGGGACTGGTAACCCCGCAGACGTGTACAACTGCGGGCAGGTGCTAGTGCTTCCCGCCTTACCATTCAAGAACAATACTGAACGCCATAATGCATGCAACAGAGGAGGCCCATTGCTCCAGCCAGTCATACTCGCAGCGACACTACGTCATAGGCTTCGGATGGAGAAACTGTACCTCAGCATTCACTATCCCTAACTCTCCATTCTGTTACAGAAAGGAATATTTCTCAGAAGGGGCTCATGGAGGCCGGAAGGAAGGAGAGCACGAGCGCGCACAGGGAAGGAGGGAGCAGGGGCCAGGGGAGGTGGTGCAAGAGTAGGAACAGGCCTGACACAGAGAAACCTTTGTAGGATTTCTGGTGGAAACACTTAATATATCAAGGGTCATTTCTCCCCTTAGGGGACTGCGCAAAATCAAACAGGGCTTCGGCCTAAAATGGAAAACATACCGCATGTAACGCGAGCCCTTGTTTCTCAGCCCGTGTCACAATGGTGCAAACACGATCTTTCTTTCTCCCCAGGCACCTTCCCCTCTCTCCACAAGAGAAGGCCCTCCGGGCCCCAACAGTTTCAGCAGTCACTATAAATACACTTCCATCACGAATTTCTTAAATTCCCCAGGTAAATCAAGTCCTGAAAAAGAGATGCCTAGATGTTGACTCGGTTTCTGCAGGCTGCAGCGGCACTGAGCAGCCCTTGAAACTGCAAAGACGGCAGTGAATTTCTAAAATGTCATTGGTTGGTGCCCACCTCACCGGTGTTTGTGATCGGATGTTTGACTGTCATTTTAGTCCCCTGATTGCCCCAATTAATGACGGCAATTAAAATGTGACCGTTGCCGTTTAGCACCTAATGATGTCATTTTCAAAGCCAGAAAGTTTAATTGGAAGAACAAACAGAAAAGGCATGCAAATACTGTAAGAGTTAAAACTGGGTGGTGTGGAAGATGCCATGTACTTTATTCTGCTCAAACATGATTTCTTACATCACCAGAGAGGTTCAATATCCTGGATAGAAGGAAGAAATCCACAATTTTTAATGAAAGTGGATAGTTGTATTAACATGGAGTGGGTAACATAATGAATTTGAGATATTTAGTTGAGGAGATGTGTTTACTTTAAAATTGAGTACCAGCACCAAGGAAGGATACCCTCAAGGATGAAAGTGTACTTTACCAATCCATTTTATTTTTATATATCTGTTTTATTATTTCAAACATATATATTCAATTACATATTCAAATAACATAATATACGAGTCAAAGATCAGTAACCGAAAATTGGGTCAATGCATTCCATTATCCAAGGGTTAGTAAATCATTTGTTTTCTTTTGGGGTAACACAGATATATCTATCGAGGAGTGACAAGCGAAGTCGCAGTCTGGCAATACCATCTATTTAAACTGATTCAATGTTGGTTGCAGACTGAGTCTCAAGTAGCCAGACATAAAAGAGTTTTATTAACATTGTATAACAATCATTGCTGCCATACCTCCCCGTTCATGGCGGGCGTTCATCGTTTTTGGTTTCCAACTGTGTAACAAGCGTATCCCAAACGTCATAACCTGTGTGTGTCTGCCTTCCATCTTGCAAAACTCGCAACACTAGTAGTTCCGCATGTGCCCACCGCAGTGTCATGACTCGCCATTGGTGCATTTCTGGTGCCCTTGGTGCCTTTCAATTCATAGCAATCAATCGTTTGAACATAATAAATGCCAGGTCGGCAAACCTGTGAATATGTATGTCCTGTTTAATTCTGGTTCTAATCCCCAGCAAACAAGATCTCGGTTCTAGTGAGAACACATGCTTTGTGATGTCAGAAACTACTGCCACTACCTCGTGCCAGACTTTCTGAATGGGGCCACAATCCCACACCATGTGATAGAAGTGGGCCGTGTGTGACCCACACTGGGGGCATGCCAGATTAGCCGCAGGGTACATGCAGTGAATACGGGATGGGGACAGATACGTTTGATGTACAAAATTAAACTGGGTATATCGGAGCCTAGGGTTTCGCGATACTCGCTGCACTTGTTGGAGGGTCACCAACCATGTCTCGGGGGTCAAAGGCACGGGGAGAACTGTATTCCATCTCTGTCTCACCACTTTGAGTCCGCTACCGTCTAAATCCATTAGGGCTTTATACAAATTTGTAATCACTTTTGATAGGCCATCATCAGAAAGCATAAAGTGTAATGTGGGAGATTGTACAGGCTCCTTATCTCCCCCCGCCCATGCGGTTTTAATCAGGCAACTATGGTATAGTACGATATAAACTGTCCTGCTCCCACCGAGGTGAGGTCCTTGATAGCCGTAAATGACATCAATATACCATCATCAAAGCAGTCCCCCACTGTCTCTATCCCTGCCTCCACCCATATTGTTAGGGGGTGTGTTTTGAGCAATTGCATGCCTTCCGGTATCTGATCTAGGGGAATGAGGGGTGAGTATGGGGGACTAGTTCTTCCTTTCTGTACATATCTTTTCCAACATGTATGCGCCGCTCTCAACAAGCAGTTGTCTGTGTTATGTTTCACTGTGCGGTCTATTAGCCAGGTGTACACGGGGACGCTCTGTAGCTGTGTGTGTATCCATGCTGCCTCTGAGGATTCAGGTCTACGTTTTCAGTGTAATATCCATTGTAGCTGTGCTGCAGCATAGTAACGTTCAAAGTTTGGAGCACCCAACCCCCCCGTGCGTGCAGCGGGCGCTGCAAATTAGTAAGCGCCACTCGGGATCTACCGCTCCCCCATATAAGTCCTAAGAGTAGTCCGTTCAGTTCGCGGCAGAAGCTCCTAGGCAGAGCTATGGGCAATGCAGCAAAGTAATAAAGGAGTCGCCGAAGCAACAGCATATTTGCTATTGCCACCCTTCCCAAGGGAGATAGGGGAAGCGAACACCAGAACCGGAGCGAGCCCTTCATAGAGCACAGCACGCAGCCCAAATTACCATCTTTCAGGTCGTCAAGTCTATGGTAGATCTGCACTCCCAGATATTTGAATGTGTCGAAACACCACTTCAACCTTCCCGCAGGGAGTTCCTCCCTCATTTCTGTAGGCAGGTCAACCAGAGAAAATAAGCAGGACTTAGACCAATTAACTCTCAGTCCCGAGATCTCTCCATACTCGTCTAGCAGGGACATCACCGCGGGCAATGTGGTCCCACCCCTTTCAAGGTAAATCAGTGCATCATCCGCATATAAGGAGATTATATGATGCTTCACCATTTGGTAAATCCCCCATTGCTCAGCCAGTGCACGCAACTGAGCCGCAAGCGTCTCCATTGCAATAGCAAACAACAAAGGTGATAGAGGGCACCCCTGCCTGGTTCCCCTACCAATGGGAAAGCTGTCCGATATCACTCCACCCGTTTTAACCCTAGCTGTAGGGTCAGCATATAATGTCTGCACCCATCGTACAAAACCATGGCCAAACCCCATGCGGTGTAAGGTGGCAAACAAGAAATCCCAGCCTAGTGTATCAAACGCCTTCTCTATATTCAAAGACACTGCTACATTACCATTTGCATCTGTGGAGTATCTCCAATGATGCCCAATAGTCTGCGCATATTTAAAAATGTATTGCGCCGTGGTATAAAACCATTTTGATCTTCGTGTATCAGAGTGTGTATTACGGGGACGAGTCTGTTTGCCAGCACCTTGCCCAAAATTTTGCACTCTAAATTAAGGAGAGATAACGGCCTGTAGGATCTCACATCCGTGGGATCATGACCGGGTTTGGGGAGCACCACCACCAGTGCCTCTCTCTGTGACCTTGGGAGTTTCCCATTGGCCCGCGCCTCCTCAAACACCGACAACAGTCGCTGCGATAGGTGTTGTGCATAAGTGGCATAGTACTCTATTGGCAAACCGTCCACCCCCGGTGTCCTATTGCGAGCTATTTGTGTTATGGCTACTCCTATTTCCTCTATTTGGAGGGGTTCATCCAGCGCTGCCATATTTGTTGCTGATAACTGCGGAAAGGGGGCCTCACCCAGGAAAGCCTCCAATTGCCTAGCATCGCAGCTCACTTGCCCTCGGTATAATGTCACATAATAGTCTTTGAAAGCATTGTTAATTGCCTCTTGCGAATTCAGATTTATAGCCCCAATTGGGGTATGTTGTTGGTCCTCTCGCAATAGCCATGCCAGCAGTATCCCCAAGTGGTCACCCGCCGCTTGCAATCGTATGAGATGATAGTTATAATCATGACGTCAGAGATGTTGATCCGCCTCTTCATATAGCACTCGCTTATCGTGGAGAGATTCGGACGATGCCCTATTTTGTGTAACTGCTATTTCCAGCACCGCATATCCTTTTCCAGAGTGGCAACCTCAACGTGCAGCGAGCGGCGCGCCCCCCAGGAGGCCGAAAGACAATGTCCCCTCACCACTACTTTATGTGCATCCCATTCCGTAGCCCTCGAATCTGTGGAGCCACTATTTAAGTCCCAATACTGTTTAAACCAGATATTTAGGGCCAGATGTAGCAAGCTGTTTGCATGGCGCAAACTGCGAAAAACGCAGTTTGCGCCATGCAAACAGCCTCACGCGATGCTCATTCCCAAATTGCGAGTCGGTACCGACTCGCAATTTGGGAATGCGACTCGCAAATAGGAAGGGATGTTCCCTTCCTATTTGCAACTCGCATCGCAATTCAGAGTTGCTTTGTGACTGCGAATGCGGTCGCAAAGCAACCCGCAGTTACCACCAGTGTCACACTGGTGGTAACTCATTCGCAAAAGGGAAGGGGTCCCCATGGACCCCTTCCCCTTTGTGAATGTTGAAAGAAATATTTTTTCAGAGCAGGCAGTGGTCCTATGGACCACTGCCTACTCTGAAAAAACGAAACCAAATGGAATTTTTTTCATTTTGCAACTCGTTTTCCTTTAAGGAAAACGGGCTGAAAAATGGAAAAAAAACCTGCTTTATTTAAAAAGCAGTCACAGACATGGAGGTCTGCTGACTACAGCAGGCCACCATCCCTGCGAGTGCAGGGACTCGCTATGGGGTCACCTCATGAATATTGATGAGGTGGGTCTTTGCGACCCCATAGCGAATCGCAGAAGGTGTCTGAGACACCATTCTGCATCCGATTTTGCGACTTGCAAATTGCGAGTCGCTCAGACTAGCAATTTGCAAGTCGCAAAATCGGATTTTGCTACATCTGGCCCTTAATTCCTCTCTGAAAGGACAGTCCAGCAGCGCCTCTCTCTGTAAATGCCAGGTGGGTATTGTGGAGTGCTTTCTTCCCCATTTCACGGTCAGCGGCAATGGGGAGTGAACGGACAAGGTCCGTACTAGATACTCCGACTCTTTAATTAAGGAGCACACGTTTGAAGTTCCCCATAGAAGGTTTATTCTAGAGTGTATTTTGTGTATCATGGAGTAAAAGGAGTATTCTCTGTGTGTCGGATGATTCATGCGCCACATATCATATACTCCCAAGTCATCAGCCCAAACCGCCAGCAGATTAGAGTTGCGCCTGCACGCTGCGCCCTGTAGGGGTAATATCGAACGGTCCATCAGTACATCTGGAACACATTTAAAGTCCCCACCCCAGATGGCAGGGGCATCCGGGTTCATCAACAAGGCAGGGGTCAGTATTTGGAAGAATTTGTTGAGCGCGCTATTGGGGGCGTAAACCCCTACTATAGTTAACGGTCTACCATCAAGCTGCCGTTCCAACACCATGTATCTGCCCCCCTCATCTACCTTATTTGTATGCACTACGTATGGCACTCCAGGCGCTATCCACATAAATACTCCTCTCGCATGTGCTGAGAAAGATGTGCCATAAACCTGTCCTTGCCAGCATTTCCGTATAGCCTGCAGATCACTACTCAGCAAGTGTGTTTACTGCAAGATGGCAAAGTGTACTCCCTGGCGCTTGAGATACGTTTATATGCAATGTCTCTTACCCAGCGCAGCCATTCCATGCACATTCCATGTTATGATTCTATATTCCTGCATAATATGTGGGCCTACAATCTGGTAAGCCGTTTGTGTGTGTTCGCTTCTCCTCGTGTTCGATCCTTAGCGGGGGTATGTATCATTAACCCTGGATAAGGTGTTTATAAAGTAATTGTGTAGACCTGCATCTTGACCTGTTTAAACATATTGAACAAAACCCCCACCCCCCCATCAGCACCCAACATCCCAAACAACCACAGTGGTGCACATGTACTTCTTTGGGCACCACCAACAATAATATAAAATAAAACATACATTGAGTGCAAAAGTACTGTGTCCATTTGGATACCATCTGGGGGAACGTGATGGCTATCACTGAAGGCCTGTCTCTAGGGCCCACCTGCAGATTAGAAGATATTCGTGACGGCACCTCCGGTAGCCCCAGCCACATCGTAATAAGGATCCTCTCCTTCCTGTGGGCCAACAAGGAGGCCTTCGCTAGTACCTGTGGGCAGAACCATCATTATTGGAGACTCCATCCAAAAAGGATGTCAGTGTTTTCGTGTCCTCGAGTCTCTTTATCCATTTGATCCTATATTCATTATTCTGACACCACAAGGGCTTTCCAGATCCCATTGCCAAACTCCGCCAACTGGGGGAGTTACTTTTCAAGCATCATAACTCATCTGCAGTCCTGGCTGTAATCTCTGGCCCCTTCAGCACGTCTGTAATGGTCGAGTCAGATCCACCAGAGTCCAAATCCGTTGGCTCCCGGGCAGCAGAGCGCAGCACGGCGAAGGAATTATGGGTGTGCAGTGTTGTGTCCCTCAACACCTTCGCTCTCTCTGCAGCTGCCTGTGTCTTCGTGGGTTGCGCTTTAGATCTCCTCCTGGGTTTCCTGTGGACCGGTGAGGATAGCCATTCTCCATTTCCCCCTTCTTCCTCCGACGGTTGGGCTATACCTTTGGCATGCATCCATGTCCAGGCATCGGCTGGTGTGGCAAAGACGTGAGTGCGATCCTCAGACATCACCCGGAGCCTGGCAGGGAACATCAGGGCATCAGGGCATATTTGAGATTATGTTCACAAAGGCATTGTTTGATTTTGACATAGGAGTAGCGCTGGCATTGCACCACTGCCATGAAGTCCGTGATGTATCGGTCCTTTGTTGCGGAAGTGCTGTAGTATCGCATCTCGATCTCTGAAATTGAGGAAACGCGATATTAGCGGGCGGGGTGGTAATCCCGGAGCCGGTTGTTTGCCCGGGATTCTGTGTGCCCTTTCCACAGAGAAGAACTTCGGTGCCACAGCAATCAACACTTCTTTAATAAGCCATTGTTCTAGAAACAGCTCTGTGGTGTGCCCCTCTACTCTCTACGGAAATCATAGAAACCGAACATTGTTCCGTCGGGACCTACTTTCAGCATCTTCTGCACGTTTCTGTAAGGCTTTCACTTCCATGTCCAATCTCTGTATTTGCTTCTGATGGTCTGAAATCACAGGGTTCAGAGCGCCCAGGGTGGTCCCGTTACTCCAACCCTCTCAACCAGACTGTGACTGTGTATCACACGCGGCCTCCTTTCCTCGCGCGCCCAGCCAGTCTTAGCCTCACTCCACCGGGCCGGGCCGATCCTCCTGTATCGCCGCTCTGTGCGGTCCGCTGATAAAGCGGCGTGGCTCACTGGTACACCACGCCCAAGTTCGCGCCGTCCAACTTCCAGGCCTCAGCTGCTGGGTAAGGTTGCATCCGGCGCTCTTCCCATCGTGCACGGCCTCTTTTCCTCATTGTGCGCGCAAGGCAGCGTCCAGTGGTCCACCCACCGCTCTGCCAGACGCAGCCCCACTTCGCAGGGCCTCTCCTCCTGTAATGCCACTCAGCGCGGCCTGCTGACAGAGCGTCGTGGCTCACCAGCACGCCACACCCGGGTTTGCACCTTTCAATTTCCAGGCCTCAGCTCCCGGGGAAGGTCTCACACGGTCCGGCGGGCTCGGACACCGCCTCGAGCATCACACACGGCCCCACTCACTCCCAGCACCACTAGACCACCTCCGCCACTGTTTTCCGGTGCATGGCTGGTGCCGCGGGAGCGCCAATCAGGATAATTGTGGGCGCCAAGAGCGGAGCACAATTTTAAGTGTCCGCCATGGCCGCCATCTTGACCACGCCCCCCCATACTTTACCAATCCATAAGATCACATAACAGTAATGTAAGCCTGGATTTCAAAATGGATGTTGTTGTTGGTCGCCATTTTATTCCTACATGCTAGAAAAAAGGCAAAGGTAAAAAGTTTGCCTGTCACGCATGCTCCCCTCTCCCGCTCCAAGAATTACCTCTGACACCAAAGGTTAATGCTTTGTTCCTAATTCTTGGAGGGGGAGATTAGAGCGTGTGACAGGCCTCTTTGTTTTATTTTTGGCAGTTTTACATAACGCATACAAAAACAACAGAGTTTAGAACTCTGTTTTTGTTTGCTCTATGTTATTAAACTGCCAGAAAATTAAATGCTGATTGTCTGTCTCCTTACGAATCAATAGACCCGATTCAGGCAGATTGCCTCTGCGTCAATGTAAGTCAATGGGGAAAATACATTCTCCTGACAATTTTTCAAGAATCTCCCACTTGCCTGCACTAAAATGTTGGCATGTATGTAATGTTTTGTTCTCAAGCTTCATTCTCATGGCGTGGTAGCAAACTGAATATTTCTCAAGGCCTTATCTATTGGGGCCGCAATGTAATTTCTCACGAAGATTTACCCTTGATTTCTAGCAGACTTTGTACTAACAATAACGTGGCACAGGAGCATCATTGATGGAACCTTTATTGTAAAGGTCTGTTGGAAGTGCTGACAGCTGTTATTTCAAACTGTATCATTCTTTCTGTAATATGATATGCTAGGATCTTTCGGCCTTTGCACGTGCACACCAGAATGTATCAGTTCTATTGTATTTTACAGTATAAATTGGGTTCCCCCCACAGGGTGTTTGGTCCACTTTCCCATGATCTATAGCAGGCGACACTATGTCGGACTGATCTCTGATCTATGACCCATTTTACTGAGCAGCATTATACTTTATTTTTCTATTTCACGACTCGCATATTATTCTGAGCTTGATGCTTTATATGACAAATTAAAAACTGACTGACTCTTTGTCACTGCTGTGCTTTCTGTATTGGCTTGAAACTTTTAATAAACCTTCATGGTTTACATTTTTATACTTGTCAATCCTGACTGTGAAGTCTAATGTGCTTTACATTAAAATCTGAAATGTTATTTGATATTGAATTTGCATGCTGACTCAGTCCAGTTGCAGAGCACCAACATCCCTCTCCCAGACCATCAGTCAGCAGTGCTTTAGATTGACTTGAAGTCTAAAGAAAAAGTGTTACACAAGGTGAGGCCAGAATAAAGAGGCTAGAGAATAAGAGAATTGTTTGTCAAACAAGCACTGTTGATTTTTTTGAAAGTAGTAAATGATTGATACACATTTTAGCTTTTTCATCTGTATAATATTTTTGACAACTATCATTATTTATGAATACTGTGTAGCTTTGAAATAATAATATCTATGTTGCAATTAATTTGTATATTTTCTAAATGGATTTCTGCCCATTGGCTTCAAAGAAGAGAAACCGCTAGACCAGTGGCGTAACAAACCGTAAGGGTCCCCACCCCCTGCAAGCTACATGGAGAGACAACCCCTCCAGACTCAATCAGAGGCTCTCAGGACAGGGTACTGTGCTGAGAGGGCCCCTGGAGCTTGGGGGGCCACACTGCACTACAGGGGCTGTGGGGGCCTATGTTCGCCACTGCGTTAGACCCAAAAGAAAGTGCTTTCTTAGGAGGTATAATGCCTTGGGTGGGTCGCAGTAAGAAGGCATTTTTTTGCAAATGCACCAAGTATCAAAATAATGTCAGTGCTTGACATACACCTTAAGGGCCTCATTAGGAGTTTGGGGGGCAGCAGAGTCCGCCTGCCAAACTCTTTAGGACGGGAAACCGCCACTCCGGTTTTCCGCCCGCTGGCCCTATTATGAGTTTCCTGCTGGGCCAGCTGTTTCCGGCCACTGGCCCAGCGAGAAACAGGCCACAACATTGACGCGGCTCGTAATCGAGCCGGTGGCAATGTTGCGGTTCGTCAGGTGTGATAGCACACATCGCACTTTTCGCTGCCTGTAACTCAGGCAGTGAAAAGCACAACGGGACTGTCTTTGGGGGCCTCCAGCACCCCATCTCTGCCAGCCTTTGGATGGCAGTGGAACCACCACGCAAAAGCTGGGGGACAGGGGACTCGTAATCCCCAGGGCAGCACTGCCCTGGCGATTAAGACCGCCGGCACCACCAGGCAGTCGACCGGCGGCAACCTGGCAGTGCTGGCGGTCGGACCATGGCGGCTCCGCCATGGTCATAATGTGGAGGCCAGACCGCTGCTTTGGCAGCGGTCCGGCCGCCACCACAAGTCTGGCGGTCCCAGGACCTCCAGACTCGTAAAGAGGTCCTGAGAGTTGAGGGATGACTCAATTGTTTAATGTAAGAGGCCACCTCTGACAAACAAACCTCTGCCTGTAAAGCTAACCTTTTAAGATCCAGACCGCCTGATACAATCGCAGGAGGATTGTCTTTTGAAGAAGAAAATCAATGCGATCCTGGGGAATGATGAAGAGTAAGAGAATACCTTGGCCAGCGTGTTACTACTAACAAAACTCTTGCTTGGCTCTCTGGAATTTTAGGTGGATTGGAGGGAAAGCACAAGCCTTGTGGCCATACCAGGGAAAGATCATCCACCCCTCATGCCTTTGGGATGGAATTTGCTTGCAGAACCTGGAAAGAAGCAAGTTCTTTGGAAATGCGAAATGGCCTAACCAGGGACTCCTGAACCTTTCCACATTCCATTGAAATATCAATGGATAAAGAAGATGGAAAACCTAATTTCTACTTCCTCTGAAATTGTACTACAGTGAGACCTTGCAAATTTTCCTCCACCATAGACAGAGCTCTTGAGCCAAGGAAGACAGAGTTATAGAAATTGTTCCCCCTGACGATTGATGTGGGACCTGAGTATTTGGCTGTCGGCCAAATTTAAGCTTGCTGATGTTTCAGAAACAGAGAGAAATGAAGCAATGCCACACAAACAGCCTATATCTTCTTCCAACTGGGTGGGTTCTCCTGCTTTTCGAGATTCCAAACCTCCTGTAGTTATCTGGCATCACAGGTTGCTCTCCATTCTAGACTAATGCTGCAATGGTCGGCACCATCGGAAAGGAAGATATAATGGATGACTACTGTTCATATTGGCTGGGACTACCACCACTGCAATGACTGCTTAATCTGATTATCATAGGAATCCTGGCCTCGCAATATGAGACACAGACTCCAGTAAGTTATCAGATCCTGATCTAATGGCTGAAAATTTACCAGGAAGAATTGTTAGAGTTGAAACCATCTACCTTTGAGCCCTCAGCCAGCCTCCAATGCAAGAGATGTTAGGCGTGACCCCAATTTCTATTCCTCTGAGTTGAAAGAAAAATGTGGCCTTGATCTATGCAAAGCACTTACATAATTAAATGAAGAATATGTACTGGAGTTAGATGGGTTTTCTTTATATTGATAATGATCCCATGATCTCTCAAAATGTTGCACAACCATTGAATCTCCAAATGCTCTTCTATAGGTGAACACGGACACCAGAATGAAGGGGATGTTGAAAACTTTTTTCGACCTTTACCAACAAATTTGGGTCAAACAATTTTGACCCCAAGAACACAGACACATCAACATTGCTTTCTGGGATGCATCCACCTTCCAGGGCCGCACCCTTAAATGTCTTCTCACTGCAATAGATAACACTGTTGCTGCTACAACCTAGGGCTATGCAAGTAGACTTGAATAAGATATCCTATATGAACCATACTTGCTTCTCCATAATAGACTAGGAGGATGTGAACTCCTTAGCCAGCTGGATTTATTCTGCTAATAAGTGAAAGTTTTTTAAGAGCGGCTGGATTGTATAATTTGCATACATGCATGCCCTCATTACAAAGTCACATGCAAAATATGAATGTTTCACTATCATGTCAACTTTCTTATCAGTGACATCAGCGGAAGAAGCCTCCTCAGAAATAATCAATCCTTGAGATGAAAGCTTGCGGCCAATGAAGATCTTTCACTACAGAAGTAAATTCGACTGCAAATATCTTTAGTAGATATGAGCTTGTTAAAAACTTTGAAAATTACTAATTTTATGTCAATACCGGAGGCTCCTATTATGCGTTTCTTTTCTTACTTTAATAAAACAGCAGCAGTCAAGAAACGTACTACAAATCCCAGAAGGCACGAGAACAAGAGCCAATGGGAATAAAAACGTAGTCAGAACAATATACACCAATCACAATGCATACAAGGGTATTATGACATCACTTGACTGCGAACAGCCCTCTTTTCTTGCTGCTCGCAGTCAAGTTAAGTACCCTCAATTTTATGTATTCAATCATATTATTATATATTCTGTATTTATTGTTTATGCAGTCTACTGTTTTCATAATTTTATGTCTATTTCTATAACGCATTCCTGACACCTCTTTTTTCCTAGCCGGCAAGTTGCCGCATGTTCACACCGCGCGCTGAGCCTCGCACGCTTCATTTTAACCGCCCAACGTTTCCTCACACGGCAGTTACCTTATCGCCGTGTCTGAGGAAACGCTTGGTTGGGTTTCCTTTGGCCACTCCTGCCACTCTTGGCGCGCTCGCTTCCCTCTACATTACGGAGTATTATTCTACTCCAATTTTTATTTTCCTTTCGTCCCGACTGACGACTGCCGTCCACAGCTTCCTGCTCTCTCAGGCGACGCCCATAGGCGGGGCTTTGGCTGTTCTCGGCTCTGACATTTTTTAACCCCTTGCTAACCAGGTCTTTTACCTTTTCCTTTTATTAATGGAGACAGATAGTGCTCCTTTGCAACATGATGCCGCTGAGGATATCAGGCAGGAGCTCACTGCCTTTATCAAATCCTCTGTCCAGCAAGCGGTAACCTCTTCAATTCAAAAAATTTCTAGAAAGCTGGAATCATCGTTTGCCGACATGATTTCCAGGTCTATGTCGGCCCAGGCTGCGGGGGAATGCAGTCAGCGCCTTTCTCCGAGTAAAAATCCCCAAAAGTAAAAAAAATGGCGCAAAAGAAAAGTGAGGTTTCCTCACACGTGACAGAGGACGAGGTTCCTCACAAGGCTCCCACCAAGGAGTATAAAAATTTGGACAATGGGAAACCATTTTTAAAACATAAAACTAAATCAAAAAATATTATTCCCCCCTTGATTGCTTCGTCCATCCCTGATACGGATGACGACATACCTGATTTGGACTCCGATTCCAATATTTCTGACAATGAAGACAATAGTTCTTTTTCTCCCCCTCCTCTAAAGAAACCCAGATTATCCTCCCTGGATGTTTCAAAATGTATTTCCCTTCTAGACCCTGAAGGTTTCCCAATGTTTGACCCTTCCCACATCCCTCATCCCAACTCTACTGAGTGGGTCCCTGCTGACCATGTAGCTCAATATGTTTCCGCCAAAATTAACTGTCCCTTAGACAAACAAACCAGGGCTAAACCAAAGTCTGAATGTCCTCGCCCTTCTCTCTCCCATAAAATCTCTATTACCCCCTCTATCGACCAACCTTTTTTGACATTTTTTACGAAACTGGGAAAGGATCCACACAAAGGAGTGGATAAGGCGTGGTCTTCTTGTCAAGACAAATTGCTTGACGTTCTTGGTCCTCTCACTCGCATTTTTGCCCTTGCCGAGGCGGCCAGAATTGATGGTTCCTTCATCGACCCAGAAGAACTTACCCTATGGGTTCAGCGCACCTTTTGTCTTCTGGGGAATGCTAATTCTGCGCTCACTCATGAGAGATGAAAGGGTTTACTTTTGAAACTTGATCCTAAGTTGGTCAATTTGGCAACGGTACAGCCTAACACACAAACCGATGGTTTACTTTTTGGAGAATCCTTTATTAAAGACCTAAGCATATATGTGCCAACTTTCACATCGTTGGACAAGGCACAGCAATCGCTGAAAAATATGTTTTCACAACGTGTTTTTGCAAGGGCTGGCAGAGGAAGGAACCGCTTTGCCAGCCGTTCATGTCACAACCAAGGTTCCAGAGGACACCACAACGCGTCCTAGCAGGAGTATAGGCCACAATTCATTCCTCAGAGAGGCAGAGGTTTCCGCTCCCGAGGATTCAGAAATTCAAGATCCTCTTCTCAACCATGTAAGTCTTCCTTTTCCTTCCATACTTATAGGAGGGCGTCTCATTTTTTTCATGTCAAAATGGTCAGAAATCACTGCGGACCCTTGGATTCTGAACACTGTCCAAGGTTACTCCATAGATCTCTATTCAATTCCTGTTCAAACTCAGCGACCCCCTCTTCCACGTTTTTCCACAGACATGCTACTCCTTATTTCTTCAGAAGTACAATCCCTCTTGCAAAAACAGGCCATCGCTCTTACCCATCCTGATCCGTCAGGTTTTACCACCTCCATTTTCTTGGTTCAGAAGAAAAACAAAAAGATGCGCCCTGTAATAAATCTTAAGGGTTTCAATCACTTTGTGGTCTATCATCATTTCAAAATGGAAACCATCCTCCATCTCAGAGATACGCTCCTCCAACAATATTGGATGGTTCGTTTGGATCTTCAAGATGCATATTTAGTTGTCCCAATCCACCCCTATTTCAGAAAGTTTCTCCAATTTCAGTGGTCAAACCAGTATTTTCATTTGACCTCTCTACCCTTCGGTCTATCATCGGCTCCATGGTGTTTCACCAAGTTCATGAAACCGGTAGTAGCCTTTCTCAGGGCTCAAGGGGTAAGACTCATCATTTATCTCAACGACATTCTAATAATGAGCCAGTCTCCACAGTGTCTCTTGTCTCATCTATCCCTCACATGTTCCCTTCTGTCAAATCTAGGGTTCATCATCAACAGGGACAAATCCATTCTCATCCCATCTCAAATTATAGAATTCTTAGGTTTCCAAATAAACTCAATTTCAGCCACTCTTCTTCTTCCTTCTGCAAAAATCAAGTCCATAAAGTCAGAAATTTTGCAGATCCTACGCAGTTCCCTAATTTCTCTCAGAACTTTGGCGCGAATATTGGGTCTCCTTTCCTCCTCTATTCAAGCGATATTCCCAAGTCCGCTTCATTACCGAGCTCTTCAGAGATTAAAAATTCATCATTTAAGGAAAGACCTTTCATATTCAGACAACATCCCTCTAGACGTCGACTCACGCACAGAACTTCAATGGTGGATAGACCATTTAGACGCTTGGAACGGAAGGACTATCTTTGCATCAGCCCCAGATCTAGTATTAGAATCAGATGCAAGCCGTTCCAGCTGGGGGGCCCGATGTGGACCAATCTCGACTGGAGGCACATGGTCTTTAGAAAAGTCCAAACTGCATATCAACTGTTTAGAGATGCTTGCCGGCTCCTTTGCAATCAGAAGCCTTGCAAAAAAACAAGGTTTGTTGTGCCATCCTGCTCAGAATGGACAACATTTCCGCAGTTCGTTATATAAATCATCTCAGGGGCACAAAATCCAAACCCTTGGCGGAATTAGCCAAGGGCTTTTGTGAATTTTGTCTTTCAAACCATGTTTCGGTTTATGCCAGGAACTCTCAATTCAGTTGCAGATTGTCATTCTCGCCACCTTCGCGACTCAAGCGATTAGAAACTTCACGCTTGAATTGTTCAAGACATACAGAACAAATGGGGCCCTCTAGTTATCAACCTTTTTGCTTCACGTCTCAATACTCAGCTTCCCCAATTCTTCAGTTGGCTTCCAGATCCATTGGCCTTAGCATCCGATGCCTTCTTACAGGACTGGTCACTCTCCCTCAATTACGCTTTTTCCCCTTTCCTCATGATCAGCAGAGTCCTCGCCCAACTCAGACGACAACAAGCTTCTTTAGTACTCATAACTCCCTTTTGTCAATCCCAAATCTGGTTCCCAACTCTATTGGAACTCTCAATAGACTTCCCTGTCCTGATTCCTTCCTTCCCGAATCTGTTGCTAGACCCTCTTTGTCGTCCTCATCCACAACTTACTTACCCTCTCTGCATGGAAAATCTCGGGCACTCCCAATCTCTCCCTTTCTTTTCGACAGAAGCTTCACAATACATCTCACAATCTTGGGCCCCAGGCACAAAGAATGCTTACAAATCAGCCTGGTCTTTTGGCACAGCTGGTGTCTGGGAAAACACATTGATTCCTTTTCAGCGGATGTCATTTTTATCGCTAATTTTTTAGCTGCTGAAGCCAGCAAAGGTAAGGCTTTTCGTACCATCAATTTATACAGATCAGCTTTTTCTTCCAATCCTTCTTTCGTTAATGGGAAACCAGTTGGAGAACATCCTCTAATTTGCCGTTTACTAAAGAGAGTAAAATTTTCTAATCCTCCAATGCCTAAGTATAGTCAGCTATGGGATGTTAACATTGTCTTAAAATTCCTATTGTCATGGCCTGATAATATCATGCTTTCTCTAAAAATGTTATCTGCAAAGTTGACAATGTTATTGTGCCTTGTTTCTATTAAACGTCTTTCCGATGTCAAAGCACTGGATATTTCTAACCGTCAATTCACACGTTGAACCAAAACTAATTTATCCTCAGTTTTTTATCCATATTTTCCTCATCACCCAAAACTATGTGTTGGACAATGTTTAAAAGTGTATGAGCTAAATATTGCAGATTTAAGAACACCTTCTCGTTCCCAACTCCTAATTTCTTTTAAGAAACCTCACAATCCGGTTTCAGCCGCTACTCTGGCTCGGTGGGTCAAATGGATAATGACCTTGGCGGGTATAGACACTTCTATGATCGGAGCTCACTCTTCTAGAGGAGCTATGGCTTCCAAAGCTTTCTGGGCAGGCTCCCGTTTAGAGGATATTCTTAAATCTGCAGACTGGTCTAATGACAATGTATTTATATTTTTTTTATTGCAAACCTGTTGATAATGTTTCATTGAATATAATTCATATGCTTTAAACTCGCATAATAGGAGCCTCTGGTCTTGACATAAAATGTAGATTTTCCTAGTCCCATGACGGAAAGTCTTAATTTTATTAAAGACACGGAGGCGATTATTATCACTCCACTTTCTTAACTTTGTTTTTTTCCCTCCCTTTTAGCGCCATCGGTCAACATTCAACCTTCCACTTAAGACATCGTCTTTATCATGGATTTCCACTCTTCAAACTTCTATGGCACCGTTCAAAGCTGTCTTTCCCACTGAAGTTATTTGCCAGGATCTTGGCTTTCTGGGATTTTTAACTTTTGTTCTGATTTGTTATCTTTTCTCATGGAAATCCTTATTTTATTTTCTATTTTTCCCTTATTTAACTCTAACTGACTTCTCTCGCAAGAAAAGAACGCTGTTCGCAGTCAAGTGATGTCATAATACCCTTGTATGCATTGTGATTGGTGTATATTGTTCTGACTTTGTTTTTATTCCCATTGGCTCTTGTTCTTGTACCTTCTGGGAATTGTAGTATGTTTCTTGAGTGCTGCTGTTTAATTAAAGTAAGAAAAGAAACGCATAATACTCGCCTCCGTGTCTTTAATAAAATTAAGACTTTCCGTCATGGGACTAGGAAAATCTACATTCTTCGCTTCTTTTCACTCATACCTCCATTCACAGCACTATGTAAGGAAATACTCTGTAGTGGATGTATGACGGAACAGTGAATGCCTTTACCATGCATGCCTTAACAACTGAGTCTGAACAGAGAACCCGCCTGTGCCACGCATATCACTACCATACATATATATAGGAATACATTGAATGTACCATTACCAGACATACCATTCCCACGCATTCCATTACCATGTATACCGTTGCAGTGCACATATTGATTTTTTTTAAAATAAAGATTTTAATATGAAAAATGTCTTTAAAAGAAAGACAATTACAAAAAAGGTAAATAAGGCACCGAGTAATAATATTCGTAACATATTTCATATGTAAACATTTTTAAAATATATTGCAGCAAATCACCTAATTCCTACATATATACATTTCATATATCCCATTTTTTCAACGGCCCTTCCTTTGTGTTAACCATATGTATTCTGTTTCTCCCAAATAAAAGTGGATGTTGATGTATGTGTCGAAGGTGAATAAACATCATAAAACACTGAACAAATTAAATGCACATTTTGTTAGAATCTAAATCACGTTAAAACATACAGCACAAAACAAATTTTTCTTTAAATTATGGAATACCGCTGAAAAAGTCTATAAATTCAGCCGTCCACCATTTTGTGGTCAGTGGTTCACTACAAATACACAGAAAGAGAGCAAGGGAAGCAAGGCTAACCCACACCGCTTCCCAAAAGAAACTATATAATCACAAAAGGTGTGGGGTAGTAGGAACAGGGGGTAAGACTGGGTTAGTCTTTTAACCAGTGTCTGGTTATTTAAGGTTGCTGGATAAGGGGTGCTGTGTTGACCTACAGGAATGACAGGGGATTTTCCTTTACGGACTAGGTGGTCTCACACACATAGTAGTGTCATGCTTCATCATATGACCACCTAGCCCCACCTAAGTAAGATGATACTACTCAGGCGGACTCGACCTCTGGTTAAAAGAACCAGAGGGAGTGCTGAAATTAAATTGACTGGATAATTACAGTGATCCAGAGGGGGTGAATAATAAAATTACCTAACATGTCACCGGTGGCTCTTATTAATTTTAATAGTGGTGCATGTTGGTAAGACTAAAACTAAGGGGAAAGGCTCGTTAGAGGATAATGTCTCTTGGAGTCTAAAAGGGGTTGTACATGACCAACATGTTTCTGCCCTCACTAAGTGCTGGTAGGTCAGGGGCATTCGTCAGGGTCGGAGCACGTGTAATCAATACGGTGCTCAAAGTAAACGTGTGTGTCCTACCTGAACAGGTAGTTCACGGTGGGGTAGGCCTATAGTGAATAATAAATAGATCACAATTAATTCAAAGTGACAGAAGGGTGGCAAACCACAGCACACAACACAGCAATCAGTGAAAAATTGAAAAGAATGCACTCACATATGCATGCACTTGTGACTTACCCCGGAGCTGGGGGCGTGTTGCCTCTGGTCTGGCTAGAACCGGGGGGGGGGGTTTTCCCTTGTAGTCACACTCTGAGGAGATTAGGTGTTTAGCAAGGGGGGACAGGAGAAAGAGGGGAGCTAAGTACGCTAAGTGCAGAAAGAAAGAAACAGCGCAGGGTGCGCTGCAGACAGGGGGAGGCTGGTGAAGCAAGGAAGTGGCAGGAGAAGGGAAGGTAAAGAAAAAAGGTCTATGTAGCGTGAGAGAGAGACGGAGCCAGTGAAACGAAAGAAAAAAGGAAAAAAGGAAAAAAAGGGGGAGGATAGAGGGACAGGAAAGAAGAGAAAGGAAGGGTGCCCAGGAAGTACAGATAGAGAAGGCTACCAGGTGAAAGGCCGGTAGCAGTTAAAAGAAAGAAAGAATACGTGGGCCAAAATTAGCCCACACTTACCACGCCAAAGGGAATACCATGGGGATTACCTACGTGCCGGAGCCAGGCCGCTCTGGTACTGACTGACCGCTAGGCCAGGTCTTTATGAGGAGGTCCAGCCAATTAGTGCGGAGCTGCAGAGGTAGGGGGCGGTGCCCGGTAATTATGCTCAGGTGTACTGGATGTCGAAGCAACAAAGCACAGTTCCCATTGTGTCGTAAAAGACACGCCCCCTCGGGGGCCGTGCGGGGCGCGGTGCCTCATGGGCCCTGATAGGTCCACACGGAACGCACCGCCCCGCGGGGGCACCCGGTTACGGGGCCCCGTGGGGAAGGTCGCGTCCGGCGACGGTGAGCAGAGACAAGACGCCCCGCCCGCGGCGCGGATGACGCGCACGGGCGGGCATCCTGCAGTGACGCGCCGCGCTAAACGCGGCGCGCCCAGTGGTGACGCGTCGCGAAGCGCGGCGCGTCAGATGTACAGTGGGACTCTGGGGGAGTGAGTCCCACGGTGAGAGACCCGGTAGTCGAAAAGAGGGCAACCAGGGATAGATAGTGAATGCGGAAAAAGAAGGGAGGCGGGGGGGGCGGGCGTAGTGGTGAAGGGAACCACTTCCCATGCTTCCCTTTCCACCTCCCTCTCCTTGTTTTTCTTTTCTCCCCCTCATCCATTTTCCTTATCTTTTTCTCTTTTTTTTCCCCCCCTTCACCCCCCTCCCCCCCACTTTCTCGTTTCCTTCGTTCTTGCCACCTTCCCTTCACCACTACGCCCGCCCCCCCGCCTTCCTTCTTTTTCCGCATTCACTATCTATCCCTGGTTGCCCTCTTTTCGACTACCGGGTCTCTCACCGTGGGACTCACTCCCCCAGAGTCCCACGGTACATCTGACGCGCCGCGCTTCGCGGCGCGTCACCACTGGGCGCGCCGCGTTTAGCGCGGCGCGTCACTGCAGGATGCCCGCCCGTGCGCGTCATCCGCGCCGCGGGCGGGGCGTCTTGTCTCTGCTCACCGTCGCCGGACGCGACCTTCCCCACGGGGCCCCGTAACCGGGTGCCCCCGCGGGGCGGTGCGTTCCGTGTGGACCTATCAGGGCCCATGAGGCACCGCGCCCCGCACGGCCCCCGAGGGGGCGTGTCTTTTACGACACAATGGGAACTGTGCTTTGTTGCTTCGACATCCAGTACACCTGAGCATAATTACCGGGCACCGCCCCCTACCTCTGCAGCTCCGCACTAATTGGCTGGACCTCCTCATAAAGACCTGGCCTAGCGGTCAGTCAGTACCAGAGCGGCCTGGCTCCGGCACGTAGGTAATCCCCATGGTATTCCCTTTGGCGTGGTAAGTGTGGGCTAATTTTGGCCCACGTATTCTTTCTTTCTTTTAACTGCTACCGGCCTTTCACCTGGTAGCCTTCTCTATCTGTACTTCCTGGGCACCCTTCCTTTCTCTTCTTTCCTGTCCCTCTATCCTCCCCCTTTTTTTCCTTTTTTCCTTTTTTCTTTCGTTTCACTGGCTCCGTCTCTCTCTCACGCTACATAGACCTTTTTTCTTTACCTTCCCTTCTCCTGCCACTTCCTTGCTTCACCAGCCTCCCCCTGTCTGCAGCGCACCCTGCGCTGTTTCTTTCTTTCTGCACTTAGCGTACTTAGCTCCCCTCTTTCTCCTGTCCCCCCTTGCTAAACACCTAATCTCCTCAGAGTGTGACTACAAGGGAAAACCCCCCCCCCCGGTTCTAGCCAGACCAGAGGCAACACGCCCCCAGCTCCGGGGTAAGTCACAAGTGCATGCATATGTGAGTGCATTCTTTTCAATTTTTCACTGATTGCTGTGTTGTGTGCTGTGGTTTGCCACCCTTCTGTCACTTTGAATTAATTGTGATCTATTTATTATTCACTATAGGCCTACCCCACCGTGAACTACCTGTTCAGGTAGGACACACACGTTTACTTTGAGCACCGTATTGATTACACGTGCTCCGACCCTGACGAATGCCCCTGACCTACCAGCACTTAGTGAGGGCAGAAACATGTTGGTCATGTACAACCCCTTTTAGACTCCAAGAGACATTATCCTCTAACGAGCCTTTCCCCTTAGTTTTAGTCTTACCAACATGCACCACTATTAAAATTAATAAGAGCCACCGGTGACATGTTAGGTAATTTTATTATTCACCCCCTCTGGATCACTGTAATTATCCAGTCAATTTAATTTCAGCACTCCCTCTGGTTCTTTTAACCAGAGGTCGAGTCCGCCTGAGTAGTATCATCTTACTTAGGTGGGGCTAGGTGGTCATATGATGAAGCATGACACTACTATGTGTGTGAGACCACCTAGTCCGTAAAGGAAAATCCCCCGTCATTCCTGTAGGTCAACACAGCACCCCTTATCCAGCAACCTTAAATAACCAGACACTGGTTAAAAGACTAACCCAGTCTTACCCCCTGTTCCTACTACCCCACACCTTTAGTCAGTGGTTCACTGACATTTCTTGTGACCACATGCATCAATGATAGCTGCAGACAGACAGCAGTTTGGTGAATAGAGATTGCCATCTATCAGTACAAGTACAATGTTAAAACAAAACACTTACAGTAAAACCAGGTGTCTCAAACTCGTGGATCGCGAGCTACCAGTGGTTCCCAGACTCCTTCAGAGTAGCTCACAGCCTGGAGTTCCTTTTTAAATAATCACAGGGTCACATTTTCCCTTTTAATATTCAGGGAAAGCTGTGTTTATTTTACATTATTATCTTCAGGTTGCAGATAGCAAGCCTGATAAGGAGCAGTGCTGGAGTCAAATTTTTTGGCAGGGCACAGAGGTAAAGAAATGAAGCACTGAGGTATTTAACCCTTAAATAAAAGTCCTTGTGCACTTAGTATTGGAGGTGAAAACAAAATGACGTTTCTCAATGCTTTTAAATCAGAGAAAATTAAAATGAAAAGTTACCTTCTAATTAAGTTATCTTTTCATTTTCATTTTCTCATTTTATTTCAACGTGTTGCATTCACTAACAGCAGGCCTCTTGCTCCAGTGGGCAGTAGAACACTATGGCCCTCATTACAACCCTGGTGGACGGTGGTAAAGCAGCGGTAATACCGCCAACAGGTCAGCGGAAAAAAAATTGAATCACGACCATGGCGGAAACTGCCAACATAGACAGCCAATTTAACACTCCGACCGCCACGGCGGTAGAAACAAACACCGCGGCGGTACCCGCCAACAGACAGGCGGAGGACAAAGTACCGCCCACTGTATAACAACAGGCCTATCCACCACCTTTTCCGGGGCGGAACCAACGCTATCAAAAGCACGGCGGAAACAGTACACAGAAGGGAAACCACTCACCTCTCGACACCCAACGAGGAACCAGGACGCCATGGAGCCCGAACTACAGGTCCTGTCCATGCTGGTCTTCCTCCTGCTCTATCAGAAGCAGGACAGACACCGTCGACGACCACGGTGAGTACTGCACCTACAACACAGGGGAGGGGGGAGGGAAAAGAGAGTTACACACACACGCAACACGCAATACCTCCACC
Organism: Pleurodeles waltl; assembly: GCF_031143425.1. Classification (NCBI taxonomy): domain Eukaryota; kingdom Metazoa; phylum Chordata; class Amphibia; order Caudata; family Salamandridae; genus Pleurodeles; species Pleurodeles waltl. Next base: position 218,371,379 of record NC_090445.1, read on the forward strand.
CCCACCCACAACACCATACACACAAATACATGCAGCAGCATTACATATACACCTCCCCACCCCCTGGAAGAACGCAAGGACAAAATTAAATGATTGTAACGATTGTAATCATGAAAAATATGATAGTGAAAGTTCGAAATTCAGTATATACAAATATGTACACCAACTACACAAGTCCAGATAGTGTACCAATCATTGTCCGTGGACCAGTGGTCCCAAAATGCAAGGGCGAAGCCCACACAAGATTCCTGAATCGAAACGGAGGGAACCCTGCAGGGGTATCAGATCGAAAATAAACAGGCACCTCAGGAGGAAGGGGGGGGCACCTCAGCCAGATGAACGCACGAGGCCACTGCTGCACGAGGGGGCTCCATGCCCATTGCTCTATCCTGGGGACTGCAAAGCCACAGTCTCTCAAGTCTTTCCAGTGGGTGGTCTGCCCACTGCTGTATCCTGGGGAGTGCAAAGCCACAGTCTCTAAAGTCTTTCCAGTGGGTGGTCTGCCCACTGCTGTATCCTGGGGAGTGCAAAGCCACAGTCTCTCAAGTCTTTCCAGTGGGTGGTTTGCCCACTGCTTTATCCTGGGTAGTGCAAAGCCACAGTCTCTCAAGTCTCTCAAGTGGGTGGATTACCCACTGCTTTATCCTGGGGAGTGCAAAGCCACAGTCTCTCACTCCTTAACAATCCTTTTAGATTTTGTTGAAACTTCATCCTCCAGAGAATGCAAGCTTTTTCTTTATCGTGTTTTGAAATTTTCCAAGTCCACGGTGTTGCCACAAAACAACTCTATTTAAATTCCATATTCAACCATCTTCAGTCTTCACCACATTGGTGAAGAGTTTCTGGACTTTCATAGGAGATGATAACTTCTTCCCATACCCTTTAAGAAGAGGTCTATTGATCATGACCCAATCACCTATTTTGACGACAGTCTTTTTCACAGAGTTCTTTCTGTCAAAATGTTGTTTGTTTATTAAGGATTTCTCTTATTCCTTACCTCTCCAATTAACATCCGTAACGTTCTCCCTTTTTCCACTAAAAAATTAATTGACCCAATTCGGCTCAAGAACCGTATTGCCTCTTCTTCCACGAAATAGAACAAAAGGCGTTTGACCCGTGGTGGAATGAGGAGTGTGTCTATACACAGCTATCTTTTTCATCACTTCTTGTTTCCAATTCAGCTGACTGTCTTTAGCCATGGTGATTGTTTCTTTAATGACACTGTTAAACCTTTCGACTAAACCATTACATTCAGGGTGATATAAAGCACACAACTTGTGTTTGATACCACACCCTGTAAGAAAACTCTCCATTTCTTTTTAAACCAATTGAACACCATTATCGGTAAGAAGTGTGCCAGGAATGCCCTCCCAAGTTATCAAGTCTTTGAGAAAAGCAATTACTTTCTCTGTTTCAATGCCTGTGGTGAAGCAGATTTCAGGCCATCTCGAATACATGTTGACCACGACAATGATATAATCAGATGAACCTCCACCATGTATAGGACCCACAATGTCCAAAGCTATATCCTCCCATGGTCCTTTAGGCTTACTTCTTATCAACATAGGCTGTACCCTGGATTTCATGGCTTTTTCGCTTATCGCACAGTGCACACAATCCCGAACCACCCTCTCAACTTGAATATCCATGCCGGGCCACCAATAAGATGACCGCAGCCTTTCCTTGGTTTTGGACATGCCCAAATGACTACTATGTGCACGATCAATTAACTGATTCCTCACACTGGACGGAGGCATCAACCTCGTACCTCTAAGAAGTAAATCATGATCTACCTCCAATTGATCCCTCACACACCAGAATGCTCCACATCTTTCACTACCTTGGGTTTTACTTCTCCAACCTGTCTGTATTAACTTCATCACCTCCTGTAAAACCATGTCCGATTTGGTCTCATCACGCCACCTTTCTTCAGAAATAGTTTCGTAATCTACTTCACACACTCTTTCAAACTCTTCCAACTCCCCATCCAAACTAGGCTCATCAGGATTAGATGAAGCAGGTGGCACTAATCTGGATAACACATCAGCAGAATAGTTGTCTGAACCTGGAACATACTTCACTATGAAGTCATACTCCTGCAAAGCTATTATCCACCTAGTGATCCTGCTCAACACTGCTTCCATACCTTTGGAATTAAAGATTTCACATAATGGTTTATGATCAGTTTTCACTACAAAGGACCTACCCCACAGAAACTTCTCTAATTTTTTAATCGCCCAAAATACCGCCAGAGCTTCTCTCTCTATCACTGAATACTTAGTTTCTGCTACCTTCAAGCTCCTAGAAATAAACACAATAGTGTTCTCAGGACAACACACACCTTGTTGTAATACTGCACCTAATCCTTTACCACTAGCATTGGTTGTTAGAATAGATTGTAAGGTGGGATCAAAGTTCTTTAGCTTGGGAGCATTGGACAGACTATTCTTTAGTGCGACAAATTCCTTCTCACAATTGTCATTCCACACAAATTCTTTGCCCTTTTTTAGAAAGAGTCTCATATTGTAGCAAGAACTAGCAAAATCTTTAACAAACTTATTGTAGTACTCTGCCATTCCTAGAAACCTCATAAGTTCCTCTTTGGATGCGGGTGAGGCCAAACCACGAATGGTGTCAACAAGATCTTTCTTAGGTATCAATCCACCTCCAGTAATGGTATGACCTAGGTAGTCAATTGTATCAACCGCAAACTTACACTTTTCAGCCTTAATGGTTAAATCATGCTCAGAAATTCTACTTAAGACTTTCCTGAGAGTCTCATTGTGCTCACAATTGTTTTTACCATACACCAAAATGTCATCTTGGTAAACGCAGACACCACTAATTCCTCTTAATACCCGTTCCATAGCCCTCTGAAAAACAGATGCAGCAGAGATCAGACCGAAAGGAAGACTGATAAATCTGTACGTTCCAAAAGGAGTAATAAATGCTGTCAGGTTCCTGCAAGATTCGTCTAGTTTTATCTGGTGAGAGGCTGAGGTTAGATCGATCCTGGAGAAAACCTTGGCCCCTGACACCGTAGCCAACAATTCAGATATATTAGGAAGTGGGTATTTGTCTACAACCACATTCTTGTTAAGCCTGCGTAGGTCCACACAAAGCCTAATGCTGCCATTAGATTTTTGAGCAATAACAATAGGGGACAACCAATCAGTCCTCTCCCTTTCCTCAATGACACCTTGATCTTTCAACTTCTCAAGTTCAGAACGTAATTCATCCCTCACTGCAAAAGGAACGTTCCTAACCTTACTGCAGTAAGGCACAGCACCTGGAAGTAGATTGATTTTATGGGAGTACCGTTTCATGCACCCGATTTTACTACTGAAGACCTTATCAAACTCTTTGCGTAATTCCTCTGAAAGAACAGAAGCAGACATAATGCTTCCCTCTGCAGACTTCTGTAGTTGTCTTAACATAATAGGGGGAGAAGTGTTAGGGTCAAGCATCACTCCCAGGTCTTTCTGGTGCCACCAGCTTATAATACTATCCCCCTTTTTAGATACATAGATCTTCCCTGAAGCGTAACGTCGTTCATATTCAATTAATCCAACAAAATATCCATGAAGATTTATTGGCTCACCACCATAAGCACACGGGGTGATATCTGGCTGCAACAATGTGACTTTACCTTTTAACTCATTCTGATAAAATGTGTTAGAGACTGTAGTAATCTTTGGCCCTGAGTCAAATGACACCTTAGCTTTTCTTCCTTCTACAGTGATATAACCTAGAGGCCCACCCAAACTCTTCTCTGAAACCTGTAGAACTATTTGGCCACACGCAAAGTCTGAGTCATCATTGACCTCATTAGAGTGATCATCAATGACACTCAGTGTCTGCTTAGATTTTTTTAGATTGCAAACATCTGAAAAATGTCCTTTCTTCTTGCAAAATAGACAAGAACTGTTAATAGCTGGACAAAGTTTGCTGTTTGCTAAGTGACCTTCTCTGCCGCATCTATAACATTTCTTTCTACTAGTACCAGTTGTTTCTCTGCCAGAAAACTTGTTAAGTTTAGATTTTGCACTACCAACCACATTGCTATCTTTTGAATCACTACTTTTGACAACTTGGACACATTTAAGGGAGTGCTCAATTCACTTAGCAAGTGATACCACTTGATCAATTTGAGGATCATCTAATAACCATAATTCGTCGCATACTTTTTCAATATTACAACCCAACATGAATTGGTCACGAATCCTTTCCTCCAAAGTTGATCCAAACTTACATGAAGACGCTAAACGTCTCAATTCTGTAACATAATTTTCAACAGTTTCACCCTCCATTTGTTGCCTCTTGCCAAAGTAGTACCTTTCTAAGATAGTACTAACCGTGGGGAGATAATGAGGGTCTAACTTTCTAATGCATATCTCATATTCATTGAGATTGATAACTTCACTATCCGGAAGATCGGGAAGATGATGAAAAATTTCTTGACCCTCTGTTCCCAAACAGTGAAGCAACAATGCCATTCTTCTTTCATTACTTAAGGATGTACCACAAACACTGGCATATCTTTCGAAAACCTTTTTCCATTTTCCCCATTTGATGGGAGGTTCTCCAGGAGTGGAAAGAAAGAAAGGTGGAGATGCAACGTTCTGCATTACAATTAGTTACAACCTTCAGTATATAATACACATATGTGGCATCAACTTGATACAAGGCAGCAATTAAATGAGCAACGAGAGATGGCAGTACGAGGTCTCCCTGGAAGAAAGAAAATGCAGAAACAGCAATGTTTGTCTAGTATTCCTTTTGAGCACTTCAGCATACAATGTACATATATAGCATCAACTTAATTCAAGGCAGCAATTGAATGAGCAACAAGAGATGGGAGAATGAGGTCTCTCTAGAAGAAAGAAATTGCAGCAACAGCAATGTTTGCCTTGTGATCCTTTACTGACAAAAGAGCATGGACGCTGTTGTTTTAATTTGTGAGGGAGTTACAAATGCAGCCTGCGTCTAGTAGAGACGATGTTGTGCAGAGCAAAGAAAATGTCAAAACAGTTCAAACGAGGCGTGTGCCTCAGCATGAATTCCTGCTTTGAGTGGCAATCCAGCGAAGTCGCCTGTGTGCAGTAAAGGCGAGTAGAGGCTGTCCCTGTAAAGCCTCACTCTGTAGCCACCACTGCTCCATGTGCTGCTACTGCTGTATGAGTCCCTGGAGCTGTATCCGCCCCCGTAGCCACCGTTCCTGGACTTGAGGCGCCTGCTGGCGTCGTAACTGTCTCAGCCGCCTCGTCACCTGCGGCCGCACCTGTTGCAACCGCAGCACCAGTCCGCGGCTCAGGTCAGACTTCCTCAAACCAGGGAAACGCTTCAGCGCTGAGTAACTTTTTTTTTTTTTTAAAGGAGTGCGCCCGAGTGTCTCTCGGGAAAAGTGCATAAAAGAGAGGTGTGCATACTTCCTCAAACAAGGGAAGCGCTTCAGCGCGGATTACAGCACTGCGCAACTTCTCTCAATTAAAAAGAGAAGTGCGCCCGAGGATGACCAAAAGCACAGCTAATCAGTAATTAGTGTGCAGTCTCTCGGGAAAAGCGAGGTGCGCCTCAGCATGAACTTGGCACAGTGTCTGAAGGAGAAAAATAAAATAAAAATAAAAATAAAGAAACAGCAGCTTCTTGAAACCGAAATCAAAGGCTGTTGGTTGTTTACCTTTGAATAAGGAAGGAGTTGGGATGTCGTCTTCCACTGCGAAGGTCGACCCAGCTTGTCGCCAGTGTAATGTAGCATGAAGTCCACAAAAGGAAGTAGTTTCTTTCAAGTTTAATTACGGAAACAGAAGATACAATCAAGACACATAAACATCCCAACCTCCAGTCCTCTCAACGTCTCTCTCCACCCTCGAGCTCCTTGCCTCCCGCTCCTAGCAACCCCAAGATTCCAAGCCCTAAAACCATGGCTACAGATGAAAGTTCTGAGCCATGAGAAACATGAATACAACCAATACAACACTACACCTTTCACAGTAGGGGGAAATGGGCTGAACAAGGCACAAGGGTCAGGATTGCTAACAGCATAATACGGTTACTCGCTCCACTGGAAGGAAGAGGCACAACACTGGAGCCAGGTTACCACAAAGAGTATATAGCAATCACATTCGGAGGCACAAAATCACTTCCGAAACTGACGAGTGCAAAGCCTCAAGCTTCTATAATGTTGACTGAAGCATAAACAGTTTGCCTTTTCTGCTTGACACAGAGCAGTGTTATTAGGGGTCATTTCAGGATTGCTCTCTGCCAAGCAAGAAGGTCACAGATCATATACAGGCCAGACCCTTTGAACGTGCTTGAAGGCACCTCTCCTACCCAAGATAGGTATACTGGAGTTGTTGTGCACGTTGTCATGTACCTTTTACTGCCAGCAGGGATGTTATCCGTAAGATATCTGTACTTCTCTTTGAACTGCCTGTTATCTTATCCTTATCAGTCCAGTCCTAGTCCTGGTGGTCCGTAATGCAGGAAAGCTTGAACATATTGACCAAATGATATTCCCAAACTCGGTGTCAGGCTAAGACAGTGAAATTACATAGGGGGTGATTCTAACCCTGGCGGTCGGTGATAAAGCGGCGGCCAACCTGCCAACAGGCCGGCGGTCGAAAAAATGGAATTCTGACCCTGGCGGGAACCGCCAACACAGCCCGCCACATTAACACTCCGACCGCCACGGCGGTACAGACAAACAGCGCGGCGGTCACCGCCAACAGGCAGGCGGCAGACAATGTACCGCCCACACTATCATAACTAACCAATCCGCCACCTTTTCCGGGGCGGGAGCCCCGCCGATAAAAACACGGCGGAAACAGATTACGAACGGGAAAACGCTCACCAAAACACACTCCACGAGTACGGAGGACAGCATGGAACCCGAATTAAACATCCTACCTGCTCTCGTCTACCTTCTCATCTACCACGAGTACGAACGCCGGCGCAGACGACAACGGTGAGTACTGCACCTACGACACACGGGAGGGGGGAGGAGGAAAGGTTACGGCCACACACATATGCGACCCCCACCCCCCCAAACAATGTACATACCAATGCAGAGCAACAATGCACAGTGACACCACCCAAACCCCCCTGAAAAATGCAAAGACATAATTAAATTGTGAAGAAAAATTTATATAAAAAATAGGCTCTGATAAATATAGGTCAACTATGCAAAATATCCATACCAAAATAATACTATATACACTGCCATGGAGAACCGAGGCAATTAGTCCTCTACATCAAAATTAAATAGAACAGTCCGTGGGCCACAGTGTAGCGACACAAGGGCAAAGCCCACACAGGAGACCTGAGTCCTTTGGAGAGAACACTGCAGGGGCATCTGATGAAAAAACTACAGGCACCTCAGAGGGAATGAAAGGGGGGGGCACCACAGCCACATGAGTCCATGACGCCAGATCCACGAAGGGGCCACCATGCCCATTGATGTATCCTGGGGAGTGCAAAGCCACAGTCTCTCAAGTCTCTACAGTGGGTGGGTTGCCCACTGTGCCATCCTGGGGAGTGCAAAGCCACAGTCTCTCAAGTCTCTACAGTGGGTGGGTTGCCCACTGTGCCATCCTGGGGAGTGCAAAGCCACAGTCTCTCAAGTCTCTACAGTGGGTGGGCTGCCCACTGTGACATCCTGGGGAGTGCAAAGCCACAGTCTCTCAAGTCTCTACAGTGGGTGGGCTGCCCACTGTGCCAACCTGGGGAGTGCAAAGCCACAGTCCATCAGGTGGATGACAGTCTCCACTGGTCAAGGAGGAGGCATGGTGGGCACAGTGAACCATAAACAGTGCTTGACAGGAAGGGCCCAGCGGAGCGGTGCTTGAGACAGCGGTGCTTGAGACGGCGGTGCCCAGCGGAGCGGTGCTTGACAGGAAGGGCCCAGCGGAGCGGTGCTTGAGACGGCGGTGCCCAGTGGAGCGGTGCTTGAGACGGCGGTGCCCAGCGGAGAGGTGCTTGACAGGAAGGGCCCAGCGGAGCGGTGCTTGAGACGGCGGTGCCCAGCGGAGCGGTGCTTGACAGGAAGGGCCCAGCGGAGCGGTGCTTGACAGGAAGGGCCCAGCGGAGCGGTGCTTGAGACGGCGGTGCCCAGCGGAGCGGTGCTTGACAGGAAGGGCCCAGCGGAGCGGTGCTTGAGACGGCTGTGCCCAGCGGAGCGGTGCTTGACAGGAAGGGCCCAGCGGAGCGGTGCTTGAGACGGCGGTGCCCAGCGGAGCGGTGCTTGACAGGAAGGGCCCAGCAGAGCAGTGCTTGACAGGAAGGGCCCAGCGGAGCGGTGCTTGAGACGGCGGGGCCCTCTTCAGCGGTGCTCTTCTGCACGGCGGGCCCTCTTCAGCGGTGCCTATCTTCACGGCGGGGCCCTGTTCAGCGGTGCTCTCCTGCACGGCGGGGCCCTGTTCAGCGGTGCTCTTCTGCACGGCGGGGCCCTGTTCAGCGGTGCTCTTCTGCACGGCGGGCCCTCTTCAGCGGTGCCTATCTTCACGGCGGGGCCCTCTTCAGCGGTGCTCTTCTGCACAGCGGGCCCTCTTCAGCGGTGCCTATCTTCACGGCGGGGCCCTGTTCAGCGGTGCTCTTCTGCACGGCGGGGCCCTGTTCAGCGGTGCTCTTCTGCACGGCGGGCCCTCTTCAGCGGTGCCTATCTTCACGGCGGGGCCCTGTTCAGCGGTGCTCTTCTGCACGGCGGGGCCCTGTTCAGCGGTGCTCTTCTGCACGGCGGGCCCTCTTCAGCGGTGCCCATCTTCACGGCGGGGCCCTCTTCAGCGGTGCCTATCTTCACGGCGGGGCCCTGTTCAGCGGTGCTCTTCTGCACGGCGGGCCCTCTTCAGCGGTGCCTATCTTCACGGCGGGCCCTCTTCAGCGGTGCTCTTCTGCACGGCGGGGCCCTGTTCAGCGGTGCTCTTCTGCACGGCGGGGCCCTGTTCAGCGGTGCTCTTCTGCACGGCAGGCCCTCTTCAGCGGTGCCTATCTTCACGGCGGGCCCTCTTCAGCGGTGCTCTTCTGCACGGCGGGCCCTGTTCAGCGGTGCCTATCTTCACGGCGGGGCCCTCTTCAGCGGTGCCTATCTTCACGGCGGGGCCCTGTTCAGCGGTGCTCTTCTGCATGGCGGGCCCTCTTCAGCGGTGCACATCCAGTAGGTCAAGGGAGCCAGACCTGGGCTGGACTCCCTGCTCAGTCGCCCTCCGACCGTGATGTTTCTGGACCCTTCGGTGACGGAGTCCTGGGCCCTTTGGTGTCCTCCTTTACAGCTGGGATGTGGCATGTGGGGCCCACCTGCTCCGCGCTCCTGCTGGCTGACTTCTCCGCCCTGCTGCCCTTTCGCTCCTTAGATGGGGCTCTCGGGCCCTTGCCTCCCCTAGATGTTGTGGCTGGTGAAGTGGGCGAACTTTGCTCCTTAGGGGCAGCCGTGTCAGTCCTCGCACGGCAGCCCTTTTGTTTCCTGCTCCTCTTGCCGGGGGGGGGGGCTGGATGTGTCCTTGCTGCTGATTGAGGTGTCACTGCTGGCAAAGGGTGGACTCCAGAACCCATGCACAACAGTGACACTCGAAGCTGGGCTGGTGGTGGCTGAGGTGCTCTTGGGACTCTTTGCAGGTGGAGGGGGTAGGTCATCGGAGGGAAAGAGGTTAAGATTAGCCAGGAAAACTTTTTTAGGGCCAAGGTAAAGGGTAGGAGAAGTGGTGATGGGAGTGGAGGAAGAGGATGTGGTTGTAGGAGAGTCAGGTGTGCTGTCATTGGGTGAAGGTGCTGGTGCTGTAGGCTGTCGTGAGGTGGATGTCTGTTGGGTGGGTGGCTGCCTGCGTTTGTGTGTCTTGGAAGAGGGGGTGACAGACACAGTGGGAGAGGACACAGGGGACAAGTAAATGGCAGTGGGGGTGGTGACTGCACGCGTGCGGACTGTACAGGAGGGTGTGGTGGTGATGGAAGCACTGGCTGATGTTGGTGTGCATGCAGGTGTGAGTGGAGACGTCACAGGGAGGGAGGAGGGAGACGAGGAGGAGGGGGACACAGGGGTGGTAGTGACTGTTGGAATGTCTGCATCTGGGTGTTGCTTGGGTGAGTGTTTGTGGGATCTGTGGTGCTTGTGTCTGGATGAGCTGCCCTTGGGTGTTGAGGTGTGTGCAGGCTGGTCAGATGGTGTGGATGGGATAGGCTGAGGAACAGGAGACAGAGACAGGGTGGAGGCAGTCAGAAGAGGGAGGCTGGAAACAGGGACAATGGCTGCCGTCAGTGCTGAGGCCAGAGCAGTGAACGATCGTTGATGGGCAGCCTGACCCGAATGAATGCCCTCCAGGTAGGCATTGCTCCGATGCACCTCCCTTTCTACCCCCTGGATGGCATTCAAAAGGGTAGTCTGCCCAACAATGAGCGTCCTCACAAGGTCAATGAGCTCCGCACTGAGGGCAGCAGGGGTGACAGGGGCAGGGGCTGAGGTGCCTGGGGCGAAGGAGACGCCCGCCTTCCTGGGCGAGCGGGCACGGAGCGTAGGCTGAGGGGCTGCAGGGAGGGCGGGGCTGGTGCGCTGGGTGGCGGCTGTACCTGTAGAGGCGGGGGCACGGATGTTGCCGCCACCGCTAGGGAGCACCCATCCGAGGACGTGTCTTTGTCGCTGGTCTCACCACCGGTCCCCGTTGTGGTGCTCCCCTCGCCCTCCGGATCACTGGTGCCCTCGGTGTCTGTTCCTGGGCCCACCGGGGCCTTGTGACTTGCAGCTCCCTCGTGCTCCGATGCCAAATCTCCTCCGCCTGATGATGCTAATGCACACATGCACAAGAAGATGAAGAAGAAGGGTGGGGGGAGAAAAAAGAAGACCAGGTTGAGTGCATGCAATGTCAACACCGTTGGCGGAGAGGACAGACACAGGAGCCTCATGCACTAAGCCGCGCATTCGGGGTACACTACTCAGTACTTCTGACTAGGACAACAGGTCAAGAGACGACAAACGCGCACATGTGTGAGGCTGGACTATCAATAGATGTACTTGTCACCCTACAGAGGTGGGGGCCGGGAGCACAGGGCCATGCCTAAGGGAGAGGACTACACTACAGAAAGCGCCCTATCCTAATGTCACCCACAACCCTCCTCCCCCACCCAGGCGCCTCCACTGCGCAGAAAGATAGCAGAATGTGCTGATACTCACCCCCTTGTGTCTGCTGTGATGCTCTCAAGCGCCCATCCAAATCAGGGTAGGCCACCGCCAGGATCCGGGACATCAGGGGGGTCAGGGTACGACTGGCACCCCTCCTAGGTTGGGAGGCCATCCCCAGCAGTGACTTGGCGGTCTTCCTGGTCCCGCGGCGGATGTCCTCCCACTTCTTGCGGCAGTGGGTGCCCCTTCTGACGTGGACCCCCAGGGCCCGGACTTCCTTGGCGATGGCACGCCAAATCTCGACTTTCTGATGGGCGCTGACCTATGTGACATGTACAGGGTGGGAAGGAAACATTCATCAATTTACTGCATGTTAGATGTGATTGGCCCCCCCCTCCCCAACCTTGCCATATGGCACATGCTCTCATCTGTCGTGCGTTGCATTCCTCATTCGCCCCCCACCCCACCAACTTACATCCACCCCACTCCACACAGGCATCGCCCATTCCATGTGCACCCGGTGTACTTACCTGTTGGTCTGGAGGACCGTAGAGTAACGCATACTGGGGGAGGACCCCATCCACGAGCTTCTCCAACTCTTCAGACGTGAAGGCAGGGGCCCTTTCCCCAGTCGCAGCAGCCATTGTCACTTCCAGACCGAGGTCACAGCAGCACTTGCAGTATAGGTCCTCTCCTGTGGATGATCAGGTCTCGAGTGATTAGGCAGATAGAAAATGGCGGTCACGCCCGCGGCGGTGCGTACCGCGGCGGTGCGTACCGCGACCGCCGGCGCACATCGTCATTGGCTCCTGAAACCCATAGGCTTCAATGTTAACCAATGCGGCTTCGTATAGCGGTCTTCGCCCGCCTACCGCCACGGTGTGCTCCGCCAGCGCATTGACCTCACATCCCATTGTCCCACTTCACAGGTCAGGCAGCCGCCATTTCAAGGGCCCACATGGCATAATTTCTACTGCGTCACACAGGCCTAGGCCTTGCATTGCCACACATACACGCCTTTCAATACATAGATAACCGTGTGCTATGCAAGCTGTGGTGAACGTACCAGTGATTAGCTTGACTCTGTGCTCCATGTTGTCATTCCTATGCACCGTCCGCTGGGACTTGCAAGGAGAAGGATGAATCCTCGTGTGTACCGACCGCTGGTGGACCTGTCGACAATGGAAGAACGCCACATCATACTACGATACCGACTTGACCGTGCCACTATCCATGAACTGTGTGCCCAGCTGGAGCCAGCCCTGATGTCCCCCATCCGCCAACCCACAGGAATTCCCCCTCTGGTGCAGGTGCTGTCAGTCCTCCATTTTCTTGCAAGTGGCTCATTCCAGACAACAGTGGCCATGGCATCTGGAATGTCTCAGCTCATGTTTTCAAAAGTTTTGTCTAGAGTGTTGTCTGCCCTGACGAAACACATGCGGAGTTACATTATATTCCCTGAGGAGGTTGATTTGGCCACTGTGAAGGGTGATTTTTATGCCCTTGGACATATTCCCAACATAATTGGTGCCATTGATGGGACCCATGTGGCCTTAGTCCCCCCAAAAGACGATGAGCAGGTGTACAGAAACAGGAAAAGTTACCATTCTATGAACGTCCAGGTGGTCTGTTTGGCTGACCAGTACATCTCCCATGTGAATGCCAAGTTCCCTGGTTCAGTGCATGACGCGTATGTGATGCGTAATAGCAGCATCCCTCATATGATGGAACAGCTACAGGGACAACGTGTGTGGCTAATAGGTGACTCTGGTTACCCCAACCTGCCTTGGCTATTGACCCCAGTGAGGAATCCCCGGACCAGGGCAGAGGAACAGTACAATGAGGCCCATGGGCGAACTAGGAGGATCATAGAAAGGACCTTTGGCCTCCTGAAGGCCAGGTTTAGGTGCCTGCATATGACAAGGGGATCCCTGATGTACTCACCAAAGAAGGTGTGCCAGATCATCGTGGCCTGCTGTATGCTTCACAATCTGGCATTGCGACGTCAGGTGCCTTTCCTGCAGGAGGATGGTCCAGATGGTGGTGTTGAAGCAGCTGTGGAGCCTGCGGAGAGTGAAGAGGAGGAAGACTCAGAGGACGACACAGACAACAGGGACAGAGTTATCCAACAGTATTTTCAGTAGCACACAGGTAAGAATCACCCACGCCATTTTACTTTTCCTGAAAGCCTCCTGCATCTCAACTTTGTCTATGACCCCCCAGTTCTTTTAAACTGATGTTTGATTTTCCCTTCCCTTTTCAGTGCTGTATGACCCACTGCGTGACTTCTGCTTGGTTAGCCCATGGACTAATGCTTATTGATCTCGGTATGTGTTCAGCACAAAGTTAACAGAACATAATTGATCTGTAATGTGTTATACATTTGTAAATAATACAGCCTGACTCCTGATTGATTTCAGTGCATTGAGTGATTTATTTATTGTGCTAGATAATGGTACATGATATTAACACGGTAATGGGTGGGGGTGGAGTAATGTCCATGGCAGAGTCCAGTTCTCAGTCTCACAGGTGCATTGTCCATATGCCTGTGGAAGGATGGAGCAGGGGCAGTTCAAGGTTGGACAGGGTGGCAATGTGGGACAGTGGGATGACTTCAGGGGGTATCTCATGCTGGCGGGGGTCTTGACATCCTACTCTGTCAATATTTTTGATCTCAGGCTCCTCCTGCGGGGTGGTTGTTCTTCAGCAGGAGGTGGGGTTCTGGTGGCCTGCCGTTGTGGTGGGGCCTCCTGTCCACTAGCGCCGGCGGAGGTGGTAGGCTGTTCCTGGTCCGGGCTAGTGACAGGGGCCCTGTGTGGTGCCACATGGTCCCGCAACGTGTCTTCTATCCGGTTGAGGGCCTGGACTATGCTCCCCATAGCGGTAAAGATGTTGGTGAGTTGATTGGTGAACCCCATGTACCGTTCCTCCTGCTGTGCCTGGATCTCCTGGAACCTGGCCAGTACCGTCGCCATCGTCTCTTGGGAGTGGTGGTAGGCTGCCATGATGGTGGTGAGGGCCTCTTGGAGAGTGGGTTCCCTGGGCCTCTCCTCCCCCCCTGTCGCACAGCAGCCCTCCGAGTTGCCCGGTTTCCCCCGGCCTCTGTCCCCTGGACGGTGTGCCCACTACCACTGCCCCCAGGTCCCTGTTGTTGTTGGGGTGGTGGGTTAGCCTGGCTTCCCTGTAGTGGCAGACACACCGCTGATTGACCTGTCCTAGAGACAGAGGCATGGGCCCGCTGGGTGGGAGCTGTGCTGTTGTTCCCAGAGGGGGTTGGGTCTGCTGTGGCCTGTGTCTGTGTGTGGGGAACCGACTGTCCAGAGGTCCCCGATGGTCCGGGCTGGTCATCAGGTTCCAGGTCGACAGAGCTGCTGTCATCACTGGGGGCCTCTTCCGGGGGGGGGATGGACATTTCTGGACCCTCCTGGCCGGTGTGTTGGCGTTCGGGTCCTGCATGGGGTAAGAGAGTATGGTTATTGTTTCTGTGTGTGCTATTGCGTGCGATCTATGGGTGCCCTTGTCCCCCAGTGCTGTCATTCCCTTGGGGGAGGTGTTGTGGGGGTGTTTGGGGGGGGGGGGGGTATGTGCAGTGGTCATGCTTAGGTGATGGGTGTCCATAGTTTGTGGTGGCATGCAGGGGTTGGTGTTGGGTGGGTTGTGCTGGAGAGACATTCTCAGGGAGGATGTGTGATGGGGGGTTGGGGGTGAGGGTGGGGGTGGGGGTTAGAATGCTGGGGGGGGGTGAAGTAGTTGAGATTGTACTTACCAGAGTCCATTCCTCCGTGTACTCCAGCGAGGCCATCAGGATGCAGGATGTTTAGTACCTCTTGCTCCCATGCTGTGAATTCGGGTGGAGTGGGTGGGGGTCCCCCGCCAGTCTTCTGCACTGCGATGTTGTGTCGCGAGACCATCGAGCGCACCTTTCCCCGTAAGTCGTTCCAGCGTTTCCGGATGTCGTCTCGATTTCTGGGATGCTGTCCCACTGCGTTGACCCTGTCCACGATCCGCTGCCATAGCTCCACCTTCCTGGCTATAGTGGTGTGCTTCACCTGTGAGCCGAAGAGCTGGGGTTCAACTCTTATAATTTCCTCCACCATGACCCGGAGTTCTTGGTCCGAAAAGCGTGGGTGCCTTTGGGGTGCCATGGGGTGGTGTGGATGAGGTGTGGGGTGGTGTATATGGTGATGAGTGTGTTGGTGTGTGGTGCTTTGTGCTTCTATGTGGTGTGTGTGATGGTGTAGTGTGCCTCTGTGTGATGTAGCTCTCTATTCTGTGATGTGTCTCTCTCTCCTTCGTCTCTGATCTTCGGTCGTAGGGGTTTGTGGGTGATGTGGGTGTGTGTTTTATAGTTTATTGGATGTGTGGGAGTGTTGTTTGTATGTGTGTCAGGTGTGTGTATTTCAAATTGTCGAATGTGGCAGTGTTTTGTATATGTGTGTGTATTTTGACCGCGGCGGTGTGTACCGCCAATGGAATACCGCGGTTGAAAGACCGCCGCGTGGATTGGTGGGTCAGAATGGCATGGGCGTGTTTGTGTTGGCGTGGCGGTGGAGGTTTGGTCATCTCCAGTTTTCCGCGGCCCGCTGATGAGGCGGCCTTCCCTGGATGTCGGGTTTTTGGCGGTTTCACAGTTGGTGGTCAGAATGACCGTGGCGGTTTACCGCGGCGCAGGCGGTAAAATGGCAGAGTTCTGACCGGCGGTATAGGCCTTTTACCGCCGAGGTCAGAATGACCCCCATAGTGATGCAAGCATCAGTCAGACAAGTGTGAGAAGGTCACATTATGGAGCAATGAAATGAAATGAACATAATTTATAAAACACTCATATACCCAAAGGCATCAGGGCACTAAATACTCCGACACCCAGCCAGGACGGTAGACCAGAAGACCTGCTGGAACTGAGAACCTAATGAGTGAAGTGCCAAGTTTTAAGGCTTTTTCTAAATAGCAGATGATTATCAATTGTAGTAATGCAATGAGGCAGAATGTTCCAGAGCTTGGCTGTGGCACAGTAGAAGAATTTACCACCCCATCGAACAAGTTGAATTCTGGAAAGCACAAGTCATTTTCTGAAAGTAATTTTCTGAAGGCTGAGCACAATTCTGTCCTTGGAATATACCTGATAGATTTAGGACAAGAGTATGTAACGCCATATGTGCCAGACACCGAACCTAAAAAGTGATACCCTTCCTAACCAGGAGTCAGAGCAATTTCTAAAGCTACTCAGAAATAGTCTGAAATTTGGGGATGTCAAGGGTCAGCCATGCAGCTGCATTCAGGACTGCTTGCAATGTCTTAAGTGGGCTTTGATTGAGCTTTGATTGACATTGAGGTAAAGAGAGTTACAATAATCAATTGTGACAAAATCAAAGCAAGTACTCACTTGAGAGTCGAAGGAGAGCTTGTTATCAAAAAGCACCCCTAGATTTATAGCAGAACTTTTAGCACAATAGTATTCCTCTTAATTGAAACGGCAGACTTCCTATGCACATTAATGTCATGCTTAATACGCAGGTGAGGCACAGTCCCTCCTGGGTTCATATCCTTTGCAGTAGCCACTGCAAGACATCCCTGCTCCCCGGCATGACTGTGCCAATGAGTTGGTTTTCTGGTTCTGCCTCAATTATTCAATTGAGGATTGAAGATGACACACTTTAGCTTCTCCTGCCTGACAACAATTCCTCTTTATTCCCTATTCCCAGGGAAATGAACTCCACGGCCCTCACTTGATACCACCACCATGTTAGATTCAGACATTGGCAGCAGCCACACACCATACTGAGATACCAAATTGTAAAAAACTAATGATTCCCTGAAACGATCCAAGAGAGGATACCCTTAACACATGTATATCCTATTTTATTTAAGGTGTGTCTACAAATGAATCCTTGAAACTACTCATTTTGGTCCCTGAAACAGGTACACTCCGTCATAGGTACCAAATCAATATTAAAAACTGCTATAGCAAATTCCTGCATGCAACACAATTTGCTTAAAAAGGCAAACAAATAGCAGAAACCTTAGTTTGTTTACAGTGTTGCATGGATAGGTCTAAAAATATCTGGATCGACAGGTAACAAAAACAGATTGTGTTTATTTATAGTGTAGAGTGCAGCGATGTTTGCAGCTACGTGTCTTCACTTTTCTGCATGTCAATCCTATGTATTGCAACTTGCATTGACAAGTAACCATATAGATCACTTGTGCCGATTTACAGTTGGTATATTTCCTCAAAGTCCATTGTTTCTTGGTCTAGCTTGTTAATTCACAAACACTGCAGTGGGTACAGGGATACTATCCCTCTATCTTTGGTAAAGCCCATGGACCCAAAGTTATTGTTGGTTTCACTGACCTATTTCTCGTATGAGCTATGGAGTCTCTTAAGCTAATGCCCCTTCTTATGCGAGAACAAAGGTTGTTCCTATGTTCTCCCATAAGAAGGGCATTAGCTTAAGAGACTCCTATGTCAAGCCTGTAATGAGCATTTACCAATTAATGTTGATGATCTTTTTGACTTGGCTCAAAGCTATGTTATATGTGGTTACACGTATGAGTTTGTCTCCTTGCTGGGTTTTAGGAGTTGTCTCTAGTAGTGCATCTCTGTTTTAATTTCTAGCTCTTTGGAGGTCTATAGGATTTGTTCAAGGTAGTTCTTTGCTCTAAATCTGCCCAAGAGTACTTTTGCCCATCTTCTCAAATCTACTTGCTATAGTTCTTTCTTAAGCATAAAAATTATCAATATGGTAGATTCTCTCTTAATGTTCTTGGATAAAAACTATTACAATGTAGTAGATTGTACTTGTCAGCTGGTTATTGATAAGCATCAGTTCTCAAACGTCCCTATTTTTGGGGAGATTTTGACATCCAGAAAAATTAGTTATTTGTTACTATTGGTGTGCGTGAATTTCAAGTTTGTATCACAGTTGTTCAGCCATAAGAAGAATGAGGTAATAGATTCTTCATTACCCTCCCAGATGACCAGTGCATTATTGGTGTACCTCTTCTAGACCGTTATGTGGACTCTGAAAGGACTGATATAACATAAGATGAATTTCTGATCAAAGTTATGGACATATAATCCAGCCAGGCTTGGGGCAAAAGTACTGCCCTTTAAGGTCCTGTGGGTCTACAGGTATAGAATTCCCTTGAATTAAAACAAATCTTCGTAAGACCCAGCGTGGCACAATATAAGATAAAATGCCATGGATTATTGTGCTCCCAGTTCCACAAAAACAGGATATTCTCAGAGAGTTTTGCCCTGTGATAAACTCAGCGGAGGCTGGTACCCTTTGAAAGTGGTGGGGGAGCGGAGTGAAGTGCCCCACCACTTCCCCCCAAAAAATAAAGAAATAAAGTACACCCTCCCTCCAAAACCCTAGAGTAAACCACCCCTCCCTCCAAAAGCCCAAACCATAACACTAAGTAAAAAATAAACATAACCACTACCCTTACATGCATTACACACATACATGTATTTCGTACACATGCACTACACATTTAAAATAAAAAACGACACTTACCCCCAGGCTGTGCATCCTCCTTGCTGCTCTTCTCCTTTGCTGATGACGGAGGAGCTGCCCTAACAAATCCAGATGCTGCTCTCATGCTGCTAACCAGCGTGAGATCAGCGTCTGGATTGGAAGGAGTGGCCTGGCTAGATGCTTCTTCAGGCCTTAGAGGCCTGTGCTTGGTCTCCACCCAGCTGTCTTAAGATAGCTGAGTGGAGAGCTTCAAAGTGTGCATGTCACTTTGGCTGGCGCTAAACAGCCGGCCAAAGTGACATGCACGCTTTGGAGCATCAAGCCAGCCACTGCTCCAGTCCTCTGCTGCCAATTGGCAGAAGAGGACATACCCAGCATGACACTGGTCTGGTGTGCGCTGCACCGCTAAAAATAAAATGGCAATGAATGCTTTTCATTACCTTTTTATTTTTGCGTGTTCGGCTTGAAGCGGGCGATGCTCCCGAGCCCTTGAGAAGAAACGTCCCCTGGATAACCTAGTGTAGAACTTTCGGTGTTGAAGCCCATTACTAGATGCTTCTCTGAGTAAAACTCAGTGTCTTTTTGTAGTACTAAGAGGTCTTTTGTATCTTTTAGATAAGTTGAGGTTTTTTGTACTATGGGTTGAAGAAAGAAGTTACAGAATTTGGACAGTGGATTCCTTTATCCAACTTATGCCAGATGTGATCAGTCTTCAAGTTGATAGTATCTTGATTGTGTGGATTTTGGGAAGTATATAGATGTACACGGTAGCTGGGATAGTGATAAGTAAATAGTCTGTTTCATGCTTGGCTTCCCACCCTTCTACTGCCACTTGTACTATGATGTTAATTTCTCTCATGAGTTATGGGGTTACGTCCATTTTTATGGTACAGTAGTTCTTAGTGTCTCCCAGGAGACGTAGGCATTTCCTTTTGTACTCATGGTAGTTTGTATGGTATCAGCAGGTTTAATCATGATATCGGTGTCTGACTTCAGCTTGTCAAGTGCTTTTCTCTTCTTCTGGGACATATTGTTTAATGGCCTGCACTCTAGTGTATGTCCCTCACTAAAATGAAAAAAGTTTCAGTATTTAGGAACTCCTGATCAGGCCACATTTGTTAACAAAAGATGATGATTGGTAAACTTAATGACTCATGAAAAGACCATAAGGTGGTATGTATGAAGTCAGTATGTTAATGTCGACTTGACATGGAACCTGCTCAAAATGGCAGGAGTAATTGTTAAGATGAAGGAAATAGAAGACCCGACTAGGTGGATAGCCAGACGTCGAACTTTGACAAAGTAAGCAAGAGAGTAAGATTAAAGGGGAACCTTCATGAAGGGGCAAAATGATTTCATACTGATATCAGATTTTTATTTGCTTCTATATGTCGTGTGTGACAATAAGGTCCCCCTGCCTCTAATTTCCTATGGAGCCAGAAAAAATTGCTTAGCAAGTATGTAACTAGATGTGTCTGAGTTTGCATTCATTGTGTTGGCACTGATATGGATATTTGAATGCATGCTTTGAATTCACAACGTCACCTCAAAATAGGAGTTGTTTTTCATGTGCACTGAATGTTTTAAGGCACACACATTTGTGACTTTATAAGAAAAATAATAATATCTTTCTTAATCCCACAAATACCAAACTGAGGAGAATTATCATTTTCTGTTGTTGCATATCTGAAAGAGTGTGAATGCATGGATGTTAAGAATACCTTCAAATAAGAGAGAATCAGTTTCAGACTATTACATCATTATTATTATTATCAGTACAAAAGGGATTGTATAGTTCGTCCTAAAGAATGCCAACTGACCTTTTAAGCCAATAAATGTCTGAAACATGTAGGCTAACAGAACCAAGAGATAATTGAAATATTTAATAATATCACTTTTTAATTTTAATCTTACCTGTCTTTAATAAGCATAAAGTTTTTCTATGGGGTATCTCTAGGTAATTTAAAATTGAGGTCCGTAAAATTATATATAAAGAGCTCCCTCGAAGGATCAAGCTCGAGCTCACCCAGACACGTTATGAGGACTTGATGATGAAGCATGCCACTAGGAAAACTAGCGAGTAAGAGTTCTTTTAAAAAACTTAAAGGATGCCCTTCCAGACTAACTAAGGTTGGGTGTAGTTCTCTCCTTCAAAGTAATATATTTTGAAAAGCTTCAAACCAACATCTCACTTTGCAGAGTTTTGGCTATAAGTGAGAAACCTCTAGTAAACTAAGGAGTGAAAGGTGGTGGAGAATTTGAGTCGAGACATTACCACCCATCTCTGCCTAATTTACTGTATCTGATGGTGTTTGAAGATTCGGATTACACTGACAAACTTCATTTGCTAAAGTCTGTTAGCTTTGTGAGTACCAGACAAGAGCTGCATACAGACCCATGAGCAGAAGGAAACGGTTGGAGTTTGTGTATGACATCTTAGCCACCAAAGCAAAGTTTTGTGAATATCCTCAAACGACAGAGCATAATTGGAAGCCTGAACACATCAGGATTATCCACCGACCCAGTCATGTTTTCCAACTACAGACCCATCATCCTCTTACCATACCTGGCAAAGTCCTTAGAGAAACTAATCAACCAACGCAACCACCAGCTCCTCAGGACCAGGCAGGCAAGCATCAGGAAACTAATCACCCCAGCAACCGCCAGCTCCTCGACACCAGACAGTTCACATTCAGGCCCAATCACAATACAGAAACAGCACTCATCAATACCCCAGACAAAATGTGCATGATAAATGACAGAGGAGACATGGCAGCCCGCTTTCTCCTGGACCTAAATGCAGCATTTGACAAGGTCTCACACCTCATTCTCATCAGGTGCTTGCACAAGATTGACATCTGCGGACCTGCCCTCTGCTGGATCTGTTCCTTCTTAAATGGTAGAACACAAGCTTTCAAGCTTGGCACCTTACTCCTCTAAAGGCTGCAAACTCTTCTGCAGAGTGCCTCAGGGTTCATCACTCAGCACCACCCTCTCCAAGGCATACACAATCCCTCTGACCAATATCGTCCACCCACAGGACATCAACACCCTGTCCTACGCAGATGACTGAATGAACACCAACTGTCTCAAGCTCAACAACCTCAAGACAGAAGAGGAGATCTTCAGCTAGAACACCTTACCATGGGACTCCAATAGACTGCTGGCTAAACTCTGACCCACACCCAGAATCCAAGCCAGGAGCCTCAGAATAATCAACAGCAAACTAGAAATGACTGCACAAGTCAACACTGTCACTACTTCATGCTTCCACACCCTGGAGAATCTGTGGAAGACCAAGCAACACAAGAAAAACTGTCACTCATGTCCTAGTCACCAACATATTGGACTATGGAAAAAACCTCTTTGCCAGGATCGCCAAGCAACTCCCCAGTAGTCTACAAACCATCCAGAACTCAGCAGCTAGGCTCATTATCAACCTCTGACCTCCCATCACACCTCAGGGAACTACACTGGCTCCCAATACAGAAACATTCAAGGCACTACAGAACTCACGCCTGCCCTACCTTAATAGTTGCAACTCCTTCCACCAACCACCCAGACACCTCTGCTTCACAGGACCTCTACTTGCGCACATTCTATGCATACACAGAACCAGATCAGGAGGATGGTCATTCTCATACATTGCTCCTAAAGCATGGAATGACCTCCCACTCCACATCAGAGCCTTCTTCCTCTTTTCTTGAATTCCACAAAAAGCTGCTGACTTGGCTTTTCAATTAAGCAACCTACCACAGGCACGGCTAGACACACACACAAATGCTCAGAGCTAAGATACCTTTGCTGGTGATAGTGTGCTAAACAACTACACATAATATAAAAGAAAGACAGCCAGATTGTGAACCTACATGACGCAGATGTTTGAAGCATATGAGAGACTACTGGAACCTTGAGAGGGGATTATGGCCGCCCTGAGCTAAAACCTTGTGTGCTGTAAAAGAGGATCAGATTCAGCTGATCTCCTCCAGGTACACAAAAAGGTGCAAAAGTAAATTTTCTTTGCAAAGAGGACAATTTGACCAGTTGTAACTGGGTTGGCACTAGTCTTTGTGATGATTCCGTTGTTGGAACTTTGAAATGAGTGACTTAGCCAACTTCAGCTCGTGGCGATGTGGTATCTCGAAGGATAACTCTTGAGTTCAGGGTGGCATTTTAGAGTCAGCATTAAACCTGAAGGTGTAACAGGGAAGGAGGGAGCACCTTTCAATGGCTTAGGTAGTTTTGGAAGGATCAGAAGAGACACTGCTGGCTGGAAAACACAAGCCAGAGACCATGAGTCTTCTCAAAATGATAGTGTCATGTATCTTCACTGTGCCACAGGCAAGACTGCATAGGCACCCCCTCAACGCACTCTTCAATCACAATGGTCTCAAGCAGAGGTTCGTTTACAAGATCTAGTGTTGGTAGGGCCAGTGACCCATCGCCCTCTGCAGTGGTCGTCCTTCAAAGCCCCAGTTCCACAGATAACCATTATGACAGATGCATCCCTACTGGGATGGGGGAACATATGCAAGACCTCACAGTATGCGGCCTCTGGTCGCCAACTCAGAAACACTTTCACATCAATCATCTATAGCTTCCTGTGGTTCATTTAGCTCTAAAAGCTCTTCAGCAACATTTTCATTACAAAGAAGTGTGGATCCGTACAGACATGACTGGAATGTATTATAGTCAAAAACAAGGTGAGCACACTCCATACAGCTCTCACACATAGCAGAGCAGATATGGCACTGGGTCATAAATCACAAAATCTTCCTCTGAGCAGAATACCTACTAGGGTTGGACAACAACTCTGAGATATGCTCATCAGAATGTATCAGAAAGTACATGAGCGGGAGATAGACATGACACTAATCCACTCATATTGCCAATGGTGGGAACCCCAGAGATAAACCTCTTTGCAGCACAACAGAATGCAAAATGTCAAAGCTTCGCCTCCAGGTTTCCTCAACCACAATTCAAAGGCAATGCTCTGTGAAACAGCTGGTCAGAGATATTTCCTTATGCTTTCCCCCCCTCTCCCACACATTCCTTACATGGTTCAGAAACTAACACAAACATCCCTTATGCTAATCCTACTAGCCCTAACATGGGCACGACGAGCATAGTTCACAACCCTGCTACAACTGTTGGTGGTGCCACTCGAGAAACTGCCTCTTTGGCCACATTTTCTAACTCAGGAACAGGGAAATGTCATCCATCCAAAACAGTTCAATGTGGCAATGTGTCTCTTGAGGTCTTCAAATGTGGACACTTCAATCTACTGTAAGAATGCATGAACATTCTAAAACAGGCTTGAAGGCCAACCACGTGAGCCTGTTATGTAGCCAACTGGAAGAGATTTGTTCATTACTGCTAAGCCAAATAAATCCAACCACTCTCACCAACGCACAAGACTTGTTTGTTATCTATTTAATTTACAACAAGCAGACCTTGCATATTCCTCTATCATACTACACTTAGCAGCTTTTATAGCTTAAATGAAAAACAGACAACTTATGTTGTTCATTAAAATGCCAGTAATCAAAGAATTTATGGAGGGACTAAGAAGAGTCATTCCATCTTCTATCCTAATAGCACCAGTCTGGAACCTAAATATTGTTCTCACTAGACTCATGGGACCACCCTTTGAACCACTGCATTCATGTGATTTACAGTTCCTCACATGGAAAGTAGCATTCTTGGTAGCTATCACGTCTCTAATATGAATAAGTGAACTTCAAGCGCTCACTTTAGAAGAACCTTTTTTCCAAATCTATACAAATAAATGAGCATTTCGGACTAATGCAAAGTTCCTCCCTATATTAGTATCAGCATTTTATGCAAATCAAACAATTGAACTACCAGGATTCATTCCTAAACCAGATTTAGTAGCAGAAAGAGCTCTACATACCCTTGATGTTAAAAGAACATTCATGTATTATATAGAGAGGAGTAAACCTTTAAAGAAAAAACACAACTTTTTATTGTGTTTTCAAACCCCCAAAAAGGTTCCCCTATCTCCAAAGGTGGAATTGAAAGATGGATAGTAAGATGTATTCAAACTTGCTATCACAAAGCACAGCAATCACTACCTGTAACTCCATAGGCTCATTCCACAAACAAAAAAGGAGCCTCAATGACTTTTCTAGGAAACATTCCATTAGCAGATGTCTGTAAAGCAGCTACATGGAATAACCCACATACAGTCACAAAACACTATTGTTTTGATGTCTTTGCTAATTAACAAGCTAGAATGTGTCAAACTCTGTTACGAATGCTTTTTCAAACATCTACTACAACCACTAGCTAACCACCACTTTTGGGGAGCACTGCTTTACATTCTATGCTAAGCATATAAATTTACGGTCAACACATGCTACAAATGGAATATGTTACTTACCCTGTAAGCATCTATTTGTATTGTTTAGTGCCGTAAATTCATATGCACCCACAATCCTCCCCGGAAGCTACTGGCTGACGTATTCACTTCCCTTAACTTTACTTGCATACTCATCCCATCCTTTCTGTCACTAAACTGCTCCTGTCCTGAGCTTACTTGATGAGTCGAAAAACAATCTAACAAAGGAGCTGATGAACATGCACAATACAGACTATAGGGGGAGTCACATTACATTGGGACTCAAAAGACTTCTTCAAAGAAAAACAACTTGCAATTGTCTGAGCCCAACACTAGTTGGTAGGAGTATGCTAACCATATGACTCTACGCACTATGTGCTACGAATAGATACTTACAGGTTAAGCAACATTCCTTTTTCCATCATTAAAATTTGACTCAGAACAAGGGAGAGAGTCAGAAATGAGGAAAAGAAAGAGGAAGCAAATGACTGAAAAACTGTGACAAAGGGAGAAAGCAGGGCTAAGAATGCAAGGATGAGAAAAGGGAGCAGAAAGTGTATGATGGTGGGTGAAAGAGGAATGAGGTGGAATCAAGACTAGACAACCTTGATATTTGGCAACTCCATTATTCAGCAGCAGTAGCCACAGGCTGCTGAGGAAAAGTTTAAGCACTGGTACTTATTATTTTGCAAAATAAGCACTGGACAGATAGAATGAATTAATGCCTGTTCTCATTGCCAGATTCAGCCAGAATAAGCTCTTTTCAATGATGATTCACTGTGTTGTCTATTGCGGCCATAAGATTGGTTTTTGCCTGGTCAAGGTTGCCAGCAATTAGTCCACAACCAGTTTCTGGGAAAATTCCATAACACTCTTGGCTAATGGATATAGCTTGCCCAAACACCCAGGCACAGAAGTATTTTCAGGTCCTTCCATTGCCTCCTCAAAAGCCCCTGTGTTTACTGGTAATTTCAGAACTGCTGGATTGTTAAAGTGTCTGAACCATCCATTCACTGCTTGTAGAAGGTTATTTTTCATCATCAGGAAGTTGAAGATTAGCAGACAAACTGAATACCAAACAATTAAGTCCTTAAATATGCTTAAGTCAAACAGAATAAATTCATCACACTCACTGTCATTATCATAATGTGGATGGAAAAGTACATGATCTCTGTAAGCAGTCATGCCTGACAGAAGAAGCGGCTCTATCCTGATTCTCATATTGCTTGTTGAAGATTTTGGAAATAGACTTCATCAAGATATGCAACTGTTTTTATGACATATTGCCTGTTCAGCCCTTCTTTTTTGAACAGTCATACCTCCCTTCTCCATGAATTTTCCCGCTTCTGGAGCAGAAGGAGTTAAATGCCTCTAATTCTGGGGGTGTGGTCTTACCGGGCCGCAAAATGGCTGCTCTGTAGAGGGCTCCGTGGGCTGGCAGAAATAATCCAGTAAAATCCGTGCATACAGGGGACATTGAGCTCATCACGCGCAAGACACAGCGCCGCGAAGCTGTAGAGAATACGTGGGGGAGCCACTGCTAGCTGCAGGTGGCCTGGGATCTGCTGGGCCAAGCAGGGGTTGGGCGTGCCTGGTGAGGCGCTTGCCTGCCGGACTAGTGTGCGGCGACTCCCCATAAACCTGAGGAGGCCACGTCAATGGATATCCTGCCCTAGGGGACATGGGAGGAGATCGGCCACGCAACGCGGCCTGAAATATAGACACGCAGAGGAATAGACCGGCAACAAGATGCAGTTTGTCTCGCTCCCGGGAGACAGGGAGTGAGGTACATTAACGCTCAGCTCGTGAGAACCCGCGAACAATGTTCAGCGGCTCTGCACGCTGCAGCAGCTCCTGTGGCAGGGGTGGCTAAGTCTGGTAGGTACGGGGGGCCGGGCCTGAGTGTATGAAGCCCGGTAAGAGCTGAGAGAGCTGTACTCTCACTCCGATTCGTGAGGGTGCCTTTGCTGTTCGTGGAGGGGGGCGCCCGCTGGCGCCGAGCCCTATTCCCTGGGTAGAAGCCACTGCCGAACAGTACAGGAGGCTGCTGTGCTGAGGGGGTGCTGGGCCGGACTGGCACTTAGTTTGGTGCCCCCATGCAATATTGGTGCCCATCCTCTCCTTGAGGTAGCTGTGGGGCCATAATGGTGCTCCCTGCCTAGGACAAGGTGGTAGGGTGAGGAGGGGCCCCCCTGGCTGAAGCACTTGGGCCTCCGGACTGGTGCCCACGCCCAACTGGCGGAACATCTCCTTGCGCTGTAGGTTGGTGCTGATCGGAAGCGCCCGGGGACGTAGGATTTTTTCACTGTGCTTCACTTGCTGGCTGGGATCATGGGCAAGACGGATGTCTAACAGGCGAAACTCTCATTTAAGGGCAAAAAACGTAACCGGCATTCAGAGGGTGAGAAGACTTATGGAACAACTATGAATCCTCAGAAGGATGAGGACTCTGGCGAGCTTGACCTCAAGGAAATACTCCTTGATGTGAAAACCTGTCTCAAAACAATAGACAGCAATTTAGACCTCCTCACTGCCCGCCTTGACCAGGTCAAGAAGCAGGTAGATACTCACGAGTCCAGACTAGGCCAGGTCCTGACGCTGCAATCTTCGCATCACGGGTGGCCCGGAGTCTACCGCCATACTGAAAATGGAGTACTTTGTTGAGACTATGTTACGAAGCCTGTTTGGCGATGATCTGTCATCAATGTTTATTGTGGAACTGGCCCACTAATCGCTTGGCCCTCGGCTGCCCCCCCCCCCCGGGGCAACAGCCAGGCCTACGATTGACCCCGGGAAAAAGGCCGGATGAAATACCATGGTGATATCATGATACCATGGTGATATCATATAGTTTTTCTCTGACTTTACACAGAGTGTGCAGGCTGCTCATCGTGAATTCATACCTGTGAAAAAACTCTTGCAGAAGGCAGAGTTACCATATGCTCTACTTTATCCGGCCAGGCTCAGAATCTCCGTCAATGGCAAGTCACACTTCTTAACGGGCGCCAAGTTGGCTCTGAAATTTTCTAAACTCACAACGAAGAAATGCCGCCCAATGGTGAGATTGCCTGGGGCTGCCAAGCATACCTCCCTAAATGACAATTATTGAGCTGTATGTGCGACCCCTCACTCTCAATTGATTGCATGTGTACTGTGTCTATTCTACTCCTGTGACATATTTAAAAGGCCTCACATCTGGGGTCCGGCCACCCAGCGATCAGGTTGGGTTAATGCCTAGTGTCACTTCGCCCCAAGGGAGCTTTACCATGGTTATTTCCTTTTTGAGGGTACGGGGAAGTCAGGGTTGGAGGAGGGTATTCTGTCTCAACCGAGTTTGGGGATTGGAATGGGTGTGGTTGGGCTGGGATGTTTGTTGTACAGGTCTATATTTTGCTTGCCTGTTTCTGTCTTTTAAGTGGAGGTTCACTTTTAGGCTTTTACCACACACAGCGTACAACACCACTTCACAAAACAGCTCAGGTGCCCATGGTCCTTGGGAGGGCACGTGTTCCCTTGCTATGCCCACCTTGAAGTGTTTAACCTGGAATGTTTGCGGCTTTAAAGATGCCAGGAAGGCTCACCTCGTACACTCTTATTTACATCAACATAAAATTGATATTTGTTTCTTAAAAGAAACACACCAGGCTGACCCCAAATCCCCCCGCCTGTAAGCCAGAGGCTGGGACACCGCTACCTCCTCAACATACTCAAATTATGCCAAGGGAGTCACGATACTTCTATGCAGGGGTCATGCCTAGCAACTGACTCATACTGTGCTCGACCCAGATGGCAGATACGCACTTATTATGGGATCATTAGGTCGACATCCCGTTATAGTGGCGGGCGTATATGGGCCTAATGTGAATGATCCTGAATTGTATTCCACGCCACTACGGCAGCTGCTAGCACACCACTGACGATGGGGTAGGCACCCTAGTGCACAGCCTTACCTGCCCAACTCATTTGCAACACCTCCAGCTATAGTGCGCTGCCCTTGACCATGCATATTGCTATTTACAATGTATTAATGGATTACAAGTCTGCAACATCCAGATCTCATTTAGAAGCATAGCAGTATAGATCGTAAGTTAAAGGTTCGCTTCCTGAACCACGTGCAACATTTCGTACATAAGCATGCATGTATGTAACTGTAATATGTGTTAACAAGCATTTCTGATTGTATACTGACTGTACCCCATGTAGTTTGGTTGTATATGTTTCCTATGCAAAATCATAAATAAAGATACACAAAAAAGTGCCTCTAATTCTGCTAATGCTTGCCCATTTTATCACCCCAAATGAGAGACACTATCGATCTACAGGGATCTTTTCTCCTTTATTTTTTAGAATGACCTCTTATATCTTACCCTTTTCCCATACAAAAAAGTATTAACTCTTCAAACTTCTTTTATTCATGACCAAATAAACGTCTACATAAGTCCATTCTTCTTAATAATTGTCCTCAATTATCAAATATATATTCAGGCACCCCACATGCCACCCTAGCCTGTAACTGCTTAGTTGTTCCTTAAAATGAAAGAAAAAAGATCTTTCCTACTCACAATCTGTTTGGCACACATACCCCGTAATAGGTAAGAATAACCATCAGCTGACCATCTCTGTTGCTTTTCACAGCGGGCCATCTGCACCACTATAATATGCTGATGCTTTGTTGTTGTGATTTTAAATACTGGGGGACCTCAAAACTACAATGCAGATTTTCCACATTAGCATTGCCTGCTTCTGAAAAAAGTGGGTCAATGCATTGTGGCCTCTGTACCACACATCACAATAAGGATGTCCATGTTACGGTAAAGCAAATAACTTCACACAAGCCCAGGCACAATGTTAACAAAAAAAGTCCATTCTGAAGGGGACACAAAAATAAAACAGGAAGAACTAGGCAATCAATTTCCCTTACATTGTAAATGGGGTGGGTCCTGAGAATTTAATTGAAAATAGAAAACAAATGCTTTGAGAAAGGTGACATCGGGGGACAGAACCTCACAAATGGGGGCTTCAGAGCAGATGGGCTTGCCCAGTTTCCCCCTTGGGTAGTCAGGCGTGGTGGTGTGTTCCAGCAATGCTCCAGGGCTCTGATTGGTCAAACATAGATGAGTGGGTGGGCTAAGTGGGGTTTTAGTTGCTAAGGAGGGTGTGGGCGACCTCTTTGGCCACTGTCACACCCAGCGGTAGGGCGTGGTTACCTGCTCTCATCTAGGTAGGCCAGAGGTTTTGTGGTTCACTTTTGCTTGGTGGTTCAGTGCTGTTTTGTTAATTATTAGCGCTATGGCTGGAGTCAATAGAGTTGTGCAAACGCTGAAAGTTCTACATGATGAAGGTAGAGAGGATCTGTTGCAGGAAGGGGAATAAGAGCAGGCGTGGGTAGGTTTGAAACACCCTAAGAGGGCATCTTCTGAGGGAGTAACTGTTGCAGTTTTTGACTGTTCCTCCCCTTCAAGGAAGCCTAAAAAATGTCAACAGAAAAGCGCTAATGGGAAGGGTGTGTGCTCCATACCTGCCACATACCTGCTAATGATAAAGTGCAGAGGTTGTTGGGGCCACTGTTTCAGTCCTGCGGGCAGGGAGCGAGTCATCCATCATGTGAGGAAGCCTGTGGTGCATGGGGCGGTAGGGTGCACTGCTTCAGGAGCTCGTTGGTGACCGATGAAGGGGTTTCCTGAGAAGCCTTGGGTGACAGGTTCCCACCAGGGGGGGGATGATTATGTCATTGCTCATGCGCTACAGGCGCCTGAGCAGGAGGTGAAGATGACGTCACAGACACTGAGTGCCTGTGACGTTCAGGCTCATGATTAGTCCCAACTCTGGACTTTTGAGGATTAGGAGTGACTGCCAAGATGGCAGCACCCATTGCTCCAGAGGATCTGTGTGTTAAATTTTATTCGGGTGAGGAGGTAGCGGGCAAGCTTGTTTAAGATGGGCAGTGTGCTTTGCAAGATCGTTTTACTGTTTTTAAGGCGGTTCAGGTAACAACACTTCCTGGGCACCGGTCCGAATAGAGAGCAGTGTCCAGAGCAACTTGTTTGATATTGTGGGAGACCTCACAACCTGGATTAGAGCTGGATGGTGGAGTTGGTGATGGAGAGCAGCCTAGCACTAGCTGGGGTGCTGCTGGTTTTGGTGGATTGCGAGGGTGACAATTTGTATCATGACAAGGAAGGTTTGTTGGAAGAAGGGAAAATTGAGAATG
Organism: Pleurodeles waltl; assembly: GCF_031143425.1. Classification (NCBI taxonomy): domain Eukaryota; kingdom Metazoa; phylum Chordata; class Amphibia; order Caudata; family Salamandridae; genus Pleurodeles; species Pleurodeles waltl. The sequence continues at coordinate 218,402,536 of NC_090445.1, forward strand.
ATGAGATTGGGGGACATGAAGGTCCCACTCAGGTTACAATGTGGAGGCAGAAGGTTAACAAAAGGCAGAGTACTGGTGTTTTTCAAACAGGGGTCCAGAAGCCTCTGAGACATAGTGCTCGGGAAGCTAAGACAAAAGAGAAGATTCAAGAAAAACATCCATCAGTGCCACGAGGCGGATGAAGGTAAAGAAGATTTAAGAGTGGTATTGGTGGGTGTGGGCAACAGCCCAGTTAAGATTCAACACCAGGCCACAATTACCATTTCGGGTAAGGATTTGGCAATGCAAACACTAGTTGACAGTGCTCAGCTGGGTGAAAAAGTTTATAATGATGGTACAAAAAAGTTGTGAAAACTGTGTTGAAAACTACAGGTGAGAAGTCAGGGACAGATGATGCTGGCGGCTCAGGGGAAACATAGAAAATGAAAAGTTGCCTTACATGGGGATTTTGATGCTTTTAGCGGTGCATCTCACAAGGCAAATGAAGGATAAGATTCACAGAGGTGAATTTGTAGATGCTTTTAAATTGTTACATAGAAAAGTGCAAGCTATGGAGGGTTCAAAAGAAGAGGAGTGGGAGTTGGCACTTAGGCCAATGGTGCAGACTACGATCGAAAATTGGACTTCTGCCTTCTTGATATCTGCTAGCATTTATTGTGAGCGACTTCCAGAGCAATGTGTTGCTCTTTTTAAATATATAGATGTTGTGCTTAGAGCATAAATGGATTATGGGAGTTTTGGCTGATTTTGATATGATAAGGAATTTAGAGGAAGGTTGGTGGTGAATCCAAAAAAAGAGTGGGGTGACATTGATAATGAGTTATGGATGCAATGGCTACCTGCTGCTAAGAATGTACTAGTGGTTCACACAGCCAGTAGTCTGCTGTTACAATATAAGCTCTTTCAGGGTCGTCCCACCTAGTTTGGGGTGTGAGGTTTCGGGAGAGGGCAATTTCCCCAAAACAGTCTTGCTGGTCATTTAACAGAGGAGCATGTAGACACCCCCATTGCAGATTTAGGGCCTCATTACGAGGCTGGCAGTCTTGAGACCCCCAGCCTTACAGTGGCGGTCTGATCTCCAAATTAAGAGTTTGCCGGTCAGACCACCAAACGACCACCGTCTCCGCCAGGAACAATGTTCCCGATAGGCTGACGGCTGTCCAGGTCAGAATCAGCCAGGGCGGCGCTGAACTCAGCGCCACCCTGCTGAGTACAACCTGCTTCTCTGCTAGCCTTTTCATGGAGGTTTCACCGCCATGAAGAGGCTAGCGGAAAACAGGTGCAGGGGGCCACAGGGGCACCCTGCGCGCTGGCTCTATTACAAGCCAGTGACAATGCTGCTGCCACTTTCCCGATGGGCTGATGGGTGGAAGCCCAGTGGGAAAGTCGTAATGGGCCCGGCGGGGAGGTAGCCAGTATGGCGGCAACCTCCCCATCAGACGTTCAGCGGACGGGTTATCAGGCCCTTAGTCACGACTGCACCAGCTGTAGAGGAAAACATCCTTTGGTCTATTGTTTTGGCGTGGCATGGAACTCCAGTTAGGGGGTCAGATAGGGGATGGTGCCAGATGCAACAGCTGGTGGGAAAAGGGCCCTACTCCTATTAAGTTTCAGGTTTTGAGTTACTGGTTACAAATTAATCCCAAACAGGAAGAAGCAAAGTGTTTGTACTGGAGTTTTCTTGAAGGTTTTTGGTTGTGTTACCAGGGGACAAGAATTTGTAAATGGTCAAAAAACTTAAGGTTGGCCTTAGAGAACCCAGAAGTTGTTAGGCCCAAGCTGAATAACTCTCTCAAGGTAGGAGCGTAGGGCTTTTTAATTGTTGGCCTTTGCCTGATTTAACAATCTCTTCTTTGGGTGTTGTTCCGAAAAAGTAGCAGGGTGAGTTTTGCCTAATTCACCATTTCACTTGGCCCTGGGATGAATCTGTTAATGATTTCATAGCTCCGGAAGATTTAATTGCTCATTATGCCTCCATTGATGAGTCCATTGCTTTGGTAATAACAAGTGGCGTAGGAGCGGAAATGGCAAAATCTGATGTCCAGTCTGTTTTTCAGCTTTTGCCAGTGCATCAGGAGAATTTTTCTTTGTTGGGTGTACAGTTTGATGATCTCATATACATTGATAGGGTGTTGCAGATGGACTGTTCAGTATCATGTTGTTTGTTTGAGACGTTTAGTAATTTTTTACAGTTGTTTTTCCAATTCAAGAGTGGGATGTGTCAAGTTACACACTATTTGGATGACTTTCTTCTGGTAGGAAGAGGTGGGTCAGGCAAATGCTTGAGAGCACTGGAACTTTTTAAGAGGTCAGTGCTGGAGTTGGGTGTTCCATTAGCTCCAGAGAAGATGGAAGGTCCGAGTACTCGCATTAGTTTCTTGGGTATAGAGTTGGGTTCACAATTGATGGAGGTGTGTTTCCCAGAGGACAAGGTGCAGAAATTGATTTCTCTGTTAGAGGAGGCAGTGAGCAGGAACAAGCTGGAATTGAGAAAGGTTCAGTGTCTTTTGGGGCACTTGAACTTTGCTTGTTGTGTGGTACGGGTGGGACAAGCTTTTTGTAGATGACTTGGTTTTGCAGTTAAAGGTGCAGTGTTCCCCTGTCACAGGATAAGGCTATGTGCTAGCATCCAAGCAGATATTAAGATGTGGATTTCATTTTAAAGGATTTAAATGGTGTCACCATGTGGTCCAATGATGAAGATTGGTTATGGCAAAGTTTTTCATATGCCCAGGAGCGCACAGTTTTGGCATCTTTTTCTGATGGCCATTGGGCAGCTCAGGATTGGTCAGCGGCATGGTTGGAAGCAAACCACAGCATTGCCTTTTTGGACTTTTTTTTCCATTGGTGGTGGCCTTGATGTTATGGGAAAAGAAGCTGGCTAACAGAAGGGTGGTCTTTCATGTGGACAATCAAACTGTGGTTAGCTTGGTGAATTCCAAGAGAGCTCGGGATGAGAGTGTGTTGAAGCTGTTGAGGATTTTTATCTTTGTTTAATATGTAACATTATGGTTAAGGTCAGACACGTCCCAGGGCTAAATAATGATATAGCTGATACGCTATCTTGTTGACAGTGGCAAAGATTCCATGGGCTTGCACCGGGAGCGTACGAAATGAAGACAGAAATGCTGTAGGATCTATGGTCGCTGGGAGAATAAGGATGTTAGCTGTGTCCACTCGCAGGAGTTATGCTCAGGATTGATTTGATTTTGTTGGATCTGGTGCCACGAGGAGGCGGGAGGTCCTTTTGTTTTGTTGCAAAGGAGAGAGAATGCTGTGCGTTTTATCATGACACAGATTGATGCAGGCCTATTGGCTGTGACAATATTGGGCACGATGTCAGGCATTTCTTTTTACAGAAAGTATTTCTGGGGTTATAATCCTATGGAAGGAGAGATTTGCAAAAGGATTGTAGCCAGTTGGGTGAGGGAAAGAGGGGCATGGTTGGACAGAAGACCGATTTCCAGTAGGTTACTGTGAGCCATCAATGATGAGTTGGGGGGATATGTTTTTCCCTTCGGAGGTTGCTTTGTTTTGTCTGTGTATGGTTTGGATGTTTTGCGGGGCATTTTGAGTTTCAGAACTGTGGGAAACGAGGGGCAAGGAGAGTTTACATTCTTCTACTGTTCTAGTGTGTGAGGATGGAACTAGGGTTTGGTGGGTACAGTCCAAGATGGATTAGTTGGGCAGGGATCAGAAAGTTCTGTTGAAAAATAATTCTCCTCCGATATGTCCTGTGGGGTGTTGATTTTCTTTTTGTAGTTTTCTCATTAAGGACTTATGCCAAGTTTCTGTTCATGAAGATGGGTCTAACCTAACATATTTTGATGTATAAATCTTATTTAGGGTGGCACTTGGTAAGTTGAAATTTCTCCTAAAGTCTATGGCACGCTTTCCTTTCGGGTAGGAGCTACTACGCAAGCAAGACGGAGGGAAACTTCTGACTCTGGGATAATGAACATGGGTCGATGGAGGTTTCAGTGTTATAAATGCTGTGTTTATTTGGGTTTGCTTGACTTTTGACAAAAGATAGTAACTGTTATGGTTTTGTGTTTTTATGTTCTTTGGGTTTAGTTTTTTTTTCAGGTTGTGTGTTGGGGCCCAGCGGTGGTGTTTCCACAGTTTGTATAGTGAGTCACTTGTTGGTCCATTGGGCAGCTGAGCAGGTGGAGTCAAGGCATTTTGGTCGGCAGCTGAGAGTGGAGGGTGCTTGAGTTGCGGTTTGGTGGTGGGGTAGAAGTGGCATGAGATGGAGTGATTTACTGGGCAATTATCACAAGGTTTTTGTCCTGATTTGTTAGTTGTGTATCCTTTGGAGAACGATCTGGTGACATTATCTAAGATTGGTTTGCTGAAGGCCCTGAAGATTAATTTTAGCGAAGTTTAAAGACTGGTGGTCAGGCACTCACATTGTGTGGATGGAGTTAGTGCCCAGAAGATATTGGCAAGGGGCAAGGAATCAAGGGGCTATTGAAAAGCAGAGGTGGAAAGTCAATAGTGAAGTTTGAGGTTTTTGTGGGTCTTTGGACATTTCTGTTTTGAGGCATCCAGAAATTGTGCAGTATGATGTTTAGTTTTTTTTAGCAAGATGGAGTATATTTGTCTTTATTGGGCAATGAATTTTACCTTCTAGAGCTGGGCCTCAAAATTTCTGAGCTTTTGGGTGAGAGGTCATGGGATTATGTATGAGGAGGGCATTCTATGTTCCCTTTTTAGTGGGGCAGGAAAACACCTTCAGGTGTTCCTGGTTGGTGGGTTGCATTTGTTCGGAGGATGTCCGAAAGGCAGAGTAATAAGAGCTCAGGGATATTGATCAAGGACCAAAGGGAGGGAGAAGCAAGGGTAACAAGGGAAGATGGAGAGCCTGGCAGAGGGGTACAGGACTTTGGGTACAAGGTTGGGGTGGGAAGGATCATCTTTGGGGGGTAAGGTTACTTAGGGGTGGGGTTTGGCATTAGGCAGGTTTCAATGTATCAGTGAGGTTGGTTATTATTGTTAGGCATTTTGTCAAGGTTAATACTACATTACCAGTCCTGTTCTATTAATGCAACCTTTTACCCCTTATCTATGTCTGAGCATTGTTGTTTGTGCATCTACACTCCCCCCCAGGCTAGTCCGGTTTGGTAGTGCGTTCCAGAATGCTCCAGGGTCCTGATTGGTTAAACATATTTGGATGGGTGGGCTAAGTTGGCTTTTAGTTGCTGAGGAGGGAGTGGGCAGCCTTGTTGGCTGTTATCACACCCAATGGTAGAGCGTGGTTACTGGTTGTCATCTCTCCTGCCCTCCCTTTCTTCATTGGCTGGATTTCCAAGTATTTTGGCATTTTTGTTTGGAAATTGAGTTTGGTGCTTTCATGGTGCAGGTCCATAGACAGATTGAGAGGTTGCCACTGGTAGTCGGGCCTGGAATAGGGCAGTTTAAAAGGCATTTGTTGGATGGGAGGGAGTCCGAAAGGCAGAGCAATGAGAGATCAGGGATATTGATCAAGGACCAAAGGGACAGAGGGGCAAGGATAACAGAAGGTAAAGAGCAGGGCAGAGGGGTACAGGATTTTGGGTACAAGGTTGGGGTGGGAAGGGTCATCTCTGGGAGGGGTAAGATTTCTTAGAGAAGGGGTTGAGCGTTAGGTGTGTTTCAATGACTTAGTGAGGTTGATTATTTTTTTAAGCCATTTTGCTGAGGTTAATAATTTTTTGCCAGACCTGGTCTATTAAAGCAGCCTTTTACCCCTTACCTGTGTCTGAGCAATGTTGTTTGTGCGTTGTCGCGCCTGATGCATATAGTAAGGAATTGGATGAGGAAGCAATAAAGTGCTAAATCTGAGATGCAGTCATCGCTTTTTGCTCAGAAAACAGAAAAATAAACTGATCCTCACTTATTATTTGTCACTCTGGGGCAGCATGGCTTCTAGGCTTAAGCTGCTGTCTGTGCTTTCTGACTTTTCTGGGGACGCACAAAAATACTGACTTCAATGGGTGACATGGATCCATGGGAATTTGTGTAGTGGGGGTGCCGCATGAGAACATTTTCAAATGTTTATGTTGTTGACTAAAACCAGGTGACCGAGCGTATGGTACGATGCCATTGTTCTCCGCCTGAAAACCAGAGTTGTGGTTTTTGACCTTGTGGGTGACTCACGCTCCTTAGGGACGGGGAGTGGGTGTTGGGGGTGCACTAGGGTGGAGGGCAAAATTGTCTCCAGAGCAGGTAGGGACCAAACTGCGGTCTTGGCTGCGATGCATAGAGCCGCATTCCCTGCATTCCTACCCTGACCACAATAGAAGGGAAAGTTGCTCGGCTGCTGCCCGCCCTGACAAACAGCATTGTCTCGCAATTAGGCAGAGAAGGCAGCATCTGACTTCTATTAGTCTCAGGTGAAAGATGAAGTGGCTGCTTGGCCCGCGCTGAATCCACGTATTAAAACTCCTCCACCACCACTGAGAAACGGGAAAAAGACAAATAAATAACAAAAGGTCTAAGTAAACACGCTTTTTAATCGTCTTTCAGTTCCTGTTGTCTTTTTTTAAGCTGCCAAGAAGCCTTTCTGATTTGGCTCCAAGAGAGCAAAATGGAAACATGAACCGCGCCGCTATTTGGCGCGCAGTCTTGTGGCGGGAGCGCGTGAACTAAGGCGGCCGCCGAGGTGTCCTTCCCGCCAGTCACGGCACCGAGCCGTGAGAAGAACGGTGCCGGCACATGCTGGGCCCCGAGGCGGCAGGAGGAAGGCGTAGGAGGGAGAAAAATAAACAGCTCTGCCGTTTGTTTGCCGCTGGAAGAAAAAATATATATAATGTTGTGTTTGTTATCATAAAGGGAAAGGCTCATGACAATCAGAAACTGGAGGGGGGAAGCGTCCAGCAAGCCAGCGGCCTCAGCCTTTGAAATACAACCCTCCTCCTTGGCTCTCGACGGGAACCTAGGAACAGAGCCAGACCTTCAAACTGGAGCGACCGGCCGAAAACATTCTCTCCACATCCTCGTTCACAATACTAAACCGAAGCATGGATATATATCTTTTCTGCGCCAGGTTCCAACTGCCCCTGTGAGTTACATTTCTGTTTTTTAAAAGGTCCTCAGATTTTTTTTGATGGATCTGCAAACATGAACCACATTCGTGAATTGTGGAATGACTCTAAGCTGTGGTGATGATGTTCTGTTCTTTAATAATAATTGTGCAAGGCAGTGAGGCCAATTTCCAGCTCTCTATGCTCTTATAAATCGTTCTGCTGCTTGAAACACACAATCAAAAGGAGATAACTATATCACTGGGCGTGATACAGCTGGACTCTTTCCTTGCAATCTTTACCAGCTTACCAAAATGTTGATGGACCATGTTTCAAACTCACACATTGTTTGATGTAGAATCTGAACAAAACAACCACAACAACCCTGCCCCAGTGGCTACCAGAAGAATCTAGGATCCACTTCGAAGCTATTTGCACCACATAAAGATGTTTTTAAACAAGAGCCTTGGGCATGTAAGTTGTGACCACTACAAGCAAACCAAGAATCTATGCTCAGTCAAGCCTCAACCCATATGTTTCAGAAGTTGAATCACAGAAATAATGCGCCAGGATCATAGGCACAGGGGCCAATATATGGGACTTTGCAATACAGTGACTGAGTAGTCAGTCAGTAAAAACGCATTCAAGTATACTCAATCAAAAAAGAGCATAGAAAGTTTAAAACACATAAAAGCATTAAAAGGCCATACTCTTGCGACAGTGGACAATATATTTAAAAAAGAATCCAACAGCGAAAATAGTCTCTTAATCTGTTAGAGTTTGCACATAGGTAAATGCCAGTTGTAGGAAAGTGGAGTATTCTGCTGTGATGCTGGTTAGGCCTCACTATGTAATACCCTCATATTTAGGGTGACCAGACGTCCTGTCCCGACGCTTTGTTCATTTCACATAAATGTCCCGGTTTTTGGGGCAAAGGTCAGGTCAACCTGGGAATGCTTTTGTTAATTTGAAATAAATGTCCCGGTTTTTGGGACAAAGGTCAACTTCCGCATCAGAAGTGAAAGGTGTGCTGTCCTTTCACATGCACCTCTAGAGTCTTAAATACTTATGCTGCCTGCTCCAGTCTGTGTGTGTACACACACACAAACACTCTCTCTCTCTCTTCATTTTTTTACAGGGCAGGCCAGATATAAAAGTGAGACTAAAGACTCTAGTCTTACTAGAGTCTAGTCTAACCTGTCCCGTTTTTTTCTTTTCAAAATGTGGTTACCCTACTCATATTACCCCAAGGATTGTCCTTGGTTTCACAATAAGAAATTCGTAGCTCAGTCCTGGTAGTGTGACAAAGAGCAGTCAGGCTTTATTAGAGGAAGGTGTTGAGCATTTCACAGTACCCACATGGACGATTAGTAATTGGCACGACTCAAAAAAATGTGACACCAATTTATAAAAATAAAGCAGATTTTTATATTATTCAGATGCCAAAACAAAGTAAACCAGATATGTATAGTCAGAGTTATGGATTTTCAAGTGAAAAATAATTCAACACAGTTCAAGCTGTCAAACTTTTACCATTGTGTCAATGGGGAAAATCACTAGTGACACTCGGTCACTTGTGGGATGAGTTCAGAGGAACCCACTTGTAGTTAAGGTGATGCAGGTCCCAGATCCACGCTGCAACAGTCAGACCTATTTTACCTCGTTGGTGGGACCCAGGTGCAGAGGTGTCCTGGCTAGCCTTAGTGCTTAATAGATCACCTGAAAAATGGTACTTGTGATACTGGTCACTTGCAGGTCGAGGCTGTAGGTGCCCACTTGAGGTTAAGCTTGTGTGGGTCCCTGAATAATAACTCACCAGGCAGTACCACTCCACCTAGCTCGGGCGTCTCTGGTACAGAGGTGCTTGGCTATGCTTGGTGCTGAATGTTAGTTGTGGTTGCTGGCTCTACCACTGTGACGATGGGGACAAGTGAGCAGATGCAAAAAACTGAACCACTGGTGATGTCAGATTCAGGTGTTAGGGTGTGTCATCCAGTGTTGAGTAAAGATGGTGATGACTGGACTGTCTACCAACAAGCTGTGGCAGTGGAAAGGTGAAGGAAAAGCTATCTCCCCTTCCAGAGGTCCTGGGGAATCAGTAGCTGGCTGAAACTTGGTGGAGAGCTGGACTACACTTCCCACAATGCACTGGACCATCTGCTTTTGGGCAATCCCTTGGAGGGCCCAGTGGCCAGCTTTTCTTTGGTTCTGGTAGGTGCTTTTCACCTGCGGTGTGCAAGGGGTTAGTGCCACTAGTCCAAGGGAGTCTGGTCTTGCCTTTGGCTCACAAAGCATTCCCTGTGGCTGGGGGAATCAAAATTTGTTCCAGGAGGAGTCGAGGTCGAGCAGTTCCAGAAAGGTTGCCTCAGGCTCAAGGTATCACACCTTTGGTTTTGTGGACTTCTGTTGTTGTCAATGATGGTCGCCGTCTATCCCTTCTTCACAAGTCATTGCATGTCCGAGGTTCTGGTGCCAGGACTGGCCTATAAATCCCAGGTTTAGGGATGTTAGGTGTGTGGAAGCAAGTCACCAATGGGCTACTAGCCCCAGCTAGTCCGCCTCTGAGGTGACCACATCTGGTGGGCTGTGGCACGTTTTTTACCCAGAGCCCTCTATTTTGCCAGTTTTCAAGATGCCAGAAGTCTTCCTCGGCTGTACAGACCAGTTAACCCACCCTGACTACATCTGGTACCCCTTGTGACTAACTAATTTTCCGACCTGCCCAGGTGCAAATGTGCCTGAGGGCCGGGGGATGGCTTTGTTCTCGCTTTGTTCTGCACTGGGAGACAGCTTGCTTCAGTAGGGAGGGAGGTGTGACCTCCTTCCCATCCAAGCCTTTATTCTGACTCCTGGGAGCGTTCACACCTCTGCCCAGTCGGTCAGAATCGTGTCTTAGCAGCTGCAGCTGGGAGCTGGCAACCAGAGCGCATATATTAGGGACTCATAAGGGGGGGAATTAGAGTCCTTGCCAATTGGGGATACCTATTCACATATACCAATTTAGGGAGAGAGCACTGGTACTGGGGCCTGATTAGCAGGCTCAAAGCACTTTCAGAGTCATAAACAACAGCATCTAGGGCAAAAAGTGTGGGGTGACCATCCAAAAAGGGCACTTTCTTGCACCAGCCTATAATTTTCAGTGTTGTAGGATTTCAGTAGGGGGTACAATATTATTTTGCATAGTAAGAATACAATTTACAAAAAAAGAGTAAAATACATCACTGTTTGGTGGGACGTGCTAGACCAAGGACAAACAATTAGGCTGTCTTCATTATGCTGCGCTAGCGGAAAACAACTGTGCAAAGGGAACCAGTCCTAAATTTAAAGAACAGAGCCCACTTCCATTGCCTATGAATGAGCTCAGTTGCCTTGGTAGTTTTTAACTTAAAATGTCGACAGCTAATCAGTTCAGTGACCTCCTTAGAGTCCTTGCACTTATATTCTTTAAAAATAAGCTTCACCCAAGATTAATCATGTTTCATTATCAGGCTTGGGTTAATAAAAAGGCAAAGGCTTTCCCAATTTAGCAAAACTGCCAACACAGGATAGCCAGGTCATACTCATCTCTGAGTATCAACGAATGCAATTTCTAGTTACTCGCTGATGAAAATTGGCATGAAGATTAGACCAGATGGACAAACACAATATCAATGGAAAAAGGGGAATAAGATCTATGTATGATAGGCCACATTCCTCATAACATGAAATATGGACAGCAAGGTGGTTATGATAGAAGTCACCAACAGAAGCGATTCTCTTTGATTTTAATACACAAAGCTTGACCAAATCCCCATACACCTTCCCCATACATAGCAACAGGCCCACATTTTGTTATGTATATCTCTAAGAACGCTGCTGTGAATTTGCCTCCCACTGAAGAAGTCAGATTGAAAAGTGCACCAATAGAGTGCATACATTTCTGTCTCTAATATTTGGATGTCAAAAGCCAGAAGCGTTGAACCAAACACTTGAATAGGGAAAGCTAGAAACTTTAGATTCTTTACAGGAATTAATGCTTAAGGAGCTCAGTTTTTAGAGTTTCTGCCCACAAACCATGAAATGCGATTTAGCATAATTATTGTCCATGTCAAGGCTGGACAAAAAAATTGGTGAAGCCCAGGACCAGATTTTTCATGCTGCAAGTAATGCGTGCCAATAGCACAGCATCGTACATATATAGCAGGAAGGGCATCTGAGTATGACCAATCATAGAAATGTCCTGCCCTTACACCATCAAATAGGTGTTTAGGCCATCAATATATAATGATAAAAAGTATTAGGGCTAAAATACATCTGTGCCAAATTCCCTTTTCTAGACAAAAACATCTGAGCATTCAACATTAGGGCCACAGCTTACTCTGGCACATACATTACACTGAAATCAGACAGAAAGAATACCAGTGCAGCATCAAGCTCAAGTCAAGTCCAATAACATAGGCCACAGCCTGGACCTGTTTGATCAAAGGTGCTAGACAGGCCCATATAGCCAGGTACAAAGGGCTTCATTTAGAAGCAACATATTTCTAAATAATAGGGTGGAGGTTCAGGCAGTACTCCATAGTTCTGATGCCTTCTCTGAATCTATACTAGCGGTGACTGAGTAAAGACAAATAAGGGGCTATTAGTCAGGCCAGCTGAATTCAACTACTTGCAACATTAAAATGTATTGATTGAAAGGTAACTTCAGATCAGACTGTCTTGTTTCCAATGGCTTGTAACCCGGAGTGTACAGTTATGTTAGATGTTATTCCTACAGCCTGCCTAGACCGTGATGGGTTTAAAGGTGCTAAGAGATTTCAGCTGCAAATCTCACTTATTTTTAGGTCTGGTGTTAGCCAAGCCCTTTTTATTGTACTAAAATATGTCTACTTATACATAGGGGCTTTCAGCCACCCATCTTCATCCAATGATCTGCTGCTGTGTCATACATATTTTGTTTCCACCCACTACAACATTTAGTATGGGGCACTGGGTCAGCCTACTTAAGCCAGTGGATAGCTTCACTTTGAGTGACTGCAGTTTGCTTTCTCACAAGGAGCACATCCCAACACAAGCTAGTTCCCTTCAGTGCCAGTGTTTTTGTTTTTACTTTATAATTTAGCGCTCCCTTTGTATTTAGAACCTGATGAGGTGGTAGCAGGACACTTCTGATGCACATTTCATCTTTATCAGATCTCATCTACTGCAAATGCTGTTGTAAATTCCTTTTGAAGTGTTTTGCTTTTGTGACTGCTGCTATTTCACAGGATATCAGATCAGAAAGTATCTATTTGAAACTATTCTGTCTTAAGGTGTCATCTTTTTAGCTGTTTTACTTTAGCTCATTTTCTTTTTTATTTTCTTTGTTTGTTTCTCTTTTTCCTTCTTTCTTCCCTTCTCTCTTTCCTTCCTTTTTCTCATTTTCCCTATCTTTCTTTATTTCTTTCTCACTATTTTGTTTTCCTTCCTTTTGTATTTCTTTTTTCTTGTGTTTTTTATTTACCTGCCTGCCTGCCTGCCTGCCTGCCTTCCTTCCAGCCTACCTTCCTGCCTACCTTACAGCCTTCCTTCCTTCCTTTCTTTCTTTCTTTCTTTCTTTCTTTCTTTCTTTCTTTCTTTCTTTCTTTCTTTCTTTCTTTTTTTCTTTGAGACAAAAACATTTTTTGCCTCTAGCAAATATCTATAGTTAGTACCTAGTGTTCATAGAAAAAGTGTTTTTGGACTTGCCTATATCTTTGGCACCGTTTGATAAATCTTCACAAACTTTTCCAAAACAAGTGTGCCCAAGGGTCTTGTTGTGCAAGGAAAGTTTTGGGGTAATCCTTCAAGCAGGGTCTGAGAAAAATGGGGGATCAAAAAAAAAGTGCATCTCCCATTTTAATTCCCATAGGGATTTTGAACACATCTATAGCCTGAACTGCTGGACGGATTTACACCAAATATGGCAGAAAGATAACTATTGGTCCAGCAGAAAGAAGCCTCTTTGTGATATATGTGTGTGTGTGTGTGTGTATATATATATATATATATATATATATATATATTCTCTTAAAAAACCAAAGGTTACAGGGATGTTATAGTTAGGCTCACATTTTAAAAGTACCAAACCAGAGAAATTCACCTGTTATAGTTATCTCAAGTAACAAACACCCGTGCCCTAAGGTAAATATAACTCGCAGCCCACCATGCAGTTTTTTCCTAAAAAATGTTACTGCAAATATTATATTGATATTATTAGTGATGTTATCAAAGATGTCATGAGTGCTGTAATTTTTGCACAGCATTATCTGTGGCCAACCTCCCTAACGACCCAAACCCACACTGCGCATAGCCCTTTGACCACTCGCAGCGGGACTTGGCCGTGGCCTGTCTATCTCTGTGTGAGAATAGGTGTGAGAGGGTGTATCTGGGGGTGAGAGTGGTTGTGAGAGTGTGTGTATGGGTGTGGAAATGGGTGCATCAGTGTCTTAATGGGTGCACCAGTGTCTGTGTGGGTCTGTGAGTGGGTGCGTGAGGGTTTCAGTGGGTATGTGAGTGTATGCATGAGAGTGTGAGTGGGTCTGTGAGTAGGTGTGAGAGTATCTGTCTGGGTGTGAGAGTGGGTGCATCAATGTCTTAGTGGGTATGTCAGTGTCTGTGTGGGTCCGTGAGTGGGTGTGTGAGGGTTTCAGTGGGTCTGTGAGTGGGTGCATGAGAGTGTGAGTGGATCTGTGAGTAGATGTATGAGTGTCTGAGTGGATATGTGAGTGGGTGCATGAGGGTAAGAGTGGGGCTGTGAGTGGGTGCACAAGGTTCTGAGTGGGTCTCTGAGTGGGTGTGTGTGTCTGAGTGTGTCCGTGACTGGGTGCATAAGAGTCTGAGTGGGTGTGTGAGTGGGAGAAAGAGGTTGAAAAAGAGAAATTGAGAAAGAGATAAAGGGAGTGAGTGGGAGAGAAATAGAGAGTGTTTTAGGCTTTGTTGAATGATACACCTAGAATGAGATATTTCTGGACAAATTGAAAAGAAAAATGTATTTGTCAATTAAAAAGAGTGACATCAAATTTTAGTATGACTCTTAAATTTGAAAAGAAACGAAAGTAGGGAAATGACCACAACACACCTGGACTAGAATCCTCAACTTTCAGTGTGAGGGTCTGTGACCTAACCATAATGCCACAGGACCCTCCAGTGTTGAAGTCATTGCATGGAGAGACCATTGCAATGACTCTCTCTCTCTCTCTCTCTCTCTCTCTCTCTCTCTCTCTCTCTCTCTCTCTCTCTCTCTCTCTCTCTCTTTTCAATTCCATTATGGGAAGACAGAGAGAGAGAGTGACAAGACCACATGGGGAGCCTCAAGACCCCGCAGTCCTAGGCGGCTCCCTAGTCCTGTGGGACCCCGCATTGCTCCCCCAAGCAAGGAGCTGCTTTTAATGGCAGCTCAATGCTTGCGGGAGCAATGTTTTAATCTGTCTTCCGCGCACGCATATTTGCATGCAGGGGAGACAGATGAAAACTCCGCTTTCTGAAAGGGAGAGTTTGACAGCTATCTCTTTGCTTTTGCTTGGTGTCAAAGCTCCACCAAGCAGAAGCAAACAGCTATGTCCTGGAGTTGGACACCCCAGGACATAGCAGGAGCCAGCCCATGGGGTGGCAGTCCCAAGGGCCATCTGTCGCTCCTTGAGGGGGGCAGCATAGCACCCCCTCCTGCAACCTTTGCCTGGGGAGGTGGTGGTCCCCAGGGATTGGGGGTCTGAAATGGACCTCCACTTTTTTATTGTAGCTCCAGGGGTGGTGGTCCCCAGGGCTGTGGTGGGGCCATGCAGCCTCCCAGCACTGTATAAATTGAAAGCCCGGGGGAGGTGATGGTCTCTCCCCGAGGCTCTGGGGGGACCGCATAGCCCACTGCATTGAATTGATGATAGCCCAGGGAAGGTGGTGGTCACAGGGGCTGTAGGAGGGCCACGTGGCCCCCCTTCATTAAATTGGACTTAAGCCCTGGGGAGGTGGTGGTCCAGGGGGCCACGCAGCCCTCACATATTACTTTGAAGCCCCTGGGAGGTGGCGGTTCCCAGGGTTGCGGGAGGACCGCGCTGCTCCCCTGCAGGAAATTTGATTTAAGCCCTTGGGAGGTGCCGGTCACTGGGCCTGCAGGGGGTTTCAGGGACCCCTGAGTCATTTTGGTTTAAAGCCCCGGGGAAGTGATGCTTCCTGGGCCACCGGGGGCTGAGTGGCCCCCTGCACACATATTTTTTTTGCCCTGGGGATGTGGTGGCCTCTGGGGTTTCATGGGGCCAGCAGGACCCCCGCACTAAAATAGGAGTGCCCCTGGGACTTGGCCCACCTGGGTACTTCAGAATTAGCAAGCACAGGAGACTGTGCTTGTTTTTTTTATTTTTTTTACTTTCACTGGATCCGCCGCAAGTTGTGGTGAAAATTTTAAAAACAACACTTTTTTAGCTCTGGTTGGGTCCTTCTGGGACCCCAGAACTAAGGAGTCAAAGTGACTCTTACCCTGGCCCCTTTTGTTTTTTTCTACACTTTTTTCTGGGACTCGGCTGATGCTGAGTCCCAACATGGCTGCCAACACTTCGTTGCTGAAATGTTGACAACCAGCCAGATCTCAGCACAAGATCAGGAGGGTTTGTTTGCAAAGCCTTCGTGTCCCTATATATACAAATTTGGATTTTATTTAACTTCTCTAAAACTACTGAATGGATTTACACCAAATAACAAAAAGGCCTTTTTCTGGACCAAGAGCTACCTTTCAGTCAAATTTGGTGTAATTCCAACCCCCCCCCTTTTTCTTGGCCCTGCTTGACGGATCACCCTGAAACTTTCCAAACAGCAGCTGAAGTAACCACCATTTTTTGGGGGGAAAATGTCACAAAGATTCATCAAACAGCGACAAAGTTATTAGCAAAACAAAAAATGCTTTTTCTATAGAAAATAGGTCCTAACTATAGCTACCTAGTGGCGACTGCTACTGGGTAACATATATATATATATATATATATATATATATATATATGTACATATATATATATATATACACAGCACACACACACATATATACAAGTTGTTAGAGGAGATCAAAAAGATTGAGGAGTCCCGTGCACAGGACCCAGACATAGCTGCAGCAGAAACGTTACATCAACAGATGAAAACCAGATTGATTGCCTATGAGAATAAGATAAAGCAATACAAACAGAATACATTTGCGGTGGACCAGCAAGATGTTTACAAGAAAATTTGAGATACTCAGGAAACATTTGCAACAAACCTCAGTCAACCTCACAGTAATAAACCTCATGAAAAATATTTTGACGAAGACTGAAGTTGAGGTTCTATGCTTAGGATTAACCTTCTGTCCCTCCTCATTTTTATACTATGCACAGACATGGATTGTCATTAGAAAACGAAGGTTTAAGAAGATACACGTGCTGCATCCCCATAGGCATTTGCCCAGTAACGCGAGCAATCCCCAAATGACAGACGTTCTAACAGGAGAGGATCTACAGGCATTTCGAACATTGCAGGAATTGGAGGATATGGCACCCAGAGTGACAGAGGGTACACCAGATGGGGTCTTAAGCATAGTTATCAGCCTATCGCGAGGGAAAAGTACTCAGGGAGCATCCAAGACTTTTACAACTTATTGGAAAGCTGGAAGAATCAAGGAACTATGGATGCAGAGAGTATCAATTTCTCAGAGTTGAACATCCACGTATCCTGACGTTGTATCACCTGCCAAAGGTGTCAAGAATGCAGAGGTCCCACTATGGCATCCAATAGTATCATCCAATGGAATCCTCCTGGAACACACTCAGACTTTTGTTGTTTTTTTCCTGTTTCCCTGCATGAAGGATTTGAGTTCATATGTCAAAGACACAACAGATTTCATGAGAATCATAGAGGGAATTCAATGGGAGGACAGTTTCCTTCTGATAACTTTGGATATAAGCAGACTATACACATGTATCTCACATGAACATGAGGGCGGTAGAATGCCTTTTGAGGAGCCGACCACTTAAGTGCCATGAGCACAATGTGGTAATCTTCGACCTGATTGCCTTTTGTTTAAATCACAACATTTTTCTCTTTGTAGGACAGCTGTACCAAAAAATTATTCAGGGGACAGCCATGGGCATGTGCTTCCCCCCCCAGCTACAGGAGTTTATTTGTGGGTTGGTGGGAGAAGCATATGGCCTGGGCTGTGGAGAATGACCCTTGGGTGGAGAGTGTGACCCTCTGGGTGTGGTATATCAATGACTTATTTATAGTGTGGAGTGGAACCCAGGAGGCAGCTGAGAAATACATTGAGAGATTGAATAACAACATCCTTAATCTCCATTTCACCAGCCATCAATAAGACATCAATATCCTTGCTAGATTTACTGGTTTATGTGCAAGACCATCAGTTACATACTACACTTTACAGGAAGCGGACAACGGACAATTCCATTTTGCACACCAAGAGCCAGAACCCCCGCAGTTTGATTAGGAGTATACCGTATGGGTAAGCAGAAAAGGATGCTTTGATGAGGTTCAGACAGAGAGGGTATCCCAAGAGGGCGCTTAGCTAGGCGATTGAAGGAATACATTCTATAGCGAGACAACTGTTAGTCATACATCGCCCGCCAGCAGACAAAGGAGGGAGGACCTGCCAAGACTGATCATTGGATTTTCCAATGACTTCTTTTATAACATTCCGAAAAGGAATTGGAAAATATTACACACAGACCAAGTAATAGGACCAGTTTTACCATCTGCCCATCTGCCCCACAGATGACTTACAGGAGGAGTACCTCGATGAAGGACCTGTTGGTCCATAGTCACTACATAGGTAAGAAAAGTGACAAATAAAAAATCACAGGATTCTTTCCCTGTACGCGTTGTAAAGACTGCAAACAGAGTATTAAAGTTAGAAATTATAATGTGCCAGGTAAACAGGTGAGAAAACGCATCACAAAACTTCTAAATTTCAATTAAAGTCATGTAATATATTATTTGATCTGTCCATGTGATAGGAAATACATGAGAAGTACGATACACGCAGCCAACAAAAGAATACTAGAGCATATGTGTGCCATTGACAATGTGGACATGACATATCCAGTGGCTAGGCATTTCCAAACCAACCACAACAACAACAGTAGTTTGCTTTGATTTTTTTGCATAGATCAGGTCCCGATGGACGAGAGGGGAGGAGACAGGATCCGTAAGCTAAGACAATTGGAATCACAATATATCATTGAGCTGCAGATGAGGGTGCCCAAAAGGATTAAACAGTGTTAAGGAATTGTGGACACACATTGGTTAATTCATGGGAGTATGGGAGGCCTTGGGACATGTGGTTAGAATGAGCAGGACACCATGGAGCAGCCCATACAGGGCTATATCACTAGTTCAATTTGGCATGAGCAGTGTTATTAGTCTGTATTCTTGTGGTGGCTATCTAGCTTTTCCGTGGTATTTTGATTGGGCAGACCCATTCAGGGCTTTATGTTATTACTGTTAGATTGGATCAGGTAACCAATCACACAAGGGGGAGGCTGGCAGAGTCATCGACCCCTTTGTGGCCCAGCTTGATGATAAGCGATATTCGAGTGAAGCATTTCCAACAGTTCGCTCACTCGAATATGTGGTGCACAACAGCCTTAGAGTGCACCAGGAAATGTGTCTCCCTGTAGCTCAACTTTGATTTTCCGAGGCTGATATTCAATGAATTTTCAGTGGACTGTGTAATTAACTGTAAATAACTGTAAGAAGCTGACAAAAACTGCAAAAATGTCTTAATTTTGAAAGGGGATGATACACATCATCGGGGACCACCACCTTCCCTGGGCTATCATCAATTCAATGCAGTGGGCTATGCGGTCCCCCCAGAGCCTCGGGGAGAGACCATCACCTCCCCCGGGCTTGCAACACAACATTGTAATTCCATTATGGCCGTCATGATTTGATGACAGGCCATTGATTCTAAGATGTGAAAGTGCGTTAACTATGTTTATGTAAATTTGCTGTTGCCCAATGAAATGAAGTGAAGTATTTAAATGTCAAAGTTATGCCGTCACCTTGACATTGAGAAATGCGCAAAACCGAAACACGTTTGTCAAGTTTTACCTTTTTGATTGTTGGTGAATAAATCTTACAAAAGCTACAATTCTCCAAGAGTGTGCGATCTTATTGGATCCTTGCATATATATATATTTACTCGTACAAAACCATAGAAATTCAGCAGTTATAGTAAGAGTTATTTCAAGTAACTATAACTTGCGCCCTAAGGTAACTATAACTTACGCCCTCGCCATGCACAGTTTTCTCATCAATAGTTTTATTGAAAATGTTGCAGTGATATTATCAAAAGATGCCATAGAAGGTGACATCAATGATATAATATGTGGAGTAATTAGTTGTGCATGGCAAAGGTGTGAGTTACAGATACCCTAGGGCGTGAGTTATAGTTACTTGAATAACTATAACTGCTGAATGTCAATAGTTTTGTATGAGGAAATTCAGAACCTAACTATAACGTCCCTGTAACCTTTGAGTTTTTCAGTGAATTTCTATGTTTTTTTTAACGTAAAGTAATGTTAATTACTATACATTAATCCAACCGCCTTTGGCCAGGCCTTGCAGGCAAGCCCTTATAACCACCCAACCCCACGCTGCGCACAGCCTTTGGGCCTGCGCAGCGGTGGTGGGCCACAGGGCCGGTCTCTGTCAGTGGATTTGTGAGTGGGTGCATGAGTGTTTGAGTCGACCGAAAGTGGGTGTGTGAGTCTATGAGTGGGTCTGAGTGGGTGCATGAGTGTGTGAGTGGGCTTATGAGTCTCTGAGTGCATGTATGAGTGAATGAATTAGTGTATGAACGAGTCCGTGAATGTTTTTTTTTTTTTTTTTTTTTGCATTTCCTCGAATATCCTTGAATATTTGAGGAAATTCGAGGATATTGCGCATGATGAAGAAAAATCATTTTAAACCCATTATTTGACCCTAAAACGCCCCTATATCACACCCGTGAGGTCAGGCTACCTCCATCCTGACCCCTTATACCACATATCATTTCGTTTTTCAGCCCCAGGGGTCCTCCCTGATAACATAAATTGGTGGGCCCAACTTTTTTGTCAGGTTTTGGCCAGCCAATTACAACACTTCTATTCCCCCACACGTTTGTGAAGATTTGCAAATTTTCATGATTTATTCCCAGCCAGAGATATACAAATTTATTTTCCCTTTAATATCTCCAAAACTATTTGACGGATTTACACCAAATAATCGAAAGCACAATCTGCATATCGAAAGCAAGCTTTCTGCCAAATTCCGGTTTGGACTGAAGTCATGTCTAAAGGTCCTATGGGAATTAACATGGGAAACACAACTTTTTTGATCCCCTCTTTTTCTCAGCCTCCACTTGACGGATCACCCCAAAACTTTCCACATGCAACAAGAATCACAGTGCACTTTTTTTGAAAAAGTTCGTGAAGATTCGTCAAATGGCGCCAAAGATATAGGCAATTCAAAAAACGCTTTTTCTATGGAACATAGTCCTAACTATAATTACCTATTGGCAACTGCCAGTAGGTTATATATATATATATATATATATATATATATATATATATATATATATATATATATTTATAGTGAAAAGAATGGAGAGGAGAATAACTCACTCTGTATTTATTTTAAAAGAAGGGGGAGAGCAAAACACTACTTCAAGGGCTGTGCACATTATATTGAAAGTGCACATTACATTGAAAATGATTCAAGTCTTCACAGAGGGCCAGCGTAAGGATCTTTGAAGGGGAGGGAGGGAGTGGGACAGGGCAACGTCTATATGAAATCAGACAGCCACATTTTTGAGAGTTTAGAGGAAGTTTAGAAGTACATTTATGTAAACAAAATACAGCAAATTGCTGTAGCCCTGAGCAATACTAGCCAATACATAGATGCACTTACGCTCATATGTGAGAATGGACTTGATTTTATTCTGCTGCTTTAGTTGAGAAACACAGGTGGAAATAATAGAACTGAGTGGAAAGCCAAACTTCAGAGCAGAACTTAGAACCCAAATCTTTGACATTGGGGTGGTGCTCAACATTTTGAGCAGGTGCAATACTGAGGCATAAATTGCCCATCACCCCATGCATGTGCGTTCAAAACCTGTTTGAAGAGGTTGACACCTTTGTGTTTGACTTCAACATAGCTACTCAGGAAGTGCCTAGGCTGCTCCACATAACACTGACCTACTAGCCTACGGCTTCTCCTAATTACGAGGAAAACCAAAGAATCAACATAAAGTCCACCATTTGTAAATGGCGCCAAACTTTTATTTTCTTTTTCATAACTAAATATCCATGTTTTAATCTGAAATCATCACTGCATTGAGTTTATAATCCTGCAGAAGATGTCTTCAGACCTAATCATGTCCTCATAGTAGATGTTGCCCAATTTTGGAACAAGGTTTGTTTTCACCTGAGTAAGTCCAAAAAATAATCATTCAACATTTGAACTGCCAATAAGGAGTATAAAAAACGCAGCTACCAATGCATGTGTGCAGGGTGAGAGAAAGGACACGTGGAAATCCTTGTGAGAACCAGAGCTAAGAGAGAGGGGTGCAAGCAAGAGAAGGCACAGTGTAGGATATAAGCACGTAAGCTGGGGTTGTGAGGGAAGGCTAAGTACATTTTTATGACTGATGGGAACATGTCAGTAGAAAGGAGGATGTGAGAGTATGTGTCAGTGAAGATGGGATGATAACAGAAATCTGTGGGACAAATAGAAGTATCTTTGGGACAAGGGTGTGAGAAGGTGAGAACAGAAGTTAAGGAAAAAAAAACCTCTTTAGGACTTCTCAAAAAAGCAAACAGATGGCACCTGGTTGGTCCATTTAATCTGCAGCTTTATGTGTCATGGCTGGCACTGATATTTTCTTGCCTCCTGTTCTGCTTGCCCAGGAGAACTCTGGTAGAGTTTTCATCTTTTCCTGTCAGTAGAATTACTCAATTTTCCTTCAGAAGGTTATCACTAAGTGCGGTAAAATGATACACAGTGCCTCAGGACTAATCCTTAATCACCTCTTTTACATAATATTTCTACCAACGGCCCCTGTGCCCTTTCAATCTCAGTTCGTGTCCTGAGCTTGTCTCCAGCAATATCAATTTAAGATTCATGTTTGTTCATGATTTAATACGTTCCTTCCATATCTTCATGGGAATGGCCTACTTTTTCTTTTATTTCAGGACAATCAAGAAGACCCTGCCTGTCCTCCTCATGGACATCAATTCACTGTACTTGAAGCTGGTGTTAGTTTCTGCCTATTCTATGGCAAACAATGTTATATAATTTAAAATGTAGATAAGGAGCTTATGCAATGTCGTTAGTGTCTCCCCTTAGAGATTTGCTTTCGATAGTGATAGCCAAATGATCTTTCTTTAAGCTTCTGAGTATTTGCCACAAAGAAGCATTTGGAAACGTCTCAATGTATTTGGTCCATGTTTTGTTTTTATCAACCTACTCAAGTGCTAAAATCTTTGTTTGCCCTGCGCTTGAACAGTCTCAAGAACAGTCTCAAGAGCCCAGCTGTGAAGACGTTCTTTCTCTTATGTAGCTCCGAAATATGGAAAACTTTACCTTTCACTATTCCCTCCTTGACTAATCCTTTTACTTTCAGGAAACTACTCCAAACCAGTCAACTTTCATAATTATCTGGACTTGTTGCCTCTTCCAGCTTCTCTTTATTGCCAGGTTGAGTGAGCAGGTATTTGTGCTCTAACAAATACCTTTATAAATAAATAAATAAACTTAAAATAGGTTTTGGAAATGGACTTGGTTCGGAGGCAAGCCATACATTTCCAAATCTTTTTTGTAAATCACAGTGGAGTATAAAGTGAAAATCGACCCAATTTTTACTGCACTTTAAATGGATGAATATGAATAGGCTTGCCGTAATTGCCTTTTGGAAGACAGCCTAAGGGATGTCACTAACCATACATGATCATTCTCGTCCCCATTTTGGTAAGATGATAGAGAGTTAAGCACTCACTTCTGAGATCTGTATCTGACCTTGGTGATGCACTTGATTAAAGAAGCATGTAAAGTGGTGTGAGTGATACAATGTTCAGTTACATTGGTGAGATGATTTTGTGATCAAAGAATGGCGAGTTAAAAATCTCAACAATAGTCAAGAAGATTACTAAGCAGCTAAAGGACAAGAGGGACAAATAAATGTAAACTGCCATTCTACACCTGTAGGTATTCCTGACATCTGGTGGCAGGACAGAATCTGCTTCAATACATGGTTTAATGTAGCGCTTTGTGCAGCAATAGTGCTTTGAAATATGTACTTCTTATGCAACACTTCCTCGTCCATGCATATGCGCATAATCTCTTCAGTTCACTTTATTTTCTCAAAAACATTGATCAAAGCCATTTTTTCGTTTGGGTTCCTTGTCGCTCTGTTTTTACCGCATATATCACTTTGGCTAACGTTGTTGATCCACTCTCAGCAGCAGGCACAGGAACTGTGTCACCCATGATGTATACATGTTAGTCTGTTCTATTGCTACTCAATCTAATGTTAGATGACCAGGGTAGGCCAGAGTGAGATGGGGCTGTAGTTTGACCATGTGAGGGAGTCATGGTTTGGTTTTTGAGTAGTGGTGTAACTAAGGCCCGCTTCCACCCTAAGCGAACACTGCCTTCAGACAAGGGTTCAAGAGTTGAGTGAGTTGTTCCAAGACTGCGGTAGCAAGCTTGCCCAATACTGGTGAGGGACAGCGGTCAAGTGAAGAGCCTGATTTGGTGGCTGTAAGCAGTGAGATAAATGACAAATGGCCCTCATTACAAAAGCGGCGGTAATACCGCCAACAGGCCGGTGGGAAAAAAAAATGGGATTACGACTGTGGCGGAAACCACCAACATACACAGCCACTTTAACACTCCGACCGCCATGGCGGTATAAACAAACAGCGCAGCAGACACCGCCAACAGACAGGCGGGAGACAATGTACTGCCCACCCTATCACAACACGCCTATCTGCCACCTTTTCCGGGGTGGAACCAACGCGAATAAAAACACGGCGGAAACAGTACACAGAAAGGAAAACACTCACCTCTCCACACCCCACGAGGAACCAGGACGCCATGGAGCCCGAATTGCAGATACTGCCGGCGATGGTCTTCCTGCTCCTCTATCAGGAGCTCCAAAGACGGCGGCGACGACCACGGTGAGTACTGCACCTACAACACAGGGGAGGGGGGAGGGAAAAGAGAGTGACACACACACGCAACACGCAATACCCGCACCCTCACCCACAACACCATACACACAAACACATGCTGCAACATCACATATACACCCCCAACCCCCTGGAAGAACGCAATGACAAAAGGAAATGATTTGAACGAATGTAATCATGTGAAATATCATTATCAAAATGCAAAATCCAGTATATACAATTATGTACACCAAATACACAAGTCCGGATAGTGCACCAATCATTGTCCGTGGACCACTTGGCCCAAAATGCATGGGCGAGGCCCACACTAGATACCTGACTCCATACGGAGAGAACACTGGAGGGGCATCACATAGAAAATATACAGGCACCTCAGGGGAAGGGGGAGGGGGGCACCTCAGCCTGATGAACGCACAACGCCACTGCTCCACGAGGGGGCTCCATGCACATAGTTTGGTCCTGGGGAGTGCAAAGCCACAGTCTCTCAAGTCTTTCCAGTGGGTGGTTTGCCCACTGCTTTATCCTGGGGAGTGCAAAACCACAGTCTCTCAAGTCTTTCCAGTGGGTGGTTTGCCCACAGCTTTATCCTGGGGAGTGCAAAGCCACAGTCTCTCTAGTGGATAACAGTCTCCACTGGTTATGGAGGGGGCATGGTGCCCAGAGTGCTTCATCCTGCCAAGGACTTAGGCAGCGGATGTATCTCTCCACTGGTTCTGGAGGGGGCCTGGTGCCCAGAGTCATTCATCCTGCCAAGGACTGAGGTACTGGATGTATCTCTCCACTGGTTCTGGAGGGGTCTTGGTGCCCAGAGTGCTCCACGTGCACTGTGGCCGGAACAATACACTCACCTGGGTGTGTGTGCCACGAGATTGCCGAGGTACAGGTAGCATGGAGGCAGAGACATACCCCACACTGCTGCGGCTTCGCATTCCATTTGCAGATGACAACTGTGATGACAGTGATGCTTCATGGAAGCTGCCCAGGGTCCTGGAGCTCACCACCAGCCTCGGACGACTGACCACTGGGGATGGTAGCCATGTCAGTTGTGGTGCCACTGTCTGAGGATGCCGTCGGGCCGCTGGCGGTGCTTGCAGCGGTGTCAGTCGTGGCGGTGCTTGCGGCGGTATCAGTCGCGGCGGTGCTTGCGGCGGGGTCTGTGGCGGCAGTGCTGGCTGCGGGGTCTGTGGGGGTGGTGCTGGCGGCAGGGCCTGTGGCGGCGGTGCTTGCGGCGGGGGTCTGTGGTGGCGGGGTCTGTCTGCGGAGTATGTGGCGGCGGGGGTCTGTGGCGACGGTGCTGGCTGTGGGGTCTGTGGCGGCGGTGCTGGCTGCGGGGTCTGTGGCGGCAGTGGTGGTGGCGGGATCTGTGGCGGTGCAGGTGGCGGTGTTCTCCGCCGTACAGGTTGGCGTTGACGCGGACAGAAGGTGTGACACTGGTCCCTCAGTCAGTGCCACCATGCCCTCTCCCGACCTGCCCTTCAGTTTTTGGCCCTTCCCCACCTTTGATGGTGGCGCAGCTGTCTTGCCACTATCCCTTTTCGTTTTCCCTGACCCCTTGGTGGCTGGTGTTTTCGGCTTCTCCCTCCGGGATGTCGGCACCTTTTTTTACCTTGGCGGAATGTCCTTGCCCTCGCTCCGTGGCACACTGGCAGCCCTGATGGTTGGTGCACTCCATGACCCCACAGTTGCTGGCACCACTGTGCCTGGGGATGTTGTGGCTGAGGTGCTGGGCTGGGACCTGGAAAGCCTGGCCCTAGGGGAAGGACGGGGGGAGGTGAAGGGAAGAGGTCAATGTTAACCAGGAAAAGATTTTAGACACACTGGGACGGGTAGATGGAGGGGGTTTGGGAGTGGAGGTAGAGGTAGTGGTTGTAGGAGGGATACGTCTGCTGAATTTGGGTGAAGGTGCATGGGCTGGAGGCTGTTGTGAGGTGGATGGCTGTTGGGTGGGTGTGTGCCTGCGTTTGTGTACTTTGGGAGGAGGGCTCACAGACACACTGGGAGAGGACACTGGGGATGTGTGAATGGTAGTGGGCGTGGAGAGTGCACGTGAGCGGTGTGTGGTGATGGACGTGCTGGTGATGGAGGTAGTGGCTGAGGATGTAGTGCATGCAGGTGTGAGTGGAGATGAGGCAGGGAGGGAGGAGGGAGATGTGGAGGAGGGGGACACAGTGGAGGCAGTGGATGTTGGTATGTGTGCATGGGTATGATGTTTGTGTGAGTGCCTGTGAGATGTGTGGTGCTTATGTTTGCCTGAGCCACTCTTGTGTGTTGATGTGTGTGCATGCTGGTCTGATGGTGTGCTTGGGATAGGCTGAGGTACTGGGGATTGGGTCTGGGTGGAGGAAGTTGGAGGGGGAGGCTGGACACAGGGACAATGGCTGCCATCAGTGCTGAGGCCAGAACCTGAAATGCACTCTGTTGGGCTGCCTGGCCAGGATGAATGCTGCTGGTCTCTGCTCCTGTCCCTGCCGTGGAGCTCCCCTCGCCCTTCGTCCCACTGGTGGCTTCAGACTCCGTTGTTTCACTCTCCAGGGCCAAGTGGGATGCAGCTCCCTCCTGCTCCAGTGCCAATGCTCCTCTGCCTGATGCTGCTATTGCAGACAAGAACAGGGAGACCAAAAAAAGTGGGGGGGAGACAGGAGAAAGACATGTTCAGTGCATGCAACACCACTACTGTTGGCGGACACAACAGACACAGCAGCCCTCTGCACTTATAGTTCCTAGATTAATCACATGCCCATGGGTTACAAGGCCTAAGCCCGATTGCTGCACACCTGGAAGTCACAGGAGCCTGACTAGGTGTAGATGGCACTAACCACTAGTGGTGTTGGGGTGCCACAGAGCCTGCCTCACAAGGAACCTTGCCTACCAAGATCGCCCTGGCCCTAGGGGAACCCACTGCCCACCACCCCCACCCAGACACCTCGTAATGCGCGCAGAGTCAGCTGAATGAGAGTGTACTCACCCCCTTGTGGCTGCTGTGATGCTCTGAAGCACCCATCCACCTCTGGATATGCCACCGCCAGGATCTGGAACATCAGGGGGGTCATGGTGCGACAGGCATCCATCCCACGTTGGGAGGCCATCCCCAGCTGGGCCTCCGCTGTCTTCTTGCTCCAGCGGCGCAGGTTCTCCCATCTTTTACGGCAGTGGGTGCTCCGTCTGTGGTGGACCCCCAGGGTCCGGACGTCCTTGGCGATGGCACGCCAAATAGCCATCTTCTGGTGGGCGCTGACCTAGAGGAATAGTACAGGGGGAAAGGAAAATCATTACCCGTCCGGACCATCATACTCATTGACCCACGTTCCCACCCTTGCCCTGACGCACATACACTGACCGTCCGCACATGCAGGCCTCAGCCCCCCCCATTTATATTCCATCCACACCATTCCAAACAGGCATTGCCCATGCAGCATGCTCACAGTGTACTCACCTGTTTGTCTGGAGGACCGTACAGTTGTGTGTACTGGGGGAGGACCCCATCCACTAGTTTCTCCAACTCCTCCGAAGTGAAGGCAGGGGCCCTTTCCCCAGACACATGAGCCATTGTCGCTTCCAGACACAGGTCACAGCAGCACTTGCAGTGTAGGTCCTCTCCTGTTGAAGGTCAGGTATCAAGTGAGTGAACAAACAGAAAATGGCGGTCACGTCCATGGCGGTGCGTACCGTCACCGCCGGCGTACATCGTCATTGGCTCCTCAGACCCATAGGGTCCCATGTTAACCAATGCTGGATTGCGACGCGGTCTTCGACCGCCCACCGCGACGGTGTGCAACGCCAGCTCAGTTACCTCATATCCCCTTGTCCCACCTTACAGGTCAGGCAGCCGCCATTTCAGAAGGCCACATGGCATTAATATTAACTGCGTCATACCAATGTAGGCCTTGAATACACACAGTTACAGGCACATTGTGGATTAATAAATGTGTCAAAATGACATTTTGTGTTACCTCAGTGTTGGCTGACTCTGCTCGCTGTTCTCCTCCATAGGGCACGTCTGCTGGGGCAGGTGATGAGATGGCGGCATCCTCCGGTGTACAGACCGCTAATGGACCTGTCGACAATGTAAGAGAGACACAATAGTCAACAACAGACTTGATCGTGCAACAATCCATGAACTGTGTGCCCAGTTGGAGCCAGACCTGATGTCAGCTATACGCCATCCCACAGAAATCTCCCCTCTAGTGCAGGTCCTGTCAGTACTCAGTTTCCTGGCAAGTGGTTCCTTTCAAACAACAGTGGCCATTGCATCAGGGATGTCCCAGCCAATGTTCTCTAACGTGTTGTTCAGAGTGTTCTCTGCCCTGCTGAAACACATGCACAGCTACATCGTGTTCCCTCAGGTGGAGGATTTGCCCACAGTGAAAGGTGACTTCTATGCCCTGGGGCATATCCCCAACATCATTGGTGCCATTGATGGGAGGCATGTGGCCTTGGTACCCCCCGCAGGAGTGAACAAGTGTACAGAAACCGGAAGAGCTACCATTCTATGAATGTGCAGATGGTGTGTTTGGCAGACCAGTACATCTCCCATGTGAATGCCAAATTTCCTGGCTCAGTGCATGACATTTACATTTTGAGGAATAGCAGCATCCCTTATGTGATGGGGCAACTCCAGAGGCACCCTGTGTGGCTAATAGGTGAGGACGAGGACCCTATACAGTGTGAATAGGTGTCTGGGTATGGGGTTGTCCCTAAGGGTTACTGTGTGTCTAACAGTTGTCCCTCGATATTTGCAGGTGACTCTGGTTACCCCAACCTGTCATGGCTACTGACCCCAGTAAGAAATCACAGGACAAGGGCAGAGGAACGCTATAATGAGGCACATGGGCGAACTAGGAGGGTGATTGAACGCACCTTTGGCCTCCTGAAGGCCAGATTCCGGTGCCTCCATATGACAGGTGGTTCTCTCTACTACTCACCAAAGAAGGTGTGCCAGATCATTGTGGCCTGCTGTATGCTGCACAACCTGGCTTTGCGACGCCAGGTGCCTTTTCTGCAGGAGGATGGGCCAGCTGGGGGTCTTGTGGCAGCTGTGGAGCCTGTGGACAGTGAAGAAGAGGAGGCAGAAGAAGAGGATATCGACAACAGGAACAACATAATCATAATCATGCAATACTTCCAGTGAGACACAGGTAAGATGTCACTGCCTCCCATATCTCATACTATTATTGGAGCTAGCATAAGTCTGTCATTTTCACTCAGTGTATGGACCCTGACTTGTCACTTTGCCTTTCCATTTCACAGATGTGGGTCCCACTTTGTGCCCTCTGCTATATTTCCTCCTGACCTACAGCTGTGTTACATCGGTATGTGCACAAGTAAATTGACATTGCTATATTCCATGGTTATTGCAATTACACATTTGTGAAAGCACAGACTGACTCCAGATTGTTTTGTAATTGAAGTGTGTTTATTTCTGTGCAAATAAGTGGAGGGGGTTGTAAAATGGGCAGGGGGGATGGTGGAGGAATGTCCATGGCAGAGTTCTGTCTATTTGTTTCACAGGTGCATTGTCCAAAGGGGCATAGGAAGTGGAGCAATAGCAGTTGAAGGATGGAAAGGGTGACAAAGTGGGACAGAAGGGTGACATTCAGGGGGGTCTCATTTCCCTGTTTTCCTGAGCCTCTGTCCCCTGAACCGTGTGCCCACTGTCACTGCCCCCAGATCCCTGATTTTCTTGGGTTGGTGGGTTTGCCTGGGTTCCCTGTAGTGGTGGATACACTGCTCATTGACGTGTCCTGGGGTCAGAGGGATGGGCCCGCTGGGTGGGTGCTGTGCTGGTGTTTCCTGAGGGGGGAGGCTCTGTGGTGGCTTGTGTCAGGGGAACCGACTGTCCTGAGGTCCCTGATGGGCCGGGCTGGTCATCTTGATCGAGTTGTGCAGAGCTGCTGTCATCACTGTGGGTCTCTTCAGTGGAGGGACTGAATATGTCTGGTACCTCCTGTCTGGTGACGTTGGGCTGGGGTCTTGCAGGGGTGTAAAGGCATGATTATTGCATCTGTGTGTGCCATCGTGTGCAATGGGTGAGTGACCCTGTAATCCAGTGCTTGCATTCTTGTCTTGGTCCTTGTGTGATATTTGGTTTGGGGTCTGTGTGGGTATCTGTAGTGGACATGCTTTGGTGATGGCTGTCCATGCTTTGGTGTTGCATGCAGGGCTTGGTATTGGGATGGGTGGGTTGTGATAGTGAGGCATATGTGAGGTGTTGGAGTGATGGGGTGAGGGCGAGGGTGGGAGTATGTGATGGCATGCAGGTGGGGGGGATGAGGTAGTAAAGATTTGACTTACCAGAGTCCACTCCTACTACTCCTGCGAGGCCCTCAGGATGCAGTATTGCCAAGACCTGCTCCTCCCATGTTGTTAGTTGTGGGGGAGAAGGTGGGGGTCCACCACCAGTCCTCTGTACAGCAATCTGGTGTCTGGAGACCACGGGACGCACCTTCCCCCGTAGGTCATTTCACCTCTTCCTGATGTCATCCCTAGTTCTTGGGTGCTGTCCCACTGCGTTGACCCTGTCGACAAATCTGCGCCATAGCTCCATCTTCCTTGCAATGGAGGTGTGCTGCACCTGTGATCCGAATAGCTGTGGCTCTACCCGGACGATTTCCTCCATCATGACCCTGAGCTCCTCCTCAGAGAACCTGGGGTGTTGTTGAGGTGCAATGATGTGGTGTGGGTGATGTGTGAGGTGAAGTGTGTTGTGATGTGTGAGGGGATGTGTTGGTGTGTGTTGTTTGAGGTGCGTGGATGTTGTGTAAGTGATGGTGTTGTGTGTCTGTGGATGCTGGTGTTGTTTATGGTGGCGTCTCTCTCTGGCGTGGTTTCAGAAATCTGGTAGTAAGGGTTTGTGGGTGATGTGGGTGTGTGCTTTATATCGGATTGGGTGGGTGGGTGTGGTGTGTGTATGTGTGTCAGGTGTGTGTATTTTGAATTGTCCAGTGTGGTTGTGTTTTGTAAATGTGTGTGTATTTATCGTGGCGGTGTGTACCGCCAATGGAATACCGTGGTTGAAAGACCGCCTCGTGGATTCGTGGGTCGTGATAGTGTGGGCGTATTCCTGTTGGCGTGACGGTGGAGGTTTTGTTATCGACAGTTTATCACTGACCTTTGGTGTGGCGGACTTGTGTGGGTGTCTGGATTATGGCGGATTCGAAGCTGTGGGTCGTAATAGCTGTAGCGGAATTCCGCGGCAGCATCGGTATGTTGGCGGTCTTCTGCACAGCGGTAAGCGGCATTTACCGCCAGGGTTGTAATGAGGGCCAATATGTCTAATGGAAGAAAGGTAGTCAAGGCACAGGGCAAGCTTAGATGAGCTTTGGAAGGACTACCCATGTATGTCCCTGAAAAGGGGATCTGAATGTCAGCTATTTTGTTTTTAAAGAAAAAATCTGCAATTTCATAACATTGGGCTTCTAAGAGTAGAGTAGTTGAGGTGGCAGTGGCATGATTGGAAAGATTCTTTACTACCCAAAAACGAGTTTTAGGGCAGTTTGTTTGCCACAGCAATTTAATCAGAGTAAAATGTAGTTATAGGAGTACTGCATTTTTTTCCTCGTTATTGTAAGTTTTCTGCCATTTATCTCCAGGTATTTATACATTTTTTAAAGTTTGTGCAATAAGTCATTGTACCAGGGGCATGGGGAAGGATTCTATTATGTTTCCTACTTGTAGTAGGGAATAAAATATCCAATGAAGATCTTAGCCAGGCATCTATGATGCATGTGTTCGATTTTACTGAGTGACTCAATATGGGCTGTTTATCTTCAAGTAGGGAATTAAGCGCACGGAGGTCCAGCTTTGACCAGTTCCTGCCAGTGGATATTGTCTGGTTGTCTTGAGTTTGAGCCCCTGGTATAGCAGGGAGAAAGAGCAGGACTGAGAAGTGGTTGGAGAATTACACATATGTCAGAGTAAATAGATTTAAAAGGATATTCCAGACACCGCAACAAATAATGAAAAATGTCACAGTGGTGAATGGCACCTTAATAACAACAAGCTTAGGGACCTATTGGCTTTGTCAATAATTTTTAGCTATCTTACAGGATATGTCTGATGCTGTGCAGAATGGCAAAAGAATGAAAAAAATACTTTGATGGGGTCCACTGCATCAGTTTCAGGTGCACATACTGTGCATGCTCATGCCTACAAAAAGACGGGCACTATTTTTCTGTTTCGTTACTGATTCAAGTTGGATCTGTAAATAAAAAGAAAAAAGATGTTTTTTAAAGAGGTTGGAAAAAATAACATGAGAGGATGGAAGCACCAGAGAGTTGGAAGCAAAACAGGTGGTGGAAGCAACACTGGGGTTTGGGTGAACAGAAGCAACACAAAGGGCAAAAGAGCAACATGGTTTGGGCATGGGAGGAGCACACTAGCTAGAAAGCAAGGAGGGATGTACAAGAGTTTAAGTCCAACATGGAGGAGGCAAAGAGGCAAGCGCAACATAGAGAGCATAGAGAGAAAATTATGAGGGAGACACCTTGAAAAAATATGAATTTTCATTGAGTGCTTAACCGAAAAGAAAAAAGTAGTGCTTGTAAACCAAGTAGTGCAAGCATAGATGTCAGTCAACCAAAAGTGATGGCTAAGAGGCAATGCTCCATGGGAGGACAGACACAAGATTGACAAGTTGAGACACAAATACGAAGCAGGCAAACGAGTGTGACAGGAAGGCCGACCAAAGGTAAGCAATGATGGGTTTGACTTTGCATTCTCCTGGTAAGTCCACACTAAGGCGGTCATTATGAACATGGTGGCAAACACCGTCTCCTGCCGTGGCGACGGTGAACAGAATCCCCCCATTGGCGGTTAACAGAAACCCGCCATATAAAGATGCAAAAAACTGAATTCGCCAAAAATATTCCTACCACCAGCCACCGCCAGGGCCTTGTTGGCGAAAAAGCTGCACATCCCACCTGCCACCGCCGAGCACGCAAATCGCCCGCCCTCCTAATAATGATGGACAAATCAGCGCTGCGGTCAGTGGGTGTCGAACGACCATTGGAGGTACAGAGCTCCACGGCCAGCAAGTGGACCCAACAGTAAGAAATGCACACATTGGCAAGTTTGAAACCCACACACCTGACACACATCCACAACACTATAAAACACTCACAGACACACCCCACAATCCTTTGCATAGGCAATAGAAGAAGCCAGACGGACAACACTACAGGCAGACACTGAACGCCACAACACACGACTCACACACCCAACCACACAACAGCACCCTTACCAATATCCACACAACACACCACTCACAACACACACCATGGCACCGCCCAAGCATCCACGCTTCACAGAAAGGGAGCTAAGGACCATGGTGGACGAGATAATCAAGGTCGAGCCAAAAATATTCGGGCACAGGTCCAGCACACACCCTTCACCAGGAAGCTGGAGTTATGGCAGACCACTGTCAACAAGGTCAACGCAGTGGGAAACCATCCACGCACGAGGGGCGACATCCGCAAGAGATGGAATGACCTGCACGGGAAGGTGAGGTCCATGGCATCCAGGCACAACATTGCGGTACAGAAGACTGGGGGAGGACCTCCACCAACACCCCCCAACTACACTGACTGGGAGGAAAAGGTACTGGCCATCCTGCACCCTGAGGGCCTCACTGGACTCACTGGAGGAATGGTAAGTCATCCACAACTACCCCATATCCACCACACCTTGAATGCATGCACCACCCCACCCCACCCCTCCAACTACCACCAGGACCACTACCCCACCCAGGCCACAATCACTAAATCCAGTCACCCTGCATGCCCACAAACCCGCCAACAGGTCCACATCCCTCCCCCTGTGCACAGCCACCTACCTCTGGAAGGCATCACAATGGCACTACACCACCCACAATGCACCTCCACATTCCAAGCAAAATGCAATGGCAACCTCACAAAAGCACCCTGCATGGCCCACCAGTGGAAGCCATGCACAAAAAAGGCCTGCCCTGTGCACCCCATCCGATTTTGCAACTGTAACATACATGTCCATTCCCTCCAACAGGCACCACCACCCATGCAACCCTGACAGACAGGACAAAGAGTGGCAGTGGCCCAGATGGGGACAGAGGCACCATTTGGGACACTGGAGAGGGAACTCTGGACAGTGAGGAATACCCTGGCCCTTCACAAAGTCCTGGGCTGTCACCATCCAGCAGCCCCACCAAGGACACCACTGACTCCCCTACCACCCAGCCACCAACATCAGCTCCGGCAACCGGCCCCACACCTGTGTATCCAGGCCACAGACTGGTGGAACACAAGGACAGAGGCCACAGTTACCACCTACCAATAGGCAGGAAGACGATGTCCCCAGTACAAGTGGCACCGCCAGACCTGTGCAGGGGAGACAGGCACAGGGGGCTCGGCCAAGTGGGAGTGCTAGGCCAGCACAGGATGGGCCAGATCGTGGCCACCCTGGAGCAGAATCAAAGGCTGCAGATAGCACACCACCAGGAGGCCATGGAGCATTGGAAACAGCACAATGCCACCATGACCACTATTGCAGGGGTGCTGCTGCACCACTTCCCAACCCAGCCTGAGACCCCCACAGACCAGGAATCCCCTACCACAGACCAAGATACAGACCAGCCATCAACAGCAGCAGCAGCAACTGGACTGGTGCCAGCACCTCCATCCATACAGACCAACAGCAGGCACCCAAATGGTCCCTCAGGCCCAGATATGCCCAGATATGCCACAGGAACATCTGCCAAGACCAAGGCACCCTCAAAGAAGTGACTCTGACATTGAACTGTCCCTCAAGAGTGCCACTCAACCGCCATCCCCACGTGCAATCACAACTCAACAACATATAAAATACAGATGGATATATTACCACTGCCAACAATTGCTGAGACCATGTAGCCAGTATGGACATCCACCAGCAGCCCACTCCCATCACTGTAAAGAACACCCTGGCATCCCTGACACCTAATAAAACACATGTACACCTATGTCAATGTCCCCTGTCAGTATGCTGAATCAAATCGAA
The DNA here is from genome assembly GCF_031143425.1 of Pleurodeles waltl. Taxonomy (NCBI): domain Eukaryota; kingdom Metazoa; phylum Chordata; class Amphibia; order Caudata; family Salamandridae; genus Pleurodeles; species Pleurodeles waltl. The sequence goes on from NC_090445.1 coordinate 218,437,748, forward strand.
CTTTGCATGCAATTGTCATTGTAATCATATAATCATACCTTTATTGCAGGAATGGCACCCCAAGTACAACATTGGGTGGTGTCAACAGAAATGTCTAACAAGTTGTTCATCAGGTCACCTGTCACATGCAAACCTTGTTACAGTGAAAATGTTTATTGACCCAACACCCACATAGGGGATATGTCAAACAGACAGTAGTATGTAGCACAGACAACAACAGCAGTAAATAGTACATCTTAGTCACTGGAAGTATAGATGGATCAGTTGGTTCCTGGAGTTTACATCTTCCCACTCTTCCTCATCACCATCACTCTTATCCCCTCTTAGAGGAAGCTGGTCTGGATATACAGCACCCTCCTCCAAGAGGGGAATACATTTCCACGTAGCCATGTTGTGCAGCATGCAGCAGGCCACCACTATTCTACAGACCTTTTCAGGGCCATAGGCCAGGGATCCCCCAGAAATATGGAGGCAGCTAGCTTTCAGGAGACCTACAGTGTGCTCTATCACGCTCCTAGTATGTCTCTGGGCCTCATTGTAATTCATCTGTCCTAGGATTCCTCACTGGTGTCAGGAGCCAATGCATGTTGGGGTAGCCAGAATCACCTGCAAAAAGTGGGCAAAACAGGACTGTAACTAACAACCCTCAGTTGCAGACAAGCTGACTGTCAGCTATGTGTAGAAAATGTGTCAGACACACTTACCTATGATCCATCCTCTGTCCCCTTGTAGTTGTTCCATCATGTGTGGCACACTGCTGTTCCTCAGCACAAAGGAATCATGGACTGATCCTGGGAACATGGCATTCACATGTGAGATGTACTAGTCAGCAGTACACACCAATTGAATGTTCATAGAGTGAAAGTTATTCCTGTTTCTGTACACCTGTTCACTTACTCTTGGGGGGATGAAAGCTATGTGGGTGCTATCGATGGCACCAATCACATGAGGGATGTTGGCAAAGGCATAAAAGTCTGACTTGATGGCAGGGAGTTCAGCACTTTGGGGAAACCTCACATATGACTGCAGGTGTCGTACAAATGCATTCAGGAATCTGGACAGTATGAGGCAGAACACTGGCTATGAGAACCCTTCACCCATGGCCACTTTCACCTGAAATGAGCCTGTGGCCAGGAAATGGAGTGCAGAGAGCACTTGCACTTCAGTAGAGATGGCATCTGCCACCTGCATCCATGTCACGCACACGCACACCTACACCTGTTACGACCACTCCCTCTACCTCCAGGTCCACCCCGATTGCCCCTAAGAAACTTCTCCTGTCCTGCGTAGACCTTTATGAACCCATCGGCCCACCCTGTCTCGTCCATGAACGTGCCCACCTCCTTGCCTTGTCCACTCCTCCCATGCCCAAGTCTGACCCTGTCCGCCCTTCACATTCCCCTGCACCTTCCCCTGTGAGCAAGAGGCCCCGTGCTGGTCCAGCTTCATCTGCCGCACCACAGTCAAAGGCTGCTCCCCCACCTTCCAAGACAAAAACCAAACCCCTTCCACCTCCCAAACGTAAGCCCAAGTCCCCCTCCCAGACGTAAGTATGTAACTCCCCACCCCGCCACCCCCTGCCCCTGTTCCCTGAGGTGCCTGGCTGCCCATTGATGCCCCTTTATGGTGGAGTACCATGTGCACATGTGGGAGTCCAGTTGGGGCCATTTGGGCCCATCAGCTTTTTAGCTATGGACTGGCCATTGGCCTAATGTGGATGTTCTTTTGCTCATGGAACGTTAATAAAGTTTGTGTGGCCAGTATTCTTGTTGGCACACTCTGGATCCGTGGTTACTCGTTTCATTGTTGGGTGGTGTTGTGCACATGTGTGTACTTTGGGCAGGTTTAAATTGACTTGTGTCGCGTAAGTACCTCTGGCTCTGGGATGTATGGCTTGTGCTGTTATGAGGGGTTGTGGGTGCATTGCGGAGTGGGTGGAGTGGGTGGGTATGTAACTGTGCCCTTTCTTCCCTTGTTTAGTAGGTTGCAGTACTTACCGTAATCGGCGGTCTCGGTCGTGGAGGTATATGGCAAGGAGCAGGACTGGCATGATTTGCAACTCTCTCTCCATGTCTGCTTCGGCTTGTTGTGTGAGCCTCCGCAGAGTGTTTCCTTTTATTTGGTTTGTTTCCGCCTGGCTTTGCGTGGCGGTGGTTCCCACCCTGGAACTGATGGCGGTCTAGTGCTTCATTATTTGTTGGGCGGGTTGGGCCTTTCCGGCGGCCTATTCCGTCGTTGTCAGCAGTCCTCTGCTGGAGGTGAGTGTTTTTCAGGCTCCCTGTTTTTCATGTGCTTCATTATTTGGCTGTCCAGACCGCATGACTGTTGGCGGTATTTACTTCCATCGCCGGCGGTGCAGTCTTTCCCGCCATGTTCATAATGAGGGCCTATGTGATGCAACAGACAGCTCATGCCCAGTTTTTTAGACGAGACTTTGAAACAAAGATTGGGGTACCATTTTCTGAAAGGCTCGACAACAGATATAGAAAAAAACACAACTGGATTGCACTTTGTAGCGTATTAAAACTACAATAGAGCTAAAAAGATGTTCGACGCATGAAGCTATGAATTCAAGCTGTTAACAGTACACGGAACAAGCAAGCATTACTCTAGGGGATTCCTATTAAACAGTGAAGGAGCATGAACATAATGGAACACACATTTCTGACTTAGGAGGCATAAAAATATACATTATGGTATGTAAACTGATGATCTAAGATCACTTTGAGCAATACTGAAAGAGCCATTTGATTTGGAATGTGGCCAACAGTGGAGTCCGGAACATTCTGAAGTGTTGGGGGCGGAGGGATGAGTGAAGATGGTAGTACGGAATCTGCTTTTTACAATACATTGTAAGAAACTGGTATACAGTTTGAAATTATGAATCAATAATTAACTTCATACATTACAACAAACTATAATGACATCAATATGTTCAAAGGCGGGTTGCTGAATACAGAACTGAATGTTATTTTAACAAATGGGCACGTTTATTACTGTGCTGAAGTCACATTTCAAAGAGAAGCTATTCACATAACATTTATTAAAATAACAAGCTCTTTGAAGAATGTGGTAAATACCAAAAGGGAGAGGGCACAAACTTACAACAACATTTGGAATTTTTTTGTAACTGTATAGAGTTTGAAATTGGATGAAAATCATGATTATAGCATGCCAGTGAATTATTACAGTGAGTTGCTCATTTCAACTTCGGCTGTCTTTTCGTAAGACTGCCGCAGCTGCAGGCGCCAAAAGATAGCCAGTGCTGGCGGTCTGAAGACCGCCATATTACAACGTTGTGACGATTTCCACTGGATTTCAGGTGGAAAACCAATATCCTCAGCCTGGCTGACGTCGTAATAGATGCGGCTTCCACCGCCGGCACCCCATGACCCATAATACGACACAGCAGTTTCCTGCATGGCGGTGGAAAGTGCAGGGACCCATCCCCCTCCGGACGGCAACCTTGCCTAAGTAGGTAAGTTGACCGAAAAGGTTGAGGGCGGTAGGAGGGGGGGATGTTGTGTGAATGTGAGTGGTGCCTGAGTTTGTGTATGACTGAGGGGGGTGTCTGTGTGTGTGTGTATGTGCCTGTATGCTGAGGGGGGCATTCTGTGTTTGTGAGTGCGTGTATGTTTGTGTGAATGCAGGGGGAAAGGGGTGTATGTCTGAGTGCATGCATGCGAGTGAATGTGTATGTTCGAGTGTGTGTGTGTGTGCAAGTGGATGGGTGTATCTGAGTGAGTGTTTGGATGCAAGTGTGTGGGGGTGTTTGTAAGTGAATGCCTGGTCGAAAGGGGGTGCACAAATGTAGGTGGTGGTCGTGGCGGGGTGTGTCTGCCGGTGACAGGAATGGAGATTCCTGTCGCCGGGTGCATGATGATGCCACAAAAATGCTGGCAGTCTGCAGAGTCATAATGCTGATGGCGGTATTGCGGCTACTGCCGGGCCAGAGGTGCTTACCTCCGAAACCAAACTGCTGAATTCGTAATATGACGGTCTTTACTGCCAGCGGTGGTTAGACCATTACTGGGAGTCTGGTGGTCCAAGGACCGCCAGACTCAAAATGAGGGCCTGAGTGTGCAGCTTACAAGAGTACAAGATACTGGGAACATCTCTGATCAGCAATACGGTATCCCAACTCTACTCCACGTTGTTGCACAACAGCCTCCCATCACTTGACGTCCTGAGGAGAATATGAATTGGCCAAGATGGTAGATGACAACCGGGTGTGGCATGCCAATACCTTTGAGAGCCGACAATAAAAGCAGGATTTCAGTTGATCCAGCTAAAGTGCTTCATAGGGCATATCATATCAAAACTAGGTTATTCCATATGGGAAGGAGTGACTCCAGCCTTTGCTCTGGTGCTGACATAGATCCAGTAATTCTGGGAAAGGGTTAGATGTAGGATCTCAGATCAGCACTAGAACTCACGCCGCAGCTGGTGACGTTGGGAATCTGGGATGACCAAACTTTGGACAAATACACACTCCTTTTTTGCAATGTGGCCCTGATGGTGGCCTGCTGTGATTTGATCCATAGGTGGGGCACTACCATTCAATTCTGACTCTGTGAGACTGAGAGACCCTGGCCAAGGTGATGAAGAAACTCATCAATCTAAAACTCACATCATACACCAAAGCAAATGTGCTACTGCACCCCTCGCCTTTAAATCTTCTTATTTTGTCACATTTGCTGTGCATTCAAAGACCGAGGTCAAATGTCAGGTGCTGTCTTGTTTACTTTTCTTTTTCTCACTTCAAATAGAGATGATTTATGTGACAATCTTTCTGGATACTGGGGGGTAGAAAAGAGTTGTTTTTTAGCACATGACAACATTTCAAAGAACTGTATAAGTATTTCAGAATATATCAGAATTAGGAGCACAAGTGAAGCACATTTTTCTTATTTCTGAAGTGTGTTGGAAACAAATACTTTAATGTGATCGAAACAAATCATTATACTAGGTGATGCAATTTACACGCATTTTTGTTCGTGCACTGTATAGTTCTATTAGTAAAACTGTGGGGGTCATTCAGAACCCGGCGGGCGGCGGGAGCCGCCCGCCTGGAGGGAACCGCCATATGGCCGCTCCGCGGTCAAAAGACCGCGGAGGCCATTCTGGCTTTCCCGCTGGGCTGGCGGGTGACCGCCAAAAGGCCGCTCGCCAGCCCAGCGGGAAACCCCTTCCCACGAGGAAGCCGGCTCCGAATGGAGCCGGCGGAGTGGGAAGGTGCGACGGGTGCAGTTGCACCCGTCGCGAATTCCAGTGTCTGCTGAGCAGACACTGGAATTCAATGTGGGGCCCTCTTACGGGGGCCCCTGCAGTGCCCATGCCATTGGCACTTCAGGGGCCCCCAGGGGCCCCACGACACCCCTCACCGCCATCCTGTTCCTGGCGGTCGGAACCGCCAGGAACAGGATGGCGGTGAGGGGGTCGGAATCCCCCATGGCGGCGCAGCAAGCTGCGCCGCCATGGGGGATTCCCAGGGCAGCGGAAAACCGGCGGGAGACCGCCGGTTTTCCTGGTCTGACCGCGGCCAAACCGCCGCGGTCAGAATGCCCTGCGGGGCACCGCCAGCCTGTTGGCGGTGCTCCCGCATCCCGGGTCGGAATGACCCCCTGTATGTCTGTACAAGTATAATGGTAATTTCAATTGAAAATGTGTCTGTATTGGCAGTGTGCTACCATACCATGCATACTCCTCTCTACGCCACTCAACTCTGCACCACTCCACACACTGCACTCTACTCTGCACCACTCCATATCACTGCACTCTGCACCACTCCACTCTATGCCATTGCACTCTATGGCACTTCACACTACACCTCTCTACTCTATCCTGTACTACTGTACTCAATGCCAATGCGCTCTTCACTACACTACTCTACACCACTGCACTCTTTGCCACTCCAGTCTAGAGCACACCATTCTACTCTGCACAACTCTACTCTATGCCACTGTAACTACGCCAATCTGCAACACTTCACTCTATGCCAATAGACTCTAGGCCAATGCACTTTACTCTGTAACACTCAACTCTATTCCTGTACACTCCACGCCAATCCACTGTACACCACTCTAATCTACTCAGCACCACTGCACTTTCCACCAATCTATTCTATGCCATTACACTCTATGCCACTCTACGCAATTGCACTCTGCACCACTTCACTCTATGCCACTTCACTCTACTCTAAAACAATCTCCCCTACACCACTGCACTCTCCGCCACTCTCTTCCACTATGCACCACCCTACTCTATGCCACTGCATTCTATGTCAGTGCACTGTACACAAGTGCACTCTATGTTACTGCACTCTATGCCACTGCACTCTACTCCGCATCACTACTGTACACCACTGCTCTCTATGCCACTCTACTCTGCAACACTGCACTCTATGTCACTGAGCTCTATGCTGCTCTACTGTGCACTACCCCATTCTACGCTATTCCACTCTACGCCACAGCACTCTACGCCACAGCACTCTATGCCACTGCACTCTACCGCACTATACTCTACTCTACAGAACTCTATGCTACTCTACTCTGCACCACTCTATGCCACTGCACTCTATGTTACTCGAGTCTACTCTGCACCCCTGCACTTTATGCTACTCGACGCTACTCTGCACCACTGCCCTCTGCATCACTCAACTCTATGCCCTCCTCTCTGCACTACTCTACACTGTTCTACTCTACTCCACTGCATGCCACTGCACTCTATGCCACTTTAGTCTGCACTACTGTATTCTGCGGCACTCTGTTCTGCTCACTTCACTCTGTACCCCTCCACTCTGTACCACTGCACTCTACTATGCACCACTCTAATCTAGGACACTGCATTCTACAACTCTGTGTTGCATGCCGCTGAATTCAATGCCACTGCACTCAGTGCCACTGTACTCTATGCCGCTATACTCTGCAACACTCTACGCCAATGCACTCTACACCAGTCCACTCTACTCTACGCCACTCCAGTGTATGTCACTCTATGCAACTCCACCCCGTGTCACTCCAGTACTCAACAGTCAAAGCCACTCCACTCTAGAACGCTCTACTCCACTCTTCATTATTCCAATCTACCACACTCCAAGCGACTCTCCTCTATGCCAATAACATTTAGCCACACTGAAGAGCAGCCACACTGGTGTGCAACATGGCTAAAACACATTGGCAAAGCCAATAGCTCTTGCAAAGGCGCGACCTATTGGCTTAGCCAATGCTTGTTTACATAGTGATGAATTGTACTGTTAATAAATCTTCAAAACATATCATTTTTTATTTCTGTATTAAGTTTGCAGAGCGAGCACAAGACCCAAGAAGCCAGAGTACATTACAAAGAAACATTGCATTACAAACATAAAGGGCAATCCCAGACTAATAACCACCTTGAGGTAATATAACAAAGAGACTACACTTGGAGAAACAATACAAAGAACTTAAAGGATGAAATTCATGTATAAATAAGCAGAGAGATGGCACAACATTTAGACAGACTGAAGTGGAACAAGTGGTAAAGTTCACAATAGCAAGGTTAAGGAGGAGGGATAAGAAAAGAACGTAAATAAATTAGAGGGAGATAGATCTAAAAATAGCCATGTACATCTACATAGGGCCTGAGGGGGGAAGGATGTGTATAATGAAGGGGACAGACTGTGGTAAAAAGAAAAAAGAAGAGGTCGGGTTTGGGGAAATGAAGAAATCTGTTGAATAGAAGGTCAGATGTGCAAGCAGTGAGAAAGGATTAGAGAGATTAGTACAACAGCTAGAATTCCAGATTATCCTAGCCAAAGAAAGACTGAGGTATTGGTAATGCTGTGTTTTCCTTGATAATCGATAGGCTGAAGCATGGAGAACAGCTTTTTCGAGGTGCAGGGTGCATTTTTAGAATGCCAGTGAGAATGGAGCTCTCATAATTCAAGGATTGAACTTCAGTCTTGAAATCATGAAGGGTTTTAGTCCTCGGACCAACCTTAGCTTCTATTGTGCAATTTTGCCTTCTAAGTGTGGATGTTGGGCTTAAGTAAAAAGTGAATACTTTCAAGACTGGAGTTGGATAGGGAAATCAAAGAGAGCGATGAGGGGAAATTAAGTTTTGAGAGAGTTAAGTGTAAGGTGATGAAGATAATTACAGACCTGCATGTTTTTGATCTAAAATTTAGGGGAAGATTTATGAAACATGGCGCTGCACCTAGTGCAGCACCACTTTTCTTGCGCCCCTAAGCACCCACTAATGCCACTGTGTGTGTGCCGTATTTAAAATACGGTGCACCATGGCGGTAGTCAGGGGTACTAGCGTCATAATTGTTTATGCCAGTCCGGTGCTTTGCAGGATTAGCCTACATTTTTTTTAAATTAATAAACATTTTCTAGCATTCTCGTCAAGAATTTTCAATTCTATTAAGGACACGGAGGTGAGAATTATGCTTCGCTTTTTTCACTTTTTATTTTCAGCAGCCAATCAAATGAAAGTTTAAAACACTACATTTCCCATGAACACGTCTCAGTCCCATGACCAACCATAGAGACCCAGCCCTGTATAATCTTTAGACAGCAAAACAGCCTCCTCTTTATTTGCACAAGTCCAACCAAACAGTTAAACAGCTTGAGGCCCTTCAACGACAGGTGCAAACCAACTGGACAAACTGCTCGATGCTCCAACGGGAACTCAGCTCACTAGCTTAAAATCCAAGACTCTGAAGATTTCCGACTGCCACTGCAGACAATTTATATTCCGAAGAACTTGAAAGTAGGAAAAACATATTCCCAGACCTTCTGAACATTGCAACCACACAGATAACTTGTACTCATTCCCTAAAAGGACGAAAATACACCAAAGCCGTAAACACTGGTCCAGAGTAGGACATGATTAAGTACTTATGTAACAACATCAGGCAGGGAAAAAATACAACATAAATTAAAACTAATTAAACACATCTGTGGGTACAGAACCAAATGCAAATAAATGGGTAGGATAATCCTCACCTTCGTGTCCTTAATAGAACTGAAAATTATTTTCATGAATGCTAGAAAATGTTTTATTCTACGTCTGGCGTGTCTCCCCTGTCTTTTGCCTTTTGACCTCCTGGTTTTGGACTCTGTTTTTGCTGGTTTATTGTCTCTGCGCATGTTTACCACTGCTAATCAGTGGGCAAGTGCTCCCCTTATAAATTGTACTGTGGATTGGCTTATCCATAATTGGCGTATTTGATTTACTAATAAGTCCCTAGTAACGTGCCCTAGAGGTGCCCAGGGCCTGTGAATCAAATGCTACAGTGGGCCTGCAGCACTGGTGTGCCACCCACATTAGTAGCACTGTAAACATGACTCAGACCTGCCATTGCAGTGTCTGTGTGTGTAGTTTTAAACTGTCAATTCGACTTGGCAAGTGTAACCACTTGCCAGGCCTCAACCTTTCCTTTTACTACATGTAAGGCACCCCTAAGTTAGGCCCTAGGTAGCCCCAGGGGCAGGGTGCAGTGTATGCTTAAGGTAGGACATATACTAGTGTGTTTTATATGTCCTAACAGTGAAATACTGCCAAAATACGTTTTTCACTGTGCAAGGCCTATCTCTCTCATAGGTTAACATGGGGGCTGCCTTTAAATATCCTTAAAGTGCAGATTCCCTTTGAGAGTAGATAAAAATGTGGAGTTTAGGGTCTCTGAACTCACAATTTAAAAATACATCTTTTAGTGAAGTTGGTTTTTAAATTGTCTGTTTGAAAATACCACTTTTAGAAAGTAGCATTTCTTGCTTATTCCATTCTGTGACTCTGCCTGTTTGTGGATTCCCCGTCTGGGTCAGTTTGACAGTTGGGCTGTTCACATCTCTCCTCTAGACAGTGACACAAAAGGGGCTGGTGTGTAGCCTGCATATCTTGATTAGCCATCTGTGCTGGAGGGGAAGAAAGGAATGGTCATTCACACCTGAAAGGACTGTGCCTGCCCTCACACAATGCAGTCCACGACCCCCTGGTGTGCGTCTGGGGCCTGGCCTGGACAAGAAGGGATCTTGCAAACACTTGAGACTTTGCTTTGAAGTTTGCCAACTTCAAAGGCAGAACAGGGTATAAGAAGAAGACCCAAAACCCCAGACTTTTAGAATCTTTCTGGAATCAAGAGGAACCTCTTCCCAGGAGAAGAGCTGAAGAGCTGAAGGAGGAGTACTGTCCCTTGGCTGTGTTGCTTTGCTGGACTGGCCTGCAGTTGCTGCTTCTGCCTGAAAAGAGTGCAAAGGGTGAACTTTGCTGTGTGTCCTGCTTTAGAAAATTCTCCAAGGGCTTGGAGTAGAGCTTGCCTCCTGTTGGAAGTCTCAGTGACACCAAAGACTTCAGTTTACTCGACCTGCAGGACTGGGAACCGTGTGTTTTGTGCTGTTCAAGAGGAAAAACCACAGCAACGCCACCAGCGATGCCGCTGGCCTGCACCATGACCTGCAGACGCCACACGGAGTCTCATTGCCCTGCTTCGCACCGCGACCCTGGTCTCCCCGACGCCGTCATCGGACGACTTCACTGAGCCGCTGCTCGCACCGCGACCTGTGGGCCCTGCACTCTGGCATCGCCTGCTCACACCACAGCCTGGGCATCCCTGACGAAGCCGCTCCTGCTGACACCGGCGCCGCTGCCTGTGGACACAGCTCGTGAGGTACACGAAGCACCGTCCCATCCCGCGCCGCAGCCCTGTCCACCGACGCCAGCACCATCGACTCCTGTGTCGTCACCAGGCATCCTGCCTACACCGTGGCCTGTGGACACCGCTCGTGAGGTTCACAAAGCACCGTCCCGTCCCGCACCACTGGCTTGGGCCTACCGACGACAGCGCTTCAGCAACAACGACGACGCTGCCTGCACCGTGACCTGTGGGCACCGCACGTCGCATCGTCCCACTTCGCACCGCAGCCCTGACGCCATCCACGCCGGCGCACCTGACTTCATCAGCCTGGAGTTCAATCTGCAACGCGTGTGACCTCAAGGGCCCGATGACTCCTGCACACCACCCTCTGAAGCTCACAGTGAGGATCACGACGCCCTGCAAATCCAAGGTACTGTTTGCGGGTCTTCCCGACACCATAGCTGGCCCGCAACGCCGTGGCATGCCTGAAGTGTTGGTTTTGTTGATCACGACACCGTGATAGCCCCAGGTGGAGCTATCGACTTCAAGGAACTGTAGTTTTGAGTAAATCTTGCATAATTCATATTTCTCTTACTCTATGTTGGATTCTTATCGTATTTGGTCTTGTTTTATATAGATAAATATTGGCTATTTTTCTAAAACTGGTGTGGTGTCCTTTTGTAGTGTTTTCACTTATTACTGTGTGTTATGTGCAAATGCTTTACACATTGCTTCTGAGATAAGCCTGACTGCTTGTGCCAAGCTACCAAGGGGGTGAGCAGGGGTTATCTGAGCGGGTATCTCCCTTATCCTAACTAGAGTGAGGGTCCCTACTTGGACAGGGTGCAACCCGACTGCCAACTAGAGACCCCATTTCTAACAGCCGCCTTTAAAATATATAATCTAGATGAGAATACAAGGCTAAGGATTTTGAAGCCAGAACTCCTCTAGCGGAGTGGGTACCACATTTGGAGGTATCAATACCTGCTTCACTCAAAGCCATCGCATCCATCTGGCCAAATTACCTGATGTAACTGGACAAAAAGGCTTTTGTAAGGCAATCAACAGTTGTCCATTCATGTCAATACGAAATTCAGCTGTACTCACCTCATATGCTTTCAAACACTGCACTACGCAAAGCTTAGCATTATCTGGAAAACTGGGGTAGGATCCTGACCTAGAATTACATTTGTTTAATCTTGTGATAGAAAAGGTTACTCCCTCTGGAGAAAAAATCCGTCCCTCAAAATACAGGGCTTGTACATCAGATGCATGCTTACAACAGATTAAACCCAAGACCATCGTAAGCTTAACTGAAAGCTGCTTTCTAGAAGGATATTTATTTGCTGGCCAAAAAACGCAAAACTACATTCACATCCCATAAAACAGAGTATTTCGGTTGAGGGTGCTTAGCCGTACGAATGCCTCTCAAAAGTTTACACACTATGGGGAGCTCCCCAACGGGTCAACCATCAATGGGTAAATGCCAGCTGAGATGGCCGATCTAGAACTGTTCACCATTCCCGAGGATGCCAGAGATAACAAAAAATTTATGATTAAACTACAATCTGCCGTATAGGGATTTGAGTCTCGTTCATGGCACTAATTACACAATGTTTCCAAGTGGAAGCATAGTGTTTGTAAGTACCAGAGGACCAGACCTGTGTGATGAAGTCATTAGACTCCTGCGAACATCCTGGGAGACTTCATCTTTCCCAGAAACTCTCCAGGCTACCAGAAAGAGGTGTTCCCACAGGATTAGTGGATGAGGAAGGCCCATGGGATTCAGAAGGAGATTCCAATGAAACGGAATCAGAATTGGACAGGCACAACTAATTTCTAGGATTACCGGTAACCAAGCTTGTGCTTTCCAAAGCTGTGCCACCAAAATCAAATCCGCACTCTGCCTTCATAATTTTGCCAGGACCCTGGGAACCATCATGAAGGGGGGGAAATGCGTAACCCAGGAATAGAGAGCAATCCTGAAGAAACACAACGTTGGCTTAGGCTTCCGGATCCGGACACCAACTGAAACATTTCAGAAGCTGTCAGCTGAGGCGTGAAGCAGACAGGCTTATTAAGCAAGGTCCCCAAAGGCATTGGAGAAAATGAAAGTCTTTCGGACATAGTCTCCAATCGCTGGAGTCACAAAGATGGCAAGGCTGCCAATTAGCCACAGTATTGTTCCTGCCTGGGAGATATCTGCTTCTACTAAGATCTGGTGTTGGAGGCAAAAGGGCCAGAAAACCGTGGCTATTTCTGCAACAAATCGGGACTTTATCCTGCCCAGTTTGTTCACATATCTCACTGCTGAGATGTTGTCCATACGAAGGAGTACGCAACAATCTGTTTTCTCTGGGAAAGGTTACGAATCACGAAGGAGCCTGCTATAAGCTCCAAGCAATTGATGTGCAGGTCCAGTTCCACTCTGGACCCGAGAACCCCTGTAGATATTGGGCCACATCAAGCTCCCCAACCCAACCGACTGGCGTCGGACTCGATCACTATTTCCGGAGATGACCCAAAGATCGCCCTGCCGTTTCAGGCTTCCATGTGCTCGAGCCAGCAGTACATCTCCATCTTCACTTCCTCTGACAGGAGATGTTTTCTGAGTAACTGAGACCCTCTTGGAGGTTGTGAATTTTGAGTCTTTGGAGAGCCTGATAGTGGAGGGGACTGGGAAATATGGCCTGGCCACCATGCGGGCTATTGACCTCAAGGATACAGTTTGCTTGCACAACATTCACCTCAACTCTTCCTTGATGTTGCAAACTTTCTGTGGAGGAAGGATCGGTTGGGACAGAAGGGAATGTACTTGAAACCCTAAAACTTCTATCAGTTGTGAAAGGGTCAGAATCAGCTTCTGAGGATTTATGATGAAGGCCAGGTCCTGGAGAAGAGAAACCATTCATTCCAGGTGGGTACGGATCAAAAGTGGGAATTGGGCCATGATAATGATATTGTCTAGGTATATGAAAAGAATACCTCCTTCCCTTGCTCGAAGAGACTCTGCTATTGGGCGCATCACTCTTGTGAAGCACCAGAGGACTGAGGATAGGCCAAAGGGGAGGACTTTGTATTCAAAGCAACATCTCTGCCAAAGGAATTGAAGAAACTGCTGATGAGGTGGAAAAATAGGTATGGTCTGGTAAACATCTTTTAAATCTCTCCGGATCATCCAGCCCCCTTCCTGCAGGATATCTCTCAAGAAATGGATGCCCTCCATTTTGAAATGATGATATATGGCCCAACTATTGAATTTCTTCAGATTCAGAACCAAACGGGATCTGCCATCTTTCTTTTCTACCAAGAAAATGAAACAGAGGAAACCTTTTGGTTGAGTAAGTGACTCTTCTATGGCTTCCCTGTGCAGGAGATCTCCCACCTCTGAGGAGATGAACTCCTGATCTTGTAGGGAAGAATAAATTGCGGGAGGAGGAAAGGATTGAACCGGGGAGTCGTAAAACTCCAACTTGTAACCTTTCACTGTTTCCAGAACATCAAGAGTCTTGAGTTACCTTCTGCCAGTTCTGAAGAAACAACCTGCTTCTGCCCCCCCCAGTATCACCTCTGAAATCGGAACTATTCTCACCTGTAGAGCCAGACTCCTGGAAGGAAGCTGGTGCTCCTCTGGATCTTCCTTTCCGGAACCCGTTTCAAACCCCTCAGGGGGGAGATGGGTAGAAGGTGGAGTTGGAGGAGGAGTTGTGGTATCCTCCCCTACCTTGCCGGTAGAAACCTCTTTGAGGACCTTGATAGTAACTTTGGCTGACGGCCCAACCCGGCCAAAAAGTGGGCAGAAGACTTTTTTGGTGGAAACCTGAGCTTTATCCAGATTACTGTATGTTGCTGCGAATTTCAACAATTCTTTGAGGGAAGGGTTTCCAAAAAGTAAGCCCTGGGATAGGGCACCAGGTTCTGACGAAGCGCGATCAGTGAGTTTGGGGTCTAGTTTGATAAGGATGGTCAGAGCTGCTCGCTGGAGATGGCAAAGTTTGTGTTTCCTAAAAAGCATATGGCCCTTTGAGCCCAGCCGACCAAGACATCAAGGTTGATAGGGGCACCTTTGCAAGAATGATGGGAATAAAAAAGGAAGAATGACAGAAGCCTAGTGGAAAAAAGAAGTAAAAAGACCCGCAAAGCAGAGTGGGGCAAGGGAATAGAGAAGGAACATGGACATGTAATAAAGCACCCTACATAAAAGTGGAAAAGCAGCGGTGGAAGAGGGGGTGGGAAAATTACTTTATTTTATTGAAATGGGCAGTTCAGGTGTGACCTCCCCAAAGAAACTTTTTATTAGGAAGGGACAGAAGGAAGAGGAAGGCAAAAGGAACTTAGGGGGGAATTAAACATCAGTTGTAAGAGGCAGGAGAGGGTCAGGGGACCCCCCACCTTCCTCAATAACAGCAATTTAGAAAAGTGAAACTTCACCAGGTGACAGGATACAAGAAGGTAATTGGAGCAGAGGGACATTGGACATTCAGGGCCTGATTACGACCTTGGCGGAGGGGATTACTCCATCCCAAAAGTGACGGATATCCCGTCCGCCGTTTTACACGTTCCATAGGATATAGGATATAATGGAACTTGTAATACGGTGGACGGGACATCCATCACGTTTGGGACGGAGTAATTCCCTTTGCCAGGGTCATAATGAGACCCAAAGGATCCTTGTTGAAAGAACAAGAGAAAACTTGTTCTCAAGATTAATGACATTCATATAACTTTAAAAAGCCTTGTAAAAGGAATTGTGGAAAAATACATTCTATGAGTTGGTTTCTACCTCTTTGTATCCTGTGTGATCACTAACAACCATCCAGATAGGTGGTCTTCAACTAATCTCAGCTGTGAAGATACCTGATTTATGGCTGACCTGCGCTCAAAGGT
The DNA here is from genome assembly GCF_031143425.1 of Pleurodeles waltl. Lineage (NCBI taxonomy): Eukaryota > Metazoa > Chordata > Amphibia > Caudata > Salamandridae > Pleurodeles > Pleurodeles waltl. Next base: position 218,453,256 of record NC_090445.1, read on the forward strand.
GTTAATTTCACAGTCTGCGCTCTATATTAAGTAAATATATGCCTTAATACATAAGACAATGTGTTATACCTTTTCTAGTCTGCATTAAATGTTTCTCAATTACTTCTAAGTGCCAAGTTTCCAAGGGTCAAACCTCTAGCTAGGCTCATTCTAGAAGGCTGCAACAACCTCTAGCTAGGCTCATTCTGAAAGGCTGCAACATAGGGTTCTTCATTCTTGATCAAGGGTTTGAAGGAAACCTTAGATCTGGAACTTTAGCTTCTCCTTCAAAGCATCACCACCACTTTTAGCTGAAAGGCCTACTTAGTACGCACCCACCATGCATGTCTCCAACTAGGAAATCTGCAGGGACAAAAGCAGGTCCTGTTACCAGAAATTTCCGGATAAACAAAAGCAAGAATATTCAGCAAAATGTGTAACTGCTCCAAAAGTGTAATCAGCAAGTATATGTCTTTAAACCAGTTGTCAGCTTCTAAGCCACACTTGAATCCTACACATTGTAATCTCAAAGTCAATCAAATTTATATATTTAATCCTTCTTTTTCATGATTATCTGGCCTAAACCATTGCTTTTCATAGTTCTTAACTTCACCTAAAAAAATAAGTAAACAAAGGGGCTGGAGCCTAGCCAGACTAGAAGATGGCTGTCCTATAAAGGGGCTCTGCCGGCCGAACATATAATCCAGTATGAATCTGCCACACAGCGATGCCAAACGGTGACCGCAGTGCCTCCTTTGTGCTATGCGACACTGGTCATGGTGATTTGGTGGCATTCTGCCTCATTCCCGGACGTTATGGCATGCTGGACCGGGCCAAAGCATACTGCCAGGGTGTGCGACCTAGGTTGCGTGGAAGCTGTTAGAGCCTTGTGCCCAAGTTGAGAACCACAGGCAGGGTGCCCGGCTTCAAGAGTCACTGACGTCCAAAGACCCCCCTTTCACCATTGCCGGCCCCCCAACATACCTTTGCTTGCCTGTGGCTGTTGATCCCAGGGGCAGTGGGTGGACCGGCGGCTGCGCCTCTGGGTCGCCAGAGAGCGATTCCTGGTGTGCTGCCATTGCAAGGTGGTCCCTGCTCCTACTACGGCTGCCGCCACCGTCATGTGGCCTGCGATGCATTTGCCAGTGATCCCAGCTGGTGGCTTACTGGTGCCCTGGACTGTCAGCGACGAGGGCCATCCTGCCCCTGGAACTTGCGGAGGAGGGGCTGGGCCGAAAGAGCCTGTGTTCTGACCTGTGGTCTGGCGACCCTGCTGGCCTCTCCAGAGCTTGTGGGGCTCCTCGCTGGTTGTACCATTGACCAGGGATCCTCCTGCTCCAAATCTGATTACTGGGTCCCCGGCAGGGGTCTTGAAACCTGAGGCTTGTGATACGACGTGGAGGGATGGAGACTTTTTTGAGCGCACAAGGAGTGCTCTCCTTCATTGGTGGGGGCCCCTCCTGAATGCTGGCTGGTTTACTGGCCTTCAGTGGCTCTTTTCAGATGTACATGAGCAGCAAAATCGCCTGGCCTTGAGGTGCCGCTGCAAAGACCAGGGGTCCATCACACCCATAGAATGTGGCTACCAAGTGCTACTTTCCCTACAATTCCTTTATGGGCTCAAACAAGCAGACATGAAGGCTCACTCCCACTCCACACACCACCCTTACTCTGTGTGAACCATACTATACCTGTCTCCCCCTCAGTGATGACTAGGAGCCTGTTGATCAATGGTGGTGACTTGGGGTGCACATACCCCAGCTGGTGGAGCGTTCAGCTGAGCGAAATGTTAAGGGACCAACCTCTACCAATCTTGATACCGGGGAACCCGGGACATGCTACGATCACTGTTGTTGCCTTGTTACTCATTGCTGACTGTCCTGTGCAACAACACTGCTCCTTGGCTTTCTCGCCTCCTACTGCGATCATGGGAAAGCATGAGGCATGTCAATCCAAACTCAATTTTGAAGGCACGCACCCTACACAGCACTGGACCTCTCCGGAGCGTCCTGAGGAGGAGGAACACCAGGACATCAATCTCAAAGAATTATTAATCCATGTGAAAACTAGCTTGAAAGCGATCCATGCACAATTAGGCAACCTCACGGATCGCCTGGACCAACGTGTGGACAAGCATGGAAAGAGACTTGACATACTGGAGAATCGTGTCTCAGACGTGAATGACGCCCAGGCGGAATCCAAAGAGCATCTTCTGTGAATGGATAAAGTCCTTGATCTAATCAAAGCTAAAATTGAAGACCTTGCAGGTGCAATAACCTCAGAATTGTGGTGTACTAGAGTCCACAGCTATAATGAAGATGGAAGAGAATGTGAAAACTCTGCTTCATGACCTCTATGGGGAGGCCCTATCTCCGGTATTCATTGTCAAGCAGGCTCATCGTTCACTGGGAGCGAGATCCCCGGCAGGAGCACTGGCTCGCCCCATCATTACACGATCTATGAACCATAGGGATCGTGATACGGTCCTGTGGCTCGCGCATGAGCACCAGAAGATTCAACACCAGGTCAATTACCTTTCCTTCTATCCAGATTTTACTATGTCAGTCCAGGCTGCCTGCCGGGAATTCTTGCTTACTAAAAGACTGCTTCAACGAGCTGACATCCCCAATGCAATACTCTACCCGGCAAAAGTACATGTATCCTTTGAAGGCAAGCCTCATCTCTTCACAACACAAAAGTGGCCCTTAAATTAGCTAAGCACATAAACAAATGCACATGGTCGCCTGGAGCCTCAACAAGCGCCTCTGATGCACATCCTCTCAGTGACAATAACTGATGTCCTTCTGTGATGGGCACCCCTGGGGCATGGTCACCCCTGGCAGAACTGCCACGCCACTACAGACATCTTTCCTGTTTCTTTTTGGAATATGAAACTCTTTTATTGAGATCTTGCTATGACCACTACGGGACATACTGCACACCTTAGTAACCTTTGCCTACTGTGTGCCACCTCTCCAGGTACCCCCCTCCTCATTCGGCCTCCCAGCCGCAGCTTGCTGGGATATTTGTCTGGACCTCAAAGACATGTCTCACATGGCACTTCCTAGGACTTAACGACTATAGGAAAGCCAGCCTGGTCCATGCACATCTCACTAGACATAAGGTTGACATTTTTTTCTGCAGGAACTACATTTTACACGTTCAATTGCCCCAGGGCTGCATGCACGATGGTTCAGTGAGACCTTCACGTCATTATACTCTTATGCCAGAGGCATCACCATAGTTCTGCTTAAAGGGCTCCCATGGCAAAAGGCGCATACCATTATAGAAAGGGAGGGTCGTTATGGAATTGTTGCGGGCACATTGCATAGACAGCCTCTGATCCTAGCAGTAGTATATGGCCTGAATACAGAAGACCCAGGCTTTTTCTCCGAGGTGTACAGGCAGATCGCCAGCCTTGGACCCTAAGCTATAATTTTGGGTGGTGACTGTGCCACTAGACAACCAGATGGACCACTCCAGAGTCTCCAGATGTCTGCTCCCCAATGCAGCGTTGACCCTTACCACCCTTATTCAGGATAATTATCTGCAGGATATATTGAGGCACACAAACACAGACGCGTGGGGGTACATGCCTTACTGCACACCTCAATGCGTGGTCCATAATTGACTACTGGCATGTCTCCCAGGATGTCCAGACATGGACTGTGAACGTGATGCACCTGCCCTGCACCCTCCCAGATCATGCCCCGGTCAAGCTCGAATTGAAGATTCCTCAAGCTGCTCCTTGCGCTTTTTTCACATGCTTGCTGCCAGCTGTACTACTGGATGCCACGTTCCATGAAGACATTCGTAAGGAGATAATGGATTTTTTCACATTGAATGTGGCCTCTGTGCTGTCAACTTCCAGGCTGTGAAAGGCCTTTAGTGTTGTCATTTGGTGTGCTGCATTGCTAAACAAACTGGGGTGCTTAAGGCCATCCGTGGGAGGCACTCACACCAAGAGCACAATATTCATGATCTGGAGATAGAATACTTCCATTCAAACGATGTAGCCTTACTAGCCGCAATTTGTGACAAACTATCGGACTTCACAGAGAAAGCTGCTAGAGAGACTCTCATCTGCACTGTGATGTGTAGGCCCGATGCTATGGAGAGGGAGCCCACCTGGGCGAGACACTTGCGGGCCTGCTCCACATGCCTCGGACATCCTCCTATATCACTGAACTATTAGACAATTACTCCAATTGTGTCTTTTCCCCTCACTACTGAGGAAATAGTCCAAGTTATCCAGAGTTTGCCCAGAGATAAGGCACAGGGGGTAGACATCTTCACCACTGCCTTATACAAGGAATTTGCCTCCATGGTGGTGCCACATCTTTTGGCAATGTATGAGGAGTCCCTTGAAGCTGGTGCATTACCCCATCACTTCGAGAAGCGGTTATTGTTACGCCCTTCAAACCTGTCAAACCTGCCTCACGATGTGACTCTTATACGCCCCTCTCGCTGATCAAAGTTGTAGATAATAAAATCTTCGCAAAGATTCTTGCAAATCGCCTCCTACCACTATTGCCCAAAACACTGCAACAATAATACGCAAATGTATATAAGAACCCTGATGAAGTCCGTTGATGGACTAAACAAGTTGGCTGGGCTGGATGACATTGTAAAAAAATCAATAAAATTCAACTTTCATACTGCTACATGGCTCCTCGTGGAGAATGGTCTAAACTACAGAAGATAGATATTTATTTGTGCAGTGATGAGCATTTGAATTCTCATTATTCATATGAAGGATTGATGTATTGACTATAAGCACTCCTTTTCAATTTATGAGACTGTTGTTGGAATTGGATGATTTCTGAGCAGTGGAATGACGAAAGGATGAGTGCCAGATGCTGCCTCTTGACTGAACACACACTGGTGCGATCATTGACCGTCTACACTGTTCCTTTCGGTTCTTTAGATTTCACAGAGTAAATAATACTACTTTTGCCACATACAGCACAATTTAATGGCATATTGACTTTTCCACTCATTAGAGGCCAGATGTAAGAAGCTTTTTGCATGGCGCAAACTGCGAAAATCGCAGTTTGCGCCATGCAAAACGCGCATTGCGATGCACAATCCCATTTTGCGAGTCGGTTCCGACTCGCAAAATGGGAATGCGACTCGCAAATATGAAGGGGTGTTCTCTTCCTATTTGCGACTTGCACCGCAATTCGCAGTTAGCACCCACGTGAAGTGGGTGCTAACTCATTCGCAAAAGGTAAGGGGTCCCCATGGGACCCCTTCCCCTTTGTGAATGTCACAAAAAATGTTTTTTCAGAGCAGGCAGTGGTCCAATGGACCACTGCCTAGTCTGAAAAAACGAAACCAAATGGTTTCCTTTTTTATTTTGTATTACAACTCGTTTTCCTTTAAGGAAAACGGGCTGCAATACAAAAAAAAAAAACTGCTTTATTGAAAAAGCAGTCACAGACATGAAGGTCTGCTGTCTCCATTTCGCAAATTGCGACCCACCTCATTAATATTAATGAGGTGGGTCTTTGAGAGCCCCCTTCGCAGAAGGTGTCTGAGACACCATTCTACATATGATTTTGCGAATCGGAAATTGCGAGTCGCACCGACTCGTAATTTCCAATTTGCTAAATCCTTTCTTGCTACATCTGGACCCAAATGTCTTACAATATTGTCCTCAATTACACTACTGCAATTGTTGAAAGTGTGTGAAGTGCACATTTTGAAATTGTGAGCCAAAAACAGCATTAGGAGACAATTTCTCATGCAAAATCTCTCTGCTAATGAACAGGATGAACAGGCAGGGCTAAGAGCTGAATGTGCCCTCTAGTTCAGTGGTTCCCAACTTGTGGTCTGAAAATTAAATAATATTAACAGATTAGGTCCTCAGTTTTCAGTAATGACTCAGGAGGGGGTCCCTGGGTTCCAGTAATGATAAAGAGGGGGTCCACAGAAGTCAAAAGGTTAGGAACCACTCCTCTATATTACCATTCATGGCAGCAGTTGCTTCCTCTGTTCTGGGCATGATATTGAAACACAGACATGCACACATGCATATGGGCACACAAATGCACAGACACACACACCCACAGATTGACTAACTTTTCACGGAACGCAGCTCAGCAACCACATTTTCAAGGCAAAGATAAAACTGTACCTCATGAGCCTCAGTAAGGCGAATCAAGTCTTGGGTTGCTTGAGTTCAGAGGAGATGCAGTTGGCAGGGCAGAAGAAGGCAACAACCCAATTAGATGTAATGTGACTATAGTAATTATCAGAATCTTATATTTCTTAAAGCATTTCGGTCGATCACTAAGGAAGCCAAAACCATAAAGGAGGCATTAGAACTCTCCAAATAAATGCAAATTAAACTAAAGCAAATCCATTTACAGATCAGTATCTACTTGATGGCGCATATGAGGCCTTTTTCCGACCCAGGCGAGCCTGAACATTGCCAGGAGAAACAAGAGATAGTTCAAGGACAGGACAGCTCAGCCATTTTTACAAGGACGAAAATAGAAAGTTGAAAAGCGAGGAGAGATAGCTGCTGTCCATTCGCGAGACCTGCCTGGATCAACAGCCATGGACGTCATTTAGGGGTCGCCAGGTTCGCAGCTGCGACCCCTGGCTTGCAACTTTCGACCCCTGGTACTGCCTTTGCGACCTCTGGCCTCAGAGGTGGCAGAATGAGTGCCTGGAACACCGGGACAGCTCGTTCTCATGGATGTCGAATAGGGGTTTTCTGTCAATGTTTTTACTATCCAAACAGTTAATAATATTATTCACTATTTGTGTAATAAAAATGGAGAACAACTATCTGGAATATGACCCTACCTGGTAGCTAGGTTAAGTAAAAAAAAGCTTTTAAATGTATGTTGTCTGCATGCTTTCGGGTGAGCGTTTGTTTATGTGAAAGAGGGCGTGAGAATATGTGTGTATGTTTAAGCATGTGTGTGGGGGTCAAAGTAAAAGTCAAATGGCGGGGCGTGTGATGTCACTTCTGCTACCCCTGGCATTTGGTGAAATGACGCTCATGTCTACAGCCCTTTGTGTCCCAGCAAGTCGTCCAACCCTTGCAAAATACTGGTAAAAAAGGAGACATAAACAAGGGAGAACTATTAGCTGGATCCAGAGTAGATAAATCTGTTTCAAAAGTAAAACAATAGCAAGAAAGAAGGCGTATAGTTCCTACTGCCGTTGTTCCCGCAGCTTCTTTGAGCTATTAAAAAGGGTTGCAACCAGTAAAGGCAGAGTTGGCCCTTGGAGTATGCATTTTTCACAAGTTTCCGAAGCAGATTTATTAGCCCCTGAAGTATGTTTAGGTGAAAGAGAAATTGCTGAGGAATTTTCGCTAAGCAGTTAGTTCCTGTTCATCCTTTTCACGCAGTTTTTCACCTCATTAGCTCATGTGAAACACAATCTCATCAGACAGTTCTTTAAAATGCCACCCGGAGGCTAGAGATCTGCCAGGAAAGCAAGCCCCGTCTCAACGGGATGAAATATTACACATGGTTAGTATGTGTTTGCTCCTTGTTGGGCCAGGTTGACAGCCAGCAGTTAGATCGGTGAACCACTCCTCCCTCCCCACAAGCCCCCGGGCTCCCTCCTGCCCAATCCGACAGGGGATCCCGTGAAATGTAAAGTTTTGCAAGAGGATGTCACCTCACGTTGGTTTGCGGGCTTTGGTTTAATAACTTGGGCCATGTGTTGCCACGCCAGGAGATTTTCAAACAGACATGTAATTAAAGGGAAACGCCAGTCGCATTTTTTTGTTTGACTGGAGGAGCCTCCCACGCCCTCACCTCCGTCTCAGGTCATTTAGACAAATGTTGTGGCGCTGGGGAGGAGTTAGTTTAAAAAGTAAATTTAGCATAGACGCTTACTTACATTAACCTGAAGGCGGACTTCCTGCAGCATGGGCGCCACAGAATATGACAGATGCAGCGGCGTAAAGGACAATGATGGGGAGCCTTGCAGAATATGATGAGGGCCCCAGAGACTCCCACATCTCACAGATATCCATTAGCCTTGAGCAACATAGGGCCCTTCTTGAATAGTTGGAGGGCCCTTGCAGGACTGGGGGACACTGTACCGCAGGGGCCTGTGTTTCGCCCCTGGACAGGTGTTAAAAAGTGGTCTCCAATAATTCAGTGTCCACTAGCATCCTTGCGGTTCTCACTCACGGCTCCCATGCCGGAGGGGGGGGGGGGGGGGGGGGGGGAGCGTTGAGTGCTGCGCCTGCAAAGATAGACAGTAGTTCCTTTCTGATGTAGGGCACCTGCGGCTCAACATTTTCCAAGATGGCACGATCCAGTATCTACTACCCGGCTGCGAATTCGTTCTGGCAACTAGTCAGGGGTAACAAACGTAATTTCCCTGCCCCCCCCCCCCAAAAAAAAAACACGTGAACTTCTGTAATGTACTGGTGGTCACGTAAAGCGCTGCAATACCATCGGGTCCAGTTCACGCTTTACAAAAAAAAAAAATAATAATAATTGTTACCACTTTACAAATCTCTCACAGGTGATGAAGCTGAAATGAAGGTTTTACATTTATTAGCGCTTAAACGTAGTGTTGAAATAATCATGTGTGACTTTAACCGAACTAATAAAGATTGTACGGGGACAAAATGTGTCCTCAGAGTAGTTTGCCAACATTTATAAGCGTGCTTTATATAACGTGGTGTATTAGAATTGCACTAATCCGACATAATCATAAACGTGTGCTACGATTTGCTTGTTTGAAATGTTTTAGCTTAGCATAACTTTAGCGGAGGCTTCGGCCTAGTTGCCTGGTCTCACGGTTTAGATGCTCGTATTTTGCCAATGTGCTAATAAACGTGTATTTTTGCTTGAAGCTGTACTTTTCCACTGAGATCGTTCACATGCTTATCTTAAGGTTTCGTGCCAGCCTGGCATTTTTCTCTTTGCTCCAAGGTCGATCTGCAGGTGCGGACAATGGAAGCTCTGAAAATGAGTTAATTGGTATAAAATGTTGCAACTTGCGTACCCGTCTCCAAGGATAATGTATGCTTAAGTAAAAGCTTGAGAACTGTTGTTTTTGATTGGACAATTTGAAGCTAACCTATGAACCCTCCAATGGAAGACCCTACTGGATTTGAACTGTTGTCTATTTAAACCAGGTGCACGAGAAGAAAGCAGCCATTATTGCTATTACCCAGCCATTACAGCCATTACCAGCTCGATACCCGCCATTTTGCAGGACATTGCAGCTATTATGGCCCACCTTGCTGCGACGCCATTTTGAAAGAGACTTTGATGCTTTCTCTAATCGAGAGAAAGAGACTTTAAATGATTCTTGCCCTAGAGACTTTAACTTTGATCCCTTGCATGAAGTAGTAGTTTTATCTTGCCGCCGTGAGGCAATTGCCCCGTCCACCTTGCCCCTTTGCTCCGTCCCATGCTGATCGAGAAACGGTACCTGTGAGACGAAGACTTCCTTGTATGCTGATCGTAATTGGTAAATATGAAAGGAAATTGTAAAATTGCATTGTGTTTCTTTTAGGTAACCAACTGCTGATTTTTGATAAGAGCCCTAGTTAGGAATTTTCCAAATTAATGTTGATAAATTGTTTTTGCATGAAGTCCCACATGCCGATGCTAATTTGAGGTTAGATGAGGATTCTTTTTGTTGCACGATGCAATTTGAGACCTTGTTATGCTGACTAAATGTATGCAATTAGTTCATTACAGATTATAGTATTAGTGATTTGCATTGCTATTATCGAATGCCTTGTTATTCAAATGCTGCATAGATTGCACCTGTTTCGCCGCTATGGACAGCTATTAATGTTCATTTATGTTTATCATTTGGTGTTGAGACACATCTATATTGTGCTAGCTTTGTTAATATAGGGAAATAAATTCACTAACTTTGAATAAACTGGTGTGGTTATTCCTGACTGAAAGGTTAGGGTTCGTCGAAATGTATTCTGGATTAGTTGTTAAGTGTTATGTTGACCAGGGCATTGCTTATGTTCGTTATTGATTATTGATTTAATGAAATTGACTGATTAAGGGTGGAGAGGGTCCCACTTAGCCAAAAGATTCATCGGCCTAAAGAGCGTCCAAATACAGGTAAATTATTAGTACGGAACGCTCTATCAGTAGATGGTAGCAGAGGACGGTTTCGCCTTTTGGGACCACGTACTCTTAAAGTACATGGTGTTGAATTGACGGTTACGCCCTTTGAGACCCCATTCGAGAAGTTGAATTAGATTTTTCTTGGGTAAAATAGATTGACAGAATGATGATGGGCTAAGTCCACCGCGACTTTCCCGGGATCTCGGAGCTTGCGAATGGAGAGGACGGAGATGTGGAATAGGCGTTGGCGGTACTAGTGATGGTATGAGTGAAGTTAGGATTCTGCGCTTGCACAGCTTATTGCCGCAGTTTGTGTGAGAAGGTTGCGAGGATTTTAGAGAATAGCGGAGGTGCGACTCCGAGTGTAGGAGTAGGGAAGTCGTCGAACTTCATAGAAATAGCGGAGGTGCGACTCCGAGTGTGAGAGTAGGGAAGTCGTCGAACTTCATGTGCATGTGGCGCTTCGTGCATAAAAAGGTCCACGTGGTTGTTGTTGTTGAGACGGGCCCTGCGAGGTCAAGAGACTCCGGAGTATGTTGTTTTATGTTGTGGTCTGGTCGGTTTAGTAGGTTGATCGGGCGTGGTCGACGAGTCGGTACATGTGTTAAGGGAGTGAAAGAAACTTCGACTTCGGGCTTTGACAAAATTCTAAGTGCACTAGAATAGATCATTGACAAGTTGAGAGTAGGTCTGCGGGTCAGATTTGCTTGCGAAAGTGGGGACCGAGAAAGATGGAATAACTGCCGAGGCTAGTGAAAAATCCCTAAGGTCCTGAAGCGATTGTGTTACCCTTCCTGTAGTAAACCGACAGATCTGTTTTATTATTATTTGGTAGCTCGCGATACATGCCAGAAGTTGTTACGAGAGGAGCTGAGTGAAGGAGGACTAGCCGCGAGGCTTTGTCAGCCGCAGTGGGTGTGAGTGTGACGTCACTAGGAGCCGCGCTGGGATAGGTTGGTTGCAGAGAAGGGTCGCGCACGGATTGGACGCAGTCCATGGGGCTCGATTGGAAGGGGAAAGGCAAGCGAAGAGTATTCCGGGAATTAAGGTCACCTATTGATTACAAACTTTGTGAAATAAAAGACGAGAAAATGAAATTTTTTAAAGCATTAAGGAGTGCGATGAAGGGGGAGTCTTACATTAAAGCGAGCGTAGGAGAGGAGACGCCGCCCGAAGGCACACCAGCTTACATTGTAATGGAGGAAAAAGGGGTAGCTCTGTGTCTTTGGCTAAAGCAATGGCACAAGCTGACAGAGAAACATGGGAGCGTAGCGTTCCCGATACATGGGACATTCAATATAAGGATCCTAGAGAATTTGAGATTCGCGATGTACGACATGAAGGTACCTCCAAGGCCAGCACAGTTTGAGGCTCTAGCAATTTGGGAACTAATGGCTAGACAGCAACAGCAAAATAAGTTCGAGACCAGGATAAGAAAGGTAGAAAAGACACTAGCAGACGCTAGGTGGGATAATGCACAGAAGGTGTGGAGGTCAGATGTATTGCAGGGGATAAAATTGTTTCCCGCAATTACTAAGGAAGAAGAGGAGACAGGTAAGAAAGCTACCTGTAAGACAAACAGGAGGTGTTCCAAGGATAGAGAGGACGAGGAAAAGTTGAGAAGAGAAGAGGAGTTAGAGGATGAGGAGTTAATAATGCAATTGCTGAACGACCGTCCACCACCTTATGCGGAGAGTGGACAAGGTCCAAGTACCAGTTCTGCCCCTCCGGCACCGGTACAGAACAGTGAAACTCAGAGTTCAGGAGCATCATCGGGGTCTAAGGACGCGAGTTTACTGTTCACCCCGCAGATACCGCAGGTTAGGAGAATATATCCAGATGTGCCCATGTTGAAACCAGCAGAAAATTATCAGCCGCAGATCCCAAGGTACTACAGCAGTGACAATAGTACGGGAATGATTCTAGATCCAGCCGCAATGGGAGGACAGAATGGTCACAACCCGACATTGGCACAAGCCGAATCAACACAGTTTTTGATGCCTCAAAAGCAGATGCAGGGGGGGACAGCACATGCTCAGATGACGGGGAGTCAGATGGGCATGCCGGCAATGATGACCCATAGTGTGGGAATGAACATGTCTCAGAACATGGGAAATGGACAGAACCCAGACGCGATATCGCTACCCATTACTGTAGGTCCACCGGTACCTTTGTACAGTCAGCCCAACTTAGGTATGAGCGGTCAGGGATCAATGCTGCAGAATGGGACAGAAAGGAGGTGCATAGAAAACACTCCAGGGATAACTCCGATAGCGGCTCAGCCAAATGGATCTGGGTCCTTGATGGAGTTTAGTCCCATATGTGCTCAGTCAACAGTGGTGAGGTCGAGTCCCCCACTGGTGATACCGCTGTCATCGAATACTGAAAAGTTGCCACAACCATCAATGGCAGTCGATGTGAACGCTACACTGATGGGGTTGAATGCGCAACAGCTGACACAGTGGTTCAACAGTCTGAATTCCACACAAAGCTCAGACAGTGGGAAGGGAGAAGATTATATGAATAGGATGAGGTTGAACATGGAAGCACAAGAATTGGTGGAAGGGACTATGGGTGTGAATAGGTTAGAGTCCTACTCGGAAGAAGAGCTGAGGTATCTATGTCCCAGGATTACGAGAGAAGTGAACAAGGTACATAGAAGCTTGCAAGAAATAGCTGACAAAAACGGGGTTGACATAGACAAGACAAAACACTTGAGCAGGAGCTACAGGTTGGATTTCGGGACCACAGATTTTGAACACATGAGGTCAGCAGGCATGAAGGCGCACCTTAGAGAATTGTTGCAGAGTGCACAAGTGTGGAGGTGCTTAGACAAATGGGAAAGCAGATGGGTAAAGAGAAAAGAAAAGAGGAAAGACAGTGTCCCAGAGCTCAACGAGAAAAGACCACAGAGTAGTGATGCAGTAACCATGTTACCAATGAGGGAGACAGCAGGGGGAAAATGAATACATGTACCATGGCATAGAAGCGACATTCAGTCTTTTACGGATGATTTTCCCAAACTGAGAGAGAAACCGATTGAATGGTATCAACAGACTGACAGGTTTATGAAGCTTGCAAAATGTCTCTGGGAAGACCTGAACACTCTCTTTGAGATTGTGGTTCCGGCAGATTTGTGGGAGGATTGCAAAAGAGCTGTAGGTTGGCCGACAAGTGAACCAGAGAGAGACAGGGATACGGGTGCACCATCACCTATGGTGATGAGCCTGTACTATAAGGTGATTGAGCATTTGAAGACGAAGGTTGCCGCGAAAAATGTGGATTGGCAGAAGATCGATCGAACTGCCCAAGAGGCTAAAGAGTCGATTCATAGTTACTATGAGAGGTTGTTGAAGGCGTTCAAGAACTACAGCGGCACGGAAACAATAGAGGCGAAGGACATGCTTCATTTTGTGTTCAGATTTGTGGAAGGGCTGAGACCAGAGATAAGTCAGATGATAAAGTCGCATTTGATTTGTTGGCAATCGAAACCGATTGACGAGGTGTTGAATTATGCGAAATACTGTAGCGATGAAATTGAAGTGAAACAGAAAAGGTTGAAGGAGAAAGTGATGATGATGCAGCTTAAAGCAGCTCAGACAGGTCTGCAAGGTTTGCAAGGGTTGCAAGGGTTCCAACAGCAGGTACCGCAACCGCAGCCGCAGTTGCAGGGAAATATGATGTTTCAGCCACAGGCGAGAGGCAGAGGCAGAGGAGGTTTTGTGAATAATGGTCCGGATTTGAACACTGTTGTGACTCCGAATGGTGTGCAGGCATTGAAAAAGGTGATGCCGTGTCACGTGTGCGGAATTGTCGGTCATTGGAAACGCGAGTGCCCAATGGTGGTGCAGGAAGGTGCAGTTGTTGGTCAGCAAAACAATGATGTCAATGCATTTCAGACAATGAGGGGACCGAAAATGAGAGGTCCAAACCCAAATTTTCAGACCGTAAATCAGTTGCAGGGATTACAACCTATGCAGCCGCAGCAGATGCAGATGCCCCGTATGCAGATGACGCAAATGCAGCCAATGCAACAGCAGTTTCCCATGGTACCTAATCAGCAAATGCAAATACCTTTGGCACCAATGAGTCAGCAGCAAGTGATGGTTCCTCCACAGGTCTCGGCTCAGGTAATGAATACAAATGGCACCGTACAACAGTTCCCATTACACAGTGAGAGTGGAATAAACAATGTGTGGGAGAGTGAAAGTTCAGGAGAGGAAGGAGATTGTGTGCTTGCAGCATCCTTGGAAGTTGATCAAAAGGGTCCGTACGTGGAGGGAAGAGTAATGGGTCATCGTGTCTCATTCTTGGTTGACACAGGAGCAACACGTTCAACTGTTAAGAGCATTGAAGTACCAAATTTGCCACTCTCAGGGAGAACAGTTCAAGTGGTGGGAGTAGCAAACAGGCACCTGACGAACCCAATAACAGATCCGGTACCAGTCAGCATCGGTAACTATCAAGGGTTACATCAGTTTGTGGTATGTGACTCAAGCCCGATAGCACTGTTAGGGAGAGACTTATTGTGCAAGTTGGGATGTTCGATTATGTGTTCGAACGAGGGAATTAAAATTCAGACGAGCAGTGATGGGGAAGAAGAGGACAGTGTAGAGGGGGATGAGATGGAAACTGTCGATGAAGAGTATCCTCTGATTTGCCTTTTCCCGATGATAACTGAAGAAGATATTCCAGCTGAATTACGGGAAACAGTCGGAAAGGAAGTGTGGGATATGACAGGGAAAGAGGTGGGATTGATGAAAGGAGTGGAACCAGTGAAAGTGACTGTAAAGCCCAATGCAACCTTTCCCCAGACCCCACAATACCACATGGCACAAGACACCCTCATGAAAGTTGCCCAACTCATTGACGAATTTGTAAAGCAGGGGGTACTGAAAGAAGTGTTAAGCAGTCCATGTAATTCACCAATCATGGGACTAATAAAGCCGAGTGGAAAGGTCCGAATTGTACAGGACTTGAGGAAAATAAATGACATCATAGTCAAGTGTTGCCCTGTAGTACCAAATCCAGCTGTGATAATGTTTCAAGTCCCTTGCGATGCCGAGTGGTTCTCAGTCATCGACCTGTCACAAGCATTCTTTTCGGTGCCTCTTCATGAGGACAGCCAATTTCTCTTTTGTTTCAAATTCTTAGACAGAGTGTACAGTTGGTGTCGAATTCCCCAAGGGTTTTCTGAGTCACCGTCAATATTCAATAAGATTCTAAAGAAAGACTTGGAAGCATTAGAATTGCCATTCGAGTCAACCCTAGTACAGTACATCGATGACTTACTGATTGCATCAAAGACAGAAAGTGGCTGCACAGCCGATACTATTGCTCTGTTGAACCATTTGGGAAGGAATGGGCACAAGGTGTCTCCTTCCAAATTGCAGTTCTGTCAGAAGAAAGTGAAATACTTGGGTCACCAGATAGAGAAAGGGTCACGGAGAATAATGAAGGAAAGAATAACGAGTATACTTCAAATGAGTCCACCAAAGACAAGGAGGGAGGTGAGGAAGTTTTTGGGAATGGTGGGCTACTGTCGCCAGTGGATTCCCAACTTCTCAACTCTAGCAAAGCCATTACTGAAGCTGACCCAGAAGGATGCCTTGGATCAAATTGAGTTGAAAGGAGATGAGATGGATGCTTTTATCGAATTGAAAGAATGCATGTGCAGGGCTCCAGCTTTAGGTATGCCTGATTACACAAAGCCTTTCACATTGTTTTGTCATGAACGTGATGCATGTTCTTTGTCTGTCTTGACTCAAGCCCATGGTGGCATAAACAGACCAGTAGCGTATTTTTCAGCTACTTTGGATCTGGTTGCAGCAGCACTTCCCGGGTGTTTGCGCGCCGTAGCAGCAGTTGGTATCAGCCTCACTCAGAGTGAAGGAATAGTGATGGGACACCCAGTAACAGTCATGGTCCCTCACTCAGTTGAGATACTTTTGACCCGCTCCCGAACGCAACACATGACTGGAGCAAGACTCACAAGGTATGAAACGATAATTCTGGGCTCACCGAACGTGCAGCTGAAAAGGTGCACTACGTTGAATCCAGCAACCTTGCTTCCTGGAGAAAATGCTGAAATTGAGAACGCTGAAGACGTCGAGCATGACTGCCTTCAGGTGACTGAATTTTGCACAAAACCTCGACCTGACATTAAGGATACTAAGCTTGATGAAAATGACCAAATTGTTTTCGTTGATGGTTCATGTCTAAGAGATGGGATGGGAATTTTGAAAGCAGGATATGCTGTATGTACTGTAACAGGTGTCTTGGAAGCGTCCTGGCTTCAAGGAGTCTATTCTGCACAAGTAGCAGAACTTGTAGCCCTTACAAGAGCATGTCAGCTGTCTGCATTGATGAAAGTCACCATTTACACTGATAGTCAGTATGGGTTTGGAATTGTGCACGACTTTGGACAACTATGGTCACAGAGAGGTTTCCTGACTTCTTCAGGATCCCCAGTGAAAAACGGGGAAAGAATAAGGGAATTGTTACACGCCATTCAAATGCCAGCCGAAGTTGCAGTGGTAAAGTGTAGTGCTCATACAAAAGGACAGGACTATGTTTCTCTGGGAAATGCATATGCGGATCAAGTCGCAAGATTTTGTGCCTTGAACTGTATATTACTCAGAGATGAATGGAATTCGATAAGTGAACCAGAACTCGAACCAGCTGAAGCATTTGCCTTGAAGGTCGTAGATACAATAGATGAATTAAAAGCATTACAGAATAACGTCAGGGAGGATGAAAGAGACTCCTGGATTAAATCACAATGTATAAAGAGACCAGACGAGTTATGGGTTTCAAATGAGGGAAAATTTGTTTTGCCAAATAGTCTCTTATCACAGCTTGCGTGGTTCTATCATGGGCAAGCTCACCTAGGGAGAGATGCCATGATAAGATTGTTCAAAACTGATTGGTTTAACCCCAGATTTCGTCAAGCTGCAGAAGCAGTTTGCCATCGATGTGTCACTTGTCAGCAGATGAACCCAGGAAAGGGAACAGTTGTGAACGCGAGCCACATTGGCAGGGCCAGTGGCCCATTTAGTAGGATGCAGATGGATTTCATTGAGATGCCTGTGCATGGAGGTCTAAAGTATGTGTTGGTGATTGTGTGCATTTTTAGTCACTGGATTGAGGCATACCCCACACGTAGAAATGACAGCCTTACAGTTGCAAAGCTATTGTTGAGAGAGTTGATACCACGTTTCGGATTCCCGATCTCTTTAGAATCAGATAGGGGAAGTCACTTCAATAACGAGGTGATAAAGTTACTTTGCGAAGCACTGAACATTGAGCAAAAACTGCATTGTAGCTATCGCCCTGAAGCATCAGGACTGGTGGAGCAGATGAATGGTACACTGAAATCAAGAATGGCGAAAATATGTGCATCGACAAATTTGAAATGGCCTGACGCATTGCCCTTGGTGCTAATGTCAATGAGAAACACCCCTGATAGAAAGACTGGATTGTCTCCGCACGAAATTCTCATGGGCAGGGCTATGAGACTTCCTGCAGTTCCTGCAAACGCGCTTTTGAATATTACAGATGATATGGTGTTAGACTACTGCAAGGGTCTAGCTGACGTGGTTCGCTCTTTCTCTCACCAGGTGGAAGCAACCACCTTGCCACCGATCCAAGGTCCAGGACACGCACTGAAAGCAGGTGACTGGGTCGTGGTAAAGAAGCACGTGAGGAAGTCGTGTCTGGAACCCCGTTGGAAAGGCCCTTTCCAAGTGATCCTGACGACAACTACCGCTGTGAAGTGTGCGGGGGTTCCCAACTGGATTCACGCCAGTCACACAAAGAAAGTGTTGTGTCCCACAGAGGAGGAAGTTGAAGGGCTGAAACTGCCAGTGCCTGATAAAACAGTGCTGAGTGCTGAGACAGAGCAAAACCAAACTGAAAGCGAACAGACAGGAACGGAAGAAAGAGAGATATTCTCTGAGGACGAAGCGACCAACTCACTTGGGGAAGATCAAGGAGAAACCTCAGACAGCGACGAAGCAGCTGAAGGTGACAAAGAACCTGAAGCAGCTGAGGGTAGCAAAGAGCCTGAAGCAGCTGAAGGTGACAAAGAACCTGAGGCAGCTGAAAGTGATAAAGAGCCTGACGAAAGTAACAGTGACGAAGGGCTCGAAAAAGGTGAAAAGCAGGAGAGCCTGATCAGAGGAGGGCTTTCCCAGAAACAAACGATACAGAAAAAGAAAAAGAGAACGTGATTGATTCCCCAGGAGGAGGGGACAAGGTAGAACAGAACGAAACAGTTCAAGCTTCCACAGAAAAGATCGCAGGTCCATCAAATGGACATGGTGCAAAGAGAAGACTAAGTATATCACCAATAAAACAGAGGACTAAAGAAAATTTGAACGACGAAGAAAGGCCAAAAGTGAAAGAGAAAAGAAAGGAAGTGTCTGTCGTGGTACCATCCTCAAGTGAAGGAAAAGACTTGGCCAAAGAGGAAAGTACCAGCGAGGCAGAATCGAAAAGAGAAGCAAAATTGAAAAGGAAAAGGATACCGAACAGGAGATATTCCGGTCCAGAATGGGCCTATGCAGTCAATGACGATTGGACTGACGAATTTGTATCTCTAAGCCTTGAGAACGAAGAAGAAGAGATACCAATAGAAAAGAAAAGTTTTATGGACTCTGTCGATTGAAAGGGTAATAAATGATATTGCTTGCTACAATCCAACGTGATACAAACAACCAGCTGAGACATTGCTAAACCGGATGAGACTTTTGCTGAACTGATAAAAGACTGAGTTATTGCCGAATTGAGACAAATGCTGCTAACCGAGAAGTGACTGGCCTCTTGAAGAGAACTGTGTGAACATTGCGCTCGTTCAAGCTTTGTAACTGAATTGCTAAATAGTTTCTTTATAGGTGCTTCTAGCTCTCTGATTCTATACAGATCATGACGCAAAACAGTAGAAAGAAATATTGTAAATATGCGTGTATAGGCTTGATAATTGCATGTGTACTAATAATAATGGCAATAGTGCTTGCAATGCATGGAAAGAGTGAGAATGAAAGAATTGATGCTTCTACTTTTGCTCCTGTTACTGTCACTGAACTAACTGCACTGAAAAGACTAGAATTAGATGAGAGACACTTGCATGATAAGAAGGAGCTTTCGTATAATGTTTTCTATCGCTTATTAACAGAATATGTTGAGACTATGGATGCGAAAGATTGTTATGTGTGTACACAGATACCGACATCAGTAAAGGAAGGGGTGACTTATCACCACATGCCTCTTACATACGGGATTACATGTAGTATAGTAATGTCTAGATTTTATGGTCAAACTAACATACAGTATTTTTACTCAAATTATGATGTTACCTTTGCATATGTTCCTATAATAGCGCAGCTAAGCCAGATTGCTAAAGATTGGGATGCTAAAATAATGAGGGAATTTTTCGAGCCAATGCAACCTTTTGAAACGGCTCACGCTCATAGGGAAAACCTTACCTGCTCGCTCTCTGCAGTAGAAATAAGCTTTTTAGATCGCACAGATGATAGAAGGGCACAAATGAATGCGAAATTAGAAAAAGAACTACATAAGAGGACTTCAGTAGATAATTATGATTTTGACGCAATAAAGACACAAGGGAGAATAGCTTTAGATGCTTGGCATGTAGGGCAATTTTGTATATGTCGAGGTGAATCTTATTATGACAACATTTTTGTAGGAGCGAGTGAGTGTAAACATACGTTTATCTTTAAGGCCAAATGGACATTCATGATGAACGGACTTGACCCTGTCATACCAGGTGTATATTACATTTGTGGGTATAATGCCTATTATCGTCTTCCAAAGGGATGGTGGGGGAGATGTTATTTGGGTATAGTGTTCCCAAAAGTTTATCAACTGGATGACCTATCGATGATTCAAAAGACATCTGGATCCCATCGTATCCAGAAAAGAGAGACCGCAGCTGCTGTGGTAGGAGATATATTTGGAGCCATGATTCCTTCATTGGGAGTTGTGTTGAATTCCATCAAAATAAGAAAGTTGTCTACTATAGTGGATAACATGTTGACAAAGTTTTCAGGTGCTATAATCCTGATAGATGCTGAACTTGCAGCGGAAAGAGCTATGACTCTTCAAAACAGGCTTGCCTTAGACATTCTTTTAGCAAAGGATGGCGGCGTTTGCAAAATGCTTGGTGCGCGCCACTGTTGCACGTATATTCCCGACAACAGTGTGAAAATTAAAACTATGCTTGCTAATCTAACAAAAGAGAGTGCAGATTTGAAGGAACTGAAAGAACCAGGAGTGTGGGAGAAGGTTGGAAAAGGACTTGCTTCAGTGGGAAATTGGATTGGGGGAATTTGGAATGGAATATTACTAAAGATAATACAGGGAATTTTAATAGTACTAATTTGCATATTTGGAATTTGGGGAATAAAAAGAGGAATAATAATGATAATGGAAAGAATTAAAAGAAGGAAGGAAGAGAAAATGATGAAAAGAATGGCAGAAGAATACAAAGCAAAAACTAGGGGAATTAAAAGGAAAAGAGAACTGACAGAATTTTAATGGAATAAAATTTGTGGGAATAGTTTGTGTGATGACAAGTAGTCATCAGAGGAGGGATTGATGAAGCTGAAATGAAGGTTTTACATTTATTAGCGCTTAAACGTAGTGTTGAAATAATCATGTGTGACTTTAACCGAACTAATAAAGATTGTACGGGGACAAAATGTGCCCTCAGAGTAGTTTGCCAACATTTATAAGCGTGCTTTATATAACGTGGTGTATTAGAATTGCACTAATCCGACATAATCATAAACGTGTGCTACGATTTGCTTGTTTGAAATGTTTTAGCTTAGCATAACTTTAGCAGAGGCTTCGGCCTAGTTGCCTGGTCTCACGGTTTAGATGCTCGTATTTTTCCAATGTGCTAATAAACGTGTATTTTTGCTTGAAGCTGTACTTTTCCACTGAGATCGTTCACATGCTTATCTTAAGGTTTCGTGCCAGCCTGGCATTTTTCTCTTTGCTCCAAGGTCGATCTGCAGGTGCGGACAATGGAAGCTCTGAAAATGAGTTAATTGGTATAAAATGTTGCAACTTGCGTACCCGTCTCCAAGGATAATGTATGCTTAAGTAAAAGCTTGAGAACTGTTGTTTTTGATTGGACAATTTGAAGCTAACCTATGAACCCTCCAATGGAAGACCCTACTGGATTTGAACTGTTGTCTATTTAAACCAGGTGCACGAGAAGAAAGCAGCCATTATTGCTATTACCCAGCCATTACAGTAATTACCAGCTCGATACCCGCCATTTTGCAGGACATTGCAGCTATTATGGCCCACCTTGCTGCGACGCCATTTTGAAAGAGACTTTGATGCTTTCTCTAATCGAGAGAAAGAGACTTTAAATGATTCTTGCCCTAGAGACTTTAACTTTGATCCCTTGCATGAAGTAGTAGTTTTATCTTGCCGCCGTGAGGCAATTGCCCCGTCCACCTTGCCCCTTTGCTCCGTCCCATGCTGATCGAGAAACGGTACCTGTGAGACGAAGACTTCCTTGTATGCTGATCGTAATTGGTAAATATGAAAGGAAATTGTAAAATTGCATTGTGTTTCTTTTAGGTAACCAACTGCTGATTTTTGATAAGAGCCCTAGTTAGGAATTTTCCAAATTAATGTTGATAAATTGTTTTTGCATGAAGTCCCACATGCCGATGCTAATTTGAGGTTAGATGAGGATTCTTTTTGTTGCACGATGCAATTTGAGACCTTGTTATGCTGACTAAATGTATGCAATTAGTTCATTACAGATTATAGTATTAGTGATTTGCATTGCTATTATCGAATGCCTTGTTATTCAAATGCTGCATAGATTGCACCTGTTTCGCCGCTATGGACAGCTATTAATGTTCATTTATGTTTATCATTTGGTGTTGAGACACATCTATATTGTGCTAGCTTTGTTAATATAGGGAAATAAATTCACTAACTTTGAATAAACTGGTGTGGTTATTCCTGACTGAAAGGTTAGGGTTCGTCGAAATGTATTCTGGATTAATTGTTAAGTGTTATGTTGACCAGGGCATTGCTTATGTTCGTTATTGATTATTGATTTAATGAAATTGACTGATTAAGGGTGGAGAGGGTCCCACTTAGCCAAAAGATTCATCGGCCTAAAGAGCGTCCAAATACAGGTAAATTATTAGTACGGAACGCTCTATCACAGGCCATCCTCGGCTGTACAGGCCTCCCCCTTCTCAGTGATTAAACTGAGCCTCAACAAAACAGTTTTCTCGTGAGATTAAACTAGAAAGACACTTCCCCTTTTACAACATTTAAGTAGTCAGTTTCCCTTTCCGAGATTAAGGTAGGGCGACAGTACAATTCTCTGAGAAGGAACTACGGAGCTTGTTCCTTTTTTTGTGATTAAAGTACAAATTCAGATCCCCTTCTGCGAGATTAAAGGGGCCATCCTGTGTATGATACTGAGAATTAGGCAAACAATATGTTAAAATCTGCGTGTTAATGTGTGGCTATATACATGTAAAGAAGCTCTACTCCGTATTACCTAAGTATAATGATTAGTTTATAGTATACTTATGTTTAACCAAACATGCTTTCTTTTAGTTGGCCTGACTGTGAGTAGGCCTCAAATACTAAAGCCTTTCACTAATAAACTTGATGTTGTTTTAGAAATTTGTTTTCACATGTTCCTTCCTATTGCAGGCGCAAGATAACAATCTTACAAGTGTAGCTCATTGATTTAGAGAAAGTTAGAGCAGATAACATTAATTGACTGAAAGTAACAGCAGATAACATTAATTGTGAGCTACACTGTGCATGGGGATAAGAAGGTGGCCTCTGTGCCATGCTGTCCAGACAGATAATACATCCAAGGTCATGCAGCTGTTTGCGCTTTTGTTCAATAACGAAAACAAGGTGAGTCTATCTGTTTGAAGAAGAAAGCACAACCTAATTGGTCCTATGTACGGGATTTGGTGGGAAGAAATGCTTGATGAAACTAAGTATATTTAATTTTGTGCCTTAGAATAGTTGTGCTGACTTTGCTGGGGGAAGACCTTTCCCTAACTTTGTTAGTTGATACTCTATATTCTTAGTTCTTGAGTTAGACTCTCAAATGCCTCGTCTACCCGAGCCCTGTACCTTTACTTGGTTCACTTTAGACTGACAACTTCTGCTTAGGATTTCCCTTGTTGACATCACCAGACAATGAAACATTCTAAAACGTCTGTTGTTGGTGTCTGCTAACAATGCAGAACTGCCAGAAAGCGCTATATTTTTTCTTTACAATGGATGGCACTTTTAAGGTACAGAAGTGAGTTCTTTTTCAATGAGATTTCCCTTCTCTAAGATACCATGGCATATTGGAAAAGTTAAAACTTTACTTACCTTAGATTCAGGAATACCCCCTATGTTTATAGGGCCTGGGTTCACAGTGTTGGAACACTGTCTGACCTAACCAGTTTCATTAATGGTGTGCACATCAATGCTAAAATATTTCAATCAATCAGGATTTATAAAGTGCAGCAAATCACCTGTGAGGGTCTCAAGGCGTTGGCGTTGCTAGCTGCTTCACAGTGCTTTGTTCATTTGAACAGCCATGTCTTGAGTCCTTTTTTTAATTCCAGGAGCGATGCTGCATTCCTGAGGTGCAGGGGAAGATTGTTCCAGGCTTTTGCCACCAGGTGAGAGAAGGAGCGCCCTCCGCTGTTCGAGAAAATATTTCTAATCTTGTTGCAGTAAGTCTAACTATTCTGATAATGGACCCACAAAATGATGTTGCAATTTCTTATGAGATCCGAACTTTATAAACTTTATAAAGTTGCAGCTGTAAAAGTACTTCAATGAACAGGTGAAAAAGAACTACTTTTTGGAATTCACAAACATTGCCAGTATGGAACGGCCGCCCCACTGTGCAATTGCACATTCTTTTTCTCGACAGAAAAAACATTGCCCCCACAGAGAAACCACTTTGCCTGCACCTTCATGATGTTTGGGTATGTTCCATTCCTGCCCTTTGTAGGACTAGATATATGACCATTTGAAGGGTAGGGAGGGGCGGAGAGGAATTTGTGAATACTGTCAATCTCAAAAAATTCTAGGCTTTCTCAAACTCTCAATGCAAATCAGCTATAATTTTGTGCATACCTGCCTGGTTTAAATGGAGCCATTTTTGGGTCCCACCTACAAGACAGCTTGCACTATCTGTTGAAATACATATTGTGGTCCTCCCAAGAACATAAAGGGGCTTGGAATCTCCCTATTACAATCCATTGATTGCCTTTTCTGTCACTCCCATTTGACTGCTTCTTATTCATGTCCAAGGCTGTTTGTTGCTTACATGGAACATAGCCTCTTCACCATCTCTTTTGATCTACTGGCTTCTTGCTTTCAATGCTAGCTTTTGAAACACTACTTTTCTCTTTTGGATTAAGAACTCCATGGGAGTGCAGGTGTTTTCCAGCTGTAAACTTTGTATACTTCTCTCCCTGGCCCTCTCTGTACTGTCTGTTGCCGACCTCCATGTTGCGCTCACTCTAGTGTCCTCCCTCAATGCTTTCACGCCCATGTGCGTCTCCCTCAGCCCGCTCAATGTGGTTCTTCTCCTCTCTACTCCTGCCATCTGTGTCACTTCCGTGCCCCAAGTGCCCTATGTGTTGTTTCCCCCACCAGTGCCCTGCTTCTATGACACCCATTCTCCTCTCCACCCCTAACATCTGTGTTGCTTCTCTCACCACCGCTGTCCTTGCTGCTTCCCCCTCCTCCTGCACTCTCCTACTTTATCACCCATTGCTTCCCTATCCACCTGTGTTACTTCTCCAACCCACGCAATAAGTGTTGTCCTTTAACCTGTGGTTCTTTTTTTAATTTGCAAACCCAACCGGGATCAGCAAATAAAAAGAAAAAAAAAACACCTGTATAATTTTGTAGACACACGTACACTTGCCATTACAAAATCATGTCATAAGCTTTTTCCCCTTATTTAGCCATGCTGCACAGCATCAGGGATGTTGTAAAGAATGGCAAAAACTACTGACAAAGCCAATAGGTTTCAAAGGCGGGACCAATTGGCTTTGCCAGTGCTTGTATGAAAGAGTTAAAGAAATTCCCCCCTTCTACTGTTCATGTGTAGGTCCGCCTGTTATCATAGAACTCCTCATTCCCACCTTCTTTTAAGTCAGACCACTACCTTGTTGACCACTTCCTCACCACCTTCCTTAAGCAGCAAGGACGTTCCAAGCTAAAGACTGGAGTCAAGAAAAACTGCATAGAAGAACTGCATGTGAGATCTGGATAATGCAAACGAAGGTGTACCTTAATACAACATAAGACAGAAACAACATCAAGCAGACTTAATGCAATCGAAAAGAGGTAGGACCCAGGAGTCAAACTGCAGTTTCTCACCATCTTCCAAATGGAGATGGTAGTGCAGAGTAAAGATGGAGACAACTGCCCGTTAGACAGCCTTATATATGTAAGAAACTTCATGAGGCTCCACTCGAAAAGCAAATATACCTCTTGTCGATTTACCCTGGATATAATGGGTGTAAGAAAGAAAACCTTGAGGTCTGGGCAAAATTTGCTCTACTTCTTTGACACATTTCCTACAAAAAAAAAACACTAAATTGAATGTGATGTGAACAGCTGTTCCCGTTCTGTTCATTCATGATGTTCTTGTGCTGCGCAACAGGATTTTTACCTAAGCGAAATTGCAACTACACAAAATGGCATTATGGCCTAATTTGGGGCATTTTGTGTATTAAGCATAACACAAAAATACTGTAAATTACACAAGATTACACAGCATAAAATACATTTCCCCCAGGCCTAATTTGTTTAGAAAACATCCTGTAAAGTCTCAATAGGAGGATGTTGTAAGGCCTGAAAACAAGTCTGAACCCTGAACGCTACACAGCCATATATCATACGGTTTTAGAGATTTAGAATTCTTCAGGGTTCTTTTCTTAAGCCTCTGACAACTGACCATTGAGTGGAAACTGTTAGTTCCTGACTAACCCTGAATAAGAGAAACAGAAGACCCCGAATAAGAGAAACTGAATAATTAAACTGTCTTCACAATCCCCAGGATGTAACACTCTATCCGTGCATCAAATCTGAAAAAGGATAAGTGATGATTTTAAGATGTAAGAGTAGGTTTCCTGGGAGGTGTGGTCTGCAAGGTGGCTCACAAGTGCTTTAATGAGCTAGACCAAATTAATGGTAAATCTATGTTTAAAATTCCCATCCAAACAAAAATTCCTAGAGAAAATAATGTACCAAATCTGCATCAACCCTAGACACAGCATTTAAAAAGTATCCCATCCAAATTAGGCATGGAATGAACATCAGTGGAACAACTTTGCAGTAGGCCTGTGAAAACATATTAGCGCTGCAGACTTCCAAACGGAAATAGATAGCCCAGGCATCAGGGCTAAAGCAAAAGGCAATAAAATAGACCTACAGAAGTAGAGTCACCCACAAATAGAGGAATGACCTTGCTAATTCCCCATAAGGTACCAAAAAGGGTCCCTCCAATGTTCAGTTGGTTGGGAACTCAATACACAAAAAAACACATAAACAAGCAGATTTGAGAACTGATTTAAACATACAAACGAAACCCTGGGCTGCTATAAATATCTCCTGAACATCACCACAGTAAGAGTAATTTGTTTGGTAATCTCAAATGTAACCCTCTTGCTACAGCATGAAAAGATATACACACATAGTGAGTCACATCATAGACGGCCATTGAGAGCTACTGAGACGCAGGGAATGAAGGTTGCCTTTCTCTGTGGGATGTGTTCTGACCAGGAGACAAACCCTCCTGATAAGAAGTATTATGACTAATAAAAATTAAACATCAAAAACCCAAAGTCACTCACAAAATTGCAAAACCAGACTTGATGCCTTCAAAAAGGAAATCAGAGAAAAGTCACAAATGCCTTCTCAACCCTTAGTAAGTAATTTAACACTATAGACGCACAAGAAAACATATCCCAAGAAACCACCATTGAAAGTAGCCTGATAGACATGGCTTTTAACAAAAAAAGTTCTCCTAAGCTGTGTCCAGACCTTCAAAACTCAGCTCAGAGAAACAATCAAAATAGACAAACAGAATTAATTTGATGTGGGCGATATCATCCTCACAAGAGACTTTAATTCAGTTTGGAATCTACTGTTGGACAGATCAGGGGACACCAACCTTATTCTAATGCCTTTTCCAGGAGGCCACAAGAAACCCTAAAGGACTAAGGGACCATTGAAGAGAAATTCCCAAAGGGATTACATATGACTTCCTTGAGTATAGGTTATGCACTATTGCGCAATGCCCATATGTCCCTAGTGCACAATACAAAAATGCGCTTAATAATGCTACCAGACCATGCTCCACTGGAACTTGCCCTTGTGAGGGACATCCAATTGGTAGCCTTAGGGAAATGTGCAGTTCACCCCAACTTTCTTAGGGACTTGGTGTTAAAAGAAAAACAGCGTGCACATATAGCAGAGTACTGCTAATTAGGTCCCCCAGAAGAACAGGCCATGCATGCATGTGGGATGCCTTTAAAGCTGTCATTTGTGGAAAATGTATTGGGATGCTCAACAACTTTTAAAAGATGTGATGCAGAGAACACAATCTTTAAGAACAGCTAACACGTGCTGAAAACACCCACAAAGAAAATAAAGATATTCTACTATTATGGAAGATGACTTCCATCAGAGGTGAACTAAATGCTAAATGTTGATAGCCATTCACAAGGCTGAGCTCACAATTCTTTGCCGTCAGAAAAATACTTATGACAAGTGTTATAAAGTGGGCACACACCTGGTGAGACAGCTACGGCAGAAAATGAAAAGAGGATATGTGAGATATAGGAGGCCTACTGAACATGACAGTAATTAGATCTATCTATCCTTTGCTATACCTCACTTTATACTGCAGACCCCAAAAGACTGGAAGAAAAACAAATACTTGGCAGGTTTACATCTGAGCCTTGTTACTCAAAAGCAGAAAGAGGCCCTTGAGGAACCCATCATGATAGAACAGGATGAGACAGATATTAAAAACATGAAAGTGCATAAAGCATCAGACCCAGATAGCTTTACTAGGAATTTTTAAAAGATCTTAATATCAATGCAGCTAATGCATCTCTTCAGTGAGAGTACTAAATATAGGGCAGTGACCCATTTGAGGTGTCAAGCAATGTGCCTCATACAGACCTATCATTCTACTTAATGATGTCTCAAAATTTTGTACCAAAATGCTAATGACTAGCTTAGAGACATTGATCCCAGGTCCAATCACCCATTACCTCATCCCTGGTGGCCTAGTGGCCATCTGAGTGTAAGTATCTGCTGTTTCTTTTCTTTTTACCCTTTCATCTTTATTTATTTTTTCCTTTCTTTTAATTCTTGTCTCTTTGGGGGTCATTCTGACCGCCGGGGCCAGGGTTGGCGGGAACACCGCCAACAGGCTGGCGGTGCCCCGCAGGGCATTCTGACCGCGGCGGTTTGGCCGCGGTCAGAAGTGGAAAACCGGCGGTCTCCCGCCGGTTTTCCGCTGCCCAAAAGAATCCTCCATGGCGGCGCAGCTCGCTGCGCCGCCATGGGGATTCTTACACCCCATACCGCCATCCTGTTCCTGGCGGCTCTGCTGCCAGGAACAGGATGGCGGTATGGGGTGTCGTGGGGCCCCTGGGGGCCCCTGCAGTGCCCATGCCAATGGCATGGGCACTGCAGGGGCCCCCGTAAGAGGGCCCCACTCTGAATTTCACTGTCTGCATTGCAGACAGTGAAATTCGCGACAGGTGCAACTGCACCCGTCGCACCTTCCCACTTCGCCGGCTCCATTCAGAGCCGGCGTCCTCGTGGGAAGGTTGTTTTCCACTGGGCTGGCGGGCGGCCTTTTGGCGGTCGCCCGCCAGCCCAGTGGAAAACCCAGATTCACCGCAGCGGTCTTACGACCGCGGTGCGGTATTCTGGAGGGGGGAACTCTGGCGGGCGGCCTCCGCCGCCCGCCAGGGTTAGAATCACCCCCTTTGTCTCTCCTTTTTAGCCTTTCACTCTCCCCGTGCTCACTGCGGCCCCACCCCCATCCCTCCCGCAAATCGCTTTCCTGCCTTCCTGCCCTGCCTCCCAGCTGAGCGGACCCCTCACCTCCCTCCCCTTCTCAATGGTGGCCGTGCCACCAGCGCACCAAAGGCAAGCCTGTCTGCTCCCGTCCGCACCTGGACCACACCCAACGCCATGAACCCTGGTCCTCTGAACTTCCAACACTACAACTCGGAGAAAACACCAATGGACCGTTCTCCTCCCTTTACTGCCAAAGAACCCTACACCAAGCCCTGGACCCTCCTACCACTGAGCCACCAAACACCAACCTGGGGCACCTCAGCTGCATCCTCCTCAACATTCTATCCCTCCACAAACATGCTGTAGAACACTGAGACCTTCTAGACTCCACCCGCCCGGGCATCACCTTTCTCACCGAGACATGGACAAATCCAGCATCTGCACCGGACATCGCCATCCCCAGCGATTACAAACTGCTCCACAAAGACTGGCCATCTCACCCAGGTGGCAGCCTGGCCATCATACACAAATCCACCCTGTGCCTGACAACCAATGCAGAAGAACACTCCCCCCACATGGAGTACCTCTATTTCCAGATTCACGCCACCCCCAAGTGTACCTTACGCAGCACCCTCACCTACAGGCCAAACAGGCTCCGCCTAGCCTTCAGCAACTCCATTGTCAACATCATCTCTCCTCACGTTCTTGCCTCCTCAAACTACTTCCTCCTTGGCGACCCCAACTATCACATTGACCAAGGCAACAACACCGCTTTCCTGCTCAATAACCTCGCCACAGTAGGACTAAAGCAACTGGTCAACTCGCCAACACACATCGCTGGGCACACACCTCCATGCTTCACTTGACTGACCACCACTGCATCCACTTCACCATCACCTCACCGACCATCCACCTCCGCACACTCTGAGCCCCAAGCAGAAAAATGGAACCAGATCACTGAGGAACAGCTCACCAACACCCTCAGCAAGTATCCCCTGCCCCTCACCGCAGGCGCTAACATGTCAGCACGGGATTTCCCCCAACCGATCTCCGAATGCGCCAACACCCTAGCACCTCTCCGTAAGACCTCAGCCAAACACAACCTCAAGAAGCAAGCTGGTTCTCCCCTGTACTCCAGGACTCCAGGCGCACCTGCAGACGGCTAGAGAAAAAATGGAGAAACAGCAAGTGCCCGGAAGACTTCGAGGCATTCAGAGCTGCCACTAAATCCCCCCACCACCTCATCAGAGTCACCAGAAAAGCCCCCCTGCAGGACCGTATCAGTGCCACCACTCACAACCCAAAGGAGCTCTTCACTGTGGTCTAGGAGTTTGCCAAACCCCAATCAGAAACAGCAAACATCCCTCCATCTCAAGATCTCTGCGACAGACTAGCCACCTTCTTCCACCAGAAAATCAAAGACATAAACAACAACTTTGGACCCCAAGACCCTCCGAGCCCTCCTACAACCCCCACCACTCCGACCCCCCGAACCATCACAGATCCTGCCCCACTGGACCACGCTCACCATGGACGAGACCTGCACCATCATGAGCAGCATCCACTCCGGAGCCCCTACGGACCACTGTCCTAACCATATTTTCAACAAAGCCAACAACAACTCCATGGCACCCGAGCTCCGCCACACCCTCAACTACTCCAAAGATACAGCCACCTTCCTAGAGGACTAGAAGCACGACGAGATCCACCCACTCCTGAAGAAACCCACAGCTGACCCTACTGGACCTGTTGGCCACCTTCGACACGGTTTCACACCTGACTCTCTGCTCCAGACTCCACGCAGTCGGTATCCATGGAAAGGCCCTACAATGGATACGTTCCTTCCTGTCTGGAAGAACCCAGAGAGTCAGACTCCCGCCTTACCTGTCAGAACCTACGTAGATCAGCTGTGGAGTTCCACAGGGCTCCTCCCTGAGCCCAACACTCTTCAACATCTACATGGCCCGCTCGCATCCATCGTCAGGAACCACGGACTAAACATTTTCTCCTATGCCGATGACACCCATCTGATCATCTCTCTGACTGAAAATCCCACAACTGCCAAGAAGAATTTCCACAATGGGATGGAAGCCATCGCCATCTGAATGAAGGGTAGCTGCCACC
Organism: Pleurodeles waltl; assembly: GCF_031143425.1. Lineage (NCBI taxonomy): Eukaryota > Metazoa > Chordata > Amphibia > Caudata > Salamandridae > Pleurodeles > Pleurodeles waltl. Next base: position 218,484,530 of record NC_090445.1, read on the forward strand.
AGACCTCTCCTCTTCGCTCAACAAGCACTAGCCACCGTACCCCACATATGGAAGACCTCAGCTGGTGGAAGATCCTTTGCCTTCATTGCACAAAGAGCTGGAACAGCCTACCCCTGAACCTCAGGCAGTCACCATCACTGCATCAGTTCAGTAAGGACAGAGGACAAACCAGCGCCTTGAGACTCTTACAGGTGAGTAGCTGCGCTTTATCAACATTGATTTGATTTGATTTGATATGGTTTTGCTTGTTATGATATACTATGGTATGGCCCGTCTTCGTATGGTATGGTGTAGTATGGCATGGTATAGTATGATCTGCCATTGTATAGTATGGTATTGTCTGTCTTTGTATAGTATAATATGGTAATCTTTGTTACAATGTACTTGTTAAGCTACTGAAGGAAGCAGGAGCTGCCAAACAAGTAAAAAAGCCCTTTACAATATAATGTTATTTTCACGCTAGAATGTTCTAAGAAGTGATTACTTAATAGCGGAAGAATGAAGCCATTAATGTGTTTTGAAATCATCATTAAAACTGACAATAACAACTTGTGGGCTGCTGGTGTTGTTATGCTATACCAAAGAGTAGAAGGGGGGGCAATGAAAAGTAATAGAAAAGCAACACAAACACAGGAAACGAGTGGTGAAAGCAAAAGAACAGAGGAAAACCTGGAGCAAGACAACCTAAAACACATACACTCATCTGAAGTCTTGCAAGTAAAATTATAAAATAGGCCAGGACAGAAAGCAGAAGAAGCAGAAGGACATTCCAAAAAAACGCCGCAGTACTTGGTTCATGCTCCAGGAATGAGGGGAAAACATAAATAGAAAGTGAAGCCAGACTGTGCTGACCAAACAGGAGCCAGTAAATAAAACTGTCAATGAAGACAATGAATGGTATCTGGGCTCTAAATCTCTTCTATGTATAGAAAATGTCTCATAATCAACAGCAATTGAACTGTCTGAAGCGATACCTAAAAAACTGTTTCAATAAATAGTCAGAAGAAGACCTTAAAACAGAAAGTGTCCTAGAAGCTCGAAGAGCCATCTGCTGAAATATCTATTATATGAAAAAAGTAATTAACTAGAAAGTTACCTGGAAACCAGCAATGTTATTACTAAATGTAATGCCTTCTATTAAAAATAAAATGACATTAACAATTGTAATGAACCAACTCCTTTGCAACTGAATTACAGCTGCCAAATCTACAGGACAACTGAATCCTTTTTTTCAACTCTGGTAAACAACAAAGGCTATTTTTATTAAGAAAGATGCTTCCTATCTTTTCATTTGTTAACTGAGGTATTAACCTGCCCTGTAGCACAAAGCACAATATAAAGTCAAAGAACAATGGGCCACGGTCCAGGGGTCAGAGGTAAGCAATATACTCGCATAGTAATGTGAAATTCCTAAAATTTGAGATTTTACATCAGCAAAATGGCACTTTTGTATTCACAGAACCCAAACTGTGAATCTGTAACACGTTGCCGAATAGCAATTTGGGTTTTGGAATACAAACTGAATCGGTATTCGGAAAGGGCATGTTAAAAGCATTCCTTTCGGATACCTATTCCTTAAGATATGTATTAATGTTTTGCGACTGAAATCTGCTTGCAAAATATTAATATCTTACCACATCCTCAAAGTAGGTGGTAAGCCGTTTGCAAACAGGAAGGGGCCCCCAATGGACCCTTTCCCTTTTGTGAATGTTGACAAAAACATTTCTGAAAGTGTCTGCATAATTTTTTATTATGATTTTTTTGAGGAACACAAAACGGGATGTGTCTGAAAAAAACGATTGCTTTATATATAGACAATCACAGACATGGTAGTCTACTTACCCCTGCAGGCCACCATGCCTGTCAGTGTAGTCAATCGTAGTAGGTGGCAGTTTTCAACCTACCTCATGCATATTAAAGAGGTAGATTGAATGACAGTTGGGTATTTTATTAACTAACCTGCATAAAATACCAATGCATTCAGTAGAACTAGGGGCCAGATGTAGCAAGTTCCGAATTTGCGATTCGTAAATTGCGAGTCAGTGCAACTCGCAATTTCCAAATCGCAAATTCGGATGCAGAACGTTGTCTCAGACACCGTCTGCGAATCGCTATGGGGTTGCAAAGACCCACCTCATTAATATTAATGAGGTGGGTCGCATTTTGCGACTCCATAGCGAGTCCCTGCACTCACAGGGATGGTGGCCTGCTGAAGACAGCAGACCTCCATGTCTGTGACTGCTTTTTAAATAAAGCAGTTTTGTTTTTTTGTATTGCAGCCCGTTTTCCTTAAAGGAAAACGAGTTGCAATACAAAATAAATAACGAGACCATTTGGTTTCGTTTTTTCAGAGTAGGCAGTGGTCCATTGGACCACTGTCTGCTCTGAAAAAACATTTTTGGCAACATTCACAAAGGGGTTACCGACTCGCAAAATGTGAATGAGCATCGCGATGAGCATTTTGCATGGCGCAAACTGTGATTTTCACAGTTTGCACCATGCAAAATGCTTCCTACATCTGGCCCTAGGTGCGCAAATTGCGACTGTTTCTACTGAATCTATTTAGAGCATTCAATTCTAGAAATCTCAAGTTGCAAATCGTCATTTGTTGCAATTTACGCTTGTTAAATGGAAAGTTTTACATGAGGGCCACAACAAATCGTAGGCCAAGGGGAGCGGTTGTGAAAGGAAAACTTGTTTTTTTTCAAACTTAAACAAAGGCCTGACATGAAGGCACAGTGTCTCATGGTATAAAGAATGGGTCTAGGAAGTGCCCCCAGAGGAACAATGCAATTTCACATCTTATTTACTCTAGATCAGTGGTCTCCAAACTTCTTAATGCCGCGCCCCCCCAGTTGAAAAATAAAAATCTATGGGTCCCCCCTCAGAATTTTTCACAAATATTTTATGAAGATGGCAATGTTTAAATATGTCCAGACCTATTTAAACATTGCAGTTAGGCACTGTTACCTTTTTAAAAATGCAATAACATGTTTTTGTTTAAAACAAAGGCCTGTTATCTGTATAATGCTTCTTTTGGTCAGAGTTTGGCGTGCCCCCTGGGACCACTTGAGGCCCCCCCAGGGGGGCCCGCCCCCCAGTTTGAAGACCTCTGCTCTAGATTTATATTTCAAAATGTCGGTTTACGACATCATCGGACCCAGAACTACAGAGGAGCACATTTTGATGCTTTAAAGGCATATCCCCCTACTCCCTTTTATTTGGAGGTTGTCACGTACCTTGGAACACTTTTCAGTTTTTTGAGCATGTTGAAGTGTCCCCGCTGTCTTTGATGGACACCCCCCGCAAACCTCCTCCTACCAAAAAATGTTAATCTCAGTTGACTTCAATAAGAGCACACCAACAAGCACGCAACCTCAGTCTCCTTGACTCAGTAGGTTGAGATATGAATGTGTCTTTCACATTTGGTTGAAAGTCCTCAAATCACAGTCCTTCAGATTTCTGCAGATGGGTTTTGGAGAAACGTCTACTTTATTTTCAATCAACTGGCTCATTCCACTCAAAGTATTTCAGATCCTCAGAGTCGCAGCTACAGATGTGGAGAAGGGAAGAAGAACGTGTCTACCTGTCTCCTTGAACCCCTGTCGGAACTGAGAGCTTAACAAACTCTTCTCCTTCAGCAAACACCATATATATGTGCCATTTAGTGGGATTTCAATATGCCAAGAAGATCGCACATGATTAATAACGCCTTAATGGTCACATGTACAACATTCTACAGCCCGTATTAGACAGACCACAGCACACCAATTCAACATATTATGACGTTTACGTGGGTACCAACATGCCCTAAACAGTATTCATTCTTAACTAAGTGCCTCCTAACATAACATACCACAACATTAATTAAACAGAACAGTAAATACACTCCGACCCAGCAGGGAAACTTCACATATTTTGCAAGAGTGCAAGGTAAAGAGTCTGGAAATCGGGGGAGGTTTGGAAGTAGATTCATTAGAGCATTCAGCTCTCTGTCATACCATCTAAAGAAAAATCTTCACTTCAATGGACGCTAAAGCCTCCCTCAGAAGGATTAACAAAAGATCTGCTGGTTACTACTGCTATAAGTGGGACAAGAAGTGCAAATCTAATTGGATAAAAAGGACCTTAAAAAACAACTAATTCTCAAAATACACAACTCAAAGCAAAATTGGTTGTTACAAATCTGGAAATCTGCAGAAACAAATCCCCCCTCACAGTCCATTCAGAAAACTCTACTTTGGTGGGAGCTGACATGGAAATCATAACCATCAATGGAGGGAGCTGCCTGCTCCTAGACTACAAATCTAAGGGGCCATTTGACGTCCTGAACCGGGACAATATTTTTAAAGTTACTCAGTTGATTCCTACTCTTGTTTGGAGTCACAACTAAGGAAATAGTTTCGATTGAGCTCATTAATCTTGACCCAAGGTACCAAAATAAAAGCACCAAATTCACTTGGAGCTCTATTGACCTGGCTCATAAGGTACTAAGGGCCAGATGTAGCAAAGGATTTGCGCCTCGCAAACGGCGAAAATCGCCGTTTGCGAGGCGCAAATGCCTCTTTGCTATGCAGAAATGCATATTGCGAGTCGGGACCGACTCGCAATATGCATTTCAGAATCGCAAATAGGAAGGGGTGTTCCCTTCCTATTTGCGATTCTGAGTGGTATGCAATACCATTTGCGACCGCCTACGCGGTCGCAAATGGTGTCGCAGTTACCATCCACTTCAAGTGGATGGTAACCCACTCGCAAATTGGAAGGGGTCCCCATGGGACCCCTTCCACTTTGTGAATGGACCCAAAACTATTTTTTCAGGGTAGGTAGTGGTCCAAGGGACCACTACCTGCCCTGAAAAAAAAACCGAAACTAAAGGTTTCGTTTTTTTTTTAAGTGCAGCTCGTTTTCCGTTAAGGAAAACGGGCTACACTTAAAAAAAAAAAACCTGCTTTATTGAAAGCAGTCACGAACATGGAGGTCTGCTGACGACAGCAGGCCTCCATGTTTGCGAGTGCCTATACTCGCTATGGGGCCGCAATTTGCGACCCACCTCATGAATATTGATGAGGTGGGTCATTGCGACCCCATAGCGAGTCGCAGTCGGTGTCTGAGACACCGTACTGCATACCAATTTGCGAGTTGCAAATTGCGAGTCGCATGGACTCGCACTTTGCAACTCGCAAATTTTTTATTTGCTACATCTGGCCCTAAGTGAGGAAGACAACTTTAAGCAATGGGGTATATTGCTAATTGCACACAAAGATACAGGCCATCCACATCCACTTGTAGCACTCAGTGTAGACAATAAGGCCCTCATTACAACCCTGGCGGTTGGCGGATAAGCGCCGATCTTACCGCCAACAGGCTGGCGGTAACATTTTTGGAATTATGACCATAGCGGTTACCGCCATGGTCACCCACTACTTCTCCAATCAGACCGCCAGGGCAGAGACGACCGCTGGGCTGGAGACCTGGGTCTCCAGCCTGGCGGTCGTCACAATCCCGCCTGCGGTATCATGACCCGGCTGACCGCTATGGATTTCATGGGGTTAGGAACCGCCATGAAATCCATGGCGGTGAGCACTATCAGTGCCAGGGAATTCCTTCCCTGGCACTGATAGCGGTCTCCCCACTCCCCACCCCCACCCCGTGTCCTTCCCCGACACCCCCCACCACCCCTGCCACCCCCAAAGGTGGCAGGACCCCCCTCCCCACCCCTACCCCCAACATTACATTACACATTCACACCTGACACGCATTCAGGCACCACCAACACACATACCCGCACACACACCAACAAACATGCCAACAGCCACACACACAGTCATACGCACACACCCACATTCAGACATACACGCACACATCCATACAGACATACATACAGACAGACACACACTCATTTCCAAACACACAACAGCCCCGCATCCATACACGCACTCACACACCCCCTCTACATACACACACGCACACCCCCATGCACACACACAACACCCCCCCAACCCCCTCCCCTAAGGACGATCAACTTACCTGGTCCGTTGATCCTCCGGGAGGGGACGGGATCCACGGGGGCAGCTCCGCCGCCAGCACCCCGTCAACAGAACACCGCCACGCCGAATCACAGAACGTGATTCGGTGGGCGGTGTTCTGTTGACGGGGCGGTGGAGGTGGAGCAACCTCCACTTCCCCGCCGACCGCCAGTATGGCTGCTGGCGGCTCTCCGTCCGGAAAAGGACGTAGGGCTGCCAGCAGTCATAATGCGGCGAGCGGCAAACCACCTGCACTGGCGGTCTTCAGCACTGCGGTCCCTTGGCGGCCTTGTAAAAAGACCGCCGAGGTTGTAATGACCACCTAAGTCTCTTGGCCAGATGAGAGTCTATTCCGCTTTGAGAAAAGCTCTGATCATGTCTCCAAGAAGTGAAAATAGAATGGCTGGAGAGGATGATGTTCAACCCAGTTCTTCGAATAGTTGCGCAGAAGACTAAGGCTATATATCGATCACCCTTGCAGCAGAAAGCAAAGAAATCAAAGATATTAAAGAAGCCTTCAAACTGTGCAACATATCCTAGAATCAGCAGAGGACCCTTTTTTCCAATTACCATAATGAATGTCTACATTCACCTAAATACAAAAGCAAGGATTGAGGTATCAGAAAGTCTGACAGATGAGATAATGAAACTGCAGAATGAGAATGTAAGACCAGGAATTCATAGTCTCTGGAGATTTTAATCTGTGACTCATGGGTTTATCATAATCAAGCGAAATTTTGGAAGCACAAGAGTTACTATTGGGAAATTTAGAGTAACTGGGCCTTTGAATAATAAATGACTGCTATCTCCGTGACATACCACCCCAATACGCGTATTATTCAAAGACTAGAATCTCGTTGATTTATTATAACCAGGTGAGCTTGCCCTTACTGAAGTATGTCTTCTTGTTCAGGTTAGGAGAGAATACCAACAGTGGTCATCTTCCTCAAGGGATAGAATTGTCAATCAGAGCCAGAGCCCATGTGTTTTCAGTTGATCAAGTACTTTCAATTTGCACATTTGATAATAAGCGGATTAAATACACATCTTCTTACCCCCAAGCCCTCTCTAATGACACTAAGTTAATATTTTAGGAAGTGAAGCAGGAGGAGCGTAGTCCAATGAGTAACTGTGAAGACTTCACCTGTCAAATTTCAGGGAAACATAAAAAGTTGGTAAAACATCACAAGCTGGAGTCTGGCTACTACATCACTGCAAACTTCCTGGGAGTAAACATACTTGTTAAGAAATCAAAAAAGTGGTAAATAAACTTTGGAAGTCATTAAGGAGAGCTCCAAGCAAGCCAATGGTACAACTTGAATTTAAAATAGTGAAGAACAGATTTAAAAAGTTAAAGTGAGACTTGATAAGAAACCAAAATGACCCATTTTGGGCAAATTTGCTGTGGGATATTAAGAGGAAGAACTTGATCTCTGTCTGACAGTAAACAACATTAACAGACCCTCAATTAGAGTGTTAAATTCGAACATCTCAGAATCCATATGGGTGCCTTACCTAATGTAGCAATTCAACCTGAGAGACATAAATCATACAGGAATAGACCTCCTTTTCCATACACAGACCAAGTGGAGAAACCAGAAGTACAACCCGTCGGCGGAAGACCCTCAAAATAACATCTACAAGGATAAATATCTTGGTTCAGATTATCAGTTGTTATGGAGCCAAGAAGGAAAAAAGGCCCTCTGCTTTTGCCAGCTGGAATGCGATCTATAGCCCCGCAGAGTCCTGCAGCAGAAATGTTTTTATCATTCCGAGTGATATCCAAAAACAGATATCTAAGGGGCAACAATAAGGGCCTCCTGGCCCAAATGGTATTCATCCTGTGATGAATAAAATAGAGCCTCCTTACTGGGTAGATCAACTGGCCTCACTTTTTAATTCCATTCTATGCAATAACAATATTCCTTCCTCATGGAATGGCTCCAAAATCTCCTCAATTTACAAAGGAGGGGATAAAAACTACCCAGGAAATTACGCCTGATAGCCTTAATGGATAATGAGGCCAAATACTTTCTGGTACTCGATTGGAAAAATTTGGGGCTTATTTACAAGCCCTTTGCGCCAACAGTGCGTCACCTTTTCCCAGATAAAAAGTGATGCACCGGCAGCGCAAGGGGCTTGTAAATAAGCCGCTTTGAGTCTTGAGCCAAAGATAAAGCCATCAACCCACTGAATCAAATGGGCTTTACTAGAACTACTGGAACAACAATCAACACCATAGCTCATTCCCTAGTGGCTGATTTTGCAATCATGTGTAATCAACCATTACACCTATGTTTCATAGATTACAAAGCTGCTTTCGACAGGGTGAACCTGAAAAAACTATGATCTAAATTACCCAACTGGAACATCCCATCTGGCCTGCTAAGTTCAATACAGATGCTGTAGTACCTGGGTCTAGGTGAAATTAGGAAATAGCTCTGTCCTGTTGAGAGCCATAAAACAGGGTTGCATGCTTGTGCCCACCCTTTTCAATCTGTTCCTTTCTCATCTTTGATCAGCACTAAATCATATCAACAGTCATCCCCAAAATTGGGAGGAATCCTAGTCTCCAACATGCTCTCTGCTGACTACCTTGTGCTTATCAGTAGAACAAAGGTGGCTCTACAACGGCTTTTGGATGAAACTCTAATCTACTCACAAGGAAATGGGATGATGATCAATATAAAAAAGACCAAAACCCTAACCATAAATAGAAAAGGGCTGAAACATCATACTTGGCATTCAGGTGAAGACATGTCAGAGTCCGCCAATGATTATGAATACTTAAAGATGTTTTTCAACACCAATGGCGGTTTTAGTAATCAACTGGAAGATGTTAAAAGGAAAGGCAGTGCACTCATAGCAGGTTTGGGAGCATTTCAATTAAAGGGCCCAACACCATTACTACAGGTTGCCCAAGCAAAGATTTCCCCTACTTTGATCTATGGGAGTGAAGCCCTAAGAGAGCCAGACAGTACCACATTGGATAAAGTAACAACAAAGATCTACAGAAGCATCTTTAAATTAGCAACGTATATATCTCCTGCCGCGATGCACTAGCAGCACAGCTTGGAGGTGACTACAGGATCCAGCAGGCACCGGGCCCCAGGAGACGGTCCCTTGCCCACCTGCACACCTGCTTTGACTTTGTGCCTAAAAGCGCTTTCCTTCTCCTGTGGCGCGGGACGCACAATCAGCAGCACAGCTTGGGGGTGACTACAGGATCCAGCAGACACCAGGCCCAGGAGGTGGCCCCTTGCCCACCTACACACCTGCCTTTACTTTGAGCTCAAAAGTGCTTTCCTTCTCCTGTGGTGCGGGACGTGCTAGCAGCACAGCTTGGGGTGTGGGGTGACTACAGGATCCAGCAGGCACTGGGCCCCAGAAGGCGGTCCCTTGCCCACCTGCACACCTACTTTGACTTTGCACTTAAAAGCACTTTCCTTCTCCGCGGCGGGGGATGCACTAGCAGCACAGCTTGGGGGTGACTACAGGATCCAGCAGGCACCGGGCCCCAGGAGGTGGTCCCTTGTCCACCTGAACACCTGCTTTGTCTTTGCCCTTAAAATATCATTCCTTCTCCTGCAGCATGGGACGCACTAGTAACACAACTTGGGGGTGTAGGAGGCTGGCCTGGCTGGTAGTGGGTACCAGAGGTACTTACACCTTTTGCCAGGTCCAGTTATCCCTTATTAGTGTAGAAGAGGTGTTTCTAGCAGCTTAGGCTGATAGAAGGTAGCTATGGCAAAGCAGCTTAGGCTGAACTAGGAGACATGTAAAGCTCCTACTATACCACTGGTGTCATATGCACAATATCATAAGAAAACACAATACACAGAATTACTAAAAATAAAGGTACTTTATTTTTATGACAATATGCCAAAAGTATATCAGTGAGTACCCTCAGTATGAGGATAAGTTATATACACAAGATATATGCACACAAAACAAAATTATGCAGATAATAGCAAAAAGAAATAATGCAAGCAATGTAAAGTTACAGTAGATTGCAAAAGGTGCACATAGGTGTAGGGGCAACTCAAACCATATACTCCAAAAGTGGAATGCGAACCACGAATAGACCCCAAACCTATGTGAGCTTGTAGAGGTTCGCTGGGACTGTAAGAAAACAGTGAGGGTTAGAAAAATAGTCCACCCCAAGACCCTGAAAGGTAGGTGTAAAGTGCACCTACTACCCCCAGAGAGCACAGAAGTCGTGATAGGGGGATTCTGCAGGAAGAACAAACACCACCAATGAAACAACAGTGGATTTCCGGACCTGAGTACCTGTAAGACAAGGGGACCAAGTCCAATAGTCGCGACAGTGTCGAGAGTGGGCAGGAGCCCAGGAAATGTCAGCTGAGGGTGCAAGGAAGCTGCCACTGGTTGGAAGAAGCTTGGAGTTCTGCAAGAAAGAAGAGGACTAGGAACTTCCCTTTCGGAGGATGGATGTCCCACGTCGTGAAGAAGCTTGCAGAGGTGTTTCCACGCAGAAAGACCGCGAACAAGCCTTGCTAGCTGCAAGGGTCACGGTTAGGGTTTTTGGGTGCTGCTGTGGCCCAGGAGGGACCAGGATGTCGCCACTTGGATGAGGAGACAGAGGGGGCGCCCAACAAAGTAGGGAGCCCTCTCAGAAGCAGACAGCACCCTCAGAGGGCCCGGAACAGGCACTTAGGAGAAAAGTGAACCGGAGTCCACCCGAAGTCACAAAAGGGAGTCCCACAACGCCAGAGGACAACTCAGAAGGTTGTGCACTGCAGGTTAGAGTGTCGGGGACCCACGCTTGGCTGTGCACAAAGGAAATCCTGGAAGAGTGCACAGGAGCCGGAGCAGCTGCAAATCATGCGGTACCCAGCAATGCAGTCTAGTGTGGGGAAGCAAGGACTTACCTCCACCAAACTTGGACTGAAGAGTCACTGGACTGTGGGAGTCACTTGGACAGAGTTGCTGAGTTCCAGGGACCACGATCGTCGTGCTGAGAGGGGACCCAGAGGACCGGTGATGCAGTCTTTTGTTGCCTGCGGTTGCAGGGGGAAGATTCCGTCGACCCACGGGAGATTTCTTCAGAGCTCCTGGTGCAGAGAGGAGGCAGGCTACCCCCAGAGCATGCACCACCTGGAAACAGTCGAGAAAGCCGGCAGGATGAAGCGATACAAGGTTGCTAGTAGTCGTCTTGCTACTTTGTTGCGGTTTTGCAGGCGTCCTGAGCAATCAGCGGTCGATCCTTTGGCAGAAGGTGAAGAGGGAGATGCAGAGGAACTCTGGTGAGCTCTTGCATTCGTTATCTGCTGAGATCCCCAAAGCAGAGACCCTAAATAGCCAGAAAAGGAGGTTTGGCTACCTAGGAAAGAGGATTGGCTACCAAGAGAGGTAAGAGCCTATCAGAAGGAGCCTCTGATGTCACCTGCTGACACTGGCCACTCAGAGCAGTCCAGTGTGCCAAAAACACCTCTGTTTCCAAGATGGCAGAGGTCTGGGACACACTGGAGGAGCTCTGGGCACCTCCCCTGGGAGTTGCAGGTCAGGGGAGTGGTCACTCCCCTTTCCTTGGTCCAGTTTCGCGCCAGAGCAGGGCTGTGGTATCCCTGAACCGGTGTAGACTGGCTTATGCAGAGATGGGCACCATCTGTGCCCATCAAAGCATTTCCAGAGGCTGGGGGAGGCTACTCCTCCCCAGCCCTCACACCTATTTCCAAAGGGAGAGGGTGTTACACCCTCTCTCAGAGGAAGTCCTTTGTTCTGCCTTCCTGGGCCAGGGCTGCCTGGACCCCAGGAGGGCAGAAACCTATCTGAGGGGTTGGCAGCAGCAGCAGCTGCAGTGGAGAACCCGGAAAGGCAGTTTGGCAGTACCTGAGTTCTGTGCTAGAGACCCGGGGGATCATGGAATTGTCCCCCCAATGCCAGAATGGCATTGGGGTGACAATTCCATGATCTTAGACATGTTACATGGCCATGTTCGGAGTTACCATTGTGACGCTGTACATAGGTAGTGATCTATGTACAGTTCTCGCGTGTAATGGTGTCACCGCACTCACAATGTCCGGGGAATTTGCCCTGAATGATGTGGGGGCACCTTGGCTAGTGCCAGGGTGCCCACACACTAAGTAACTTTGCACCCAACCTTCACCAGGTGAAGGTTAGACATAATTATTAATAATTATTGGTTGCTCCAATCTCCTTTCTCCTCTAGCCATTGAAGTAGAAGCTCTAGCAGAGAAGCAGGATCCTTCTGACTCACCCAGTCCAGTAGTTTGTAATGATACTAGCCATCTCAAGATGGGGGAATCCCTTGCACAGATCCAGCTATTAAGGGGAGAGATAATAAGCTTGTGCAAGTGCATGAGCAGGTTGGTAAGCGATTTAGACATGAAGGTGGCCAAACATCCAGCACAGCAGGGAAATCTTGCCCTCAAGTTCACACTGCAAAATGGCACAAGAGATAGTCCTGAGTAAGGAAGGTTTTTCTGGTAAAGTACCCATAATTCCCACTAGCTATGGAAGAGATGAGCTTGTTGAGGGAAGATACACTATTAATCAGATCACAACCCATATGGTCAAAGACCAGCCAGGGAGGGCCCCCCCTTGACAGTATGTCTCAAGTGGTATTATGGAGTTCACACGCATGTCGAGCGACATCTATTTGACAAATGTCCCTAAACTCCCACATGCAGGTAGAGAAGCACAAGACTCTTATGTGAACAAAGCAATTCACTGGCTTTGCCACACCAGGGGACGTACATCAATTATTAGTAATGATATCCTGTATAATATGCCCTGTAGCCCAACTGGATCCCAAACCGATTATATAGGGCTAAAACGTAGGAGCCGAAAAATGGTGGATGAGTGGATAAATGTGGAGTTAAGATCTAGGCCCAACTCAAGCTCAAAAACATGACTTAAACTTACTACACCTAATTCAACAAGGGACGACCCAATCACAGCAGCTTGCAATTCCCTAACTCCTTTACACCGACCTGCTAATGGATGAATGTTCCGACCTAGCCGAGATTGATTGACAGCAGGGAAATGGAGGGTCAGGTGCTAACTGCAATCAACTCTCTCATGGTGACTTGGATGAGCTGGCTGGAGCACTATTGATACAGAACCCAATCATAATTGGCAAGAGAGACAAGGGAAGGGATGCAGCTTTAATGGCAGAGGTGAACTCTTCCATGGACACCCTGGGTCCCACTAGTGGGGGCAGGACATCACAGGATCCAGCAATAGGTATTAAGATAGATCAGGGAAGGGAACAGTTTTAAATGCAGAGGTGAACTCTACTCTGGAAGTCCAGGGTCTTACTAGTGGGGGGAGGACGATTGCGAGTGGGTTACCGGGCAAAGATCTAATAAGAGTATAATCCTGGAATGTGGCAGGTCTGTGAGCAAGTTGCAGACCCAGAGTGGGGAGAGTTTATTGATACCCATCAGATAGTACTTGGGCAGTGGTTCTGTTTTTTAGATGTGGGTATGTTAATTTCACAGCGAATGTGGTTCCTTCTACCTCAGGTTGAGACTCTGGTGGCCTGCTCAATCTGGTTGAAATTAGATCTTTTTCCGACAGTGAAAAAAGTTGCAACGGGGAACACGGTTTTGTTGGGGGTAGAAGTAAAAGTAAAAGCTCCCATGGGGGTGCGACACATTGCCATAATTAATATCTTTATTAGATCTGTCCCTTCCTCTATAGTGGCCCACCTTGCCAATATCTTGCAGAGTATAAAAGGCTGCATCTTACAACTTATTGCAGGTGACTGCAACACGAGACTCGGAAGAGGGTTGAGGAGGCTAAACTATTCAATGTACATAAGCAGCTCAATGGGGCGTCTGAGCAAATCATAGAAACCTCGAGTGCCATTGCAACTCAACTGGAAGATCTGATCTATGAGAATGGCTTAAGCATTGTAAATGGCAGCAATAATTCTGATATCCCTCCTAAGCCAACCTTCAAGAGAGGTTTGTAAAATCGCATAGTGACTACCTCTTTCTGGACCAGAATGCATAGGCCTCTTTAGTTGACATAGCTGTCATCTCTAGAGTAGACAGTGATCATGATGCTTTAAGTGCTGCATTTACAGCATTTTTTCTCACTAGTTGTAACTTTTCTCCAGTGTACAATGAGTCCTGTAGAGACAGTCAATAATAGAAGGAATGTCATATGGGCAGATGCTATGGTTAACAAAGCTATTCAAACCCAAATGTATGAGCTATTTGTGGACAACTTAACTGAGGTGACTACTGTGAGAGGGCGTAAGCCGGCAAAGGTGCCTCTGCATTGTCAGTTAATGGAATATTTAAGATCCCTGTTCTTTAAAGACAGGAAAGAACGACACTCCCGTAAAATTGTCCAGCTATACCAGGGAATGCTGGAACACCAAAATCAGGGTTTTGGAAGCCCTGAAGCTGGGCAGTAGATTGCAAATAACCATTGCAAGGAAATACTATAAGGCTACTCTATCCATAGCGAAAAAGAGTTGGGAGACGGATCAATGGGACAAGCTTAACATTGCACTCAAGAGTAAGAATACAAAGGGCTTCGGAAAATTGTTAGCATCTAGCTCAAAGATAATTGATGATCATTTTGCCACTAATGCAGCCTGAAAGGTGGTTGAAACACTTTAGGGCTCTGTACAGTGAGAAAGGGTGGGAACACGCTGGGAGCACATTGGAAGAGCATAATGAGGGCGGATGCCCTGTTGCTTCAACGGCCTGACCTAACCCTTTACAGAAGGGGGATAATACTGAGTCAGGGTCCTCCTACTTTTCCCTGGAAGAAACAAGGGTAGAAATAATACAAATGAAGAAGGAAAAGGCCCTAGGGCTCAATGGCATTCCGGGTGACCTCTTCCTATCTCATCCTGAGGTGTGGACTCCCTATCTAAATGTTCTTAGCAATGCCATTATGAGGGGCAAAGAAATTCTGCCCACTTGGCTTGGAGCGGTTCTTGTACCAAACTACAAAAAAGAGAGAAGTGACTTACCCTATAACTATAGATCAATTAGCTTGCTGGATAATGTCCAAATAATCTTCTGTAGATATGTACTGGCGAAGCTTCAAACTTGGGTCACAGATTATCACATTCTTGAAGATGTCCAGGCACAATTTAGGTGCAAAATTAGTACCCTTGACCAGGTCTTCCAGTTTAAACTGCTATGTTGGTATGCAAGGTATATTACCTTGAAAAGAGATCACTTGTACGTTGCCTTTATAGACCTGAGGTCGGTATTTGGCTTAGTCCCAAGGGATAGTTTGTGGAAGGTACTCGAAGCTTATGGGGTCCCATGTGAATTACTATGGATTTTAAGAGCTCTCCATACAAACACATTTGCAAATGTGCTGTGGAATTTGGGTGGGGATCTAACAGTTAAGATTCTGATTCACTGGGGAGTAAAGCAAGGCTGTGTATTGGCTCCGACAGTATTCACCCTTTACATAAATGGGGCAGGGAAAAGACTATCTCAAAGTATGCATGACACCCCCCAAGCTACATGGAACTCCACTCCTGATAATAATGTTTGCGAATGATACCTTGCTCATCTCCAGAACTCCTATGGGACTTCTGGCAGAGCTGGATTCCTTTGTGACCTTTTGCAAGAGGATGGGCCTCGAAATCAACCCTCTGAAAACAAAATTTATGGGCATTAACTCCCACAAAACGGTCAAGGGGAGAATGGTTATTGAAGGCTCCACAATTGAAGAGGTTAACCATTTTGACTATTTGGGGGTCGGGCTAGCTGACACAATGCCCTGATCCTACCAAATAGAGAAGGGTAAAAACGTACTTAAGCAAAGAGCCTACCTGATTAGTAGGAAACAGAAGGTAGCAGGTGGGGGGAGTGGTGTTTCTGGTCCTCCAGGTCTATTAAACAGCAGCTTTACCGGCAGCTACTTATGGGTCCTAAATATGGGGATTTGCAGACACCTCTGCCCTTTTAGTAACTGAAAACAATTTAATAAGGGGCATATTTAAGATAGGCAAGGGTACGCCTCTAGTCCCACTGAGGTTGGATCTAGCATTTAACCCTATTAACTTGGTGGTGGCTATAAAACCCCTATTGTACTGGGTAAGGCTGTGGTCAAATGAGAAGCTGGCACCATACAGGGACTCCCTCAGAGATCTGATCTCCTGTGATTCAAGGGTGGCTACGCCATGGTTGAAAAATGCCAAGATGCAGTGCAAGAAGGTGAAGATGATTGACCTTTGGAACTCGCCAACAGTGGCTGCTAAGGGAGCCAGGCAGAAAGTAAAAAGGGCTTATTGGAATTACGCCTTGGAACAGATTTGGCTGAATCATGGCAATGGGAATCTGACAGGGCAATTCCTAAATGTTAAATGCACTCTAGCTTATGAGGTCTTTATGGATGAACTCTAACCACCCACTGCTAAACGGTTGTATCTCCAATTTAGATATGGGTCCTTACCCCTAATGCCATAACGGGCAAATGGGATAAGCCAGATTCCTCAATGTTCTGCGACTTTTGCCCACTAGACAAAGAAACTGAAGCTCATTTTCAGTTTTTTGTCTCCAGTATGCACAGCCTCGCAGAAAATGGATAATTGCCGTCTGTAAGCTTATGAACTTTAGGCATTAGTGGGAGGCCTTGAGAATCCTCAAATTTGAAACAAAGGCTGTGATAGTATTCGCAGTAGCCAAATACCTAGACCATGCATGGTATATTAGACGGAGGGAGTTTCCCGAACAGAAATCTTAATTAGTTGATTGTACCTATTGCGCTCTTAGGCCCTCATAATGTAATTGGCGGTAAGTGCCGCTTACCACCATGCTGGCTGCCGCCAACATACCGCGACCGCAGCATCATACTGCTACAGGTATTATGACCCACACATAGAAATCCGCCACTATACAGACACACACATAAGTCCGCGAGCCCAAAGGTCAGTGATAAACTGGCGGTAGCAAAACCCACACCGCTACGCCAACAGAAATATGCCCACAGGATCATGCCCCACAAATCACTGCAGCGGTCATTCAACCGCGGTAAACCAATGGCGGTACAGACCGCTGCGCTCAAAATACACACACACTAACAAAACAACACCACATTGGACAATTCAAACTACACACACCTGACACTCATACACACACCACACCCACACTCCCACAACACTATAAAACACCCACCCACACTACCCACAACCCTTTACGACCTAAAGAATTTGACAACTGAGAGAGAGACAAGCCAGGAGCACACACTGAATCTGAGCCACAAAACACCATCACTCATACACCATCCACGCACCTCACAGCACACACCCCATCACATCACCCCACACACCCTCACACACACCACTCACACTACACCCATGGCACCAGAACGACACCCCAGATTCTCTGAGGAGGAGCTAAGGATCATGGTGGAGGAAGTCATCCGGGTAGAGCCACAGCTATTTGGATCACAGGTGCAGCAGACGTCCATTGCTAGGAAGATGGAGCTATGGCGGAGAGTCATGGACAGGGTCAACGCCATGGGACAGCACCCCAGAACAAGGGATGACATCAGGAAGAGGTGGAACGACCTACGGGGGAAGTTGCGTTCCGTGGTAGCAAGACACCAGCTACCTGTACAGAGGACTGGTGGTGGACCTCCACCTCCTCCCCCACAACTAACAATATGGGAGGAGCAAGTCTTGGCGATCATGCATCCTGAGGGCCTAGCAGGAGTAGCAGGAGGACTGTACTCTGGTAAGTCAAATCCTTACTACTTTATCCCCCCCTACTTGCATGCCATCACAAACTCCTACCCCTGCCCTCACCCCCATCACTCCACCACCTCACATATACCCCACCATCACAACCCACCCATCCCAAGACCAAGCCCTGCATGCAACACCAATGCATGTACCCCCATCACAGACCTGCATGGACACCCATCACCACAGCATGCACACTAGTGACAATCATTTAGCCAACTAAATCACAACTCACACAAGCCAAAGCTGCCTTGGTAATAACAACCATAGAGGGAAACATACCCATGCACAAGATGTCACACGCAGAAACAATAACTGCATTTACATCTCCACAGTACCCCCACATAACGTCACCGGAGAGGAGGTGCCACCAACATCCAGTCCCCCCCCCAGAAGAGGCCCACAGTGATGACAGCAGCTCTGCACGCCTGGATCAGGATGACTAACCTGGCCCATCAGGGACCTCTGGACAGTCGATGACCCAGCCACAGTCCCAAACCACCACAGAGCCTCCCCCCTCAGGAAACACCAGCACAGCACCCACCCAGCAGGCCCATCCCTCTGTCCGCAGCTCACGTCAATCAGCAGTGTGCCCACCACTACAGGGACCCCAGGCAACTCCACAAACACAGGACGATCAGGGACCTGGGGTAAGTGGCAGTGGGCACACGGTTCAGGGGACAGAGGCACAGGACAACAGGAAAGTTGAGAGGACTGCTGTGCGACAGGGGGAGGACATGCCCAGGGAACCGACTCTCCACAAGGCACTCACCAACATCCTGGGAGCATACCACCATTCCCAGGAGACCATGGGCCAGATACTGGCCAAGCTGCAGGAGACCCAGTGGCTGCAGGAGGGAGAGTACCTGGGGATCAGGGAGGACCTGAGAGACATCCACACCACCCTAGTCACCATTGCGGGGGTGCTGGCAGACATGGCCAACACCATGAGGGAGGCAGTGGCACACCAACGGGCCCCTGACACTAGCCACACCAAAGATCAGCCCTCCGCCGACGCTAGTGGACAGGAAGCCCCGCCACTCAAACAACAGGCCACCAGCACCCCACCCCCTGCAGAAGGAGAACCACCACGCAAAAGGTCCCTGCGATCCAGGCAGAAGTCAGAGAACATTGCCAAGACCCCCGCCAGGAAATAGGACTCATCTGATTGTTACCCTTGTGTCCCACTCGGTCACCCTGTCCACCTTGAACTGACATTGTTCCACTTCCTATGCCCCCTTGGACAATGCATCTGTGATACCAATAGACTGGACTCTATCCTGGACATTTCTCCACCATCAACCCAGCCCATTGCAATACCCCCTACACATATTATAACAGAAATAAACACCCTTGGAACAAATACAAGTATGGAGTCTGTCAATTGATTGAAATATGTATTACTTAAATAAGCTGTAAACCATTGCAATTGAAATGTACACTTATATTTACATAGGTATGACCTGCAGTGGGCAGTAGTAAACACACCAAGAGCCAGAGTGGGGCACAGCTATCTGAAAATAGAGATGCCAAAGGGTACAGTAAGTGGCCATAGAAATAGGGAAATCAGGCTGCCATGTACAATGTCCAACACAAAACTGCAATGGAAGGTGAAGCTAGTGTCCTACCTGTGTGTCACTGGAAGTACTGTTGGATTATTGTAGTTCTGTTGTCCACATCCTCTTCCTCTGCGTCCTCTTCGTCACTGTCCACAGGCTCCACCGCTGTCACACAACCATCCCCAGGCTCATCCTCCTGTAGAAAAGGCACCTGGCATCTCAAGGCCAGGTTGTGCAACATGCAGCATGCAACGATGATCTGGCACACCTTCTTGGGTGAGTAGTACAGAGATTCACCTGTCACATGGAGGCACCGGAATCTGGCCTTCAGGAGGCCAAAGGTGCGCTCAATGATCCTCCTTGTTAGCCCATGTGCCTCATTGTAACGTTCCTCTGCCCTTGTCCTGGCATTCCTCACTGGGGTCAGTAGTCATGGGAGGTTGGGGTAACCAGAGTCACCTTTAAATATCGAGGGATACCTGTTAGCCACACACTCACCCTTAGGGACAACCCCAGACCCACATACCTACATCAACTGGGTGTGGACCATGGGCTCACCTATTAGCCACACCCGGTGCCTCTGGAGTTGAGCCATCACATATGGGTTGCTGCTATTCCTCTAGATAAAGGCATCATGCACAGAGCCAGGATTCTTTGCACTGACATGTGAGGTGCACTATTCCTCCAAACACACCATCTGCACATTCAGAGAGTGAAAGCTCTCTCGATTTCTGAACACCTGTTCATTTCTCCGGGGGGGGGGGAGGCAATATGTGTACCATCAGTAGCACCAATGATGTTGGGGATATGTCCCAGTGCATAGAAGTCAGCCTTCACTGTGGCCAAATCCTCCACCTGGGGGAATACGATGTAGCTGCGCATGTGTTTCAGCAGGGCAGACCACACTCTGGTCAGCACGTTTGAGAGCATAGGCTGTGACATCCCTGATGCCATGGCCACAGTGGCTTGGAAGGAACAACTTTCCAAGAAATGGAACACTGACAGCACCTGCACTAGAGGGGGATACCTGTGGGGTGGCAGATAGCTGAAATCAGGTCTGGCTCCAATTGGGCACACAGCTCTTGGATTGTGGCCTTATCAAACTGTAGGTTAGGATAATGTGCCTGTCCTCCATTGTCGCCAGGTCCACCAGGGGTCTGTACACAGGGGGATGTCTCCATCTCCTATTCATCCACAGTGGTTGAACTCTAGAGTGAAAAACGGTGAGCAGAATGTCATATTCAAACGTACTCAGATTAATATGCAATTTTTGTTTTACAGAAACAGTATGGGAACTTGTAAGTCAGTTGATGTGCCTATGTCTGTTGTGACGCAGTTAGGTGCCATGGCCTGTGCCCCCCTGAAATGGTGGCTGCTTGACCTGTGAGGAGGGACAAGTGGAAATGAGGCAATTCTGCTGGTGTTGTGCGCCGTTGCGGTCGATGACCGCCGTGCAACACTGCCTTGGTTATCATTGGGGCCTACGGGTTCCAGGAGCCAATGGCGATGTACGCTGGCGGTGACGGTACGCACCGCCGCGGACGTGACTGCCATTTTCTATCTGTTCACTCACTTGCTACCTGACCTTCAACAGGAGAGGACCTACACCGCAAGTGCTGCTGTGACCTGTGTCTGGTAGCGAACATGGCTCAAGTGTCTGGGGAAAGGGCCCCTTCCTTCACTTCGGAGGAGTTGGAGAAACTGGTGGATGGGGTCCTACCCCAGTACCCTTTACTTTACGGTCCTCCAGACCAACAGGTGAGTACACTGTGAGCATGGTGCATGGGGCATGAATGTATGGAGTGCTGTGTGTGTAAGCCTCATGTGGGGGGGGGGGCTGAGGGGTCCAGGGCAGAGTGCTGCATGTATGGTGATCAATGTCTGTGCGTAAGGGGATGGGAGGGATATGGGGGGCCATGAGAATGGCAGTCCGGACGGTATGACTAATCTCTTTTCTGCTGTATCTTTCTTGCAGGTCAGCGCCTATCAGAAAAAGGGTATTTGGCGTGCCATCGCCAAAGAGGTGCGGTCCCTGGGGGTCTATGACAGGCGGAGCACCGACTGCCACAAACGGTGGGAGGACCTGCACCGCTGGGCAAGGAAGACGGCAGAGGCCCAGCTGGGGCTGGCCTCCCATCGAAGAAGGGGTGCCCGTCATACCCTGACCCCCTAGTGTTCCGCATCCTGGGAGTGGCCTATCCGGAGTTGGATGGGCGCTTGAAGGCATCACAGCAGCCACAAGGGGGTGAGTACAGATTCAGATTCTTGAGTTTGTGCACGTTAAGGTGTTACCTGGGTGGGGGATGTGGGCTGTGGGGCCCCTAGGCCAGGGCGAACATGGCAGGGTAGGTTCCATGATGGGCAAGCTCAGATGCACATCAACCACAATAATGTTGGTGGGCATCTACTACTGGGAAGGGTCCTTTGGGTTTTAGGTGTGCAGCTAATGGTGTTAGGCATTGTACCTCATGGGCTGGTGACTACCATTGTAACTGGTAGTGCATGACCTAGTGCATAGGGCTGTTCCCTGTGAGTTGTGTACGCCAACAGTAGTGTTACTGCTGGCACTGACCAAGTGTATTCTCTGTCTCTTCCCCCCCTTTTTGTTATGTCACCCTGTTCTTGTGTGCATTAGCATCATCCGGCGGAGGAGCAGAGGTACCGGCGATGGAGGGAGCTGCATCCGACATGGGCCTGGAGGCTGAAACCACCGATGATGAGCGCACCAATGGGATGGAGGACGAGGGGAGCACCACAACGGAGACAGGAGGGGACAGTACCAACAGCGACTCCTGCTCCGATGGAAGCTCCCTGGCAGTGGCGGACACCTCTGTGCCCACCCCAACTACAGGTGCAGCCGCCCCCCCTGTACCAGCACCGCCCTCCCAGCAGCCCCTCAGCGTGTTTCCCGTGCCCGCACACCCAGGAGGGTTGGCATCCCCTTTGCCCCAGGCACCTCAGGCCCTGCCCCAGTTAGCCCTGCTGCCCTCAGTGAGGAGGCTATTGACCTCCTGAGATCCCTCTCTGTTGGGCAGTCAGCCATACTGAATGACATCCAGGGTCTAGCAGGGCATTTGCAACAAACAAATGCATGCCTGGAGGGCATTCACTCTGGTGTGGTGGCCCAACAGAGAGCATTCCAGGCTCTGGCCAACTCACTGATGGCAGCCATTGTCCCTGTCTCCAGCCTGTTCCCTCAAACTTCCTCTACCCAGTCCCAATCCCCTCAACCCCAATATATCCCAAGCACACCTTCAGACCAGCATTCACCCAAATCAACACGCAGAAGTGGCTCAGTCAAACACAAGCACCACACTTCATCTCACAGGCACTCACACAAGCACCATCCACATGCAGACACACCAACATCTACTGCCTCCACTGTGTCCTCCTCCTCCTCCTCGTCCACCTCCCTCACAGTAGCGTCTCCACTCACACCTGCATGCACTACATCCTCATCACTACCTCCATCACCACCACGCCTATCACTACACACCCCTCACTGGCAGTCACCACCCTCACATCCATGCACACGTGCCCTGTGTCCTCTCCCACTGTGTCTGTGACCCCTTCTCCCAAAGTACACAAACGCAAGCACCCACCCACTCAACAGCCATCCACCTCACAACAGCATCCAGCCCATGCACCTGCACCCAAACACATCAGACTGACACCTCCTACAACCACTACCTCTTCCTCCACTCCCAAACCTTCAATCCTCTTCCTGCCCCAGTGTCCCTGAGAAGCTTTGCCTCGCCACCATTGACCTATTCCCCCCGTCCTTCACTTCGGGCCAGGGTGGCCAGAACCAAGCCCAGCACCTCAGCCACCCAGTCCATGGCCACTGTGGTTTCTACAGCTACTGCTGGTGTGAGAGGCTCCAAAGAGGCACCTGTTAGCACAGCCAGTGTGCAAGCACCACCTGCCAAAACCAAGAAGGGTCCACCACCTAGCAAGGGCAAGAAGGGGACACCAGCCAGCAAGGGGAAGGAGGCACCACCAGCCAGCAAGGGGAAGGGGGCACCACCAGCCAGCAAGAGCAAGAAAAAAACACCAGCTGGCAGAAGCAAGGAGGCACCACCATCTGCCAAGGGCAGGAATGGGCACACAAAGCAGCCATGGCACTTCAGCCGTCCGAGGCTACAGGTGAAGGGCTGGAGCCTACCACCACCGCGGCCAGCACTGCTACCTGCACCGCGGGCAGCACGGCCACCTGCGCCGCCGTCAGCAGCACCACTGCCAGCAGCAGCAGCCCCAGTGGGCAGCTGTCCGAGGCTGCAGGTGAATGGCTGGAGCCTACCACCACCGCGGCCAGCACCGCTACCTGCACCGCGCCCAGCCCCACCGCCAGCAGCACCACTGCCAGCAGCAGCAGCCCCAGTGGGAAGCCGTCCGAGGCTGCAGGTGAAGGGCTGGAGCCTACCGCCATCGGGGCCAGCACAGCCACCTGCCCTACCGCCAGCAGCACCACTGCCAGTAGCAGCAGCTCAGTGGGCAACCGTCCGAGGCTGCAGGTGATGGGCTGGAGCCTACCACCACCACTGACAGCAACGCCACCTGCAGCGCAATTGCCATCCACTGAGCAGCCGTCACCTCCGGCGAGCAGTGTGTAGTAGTGACTACATGGGCTGCAGTGCGTCCTGGCTCCTACAACACCTGTTGGTGTGACACCCAGGTGAGAGACTGTGGCCTTGCCCCATCCAGGATTAAGCACACAGGGCACAAAGCCCCCTCCAGAACCAGTGGAAGAAGGCATCCACTCACCCCTCCTTGGCTGGATGAAGCACACTGGGCACAAAGCCCCCTCCAGAACCAGTGGAAGAAGGCATCCACTCACCCCCTCCTTGCCAGGATGAAGCACACTGAGCACAAAGCCCCCTCCAGAACCAGTGGAAAAGCCACCCACTTGAGAGACTGTGGCTTTGCACTCCCCAGGGCCAAGCAGTGGGCAAACCACCCACTTTTGAGACTGTGGCTTTGCACTCCCCAGGACCAAGCAGTGAGCAAACCACCCACTTGAGAGGCTGTGGCTTTGCACTCTTCAGGACCAAGCAGTGGGCAAACCACCCACTAGAGAGACTGTGGCTTTGCACTCCCCAGGACCAAGCAGTGGGCATGTAGCCCCCTCCAGGAGCAGCAGCATTGTACCATCTTCCGGCTGAGGTGCCCCCCATTCCCTGTCCCCCTCAGGTGTCTGTGTTTTTTTGACCTGATGCCCCTGCAGTGTTATCTCCGTATTGAGGCAGGAGTCAAGTGTGGCCTTGGCCTATGTGTTATGGCCCCGTGGGCCACAGACATTTTGGAGTGAGCATTGCCCCTCCTTTTGTATACATTGTACATACTGTTTATTGATTTAAGGACGTATTTATCTAAAACTATACTATTACACTCACTTTAATCCATTCCTTTTGTCCTTGTGTTATTCCTGAGGGTTACGGCATGTATATGTCTTATTGTTGCATCTATTTGTGGGTATGGTGTTGGGGGTGAGGGTGTTGTGTGTGTCACTCTCTTTTTCCTCCCCCCCTCCCTTGTGTGCTAGGTGCAATACTCACTGTGGTCATCTTCGCCGGCGTTCGTGTTCCTGATGTATGAGAAGGTACACCAGCATTGGAAAAAAGTGCAGCTCAGGCTCCATGGCGTCGTGGTTCTTCCTTGAGTGTCGCGAGGTGAGTCGTTTCCCTTCAGTGTACTGTTGCCGCCGTGCTTTTGATGGCGTTGGTACCGCCCCGGAAAAGGTGGCGGATAGACTGGTCATAATGCAGTGGGTGGTACATTGTCTTCCGCCTGGCTGTTGGCGGTTACCGCTGCGGTGTTTGTTGCTACCGCCAACGTGGTCGGAGTGTTGAAGTGGCTGTGAGTGTTGGCGGTTTCCGCCGTGGTCATGATTCCATTTTTTTTACCGCCGGCCTTTTGGCTGTGTTACCGCCACTTTATCACCGACCGCTAGGGTTGTAATGAGGGCCTTAATGTTTATGGAGGTATGTAACCAAGTTGCAGATATCACTTAACATGTGCCTGGTGATTTTGGCCAGGATAGTTGAGGGCTCATTTGAGTTCTGCTATCACTGCACATTTCTAACCAACTATCAAGGGACCGGAGACTCTGGCTTTGGCAGCCAATGACTCGCTCGAGTAGTACTGCTTTTAAATGTATATACATTTTATTTGCTGTACATGTATTTTAAAGATTTTATTTTAACAAGCTCTAAACAACACATTTCTTCTTTACATCACCATAACAATTACAAGTGGGCATGCACTCTATCTGGACTGTTTTATCGATGTATTCCTGTATATATCTATGTATGCTTTTATGGTTTTTACTGAAGTAAAATCATTTTTATTATTGTTATTATTATTATTATTATTATTATTATTATTATTATTATTATAATAAATCTCTTGCCCAGATCAGACTGGAATTTGTATTAATTAGGCAATACCTGGCCCGGCAGGCAGCTATTGTGAACTGCTGCCATAATTTTAAATCAGCAACTGAGGACTCATTAAATCATCACCTTGGGCTAGCAATACGAGGCAGGGCCCGATCACCAACAAGAGCCTATTTAAAATCATCTATAACCAGTTTGGGCCTATCATTAGCATGGGATCTATTACTGAGCAAGGCAGAATTTAAAAGAATAACAAAGTCCAGTACAAAAGCTCTGTCACATTTGGAAGACAAAAAGGACCTTGCCAAGAGCTGTCCTGGGTGGTTAACAATTAATAATTATACGACGCTTAAACCACAGCACCATTTTGGAGAGTTTTATAAAAACTCAGTTAAGGAAAAGTTTTTAAAATATAGGCTGTGAGTCCTGCCGACACTGAAGCCCCTCCACCATGAGAAAGACTAGAGGGACAGGGTAACTGCAGGATGTGTGGACAGGGGACTGAAGACATGGTTCATGTGCTATGCTTGTGCAATGCCACTTTAGAGAATGGCCAATCACTTCCTCTCAGGAAATTGAAAGAACAAAGTGAAAAGATTTGCAGAGAGGTGGCTGTAGTGAGCTTTAATCCAAGCGATACAAGGGATAGAGAAAAGGGTTTCGAAGTTGGCAACAGAAGTGAAAGCAAAGATATAAGATGAACTGTGAAGAATGTGAAAGGCCTGAAAACTGCAACATAAGAGCTAATAATAGTTCGGCTTGAAAGGATTAATTTAATGGCTAGTATGGCGTACTTTAAAAATTGCTTATTGACTTGACCCAGGCAGTGGCTAGGAACCATAGCACTTTAAACATTTTGATACCATTGCATGCACTATACGGGCTTTCTATGCCTAAGTCACTTTAAATATAAGATCAGCATGCTGCAGTTAATTAACTAACTGCATGAGTTGCGTGTGGTTAACAGTCGGGCCCGTGGTGAGAGGGGCGGGGGGGTGCGCGCGCGACCGGGGGGGTCGGAGGGGAGAATCGAATAAAATAATAATTTTAAAAAACGTACCCTTTGCTCCCGCGCCGCTTCTCTGCCTCCTCCGATCTCGCTGGTGATGCAGGCAAGGCTCCCAACCTGCCCTGTGCCAATCCTGATGCTGCTTAGAGCAGCACCAGAATTGGCTGGGAGTGCCCTGGCTGGGCGATCCCAGGCAGACTGGGAGCCTGTGCAGGCTCTCTTCAGCCCAGCAACTGTGTTGCTGGGCTGGCGAGACCCCTGTGCGCATGTGTGTTTGGCCGGCCTGAGACGACCATAAACACAGTTTATGATCATTCTTTGGGAAAAGGTTTGCAGCTGCTGCTGCAGGCGGGGGGCGACGCGCCTCTGCCCCTATGGAGGAGCCGCCCCTGGTGGTTAATGCTATTGCACTAAAGCACTTTTATCCTACTGAGATCGGCGTATGCAGTGAACAGTTTTTGATTTGCTCAATGACACTTCTACTGGAAGGTTACTGTTGACTTGCAACAAAGATGACCTAGCTGGCACCTAGGTGGGTGCTAGACGCTGAAGCACGTTAATTTTTAGCAATTAACTTTTGCACTGCATGGTTCTCTCCGCTTAAAGCCATTTTACTCTATTGGCCATTATCCATTTAAATTGAAAATGCTCTAGTCAGGCCTTAGAGCGAGTTGTTGGTGTATCTTCTGTAGCCTGTATTGTTAGCATCACAAAGAAGATAGACAAACCACCTTTGTCATTTGAAAAAATGGCCATCGAGGCTTACAAGGATATTAACAAGTTTATTCAGGTATTATAGACTTGTGTATATCTTCTTTTAAACACGTGTTTTAAAAATAATAATATTTCTTTTAAATATATTTTAGTAGTGATCATTGGGTGCAACTCCCAGTTTTAGATGTTTTGCAATGGTTTTTATTAATCAAGCAAATAAATGATTTACATAAATATCTTGCACTAACCTCCACAGAACATTAAACATACCTACCATCCATAGTACGTCTATCCACACACCTGTCCCACAACAGAACTTACACAGGCAGAACGCTGATACCACATCCAATACTGTCCAAAAATTCAACTAACTGACTACTAGGACACCCAAGTGAATAATCTTCCACTAGCTTTCTATTACAGTTATACATCTGCTAGCCAATGTAAAGGCATACTAAATAAAAGATATACAAACTACCATGGC
The DNA here is from genome assembly GCF_031143425.1 of Pleurodeles waltl. NCBI lineage: Eukaryota > Metazoa > Chordata > Amphibia > Caudata > Salamandridae > Pleurodeles > Pleurodeles waltl. The sequence goes on from NC_090445.1 coordinate 218,512,433, forward strand.
ACAGCCAGTGTATCATGGACCATAATGCAAGTAAGGAAATGGACTCCCTGGCCGCTGTTTGAACTGTGAAATGCAGCTCAGGGGTTCAGTAGGCCTGCAGCATTCTGGGCCCAGTGCCAGTGTACCTACTGCACTAGGTGAAGCTATGCCCCGGCAGACTACCTGGGTGCAGAGTTTGAGTCCACTCTATCACCATCCACCCCTAATACCACCATCCCATCAACACCCTTACCACCACCACCACCCTACCTACCACCTTAACCACCTTACCCACCAGCTTACAACAAGTGCCAACACCCTAACCGCAACCACCAATAAAACCTAACCACCACCAACACTGTACCTTAAGCACCAGTACCCTACTGTAACCACCACAACCACCCTACCCTAACCGCCACCACCCAAACCACCACCTGATCCTAAACACCACTCTATCCACTACCACCCTAACCACCACCCAAACCCCCACACTAACACCATCAAAATCACCACTCTAACCACCACCACCACATTAACCATATCACCATTCTCACCACCACTAACCTAACGACCACAACCCTACCCCTAACACCACCCCACCACCACCTTAACCACCACCCTAACAACCAACACCACCCTAGCTACCATGACCATAAGCACCACCCGACCTTAACCACTACCCAGTACCCTAATCACCACCACCTTACCCTAACCAGCACCCTACTCTAACCACCACCCTAGCCACCAGAACCTTTACCACCCTGACGCTACCACCACCATCATACCCTAACGACAACAACCACCCTATCGTAACCATCATCCTACCCCAACCACCACCATCCGAACCACCACCCAAACCTAAACACCACCCTAACCAGCCCGCCACCACATTTGCCATCACCCTAACCACTCCCACCACCACCTTCACCACTGCACCCTAACCGGTACAACCTAAACCATCCCCATCAGTATCACCACCACACCCTAATCACCACTACCACCCAAACCACCACCACTCTAGTCACCACCATCCTACCCACCACCACCCAAGTCATCACCCTACTACCATCCAAATCCACACACACACACCACCAAAATCCCCACCATCACCATTCTCACCACCACCACTCCCTACGCAGCCTATCACCAACCTACCACCATCCTACCCCTAACACCACCCCTACACCACCGTAATCATCAACACGTGCTGAACCCCCACAACCACCAAAAGCACCAGCCGACCCTAAACAGTACCACCCTACCGTACCCAGCACCCTAACAACCAACACCGTACCCTAACCAACACGTACCCTAACCACCACCACCACACCACCCTAACCTTCATCAATATCCTCACATTGCCACCACCATACTAACATCAGTCCTTTTGATAGTGAATCAAAGTTCATATAAGGTTTATACGCTCAAGTCAGCATTCATTTCCTGAAACATAAGGTACATAATAAACATTGCCCTTGTGAATCACCCTTCATTAATCAATGACATGTACAAATAATAATGACCTTAATATAAGTCACTGTTTGCTTAACAACTTGTACTGAAAAAAATCGATATGTCTTTTTTTGCTCTTATAGAAAATAACAGAAAATGATTGGCTTTACCAGTCCTTTCAACAAGACTCCATAAGATGAGTATTTGTATCCCTTGACTTTTATACAATTCCTAAATGTTATCAGATTGCATAAATTGGTGCTTAAACAATATCCTTGTTTGTCTTTTATAGGAATGCTGCAGAAACTGAGATGCAGAAGCCAGGAACCCGACGCTTCCGACGCCAAGGAGGGACCCGCCGCAATTTCAGGTGAGGACGTCAACTCCTCAGAAAGCAGAATATGGAACTTGGAGGATGACGCAAACAAGGCTGTCCAACAAACAGGTGAGTCCGGGAGTGGGAGGAAACTCAGACAACGAGCAGTCGTCATGGTGCAGCGCTTAGCCCTAAAGACTATGGGGGTCATTACAACCCTGGCGGTCAAAGACCGCCAGGGCTGTTGTGGCGATTGCACTGCCAACAGGCTGGCAGTGCAATCCAGGGAATTATGACCGGGGCCGGCGGTTTCCCACCACATTTGCCCTGGCGGTGATAATACGCATGGGCAGCGCTGCCCATGGGATTACGAGTCCCTGACCGCCAGCCTTTTCCTGGTGGTTTGAACCGCCAGGAAAAGGCTGGCGGTAGGGTAGTTGCGGGGCCCCTGGGGGCCCATGCAGCTTTTCACTGTCTGCACCCGTCGCACGGCCGCAACACCGCTGGCTCGATTTGGAGCCGGCTCCTGTGTTGCGGCCGAAATCCCCACTGGGCCGGTAGGCGGAAACCAGGTTTCAGCCCGCCGGCCCAGCGGGGATCTCATAATGACCGTGGCGGAAGTGCGGCTGCATTGGCGGCCGCCCGGCGGTCAGATCTTGGCGGGCGGTTTAATGGGGGCCTATGCGTTCCACCCTTAAAGAGCCCGCATGTTGGGACGCGTGCTGCGGTCCAGATAACCACCACCCTAATACCAACTACCATAACAACCAACATAATGACCCTCACCACCTCCCTAACCACCACCACCCTAACCCCCATTCTAAGAACAACCTCTCTAACACCACCCTACCCATACCACCACCCAACCCTAACCACAGCCACACTAACCACCACCATGATCACCATCTTGACCACAACCCCACCCTAATTACCACCGTGACCACAACCATCCCACTCCTCAGCACCTTAACCACCGCACACTAAAGACCACCCCACACTAACCACCTCCCTAGAATTCACCACCACTCTAGCCTTCACCACCCTAACCTCCATCACTCTCAACATCACCCTAACAGCTCCAACCCAATCAGCCTACCACTACCCTGTCACATCCACCCCTACCTCCACCCTACCACCCCTTCCACCATTCTACTCACCACCCTAACCACTAACTACCTCCCTACCCACCACCATCACCTTACCCTAACCACCAACACTCTACCCCTACCACCTCCCTAACCTCAACAATCACACTATTCTAACCACTACCCTACCACCACCACTTTAACCACCACCACCCTCACCATCCTCACCACTATCACCCTGACCACCACCCCCAATCCTCCCTACCCTAACCACCACCATTCTTTCACTGAATGCAGCTCTCAATTCCTGTATGTCTTTATTTTCTTAACAACCATTTTCAGTTCATTGATTTGATTGTTGTTTTCATGGAAAGTTGTGCCCTAGATGTGGCTTACATTTGCATTAAGAAACATTTATATGTCAACTATAGCTGTCTATTGACCTGTAGTCCTTACCTATGGAAATCACTATGTAAACATTGAGATGCAACTCTATGATAAGATGTTGCTGTGAAACCCAGGGGGAGTGCACACTGGCCTGATTCACATTTGTGTAAACCTCATATTTGATTGCATTGTACATTTTAATTGATGTGCAGAGGGAATAAGAAAATGTAATCCTCATCGCATTACATAGCATGCTTTTGATAAAGCAACCTACAAATGCAGCCAGTCTTGCTTCGAACACTGGTTGTGTGGGCTTTCTCTCCTCTTGTTGTGATTGTTCCTCCCCTGGAGCATGGCCTTATTACTTGTGTCCTTCCACTGCTTACTTTTCAGAACCTCCTTTTTTAGGGTCAAGACTACTATAGCATGCGCTAGCACATGCATATCGCTTGCGAGATGCTGTTGTATTTAGAAAAGGGCTTGGAACCCGTCCATTGCTTATCATTTGTTGCATTGCGTGGCACTCTTCTTTGCAGCCTCGTAATTGGTCACAGCTGGCATATCATTATTTCCATTCCTGTCTGTGGAGCAGGGACCAAGCATTGATTGATTCAACTTAATCAGTGCCATCCACTGCTCTTGATGTGATGAAGGTACTATTTTGTCCTTTTTAACTTCTAGTGCCCTGCAAACAGAAGGTGCGACTGGCAAAAATGTGCCCAGCAGAGAAACAAAATTGCAAAGTTGTATTTTCTGTAGTTAGCTTTTTTTATTTTGCCAAGTCTTCTTTTCTCACTTTGCATGTATGTTTTCTTTCATTTTTGCTTGTGGGTGCTGTTCTCAAAAGATGACTATTATATTTTTCTAAATATTGCAAAACATCATTGTTTCTTTTTTTATGTATAATTTAAAAATATATGCTTTAACACATATTCGTGCATATTACACATTTGTGCATATTCATGCAGAATGCCACAATCCACCCCACGCCAATCAAATTTGCCCCACTCCAGTCCAGATCACTCACCCGAATCCACGCTCATATCCTCCCAACCAACCCCACTCCAATCTGCTGCTCCAATCCAAAACAATCTACCCCACTCCAATCCAATAATATCTGCCCCACTCTAATACAGTAATCCAAAACAATCTGCCCCACTCCAGTACAAAGTCTGCCCCATTCCAATCTACCCCAATCCATTTCAAATCAATCAGCCCCACTCCAATCTAAAACAGTCTGCCCCACTCCAAAACAATCTGCCCCACTCCAATTAGCCCCACTCCAGTCCAATCCGTCACACTCCAATACAATCCACCTCACTCCATCCCAATCCACCACACTCCAATAGTCCCAACCCACCTCACTCCAATCTGCCTCACTTCAAACCAAAACAATCTGCCCCACTCCAATAAAGCAATCCAAGCCAATCTGCCTCACTCCAAATTCACAACAATCTGTCCCACCCCAATCCAAAACAATCTGCCCCACTCCAATCCAAAACAATCTGTGTCACCCCAATCCAAAACAATCTGTCCTGCCCCAATCCAAAACTATCTGTCCCACTCCAATCCAAAGCAATCTGCCTCACTCCAATCCAAAACAATTTTACCCACTCCAATCTGCCCCACTCCAAATAATGCGTCCCACTCAAATCCAGTCGACCTCACTCGATCTGCCCCACCCTGATCTGCCCCACTCCGGTCTGGTACCACTCTAATCCAAAACATTCTGCCCCAATCCAATCTGCCCCACTCCAATCAAAAACAATCTGTGCCACTCCAATCTGTCCCACTCTAATCCAAAACAATCTGCTCCACTCTTGTCTGCCCCACTCAAATCCAAAATAATCTTCTCCAAACCAGTCCACCCCACTCCAATCCAGTCGACCACTCCCTGATCTGCCCCACTCTGATCTGCCCCACTCCAATCCAAAACAATCTGCCTCAGTCCAATCCAAAATAATCTGCCCCACACCAATCCAAAACAAGCTGCCCCACTCCAATTTGTCCCACTCCAGTCTAAAACAGTCTGCCCTACTCCAATCGAAAACACTCTGCCCCACTTCAATCTAAAACAAGCTGCCCCTCTCAAATCCAACACCAAGCTGTAAAATAACAAGACCCTTGTACCACTCCAGAAACAGTATTACAGCTTTGGATTGATAAAATACCATCCAAACCAATCTGGACTGAATAAAAGCAACCCCTGACTCAAGTGAGCACCCAGTATAAAGCAAAACAATACCCTTTCAGGCGACTAAGAGTGGAGCATTAATTGTACACATACACAAATATATTTATACATATAACATGTATCCATGTGTGTGTCCACACACAGACACATACACAATCAGACATATATTTATATGTATGTATGTATTTATGTATGTATTATCCAGTGGCTGTAGCCACTGAGTTGTTAATAGTTAGGACCACTTTTCCATAGCAAAAGCATTGCAAAAACCAAAGATTAAAGGGACATTATAGTTGAGTGAAAATATCAGTTAAAACATATTGTTTTAAACAAACAAGACCACTGACATTCACCGGTTATATTTATCCCAAGTAACTGTCACTTGTGCTCTAAAGTAACTATAACTCAAACCTCCATCATGCACAGTGTTGTCATGAATTATGTCATTTCAGATGTTTCAGTAATGTTATCAATGATGTCATAGAATATCATGAGTGATGTTATATGTGAGGTAATTCTTCTTTACAAACTTTATTGTGGCTCAAAGCCAAAAAAGTGCATCCATAATAAATCAACTACATTAAAACCAATCCAAACATTACAATCATGAAAATATGTCAATTACAGATGTCGATAATGAATAGTTAAAATCATAAAATACTCCCCCCACAACCTTAAAAATCAACCACACGCATCTTTTACGTATACACCAAGTCATAAACAAGTACCTAGATACAGAAAAAACAATTGGTTGCAGTAAATTAGTTTTCAAAATTAGGCTGATATTTACGAAAAATGACACACAACTGCAGTAGTGCAATTGTACTTCATTTTTTTAATGCAAGCTAACTTCATTCCCTAGCACCATCCGTGCACAATATTTAGGAACTGACGCACAATGGTGCTAAGGCATGGTTAGCTTAAAAAAAATGACATTAACCATTGCGACATGTCATCAGGAAAAATGACGCTACTGCTGCAAAAGTGACTCAAGACCGTTTTGCAGCACATATATATGTTGCAAAACAGGTTAGCGCCATTTTTTACCGCATTAGCGTCAAAACAAAATACACAAGCAGGAAAAATATACATTTTAAGACAAGATGGAGCATGCAGGCCAGGAGAGACCCCAGAAAGACCCAAATCGCCCAAGTACCAGCCTGGAGGGTCCAGCAAAGTCCCAGGAGAATGAGAAGAGGAAGTGCAAGTGTTGTTCAGTGAGGAGGAGCATGACATCCTGGCCAGAAAGGTGATGGAGCACTAACACCAGCTCTTCTTCATCTATAAATTGCCAGTCGGTAGGAGAGATGCAATATGGCACACAATAGTAGACGAAGTCAACAGCATGGCGGAGGTGAGGAGGACTGTCACCGTGTGCAAGAAGCCATGGCACGATTGCAAGGACAGGGCTAAGGAGAAACTGGTCAGGAACTGAAAGGCAGCACTGCAGACTGGAGGTGAAAGTCCTGCACCACAGGAGAACCTGGATGAGCTGGAGGAGATGGTTGCAGTGGTCATCCCGGAAGAGCTGATCACTGGAATCGTAGGATGGGACAGCGCAGATTACCAAGAACCACCACAATTGCAGCGTAAGTTGCAAGGGGGAGGGAATAACTGTAATTCCACATATGGCAGAAGGGGTGGCACATAGGACACACTCAATGCATGCTAAAGGGTTGCATCTGGACACATAGGCCCTGAATCAAGAAGCGCCATCCCCACACAAGCCACACATGTACTGACGCTTTGGTTGTGCAATGCACTCCAACATATACACAACATGGACATAAACCACTCACTATGGCTATACTTTGCTGTGTAAATATGTAGCATGTTGCCTGGAAGGGACCGTGGCTGTGCCACAACAACAGCCATTGCATATTGTCAGAGCCCCTGTACCTACACAACTTAGACATCAGAGACTAGGACTGACGCCAATACCACCCCAGGGGTGGTGTCAGGGGGGTCTAACTGGCCAAAATGCTTCCCTTCCTCCTTGTCGCATTGCACTTCGCATGTGTGCTTCATCTTGCAGCACACATTGAAATCCACCTCAGCAAAAACAGCCTGTATATGTGCAGGAAGGGACACCTCCCTGCACATAAACAAATCATCCCCTCAAGGCAAGTACCCATTCATCATGCTACAACAATGCCTGTGTTGGTGCAGGGAGAACAAATCTGTGCAGGCACAGGGGGAATTGCAGGGCTGTACCATATTCTAGTAAACATGGCACATCCATGCGTTTCTAAAGTGGTGCAGTATCATGCAACACATATTGCTGCTGCACTGAGCTGTGCCACTTGAGAACAAATCTGCCCTAAAGCTTGCAACCTGTGGAACACAACCCACACAGGGTCAACCCACAGCAACTCAAACACAACTATGGTTGTCATTATGACATTGGCGGTCAGCTGACCGCCACACTGGCAATGGCTGTAGTGGCGCTGCCAGGCTGGCAGTAATGACCGCCAAATAATGACCATGGCGGTGATCCCTACATAGACAGCGAATGTACCACCCCAACCGCCAGTGAGGTACAACCACTGAACACAGTGGTAGACCTCTTTAGCCAGGTGGAAGACAAGGATCCCCTCACCATATTATGACATAGCAGCCTGCCAGGATTTCCGGGGCGGTAGCAACGCCACCAAAAGCCTGGGGAAAACACATCATATAAAAGGAGACATTCACCTCCAGGGACACAGAGGAGTCCGCCGCCGTAATGGAACCAGAACTGGAAGTCTTCCCGATGCTGTACCACGCCATGGCCATCCAGGAGCACCAATGCCGACGAAGATGACGACAGTGAGTACAGCTGCCTAGCACATAAGGGAGGGAAGGGAGAGTGACATACATCCGTACAACACACAATACACACACACCACAGACCCAGAACAATCTGCAGAGTAAATCAACAGCAACAGGCCCCAGGAGCAAAGAAAGCTAGGACACATACCTCTGGTCCAACCACTGTAATCATGTTGGATAAAGAGCTCAAATCCAAATAAATCAAATATACATATTTACAGGCAGGGCCATTGGCCAGTCCAAAGTTTGCAAATGGCCATAGGGCAATGTCCAAGGCCCAACTTGACTCCTGACAACATTGGCACTCCACTGGACAGGGGCATCATGTCGGAAATAGGCAGGCATCTCAGGGGACGGGGCGTGGGTGGTGGTGGGGCTTCTTTTTGTGAGGGGGTGTCCTTGAGCTTGGGAGGGGGCGGGTCTTTACCTTCCATTTAGGGGGCAGAGGAGTGAGCTTGGGGCGGGGGCTGGAGTGCCACTCTTGTGCCCCTTAGTGGCAGCTGAAGTCTTAGGGGAAGGAACAGGGTTCGATTTGGTACTCGAGGTACTGGGCTGGGGGGTGAGACTTTTCTCTTATGGGCAGGACGGGGGAGGGAAGAGGTCAAGGCGGGAAAGGAAAAGCTTCTTAGGACCAATGGGGCAGGGTGTGGGAGGGGGTATGGGAGTGGAGGTAGAGGTAGTGATTGTAGGAGGAGGAGGTGTGATGGACGTGGGTGCAGGTGCATGGACAGTGTGCATGTGTGAGGTGGATGGCTGTTGGTGGTCTGAGTGGGAGCGTTTGTGTGTCTTTGGAGGGGGGCAGTCAGGGAGGGGGAGAACAAACAGGACGTGTGGATGGATGTTGTGGTGGTGTCTGCAAGTGAGGTGGGTGTACTGCATGATGTGGTGATGGTGATGGTGGTGGTGGTGACTGCGCATGTGGTGTGTGGGGTACATGTCGGCGGGTCAGCTGTTGTAGTGACTGTGGGCAAGGCTGTACAGATGGCAGGATCTGGGACTGTTGATGCAGTGCATGCAGGTGTGAGTGCTGAGGTGACTGCAGGAGGAGGAGAAGGGGGAGACAATGGAGGCAGTGGCTGTTGTTGTGTGTGCATATGCGTGTTGGCTTTGTGTGTGCTTGTGAACTGAAGTGTAGTGCTTGTATTTGTCTGTACGAGTCCTGTCTGTTGTTTTGGGTGCATGCTTGTCAGAATGAGTGCGTGGGATGGGTTGGGGGAGAGGAGTCAGGGACTGGGAACAGGTAGTTGGAGGAGGGACAGAAGAAACAGGGACACTGGCTGCCGTCAGAGAGGAGCCTGAAACGATCTCTATAGGACCACCAAGCCACTGTGAATGCCCTCCAGGAAGGCACTGCTTTGCTGCATCTGGGATGCCAGCCCCTGGATGGCATTCACTATGGTTGACTTCCCTACAGAGATGGATCTCAGGAGGTCAATAGCCTCCTCACTGAGGGCAGCAGGACTGACTGGGGCGGGGCCTGAGGTGCCTGGGGCGAATGAGACACCCACCCTCTTGGGTGAGTGGGCATGGGCAACTGGGTGGGAGGCTACTGGGAGGGCGGTGCTGGTATGAGGGTGGTGGAAGATCTAGTAGTTGGGGTGGTCCTAGAGGGGTCTGCCACCACCAGGGAGCTTCCATCGGTGGAGGAATCAGAGTCAGTTGTTTCAGCTCCAGTCTCCCCTGTGGTGTTCCCCTTGCCCTCCAACCCAATGGTCCCCTCGGCGTTGGTGGACTCTGCCTTCTGGGCCCTATGGGCTACAGCTCTCTCACTCGCCGTTGCCCCTGCTCCTTTGCCAGATGATGCTAATGCACACATGGACAGGATGACAGAAGGAGAGAGGGTGAGGGAGAAAGAAAGGAAGCACAGGGTCAATCACAGCACCAACTGCACTTATGGCATACACATCACAATCACTCCCAGGGACTGAGATTGGGCAGTATGGACCACTGTGACAAGCCATTGCCTAGGCACTACAGCAAGTAGGAACCCAAACACTACCATCTGCATACCTACTGGGAACAATTAAGCACTGTCAGCCATGGCAAGGTAGCTACCTAGCAATACCAGAAATGCATACCACCCTACATAGCTAAGCAGGGCCACACAGGAATGTCTAAACCGGCATATTGGGGCATCCACTGACTAGAACCCTGTACCCATACCCCATGCTAGGCAACAAATAATGAACACCACTATGGTAACTGTCTCTGGTATCTTCCTGGGTCCCCACACGATGGATGTCTACTGGAGTCATACCCCCATGCCATTGTGCATGCCTAATGTGTGTCCCTCACTTCTTCCAATTGACTCCGGCTACCCAAACCTGTCCTGGTTGTTGACCCCTGACTGGAATCCGAGAACAGGGGCTGAGAATCGGTACACTGAGGCTCATGGGCGTACCAGGAGGGTTGTGGAACGCACCTTCGGTCTCCTGAAAGCCAGGTTCAGGTGCCTCCTTTTGACAGGTGGATCCCTATGTTACTCCCCTGAGAAGATCTGCCAGATTGTAGTGGTGTGCTGCATGCTGCACAATTTGTCCCTCAGGTGACGCCATGTGCCCTATCTGCAAGAGGATGGAGGTGACAATGCACCTGTGGCAGCAGTGGACAATGAGGACAGTGAAGAGGAAGAAGAGGGTGAGGATGTAGACAACAGGACACATATCATTCAGCAGTACTTCCAATGGCACTCAGGTAAGACTGTTGATCTATACATGTCTCCATTTAAGTAATGTGATATGTGGGTGTAGTATTATGCCAGTCACTACCTTTGCATCCCAATTGACTGTCACCTATGACTTTCCTTATTTCAGATCATGGTGTGGTTACAACAGTGTACTGATGTGATGACTACAGACTGATGAGACACATTTGTTGGATGGATAAATACATTACAGGGCATTTGGACAGGAGCATGCAGTTCTACACAGTTCACTACACTGCACATCTCTTTCTGATAAAGCACTATTACTCAAATTGTGTCCAAGGGTTTTTTATTTGAATAACACAAATAACAATGGATAGTGGAATAGAGTGGGGTGATGGTTGGGAACAGTCCAGTGTAGTGGGCCAGTCTGTTTATAGCACAGGTCCAGTGTCCAAGGGGCCATAGGAAGAGGAGCAATGGCAGTCCAAAGTGAACAAGGTGACTCAGTGGAACACAAGGGGGGCATTCTTGAAAGGCTCATTTCCTGGCGGTGGTCTTGGTCTTGGTAACTGTCTCTGGTGTCTGCCTGGGTCGCAGGGAACGTTTGCGGGGTGGTTCACCTTCTGCAGGGGGAAGGGTGTTGGTGGCTTGTGGGTCCTGTGGCAGGGCCTCCTGTCCACTAGCTGCAGCAGATGTGGAGGGCTGGTCAGTACACTGGCTAGTAGTAGGGGCCCGCTTGTGTGCTGTGTACTCCCGCATGATGTTTGCCATGTCACTCAGCACCACTGCAGTGGAGGCCATGGTGGTGTTCAAGGACTGCAATTGTTGCATGACCTCCTGGTGGTGTTCCCCCTGCAGTTGCTGGTTCTCCTGCATGATGTTTAACACCTCACCCATCCTGTCCTGTGATTGTTGGTATGCCCCCAGGACATTTGTGAATGCCTCTTGGGCATTCGGTTCCCTGGGCATGTCCTCCTCCTGGCACAGAGCTGTCCTCCGAGTGTCCCTGGTCCCCTGTACCTGAGTCCCCTGAAAGGAGTGCCCACTCCCACTCCCACTTACACCAGGACCCTCATCGTCTTGCCTGTGTGGTGTCGACTTGGGTCCCTGTACAGGTGGGCACATTACTGACTGACGTGTCCTGGGGAGGTTTGGAGGCATTGGCTGGCTGCTGTGGTGTTTGAGTCTGAGGTGGGCCCTGTGGTGGACTAACTGTTGGATGTGGTAGCCGACTGACCAGTGGTCCCAGATGGGCCAGGGAGTTCATCCAGATTGAGACCTCCAGAGTTGCTGTCATCACTTAGGGCATCTTCTGGTGGGAGACTGGGTTGCTGTGGCACCTCCTCGCTGCTGACATTCACTGGGGCACCTGTGGGGATGTAAGTGATTTGTTAGGGTAATTGTCTGTGACATATTCCGCATTTCTAGCTTTTCCAATGTTATTGGTGTTGTCCTTTCACCTTTGTTAGTGTTTGGTGATGTATTGTGGGATTGGTAGTTCTCCATGCTGTCCATGCATTGGTGGTGGGTGTGCATGCAGTGCTGGATGGGATGTGCTTGCAGTGGGTATGGCATGCAGGGATGGACATTTCGGTGTGGTAACTGGGGTAGTACACTGTGTGGGATGTAGTGGGGTGAAGGGGTGGGTTGGCATGCAGGTATGGGGGTGGTAGGCTGTAAATGGTGACTCACCAGTGTCTAGCCCTCCGGGACTCCAGTGAGTCCCTTAGGATGCTGTATTGCCAAGACTTGCTCCTCCCATGCTGTCAGCTATGGGGGATGAGGTGGGAGTCCACTGCCAGTCCTCCTGATGGCAAGCTGGTGCGCACCTTCCCCGTAGGTCATTCCACCTCTTCCGAATGTCGTCCCTTGTGCGTGGATGTTGTCCCACGGCGTTCACCTTGTCCACGATCATCCGCCACAGCTCCATCTTCCTGGCAATGGAGATCTGCTGTACCTGTGCTCCAAACAGCTGTGGCTCTACCCTGACTATTTCCGCTACCATCACCCGCAACTCCTCATCAGTGAATCGGGGGTGCCTTTGTGGGAACATGGGTGTTGTGTGTGTTGTGCAGAGTTTTTGTGTGATGTGGTGGGGTGTGTATTGTGTGGTGCGTGACGGATGAATGGGTAGTTGTGATATGTGTGTGCAGTTATCTCTGGGATTGGCGTGGCAAGGTGTAACGGTCTTCTTGTGTTTGCAAAGGAATGTGAGTGCTGTGGGTGTTTTATAATGCTGTTGGTGGGTGTGTGAGGTGTGTGTATTTGTATCAGGTGTGTTTTTTTTTGTTCTGGCCAATGTTGTCTTGTTTTGTTTTTGGGTGGCCATTTCTGCCTTGGTGGTGTGCACCGCCAATGGTTTAGCGCCTTTGAATGTCTGCTGTGGTGATTTGTGGGTCATTATTTGGAGAGCGTTGTTTTGGTGGCGTACCGGTATGGGTGCTAGTTCCGAAAGTTTTTCGCCTTCGTTGGGTCTGGCAGATTTTTGATTGTGGCTGGTTTCTGTCAATTTATTTGTTTGTGTGTCATAATCTGGTGGACGGATGTTCGCCTATGCAGTGGTATGCTGGCAGCAGTCACCACGGCGGTATTCGGAAGTCATAATGAGGGCCTATATGTGCCATATGAAAATGGCCACAAAATAAAACACATACAACACATGGAGCAGCTGTGCAGCTGTACAAGTAGCTGCAATCTCACCATCTGACAAGATAGAGGACCAGATTTAACAGAAAATGACTGTGCATGGTGCTGCGCCAAATTTGGCTGTGTCACGCACCACCATTTTCAAAACGCAAGGATGCGCCATTTAAAAAAGAATACGACACGCCCCTGTGTTTCCCCCTGTGCAAAAATTAGCTGCCATGCGCCAATGTAGCCACCCTTGCACCATAGCGCAAGGATGGCTGCATTGTTGGGGAGATTGTTTTGTGCAGGAAGGTCACCTTCATGCACAACAACAATCTTAAATGACGATTTGCTCTTTCTATAGAAAAACCAGAAAACAAGGAGAAATGAAAGCATTTCTCCTCGTTTTGCTATGCTAATGCTTCCCCTTGGGTGGCATTAGATTTTGGCGCTGCCTCTGGCTTAAGAAAACTCGTAAATCTGAGGCAGCGTCAACATGCAATGGGTGTTGCTGTGGCACGCCCACAGCAACACCCATTGCACGCACCTTCCACGTACAGTGTGCATGTGAAGGGGCCGTATTCACAAGGGGGCGTTAAGCCACAAAAAGTGGTTTAACGCCACCTTGTAAATCCGGGGCAGGGCATTGCGCCACTGGAGTGTCACCAAAAGTGACACCTAGGTGGTGCTTGTGGCACCTAAACTTTCCCCGAAATACGTTCTGAGCTTGACCCATGTGTGATGCACAATGCTACACATAATGTACAACTACAACCTTGGGTTAGTAACATGTCACTGAGCCTCCAGTAGCAAATAAATGATGTGCCATGTCAATAACCACAACAATCTAAGATTGACTTTTCACTATCTCATTGCAGAGGATGAAGGCTTACCTGCTGCCGACCTGCCTGTCCTGGATTTTACAGATGACATGGATGACCAGCTGCAAACCATCAATGAAGACACTCTCCGGTATGTGATAGGATCTCTCCAGACACCACCTCCAGTCACAGGCAGGACACACAGCATTGCGGGGTCTCCACATGAACCACACAGCTACCAACACACACCACCAGCCAGTACTGACACAGCCCTGGACTCCGGGGACCTAGAGATCTCATTTCAGAGGACAGTGGTAGGAGTCGAGCTGTAGCTGGCGAAGCAGGTGCGGGTGGGGATTGATACCATGGTAGGCAGCCTAGAAGGGGTGCAGAGGGGCCTCAGTCGATCAGAGGCACCTACTCTCCACTACGTGGACTCCAGCAGTCCCTGGCTGACATAGCTGCTGTTATGCAGCAGAGGCTACAACAACTGTCCTCCCAAACTGACAGTAGCATGACAGACAACAGGCTGGGGGCTATGCAGAATACCCTGGAGCCCATACAGCGGGAAGTGGCCTCCCTCTGGGAAAACATGGTTGCCTACCACTGTAATGTTGCTGCGGTGTTGAAAAATCAGCAGTTTTTCCTTGCTGCAGTGATTCCTTATGTGCTCCCACAAGTGGCAGCTGCCGGGACCTTTGACTCCACATCTCTATTCCCTAATGTGTCTGCGGCCCCCTCTACCTCACCAACATCACAAGCCATGGCACACGAGGCACCACACACATCAGAGGAGGAAGATGTGGAAAGAATAACATTCACAAGGAAAACCACCAATCTGTGCCACGTGGACAGTATCTCCTTAGTTCTGGGCTTAAGATCATGCTAGTGTTGTGACAGTAGGAGATGTGCTCTCTTCACTCAACCACTGTTGACTTGTCTGCTATGTACTGTCATTGTCTCCTTTTGTTACCAATTGGCAATTTTAACCTCCTCACTAATGCACTCTTTGCATAACCATGTCTCATGACGTGTCCCTCACCCCTGGACTTTGATTGAGCTACACATCGCTAACGTTCACTCATGGGGTCTGTGAACTGGACATTGTATAGCATTTTAAAATATACTTGCACCTGTAAATAAAGCACCTTTTATACATGTAGCATTTCTACGTTTACTGTGATCCATCTAGTATGCTAAATAATTGCTTTGTGTGAATCCATGTCAATGAGTACAGAACAACATTACATGAGTACATTACTGTCAGACACAAAGCCACCCACTAGGATCCTAACATGAAAAAGGTGAATGATGGTGTTGTCAGCTACAACTAACTTACTGAGTATCCTATACAAATACTGAACAGATATCCTTTGAAGTTGACATATGGCATGTATGGCTCAGAACCAAATCAATGATAATTTACCCAGATGGGAGTACCAGTACAACTGATTTGTGTGGTACGGAAGAAGCTAACCTTATCACTGATGGGCACATGTCAGTGTTGCAGGATACAGTTCTAAATTTACCTGTTCTCAGGTGTGCCACACTTGTCAACAATGAAACTGCAAGACCCCACCAATGACAGTTAAAGTTCCATACTTATATGTCCATGAGAAAGTATAAATACACATAGTGAATGGCTGGAACTGTGGATGGCAAATGTATGGACTAGTTGGTGTTATTTAGCAGCCAATCTGGCACCTCGTTGGTAATTGGCGGTGCACATGGTAATCCTTGGAAATCAAAACAGTAAGTATACCCTAAGCCATTCCCCCCAACTTGGCCAGTGCACACATGAGAACTCCAAGACACTCAATCAACATGGAAAAAAGTAGTCTTATACAAACAGGATTTATTGTAAAATACTAATAACCATATGCCTAATACTATCCTAAAACTACCCTACACTAAACTAACCTAAACTAACTTAACTTAACTTACAACTACACCTATCAAACCTATTCTAAACTTAACTTACACATGTAACACCACACTCTAAACAGTGTCTCCCCCAACCCCTTAAGAGACAAGATGCAAGAACGACAATATAAACTATGACTGCACATGTACTAAATTAACCTACGGCCTAAACAAATGTATAAAAAATATATATATATATATATATATATTCATTAATACCCCAACATGATCCCCCACCTAGCCCCCCAATAATTTTTTTTACTTAAATCCACCCACGACTATACTTAATCTAACCTATGCTAACGCTACACTCCTACATTACCCTAAAACTACCCATCTAAAACCCAATCTAAAACTATTTACAACAGTAAAAGGAAGAGGGAAGGAACTAGGAGGGTGTGGCACTAGCATTTTACATTTTCTTTAATTTTTTTAATGTACTTTAACATTTTCTCAGTGTCCGCACTATCCTTCTCCAACCTGTCCATTTTGGCCATTATGTTGGCCATGTCCCATATCATGTCCCTTTCGAACTCGGTGTTCATGACTGAAGCAGGTGGCTGCTCAGGTGCCTGGCTTCTTAAAGGTGCATTAGACGTAGAGGGGCTCAGACCAGCAGAGGCCCCCGCACCCCTGATGTTTTCCCCAAATTATCCTTTTTGTTCTGCGGCTGCTGTGGAGGTTCCCCAAGTGCGTACGCATGCCATTCCCCTGTGGCCTTTTCCTTGTGGAACCTCCTCGCCATCCTGTGGTATCCAGCATCCACTTACAAAATGTGCCTGTACCTTTCAGCCCTTTTGTGGTATGAATGCCGTTGATCAGTGGTCATATTGGCAGCTGAAAAATGAGGATAATCAAGCATCACATACAGCATTGGGTTGAGGTACAGCAGACATATAGGCCCTCATTATGACTTTGGCGGTCTTCCATGAAGAATGCCAAAGCCACGGGTGCCAGGAGACCGCCAGTGCTGGCGGTCTCCTGCCCGCCATATCACAGTACATCCAGATTTCTGCCACACTTTGGGTGGAAATCCGGCAGTAGTCGTGTTGTTCCACCACCTGCACCGCCCCACCAGTAGGACACCGCCTGCCATATTATGGGCCATAATATGGCCTGGCGGTGTCCTACTGGCGGGGCGCTGCCGGTGTTGGAAGCACCCCTTTCCATTCCCTGCCAGACAAACCTTCTCCAGAGAACAGGTAAGGTGATCGTCCAACAGGAGAGGGGGATGGGAGAGTGGGGTGTGTTGTGTGTGCATGTGTGTGGTGGCTGCATGTGTGCATGAATGTGGGTGTGCGTGGTTGTATGCGTGTCTGTATGTTGAAGTGAGTGCGTGTCTGCAAGTCAGTGTGTCAGGCATGTTTGGATGGGTGTGAGTATGCATGTAGGAATGGAGTTGTGAATGCGTGTATGTATGGATGTTGTTGTGAATGTGTGCATCTATGGGGGGAGGAGGGTTGTGGGAGGAGGGAGAGGAACGATGTGCCTGAAGGGGGGAGGGTGGAGAGGGACGATGTGACTGAAGGGGAAGTGGGGGGAGGGTCTAATGCTTGCAGGGGGGTGGGGGTGCCATTTACCGGTGACAGGGAAGAAATTCCCAGTCACCGGTATCCTTTCCGTCATAGTTTTCGTGGTGGTGCTACCGCCACGGAAACCATGGTGGAAGGCCAGCTCCTAATACCACCGGTGGTATTCTGTGGAACGCTGGGTCAGAGATGCTCATCTCTGGCCCGGCAGTGCCGACCGCCATGGCGGTACAAGTGGTATGTGGCGGGTTGGCAGAGGCCAACCCGCCACACTCATAATGTAGCAGTCTTCACCTTTACCCTGGCGGTCTTCAAACTGCCAGGTTCATAATGAGGGCCATAATGTACACTGCATCTGCAGATGACACATGCAGTCCACCACACATTCTTCAATATTGACTTACTCCTCATCTAGGACTATTTCCTACCAGCCATCTACGGTATCATGTACATGTCACTGGGATGACAGCTATCCATTGTTGACCATCAGAGCCCAGAGGTGAGTGGACTAAAATGTCCTTGATCAACATTTGTATTATCAAACTTGTGAGGATCACGTTCCCCGACAAGTCTGGATTTTTCTGTGTCCTTGTCCATAAAGGGGGCTTTGCATGCAATCCACCAATTTGACACCCCTGGTGAAACATCAAGGCTTGCCCAGTCTCATGGATGCAAGGTGAGGGGCATCTGATAGGGGGGCTGGAAACTTCCCACTACTATTCTAAGGTTTGGTAAATCTTCATTCATGTGTTGTGGTTTAAGACCTGGTCTGAGAATATGTTACAAGGGAGCACACCATTGCTCATGATGTGCCCACGTGTACAAATAATCCAATGTCCCTAGAAAGTTTGGGCAAAGCCTGACCAGAACATCAAAGTTGTCCCCTACCCTGTGCTACGGTGTGCTACATGTGTAAAACGGCACACACATGGTGGCTGTATGGGTGCTGTGACAAAGTTGTTGTCAACCGGCATGCTATTTACATAAACAACTGCTCTGACACCTATCATGATAGACATCAATGAATATGTGGCCAGGGATTCCATTTCCTAATACCCACAATTCCATACCAGCACACATTGCCCCTTGTGCTACAACCAAGCCATTCTCAATGCTTAACATTCCAACAGACATGATGTCATCATCCTAACTCCAATGATATCATATCATTGGTCAGTCAAAACCATTATTCATAGCATTCCACACATCAAACCCTGGATTGGCACATGTGACACACAAGATGACACTTACTGGCTGCATTTGGGTCTTCAAATCTGGCGACCTCTCCAACAGTGTAGGGTGGAGGTCCACCTGCAATACATGAATGGAAAACATTGCTTTGTGATATTTGTACGTATCAGTTAATCGATGGACATTGTTTACTATCAACTTGTTAGCAACTCAACCAAGTGGTAGATCAGACCAACTGACAAGCATCTATGATCAGTCAATCACACATAGTCTCAGATAATGGAGACCTAGACACCTACAAAACATCACTTTCCCAGACACTCCTGTGGTGCTTTTCACTGCACCATATATACATGACATTTTCATGCAGGTGTTTGTTAGCTTTACACCTCCATGACCATATGGGACTGCATGACACTGTATACTGCATATAAGGGGCATGCAATGGTTGTTGCAGTGGCCATCCCATTGTGACACCCATAGCTTTTAAGCCTGCCCCAGATGTTGAAGACATCTACCTCATTTTCACAGTGAACTGTCGCCAAAGTGTTGAGGAATGCTTTGATGCATCCTTGTTTGTAGTTATTCATATGTGTGTACCATCACAAGGCACACACACAAGCAATAATGCCAAGAGGGGTTTACTTATGTTTATTTAGTTGTATCTACCTGCACTTTGACTGATTGAAATTACGGATATATTGCCAATACTGTGGGCCAGCCACTGTTGGCATGGTATTCCATTTTTTGTCCAAAAAGGGATAAGAACATGCACATAGACATATGCCTCAACACAGACACACTTGATTTATGGTCCAAGTATGCATGTGTTGGTGCAGGTTTCTGAGTAATATGCTAGTGATGGGACAGATGCAGGGCAGCCCCATACTGTCAGTAAGATGCGGAAGGCCTGTGGTACTAAATCAGCACGTGTGTGAGGTAATAGACATAGGGGGTTATTACAACTTTGGAGGAGGTGTTAATCCGTCCCAAAAGTGGAGGTAAAGTGACGGATATACCACCAGATGTATTACGAGTCCATTATATCCTATGGAACTCGTAATACGGCTGGTGGTAAATCCGTCACTTCACCGCCACTTTTGGGACGGAATAACACCTCCTCCAAAGTTGTAATAACCCCCATAGTTTGGAGTGTATGTGATACACAATGTACAGGAACAGTAAAGTGATAGTAGTCTGGACCCAATGTATAGTCAAGATCCCTTACATGGCCTTGGCCAATGACACCTAGGGGCTGATTGAACGAAAGTGGTGCAGCACCAAGTGCATCACTACAGTCCTTGTGGCCCTCAGTGCACCCCTTACCCCCACCATGTGTGCACCTAATGAGCATGATGTAGGTAGGGTCCAACTGCATCTATTTATATGGAGGAAAATGATGTACTCAGCAGTAGTAGCAACAAAATAGATCATTGTGACTTCTGCTGAGTACATAGGGGCCCATCATATCCATTTATATGCCCCCGTATAACACCTGCTCTCAGCAGCCGTTCAAAGAGCATGAAAAATGGCATTTAGGTATTTCTCGTTTTTCCTAGAGGCTTTTACATTTGTCCCTCAAACAGGTGTTGGGCGCCCCTGCCATACATGATGCATGGCACAAGCCTCATGTTGTGTTGCTCAAAACAGAGCTGCCCTATGCATGCATTATAACACTTTGTAATGGTTGTGCAGGGAAGATTTCACATCTGCCCTGCCTTGGCTTCATTATTGTATATTACACTGTCAGCCATAAGGTGGCGCTGGGGCTTTTCATACAGGCAGCATAGGACATGTCCAGATCCTGAAACATGACATGCTCCACTCAACCGTATCAGCACCTGTCATGCACATGCAAATAATAGACTTGTTATGGAAATGTGATACTAACCAACTGCTCCCCCAATCTCTGTGCCCAGGTGATCCAGCAGATCTTGCTCCCTTGTGATGAGGTCAGCCCAACAGTGTTTTAGTTGATGGACATTTCGTCCCGTGCCAAAAACTCGAGTCAGGTGGTGGAACATCTTGCCCCACCGCAGCTTACTGGCCTTTGTGGGGTAGCCCTGAATTACACAGCCACCCAGTACGAGCATCATCGGGAGGTAATGTTGTACCAGCCAAATGAAGCCCCCAGCTCATCTGCCAACATCTTGGCCAGTATCCCTTTCCCTGACATCATGCACTGCAAATGCAGTTGGTGGAAAAAAATACCCGAACACTACCCCAACCTCCCCAACAAACTATCCTTCCCCTAGACAAACACCCCACAATACAGTGACAGATACAGAACAAATACAATACAAAAGACTGATTAAAAGACAAAAACTATGCACTAGCTACAGGACACAGCACAAAAACACTCCAATTATTCCAAATCACCAACAGCACCAGCTCCATACACCCTCACACAGTCACAGACAACAAGACTGTGAAGTGAAAGTGAAAGTGGACTCCCTGTACCATGTATGCAGGCAGGATGTCTGGTTTCATCACTTCCTGGGCCTGTGCATCATGTTTCCAGTCATGTGTCATTTTTTTGATGCATGATGGTCATGTGTTGATTTTTCCCCATTGTGCGTGAAAAGGCCTGTGGACTTGCGATAGATGTGCAGGGGCCAGGCTTGTTTTTGCTGACGAGAAAAGTATGAGGTTTAGGCGTTTGCACCTACATTTGTGATGCATGCTGGGTATGTGTCAAATTTTTCCCATTGTTCATGAAAAGGCTTGTGGACATGTGATAGACGCTCAGGGGCCAGGCGTCATTTTTCTGACGTGGCAGGGTATAGATTTGAGCCGTTTCCATCATAAATGTTTGACACATGATGAAAATGCATGGAAATTTGCCATGTAGGGCTTGAGTGCACCCAGATTCACATACCATGTCACATGGGCTATGCAATAATGTTGTCATTATGGTATGGCTATGTGTGTAACTAACCAGTCAAATTTTTACGGTGACATTGGTATGTTGAACCTATATGTTTGTTTATGTGTCTGCTGCGTGCAATGACTTATACCTTGTGCAAATGTGCATGTGTAGCTACACTGTGTCCACATACGTTAGGACATGTGTACTATGAGTGTACACATTTGTTTGAACACTTATTTGTGGGTGTACCACATTGCTATGTCTGATATACAAATGTACACATACCAACAACACAAAATATATGATGGCCTATGTCCAAAACATGGTAAGGCATGTGACAGCCAAGACAATTTGAATTCAGAGGATCCATTGGACTAGGACTGGGTTGACTGGGTTGACATCATGTTACCCCTGGCAATTTGCATGTGTATGTGTGTCCACTCTGTGTTGATCTATCCTTCATGATGCTCTACTACACGTTTGACATATAGTTCCCCATGCATCTTAGTTGAAGGAGATGGTATGAACATATGCCACTGCAGGTTGCTATATGCTGCGTGTGTGTGTGTGTGTGTGTGTGTACAGATATGTGTAGTGTCATTCCAGTAACATGTGACCACAGTGGTGTGTTCATGGGATGTGAAACCTCACATAACTATCTTCATGCATGGGCATGTGTTGAACTTTGACAAAAGCCTGTGTAGTCATATCAGTGCCACCTTTGTTTCCATATGTTGGAACACATGTGAAGGTCATTTATTTCAGGCAGTGATCTTGTGATACATAAGCCCATACATTTGTGGTAGGTTGCCTTCTATTCAGAATCATATACACATTACCATGCCTGAGCCACTAAAGTGGTACATGTGTGCTGAGATATGTGGTATATGTGTGAATGCCACCAACTAGCCACTCACATTCGTCCACATCATGTTTGTTATGACTGTCCCATACAATGGCATACCACTGTGTAACAGTGTTGCAGTCTGGCATAGATGGCAGCTTACTCTTCATCACTACTGTGGGAGTTTGTATGCAACTCAAACCCATGGTTGCATGTGAAGGGGCAGGTTAAGGGAGCTCCAGATTACTCAGGACACTGTGCAAATTCATCAGGCCCCTGACAATGTCAAAAGTTTATGAAGCCAAAGCAGTGGTGTTAGGGTGTTTTGAGCGGGGATCTAGCCTCTTCATGATTGCTAATCAGCAGAGCAATGCACACTCCCCAGCAGACAGACACATGCACAATTGTGATCAAATGGACCAGGATGTCACATTTTCCTCTGCTGTACTTGATGTCAACCTCCCCTGTCATGTACAGAGGACTGGGTACTTGCACGTGTTGGACATGTCTAATCATTTGATGTCCTTAGTAATTTCCATGAGCAACTTGGTTAGGGGTTGTATCTCTGATGTGACTTCTATTTTGGGAACGTGCCAGGGGACAGATGGTGTTATCTGTCACTGCCTCCTATCATGTTGGCTTGCGATGGGCAACCACCAGGTTATGGTGTGGCAAACATGACTGGGTTATATACTGACCGGGCCACCCTCTCTGTACTATGTTGGTTGTTCACATGTAAACATTAATGTGTTGCACAGTCAGTATTTGTCTATGTGCTTTCCTTCTCCATGTTTCACCTCATTACCTGTAAGGTATATTTTGTCTCCCACATTTCTCCCATTCTCTAGGCTGCTTACACTTCGCACACATCTTCTACAGCAACATTGTCTGGTCAAACATGGACAGGATTCAACATGTGACTTGTGTAAATTGTAGATGAACACATCTTCTACTACCGGCTACATGACAGTTACTGTCCCATTGCCAGTATTTATGAGATACAATGAGTGCCACACACACATGACATTACACCTGCCATAGCACTTCTGTTGTCTCCAAGTGACCTCCCATGTTTATTTCCAAGTATCTGTTGGTATCTCTCAGCTCTCCATCCACATCCTTTGTTGAACATGGGTATGCATTTATTCCTGCATGCCACAACCTAGGTAACTCATACAATGAATGAGTGATGTTGATGTGCGAAATCACCTCAGTGCTGCTTTTTTCATTAGCCAAATGCAACATATATGGCTACTTCTACTCCCATTCATTTTGTGGATGGGTCGCTAACATTTTTGGACATTGCTGGACATAGTTGCACATCCCACACCTGATTGCCATGTTGGAGCCCGAAACATGCATGGGATAATTTGTAACTGTTGGTACCTTGCTCTTGTTCTGGCATGTGAGTGACAATGAGTGATGTGATTGCTATGTGCTGTGTGATGTTCTACAGAGCATACTAGGTAACCATGCTGACACATGTCAACCATTGCTGGTACTAGCAAACCCTTTACTACCTAGGACATATACCCATACATCAGTCTCCACATGTTAATCTGGAATTGCTGCAGGCATGTGTCAAGACAGCAGGTCTGTGTGAAAAGTGTGCATCTTATGTACATAGGGAGTGTAACATACTCTGCCTACATTCCACCCAGACAATAATTTGGTGGTGCATTGACCCATTTAATTCCTTAATAGTGCTAGCGTCCTTTTTTGGAAGGGAATGCCTACCTTGCATATCATTGTCATAATGAGACGCAAGGTGGGTTGTCGCTTCCATAAAATGATGCTAACTCATATATTTTGACGCTAGACAGGTGTCAGGTATAAGGCTGTGCGCGGTCCAGGTCCCGCCCGAAACTCTGCTGTGCGAATTTTGCAGCGCTTCATGCGCACCTCTTGTTATCCCCTCTTGTTCTAGAAGTGGTCATCAGCATCGCCTGCCCTGTGGTAAAGCTCATGTAGCTGCAGGGTCAGGACATTGGTGGACAAGATGCACTTATCAGTGCTATTCTATGAAGGGACTACAATTCCCATGATTCTAGAGGCAGTGGCCATCTTGGGGTGTGGCAGCCCTATAAAGCCCAGCCACACCCAAGTACATGGCTCACTATTTTTAAGACCTCGATGCAGTCAGACCTCGTGGAGGTTCCTCTGAGGAAAAGCAGATTCCTGAATGGCAGAGTGGCAGCAAACCGGAGCATCCTTGTTCCATGGTGAATTCAGATACGAGTAGGTCGTACTCGTAGCGGTAAGGTCTTGATGAGCCAAATCTTGAAGGGGGTTGTTACTTCCAAAGGTAAATCGCCCCTTTAGCACAACAAGCAAGGCGTCTTCGGTCCACACGAGTGGAGCGCCCTTGGCAGGACAATCAAAGCGCTTCAAGCCACATGAGTAAAGCACCCCCTTAGCACAAAAAGCAAAGCGCTTCAAAGCACGAAGGCCAAAGCATTTCAGACATTAAGAGAGATCTTTTCAAACACGGAAAGCAAAGCGCTTCATAGCACGAAGGCAAAAGCATTTAAGGCATTAAGAGAGAGCATTTCAAACACGGAAAGCAAATCGCTTCAAAGCACGAAGGCCAAAGCATTTTAGGCATTAAGAGAGAGCGTTTCAAACAAAGCAAAGCGTTACAAAGCATGACGGCCAAAGCATTTCTGGGATTAGAGAAAGCGTTTCAAACACGTGGAGGAAAGCGCTTAAGGCCTTGAAGTGAAAAGCGTTTTCAGTTACCAAACTGAAGGCGCTTTATTCACGAATAGAAAGCAAGCTGTAGTTCATTTATTTTGGAAGTGTGATATGTGAAATACATGTTTAAGCCTTGTTGAAACCCCAATGCAGAGGCTTGATGTTCTTGGGGTGAAAAATATAATTGTTGCTCGATCATTGTTCTTGTTCCATGATTCAGAGAAGGGCCACGCCCAGTTTTGCCTAAAGCTCATGCCATTCTGAGGTATCATGATTTTACCAATTGTTCTTGTTCTATGATTTAGAGAAGGGCCACGCCCAGTTTAGCCTAAAGCTCATGCCATCCTGAGGTATCATGATTTTACCAATTGTTGTTGTTCTATGATTCAGAGAAGGGCCACACCCAGTTTAGCCTAAAGCTCATGCCATCCTGAGGTATCATGATTTTACCAATTGTTCTTGTTCTATGATTCAAAGAAGGGCCACGCCCTATCCATAAGGGTCTCAACTTGCTAATGCAGAGATGCCTTTGTCCATAGATATGTTATGAGTTCATGTTCTTGTCTCATGATTCAAAAAAAGGGCCACACCCTATCCATAAGGGTCTCAACTTGCTATTGCATGAAGGCCTTTGTCCATAGGTATAATTGTGAGTTAATGTTCTTGCTTTATGAATCAAAGAAGGGCCACGCCCAGTTCTTAAGGAACTCGACTCGCAACCACGGAGATGCCTTTGTCTAAGAGTATAATTACACGTTAATGCTGTTATAAATGAGTAATACATATCTGTTTTAACCATTTTCCTTTTCAGATCCCTCTCCATGCAGTTCCCTATCCTAATTTCCCTTCCCCCCGCTTGGCTTCATCAATACTCAGTGTTCTAATAACTTTCTGAGTTGGTGACACCGGGAGGTGGGCCATTTGCTCGGCGGCATGCAGATCCAGAGGAAAGGGCACTGTGACAGCGTCAAACTATAAATATGGAGTTGTTAGTGCTGCTTTAGTGTAAAAAAACAATGGCGCTAAGGCAGCGATAACTTTTCATAAATATGGGCTAGGTACCACGAGGTGCTGTGCGATACCTAGATTTCTACATAATGTGACCAACCATTTAGATCTTGAGTATTTGTAGGCTTTACAAAAAAAAAACACAAATGAGCCCCTGTCTCATCAACCAACCCACATGCGGGGCAAAGCATACTCATTGAATTACCGCCTTTCCCGCACTTGCTGTTCAGTGTTCGAAGGGGCAAAGATCCATGTCTGAACTGTAAATGCAGCTTGCTAGCACCAGCTGCAACTCATCCAAAAAGGATTCAAATCCATAATGATCCTTAAAATCTAAAAATCTAAGAGTCAGAAGTCCGTGTGCAGAATTAGACAAAAGTGCAGTCAAGTTAAAGTGCTTATAGGACCTAGCTAAGTCACTCTTTGAGATTGTTTGACAGGCCACCTCGGGCTGCTCCCACAAGCAGGCCCTACCCATACATTTCAGGGTGTCCCTAACGTACCTAAGCGATGGTAGTTTGCTAGCGCCTGACAAGCACATAATCTCCTCCAGCCCCTTTCTATAGGAAATTAGTTCAGGAGTGGTCCATGCTCTTCTCTAAAAGAGAAGCGGTCTCAAACCCAATCTCTAAACAATAGGCCGAACACCCCGGTCCAACCTCAAGGGCAGGAGTGGCGTACTCAGGAGGAGGTTTCAAAGATGTCTAAAAAACATGCATTCTCCACCTTCGAGATACCACTAACTGTCTTGAGACCCCACAGCTCCACCCCATACATGACCACTCCCAAAGCCTGTGACCTATATAGTTCACACACCAGTTCACACACCAGTCTGACTGGCTTAAGAAACAAGCCTTTAAGGGCTCTCACCAGTCCACCAGTGAATTGGGCCAGTCTGATCTTTTCTTTGTTGATGTGTGAAAGCCAGGCCATGTGCTCGCATAGCGTGATTCCCAAATAGTCGAAGACCTTGACCCTCTCTAAGAATACCCATTTAACTTGTGGCCTGGCATAGTGGATGGAAGAACCATGTACTTCATTTTTCCTACATTGATTTCCAAACCCATCGCCCTACAAAATTTGACAAAACTATCTAGTGTTCTTTGAAGGCCCATCGGAGACTTTGACAACATGAGAGTGTAATCGGCGAACATTAACAAGGGAATCCAGAGCAAGGGTAGTTTGGGGCCATCCTTTGAGACATTGCTCAAGCTTCAATCAATTCATTGATGTAGAATGACAACAATGTAGAGGCCATCACACAGCCCTGCCTAACACCCTTTTAATTGGGGAAAGGTTCGGTACGTTATCCAATTTCGCCACACCGGACCTGGGCATAATTCCCCTAATGGAGTCTCTGTATAATCCCACAAATGTAGGTAGGAACCCCCATATCTGACAAAACTTGCCAGAGGGTGTCTTTTGGAACCAGGTCGAATGCTGCCCGTAGGTCGACAAATATTGCATAGAGGCTTGCACCCTTGTGCACCATATTTTTCCAGTATATAAGCTGAAGACAGAATACCTGGTCTATAGTAGAAATAAATTGCCTGAACCCAGCCTGTAGGGGACTAAGAATGCTATTCTCTTCCATCCAAGCCTAAAGTCTCCCTAAAATCACTTGCGCAAACAGATTTTGCAATGTGTCAGTTAAACTAATACGTCTATAGTTGGTTGGGGGCAATAGGGTGCCTTTTTTATAGATCAGTATTATTTCTGCACCAGCCCAGAATGTTAGAATGGACATCCCCTCCAGAATAGCATTAAATAAATCCCAAGATAGGGTGCCCAGATGTCAGGTGCAAAGCTGTATATGTCTCCTGGAATTCTTTCTAAGCCAGGAGCCTTGCCAATGTAATTAGTAATGCATTGTAAGTTATAGGTACTTTAGGGCACGAGTTACAGTTACTTGAGATAACCATAACTTGAGAATTTCAGTGGTTTTGTTTTAGCTGACATGTTCAAATAACTGTAACGTCCCTTTAACCTTAAATTTTTTCATGAATTTTAAGGTATTTTCACATATCAAATACCACTAGCAATAAAATAAATAACAAAAATGACCTAGGGAATTATGGGACACTCTTTCTTTGGAGCACTGACTAATAAATGAGTGGATTCTGCTGCTTATTTACTACTCTTTTCCTTTTTTTAATATAACTTTGGGTGTCCCAGTACTCACCTGGGACACCTGTATCTTTAATTTGTATTGCAGAGTGTAAGGGGAGTCCCTGAGTCTTTCCTGGTGTGCGCCCAGTGCCCCCCCCCCAGGCATCTACAAGCCACCTCTTGCTGGGCATTGCGGAAGAAGACCCACGGCACCGGCAGCCTCTGCCACCTCCTCTGGCAGGAGACAGACATTTTTTCAATTTTCAGTAGGTGCCCCAGTGCCCACCCGTGGCACCCACAAGCTACCTTTCATTGAGGAGAGCGGGGGTCCCCTAGACATCCACAGCCCCTGCCGACTCACCAGTCAGCACCATACTGGGTGCTGGTGAGAGCCGGCTTACTAACTTTGCTCCTGCGGGGCAGAAGCAGCTGTTTTCACTGCTCCTGCCAGGTGAGAGCAAACTTGCCTTTTCAGTCTGGGAGAGTACAAACAGGGTATTCCTGCACTCTCTCGCGCAGAGAACAGCAGTTTACCGGGGATGGGGTCCCCAGGACACTGCTTAGATTTTGCCCCATGGAATGGGATTTCCAGGGCTGACCTATGGCACCGGGAGGGGGGACCATATGCCATTGCCCCCACACAATCCTAGGGGGGTAGGGGTACCCTACAATGCACCCTTATATTATTTTTAACATTCAATAAATGTACAAATGGCATTAGTGCATGTTTCCATGTTGGATCAATAGAATTTAATGGCTTCTTTAAATGGGCTTTAGGGTTCCAGCATGAAGTTATTCAACAACCAATAATCACATTTTCAAAGCTTAAACATTTTTCTTTTAAAATAATGAATACTATGTGCAGGGGCGTAGATTACAGGGGGGTATTTGGGGTGTCACACCTCCCAAATAAATACATTTTTGGCTTCATGTTTGGGTCTCCGAAGGCCTGGGTCAGATCTTCTATGTCTGCATCAGTTTTTGTTGGAATCCTGATTATTTCACTAATAAACTTGTTTATTGTTTGCACTAATTTAAATATATTTAGTGACTGGTTTACCAAAAACGTAGCAAATCTGCACCTATAGAAGTACTCCTTGAATGGATGCAAAGTGTACTACTTTTTAGAATTCACAAACATTAGCAGGAATAAGCTTGGAATGCTGTGGCAGCCTCAGGTTTCTAGATATACGACTGGAAATCAAAAACCCAAAAGGTGAAGAAACAAATATTTGCAAATAGTTGAACTACTGGCAATTCCACTGATTGGCATTCCAAACATCTGTGTTTTGCCCTTTGTGCCCCTCTATACAGAGGGCCAAATTTAGGATTCAGCAGAAGGAGCAAAGTGTTTTTCAAAATTAAATAAAACTCATGACACCCACATGAGTTTTCTTCCCTGGCGAGGGGGACATTTTCTTTTCTTTGTTGCTGTCCCTCACCACAAGGATATACCTGCCATTGATGGGCAATAAAAAAAGTAATATGAGCATCCACTGTTATGAGGGCAGATGGTTACATGGCTTACTTCTGACGGCACCTACTCTGTTGGGCCATCAGAGGAAGTGTTACACTGACAAAGTAAATTTTACTCTGTTTGCCTAAAACCTGCTGTCCACTCAAAATCGGGTGTGCAGACCTTGAGTTTGGGGAACAGGGTTCTCTATCACTGTTGCAACAGAGTACCAGTCCATCAAATGCTACATCAGCCTCAGAGGCCCACCTAATGCAAATCAGTACGGACCCTGCTTCTCATGGGAAAAGCCCGCCTAGAACCTTGGTCAACTCACACATTCACACTGTGTCCTCTGCCTTTTTAGTTGGAAAATTTGAGATTCACATCCCCCGAGACCTCTCCCCCAACTAAGCTTTGCCCATCACTGTAGGTATATTTTAGATTGGAGGTACCCCATCTTTAGTGAAATATCGAGGTTGTATCATTCACTTCTTTGTCCTGATATCCTGGAAAAAATTGAAAATGAATCTGAGTGGCAAGACTCATTCTTGACCTCCCTAGACGGACTCACATCACCTCCCCACCTCAAGAAGCTCCATTGGCTCGTAATCAAGAAGAGATGCCAGTTCAAAATGCTGACCCACGCGTACAGACCCCTGCACAACGAAGGACCAGCAGATATCAACAAAAGACTGACCTTATTTCAACCAATCAGACACAAGTGATCTGCCTCCCTTTTCCTCACAGACATCCCTTGGATCCGCTGATCCAACAGCAGAGGTTGCTTCTTCTCTCACCTGGTGGCCAAAGCCTGGAACAACCTCCCCTGCACCTTAGGAATGCTGCATTGCTCCGAAAAATCTGATAAGGACTAAAGACATGGCTGTTCGAATGACCAGAGCACCATGAAGCAGCTGGCAACGCCAGCGCATTGAGACCCTCACAGGTGATTTGCTGCGCTTTATAAATCCTGATTGATTGACTGATTGAGTATCATGAGGATTTGAGATACAGGCCTGATCATGAACATCTGCATAGTACAAACATCAAAGAGGAATTTAATCTCAATCAAAAGTTAGTAGAACTCTTAAAATGTTCGGCATGAGTATTTCATTGCGGTGTGTTTTATACTTTGAATTTTTATACTTCTATCTTTGCTATACCCAGTCTAAAGGCATGACTACAAGTATCAGAATGCAAATGAAAGCTAGTGCTGAATGGGATACATCCACCCCAAAAAAGAACATAATAAGAGGTGCAATATAGTCCTAGATACTGATAATATGGCACAGATTTACTTATTTTTTAAGCAGTGCAGTGCAGCAACCAAATTTGCTGTGCTACCTTGCGCTCGATGGTAAACACAGGAAGAGCCATATTTGCTAAGATTGGCCTTCTGCTGTCATGATTGAATTCCACATGCAATGTGTGTTTTTTTTTTTTTAAATGAGCACATCCCCCTTATTTATGCCTACATTAACACAAAGCCTGTTAGAGCATTGTGGCACTGACAGTCTTAGTGATGCTCCCTTGACTCAAAGTGACACAAAGCAGCGCAAATCATTTTTTCTGTGAGAAAAGGCCCCCTTTTCCAAGTAAAATACCATTTGCACTGAATAGTATATGATATACAAGACTTTGCATTGCTTTGTGTCATAGCAAAGCCTTGGCAAGTGTGGGCCTAGGATTCGCTGAGGCTGGTCATTGGGTGGGGCAGAGGCTGGAGTAATTTAAAAGGCAGGCAAAAAATGTCTTGGCGCCTCATTACTAGCCCAGAGGAAGTCTGTGCCTCAGACCCCAGCCAGCTTTGCTGCTGGACTTCTCACTGTTTGCTCCAGGCACGCCTCTGCCTCATGCATTGAGCAAACGGGCGAATCGCTGGCTGGTTACAGGAGCGCGTGGCAGAGAGCCTGGGTGGTAAGACTTTATTAATAGCTGCCTTCCGCTGGCGTCTTCCTGCGTTGGTGTGCATTCCTGGCATCAGACGTGCCTCATGTTAGCCATCTAGCTTATTATCCTCTGGGCAGTTTAGACCTAATTAATTGAATGGGCCTTCTGTGTAGTCTAGACTCCCAGACATCTCTGGAGAAAATCACTAAACAAGCACTGGCAATGGGAATCCTTTTGACTCATACACAGTGAACAGGTTGTTTCAACGTGTTTTTGTTTTTAACCAGACACGGAAAAGGTAAAAATATGAAGAACTTTCTAGAACACAATAAGAATTGTTTTAACTTATGTAGTCAACAGGTTTGGTATCTACTGACAACATATACACAAAGATTAATTATATTTCCAATGTTTTCTATCTTATTTTGCCGTTATGCATATGTTCGCTAAGAATTCACATATGATTCAGCTGCATCTACGCTACAAAATGTTGTCATTGTTTTCTACTAATTACAATTTGTAGATTCTTCGCAGTTTGAAAAAGCCCCTCCTCCTTTCTCTGTTCAGGGGGCACCTGCCTGCAGTTCAAAAAGGAAGCAGAGATCCCGGTGCAGTAAGTAACTGCAACCACCTGCAGCAGAATCTCTGGGACTCCATCAGACCCCCTTAGACTCTTGAGAGGGCTGCCTTTAGGGGGTCACCTTCTAAGAGCAAGTTTGGCTCTGCACCAACGTCCGTAACAGAAAAGAATACTCTTGTGGGGTTATGAATTCTTATTCAATAAGTGAGAAGATGGACCCATAACACACAGGATGCCAGTGTCAAGGGCATCTATATCGACGCTCATGAGTATGTCAGTTTCAGGATAAAAAGTTAATTCAGGTAACATCAGGTGGCACTTTCTTGGTATCCTGCAGGTTAAAGAGCGTGTTTTGCTCATCAGTGGTCTAATGAGTCACAAAATCGTAATAGGAGCACTTAAATAGAGTTATTCCCAGAGACAATCGGTCTACCAGGTGGAGGTTTCTGTGTTTTTGTTTTACAGTTTTTCATTAGTTCTCCAGTATTCAGCAATACATGATGAGCTACAGTCCAATTGTACAGTCATCACAGGTCATATACTGAGATTGCAAAAGCCACCGGTTTTCCAAAGATAATGCACTTGGTAGTGCATGGGGGATAATATGTCCACAAGACATGGTATATCAAACTGACTAAGGCCCTCATTATGAACTTGGCGGTCGAGACCGGCATGCTGCTGGCGGCGAAATTTACCGCCACCAGCATGGCGGTCTCGACCGCCACATAATGAAGGCAGTGGGGACTGCCACAGGTGGCCTTCCGCCACCGCCAGGTTACCGCCGACAGGTGACAATGGTGGAATTCTTCATCTGACAGGGCAGCGCTGCTAGCGATAAAGAACCCTTGTTCCGGCAGCCATTCCCTGGCGGGTTCACCAAACCAGGGAAAGACTGGCAGAAGGGGTGCTCCGTGCAGTGCCCAGTCGCGCAGGTCACTGTCCAATTTATGGGTAGTGATCTGCGCGACGGGTGCTACTGCAACTGCCGCACATCGGCATTTACGACTGCTCCATGTGGAGCCGTCGGCTATGTCCCGGCCCAGCAGAATGTTTATTATTCGGCCGGCGGGGTCTCAAGGGGGCTGGCGGTCTGTGATAAGACCACCAGCATGAACACGGCAGGGATTCCCACTGTGTTCATAATGATCCCCTAAGTGTGCAGTGCATAGACATGACATAGGTAGATACAGTACATTTTCAAGAGGGTCATGTTGACCATCTAGGCAGTACTGTGGGGACTTCATAATGTCTAGCCATTCACCTACGTGGCAGGTGTGGGTCGTGTGGGTGTCTGGTCTTCATGGTCCGATGTGCCATCCAGCATTTGGGAGCCAGATTTCTTGGCAGCTGTGTCTATTGCGGCCCCTGCCAGTTATGTACTTAGGGGGCGTGCAGGGGGAGTGGACAGCACATAGCGATTATTCTCCGAGCTAGTCGGAGTGCAAGAGCTTTCAATCAACCCACCCACAGCGGGAATCTTTGACATCGTTCAAATGGGCCATGAGGGGCTGTATGTCTGTACAATAATCTAGTATGTTTGACAGTGTGTCTGCTACTACCCTCCAAAATGGCTGTATGGCGTAGCATGACTAGGACAAGTGGATAAAGTCTGCATAGACTCTGGTACATCTGGTGCATTTGTGTGATCTTGTGTTGTCTATCGTATCACATTTAGCAGGTGTAGAGTAAGCATGGTGTATGATTTTGAAGTTTAATAGCTTATGGCAGTGGTTTGTTTAAGTAGACAAGTTTGGTCTGCAAGGAACAAAATCCCCACTGGGCTTCAGTGATAACGTCACTTATGTTCCACTTAACCATTCTGGTGAGGTCCATGTGTTGTGGTTTAAGTGATGCATGCATCAGGTATAATCTGGAGGCCCACTAGGTTGCATCTGTAGATTGGATTAGGGCTGTTATTGGGGTAAAATCGGCCAGTTCTTCCAGGAACCCAAGGAGCCGTTCTCAGGGCTTGCCTCTCAGTCAAGCACACTGCAACAGATCAAGTGAGGTCAACATATGGGCTGACCTCATGTGGCCAATAGACAGAGTATATCCCCTGATGATATAAAACACCAAGGTCACACCTCCACTAGAGTTGCAGGGTGTTGCACACCAGTATTTCTAAGGTCAAAGGTAGGAGTGGATTCTGTGGTAATGGAACGGCCTGGGAGTGGAGGACCGTGTAGCCTCATCTGCCGGCCATCGTCTTTCACACCCAGCATGTCGTTCTTAGAGTCTTTATTTCCCTATGATCAGCTGGTATTACCTAAGGGAATAGTGACTTGAGAGGTATGCTGTCTGTTTGGTTATGCTCAGGTTCAAGGTATGGTAGTCTGGCATCTGGATGAAACCAGTGCGGAGCATAGTGGGCCTGCATAGCCAAGTAATATAATTCTAAGTCAGGCAGTTCTAGCCCGCCATACTCATAGGACAAATTCAGTATGTCCCAGCTGATCCCAGGCTGCTTCGCTGCCCACATTAAGTTTAGCAATGCACTGCAGAGTTTGAAAAAAATAATTAAAGTGAGTACGACGGTAGAAGCCTCACCAGTGGGTCTATTGCCAGAACAAATAAGAGGGACGAGAGCTGGCACCCTTGTCAGGTGCCCCTGTATATAGGGGAGGGGTCAGATGTAAGCCCATTGACCTGTACTCCAGCCACAGGCTGTGTGTACAAGAGCTACACTAGACTGGTAAATCCCCATAGTATGCCGACCTTAGCTGGAACTTCTATGAGGAGTGACCATTCCAACTAATCAAACCTTTTCGGCATCGAGAAGCACCACCACAGCTTCCAGCGTAGGGGTCAGCTGATTCAATAACATTAAGGCCCTCATTACAACCCTGGCGGTTGGAGATAAAGCGCCGGTAATACTGCCAACAGGCCGGCGGTAAAATAAATTGAATTATGACCATGGCGGAAACCGCCAACACAGACAGCCACTTTAATACACTGACCGCCAGGGCGGTAGCAACAAGCACTGCGGTGGGAACCGCCAACAGCCAGGCGGAAGACAAGGTTCCGCCCACTGTATTATGAGTCACCAATCCACCACCTTTTCCAGGCGGTACCAACGCCATCAAAAGCACGGCGGAAACAGTACACAGAAGGCAAAGGACTTACCTCTAGAGACTCAGGGAAGAACCACAACGCCATGGAGCCCGAACTGCAGGTGTTCCCCATGCTGGACTACCTCCTCCTACACCAGGAAAACCAACGGTGGCGGCGACGACCACAGTGAGTACTGCCGCCTAGCACACAGGGGAGAGGGGAGGAAAAAGAGAGTGACACACACACGCAACACACAGCACCCCCACCCGCAACAACATACACACAAACAGATGCAATAATATCACATATTTACCGCTCACCCCTCAGTAATAATGCAAGGACAAAATGATTTGAAGAAAGTGAGTGTAATAAAATAAAATACTAGAAATACATCCTCAAAAATCAAAACAGTATTTACACATATACACATGAAGGGACACTGCCCAGTCCATAACTTCGTGGGCCACAGGGCCATATCACATAGGCCTAGGCCCAACTTGACTCCTACCTCAATACGGAGAGAACACTGCTGGGGCATCAGGTCGAAAATACACAGGCACCTTAGGGGGAAGGGGAAGGGAGGGCACCTCAGCTGGAAAATGGTACAATGCCACTGCTCCTGGAGGCGGCAACATGCCCTCTGCTTGTTCCTGGGGAGTGCAAGGCCACAGTCTCTCTAGTGGGTGGCTTGCCCTCTGCTTGGTCCTGGGGAGTGCAAGGCCACAGTCTCTCTAGTGGATGGCTTCTCCACTGCTTGGTATAGGGGAGTGCATGGCCATAGTCTCTCAAGTGGGTGGTTTGCCCACTGCTTGGTCCTGGGGAGTGCAAGGCCACAGTCTCTCTAGTGGGTGGTTTGCCCACTGCTTGGTCCTGGGAAGTGCAAGGTCACAGTCTCTCTAGTGGATAGCTTCTTCACTGTTTGGTCCTAGGGAGTGCAAGGCCACAGTCTCTCTAGTAGGTGGTTTGCCCACTGCTTGGTCCTGGGGAGTGCAAGGCCACAGTCTCTCTAGTGGATGGCTTCTCCATTGGTTCTGGAGGGGGCTTTGTGTCCAGTGTGCTTCATCCTGGCAAGGAGGACTGCTGCTGCCAGTGGTGCTGGTGGCGGTGATGCTGGCGGTGCTGCCAGTGGTGGGGGGAGGATCCAGACCTTCCCCTGCAGCCTCGGACGGCTGCCCACTGGGGCTGCTGCTGCTGCCAGTGGTGCTGGTGGCGGTGCTACTGGCGGTACTGCCAGTGTTGGGGGGAGGCTCCAGCCCTTCCCCTGCAGCCTTGGACGGCACCAGGCCTCCTGTCCCACCTGCCTGCAGGGGCAGGCCCTTTGCCCGTGCCCTTGGCAGCTGGTGGTGACTCCTTGCAGCTGGTGGTGCATCCTTGGCCTTGGCAGCTGGTGGTCCCTTCTTGCCCTTGGCAGCTGGTGGTTGTTCCTTGGCAGCTGGTGGTCCCTTCTTGCCCTTGGCAACTGGTGTTGTTTCCTTGGCAGCTGGTGCAGGCACACTGCCAGTGCTGATAGGTATCTCCTTGGAGCCGCTCACACCTGCAGTAGCTGCCGAAACTACAGTGGCCGTGGACTGGGTGGCTGAGGTGCTGGCCTGGGTTCTGCCCACCCTGGCCCGATGTAAAGGACTGGGGGTAGGGAAGAGGTCAAGGGTGGAGAGGAAAAGCTTCTTAACGACACTGGTGAGGGAAGAGGGTGAAGGTTTGGGAGTGGAGGAAGAGGGAGTGGTTGTATGAGGTATCTGTCTGCTGTGTTTGGGTGCAGGTGCATGGGCTGGATGTTGTTGTGAGGTGGATTGCTGTTGGGTGTCTGAATGCTTGTGTTTGTGTACTTTGGGAGGAGGGGGCACAGACACAGTGGGAGAGGACACAGAGGACGTGTGCATGGATGTGGGGGTGGTGACTGCCAGTGAGGGGTGTGTAGTGATAGGCGTGCTGGTGATTGAGGTAGTGGATGAAGATGTAGTGCATGCAGGTGTG
Organism: Pleurodeles waltl; assembly: GCF_031143425.1. NCBI lineage: Eukaryota > Metazoa > Chordata > Amphibia > Caudata > Salamandridae > Pleurodeles > Pleurodeles waltl. Next base: position 218,549,871 of record NC_090445.1, read on the forward strand.
AGTGGAGACGCTACTGGGAGGGAGGTGGACGAGGAGGAGGAGGGGACACAGTGGAGGCAGTGGATGTTGGTGTGTCTGCTTCTGGATGGTGTTTGTGTGAGTGCCTGTGGGATGATGTGCGGTGCTTGTGTTTGCCTGAGCCACTCCTGTGTGTTGTCTTGGATGCATGCTGGTCTGATTGTGTGCTTAGTATAGGTTGGGGTTCAGGGGAATGGTACTGGGTAGAGGAAGTTGGAGGGGGGAGGCTAGAGACAGGGACAATGGCTGCCATCAGGTAGGAGGCCATAGCCTGGAATGATCTATGTTGGGCCGCCACGCGATAGTGAATGCCCTCCAGGAATCCGTTTGTATGTTGCCGATGCCCTGCCTGCCCCTGGATGGCATTCACTATGGTTGACTACCCTACTGGCGGCTGTACCTGTACTTGGGGTGGCCACAGAGCTGTCCGCCATCTGCAGGGAGATTCCATCAGAACTGTCCCCTCCTGTCTCCACTGTGGTGCTCCACTCACCCTACATCCCACTGGTCCCCTCACAGTCAGTGGATTCAGCCTCCAGGGCCATGTGGGATGCAGCTCCTGCCATCGCCGGTACCTCTGCTCATCCGGATGATGCTTATGCACAGAAGGACAGAGTGACAAAACAAAAAGGAGGGAAAGAGACAGATGATACACTTGGTCAGTGCCAGGAACAACACCACCGTTGGCATACACAACACTCAGGGGACAGCCCTACGCACTATGCGATGCACTACCACTCACACTGCTAGTCACCAGGCCATGGACAGTAATACCTAATGCCAATAGCATCATACCTGAGACCCACAGATCCCTGCCCAGTAGTAAATGCCCACTAGCATTCTTAGGGGTGGAGTGCATCAGCCCCTGCCCAACATGGAACCTACCCTGCAATGTCCGGCCTGGCCTAGGGGCACCCACAGGCCCACATCCCTGACCCAGAGACCACCCCTCCACGTGCAAGTAGTATATTGGGAACTGTACTCACCCCATTGTGGCTGCTGTGATGCCCTCAAGCGCCCATCCAGTTCCGGATAGGTCACCGCCAGTATGAGGAACATCAGGGGGGTCAGGGTTAGACGGGCACCCTTTCATCGTTGGGAGGCCATCACCAGCTGGGCCCCCACCATCTTCCTTGCCCAGCATCTCAGGTCCTCCCACCGTTTCCTACAGTGGGTGCTCCGCCTGCCCTAGACCCCCCAGTGTCCACATGCCCTTATGGGCGCTGACCTGCAGAAAAATGGAAGTGGAAAAAGGGATCAGTCATACCGTATGGCCTGTTACACCCATGGCCCACCATATCCCTCCCATCCCCTTACGCACATACATTGCCGACCATACATGCTGCATGCTGCCCAGGACCCCTCCACCACCCCCCTTACACGAAGCCTTCACACACATCACACCATGCATTCATGCCCCATGCATCGTGCCTACAGTGTACTCACCTGTTGGTCTGGAGGCCCATAAAGCAATCGGTACTGGGGTAGGACCCCATCCACCAGTTTCTCCAACTCCGCAGAGGTGAAGGCCCTTTCCCCAGTGACTCGAGCCATGGTCACTTCAGGACACAGGTCACAGCAGCACTTGCAGTGTAGGTCCTCTCCTGTTGAAGGTCAGGTAGCAAGTGAGTGAACAGAGAAAATGGCAGTCACGTCGGCGGCGGTGCGTACCGTCCCCGCCAGCATACATCACCATTGGCCACTGTAACCCATAGGGCCCAATGATAACCAATGAGGAGTTGCATGGCGGTACTCAACCGCCTCCCGCAACGACGCGCAACGTCAGCAGCATTACCTCATTTTCACCTGTCCCTTCACACAGGACAGGCGTCCACCATTTCAGGGGGGCAGGCCATGGCACCTAACTGCGTCACAGCCGACATAAGCACATTTTGGGAATAAACATAAAGATACTGTTTCTGTCACAAAATGCAATGCATTGTACATTGAGGAAATGTTAAGAACTGACCAGATGCTCATCGTTTTCCCCCTAGAGTACAACCGCTGAGGATGAATAGGGGACGGAGACATCCCCCCATGTACAGGCCCCTAGTGGACTTGGCAACAATGGAAGACAGGCACATTATCCTTACCTACAGACTTGATAGGGCCACAATCCAAGAGCTGTGTGCCGAATTGGAGCCAGACCCGATCTCACCCATCTGTCAACCCACTGGGATCCCCCCTCTTGTGCAAGTCCTATCTGTGCTCCATTTCTTGGCCAGTGGCTCCTTCCATGTGACAGTGGCCATGGCAGCAGGAATGTCCCAGCCAATGTTCTCAAACGTGCTGACCAGAGTTTTGCCTGCCCTGATGAAACATGTGCGCAGCTACATCATATTCCCCCAGGTGGATGATTTGGCCAGAGTGAAGGCTGACTTCTATGCAATAGGACATATCCCCAACATCATTGGTGCCATTGATGGTACACATATTGCCTTTGTCCTACCCCGAAGAAATGAACTGGTGTTCAGAAATCGAAATAACTCTCACTCTCTGAATTTGCAAATGGTGTGTTTGGCGGACCAGTACATCTCCCATGTCAATGCAAAGTATCCTGGCTCTGTGCATGATGCCTTTATCTTGAGGAATAGCAGCATCCCATATGTGATGTCTCAACTCCAGAGGCACAGGGTGTGGCTAATAGGTGAGCCCATGGTCCCCACCCAATGTATGTTGGTATATGGATGTGGGGTTGGCCCTAAGGGTGAGTGTCTGGCTAACAGGTATTCCCTCGATATTTACAGGTGACTCCGGTTACCCCAATCTCTCATGGCTACTGACCCCAGTGAGGGATACCAGGACAAGGGCAGAGGAATGTTACAATGAGGCACATGGGCGAACAAGACAAATTATACAGCGAACCTTTGGCCTCCTGAAGGCCAGGTTTCGTTGCCTCCATCTAACAGGTGGATCCCTGTGCTACTCACCCAAGAAAGTGTGCCAGATCATCGTGGCATGTTGCACAACCTTGCCTTACATCGCCAGGTGCCTTTTCTGCAGGAGAATGAGGCTGGAGATGGGCGTGTGGCAGTGGTGGAGCCTGTGGACAGTGACGAGGAGGAGGCAGAGGATGAGGATGTGGACAACAGAACATCAATCATTCGACAGTACTTCCAGTGACACACAGGTAAGACACTGTTACTTCATCTTCCATTGCAGTTTTGTGTTGTAAATTTTCACTGGCAGGCTGCTGTTCCCACTACTATGGCCACTTACTGTACCCCTTGACATGTCTATTCACAGATATATGTGCCCTACTCTGGCTCCTGGTGTATTGACTGCAGCACAATACAGGTCAAACCTATGTATGCATTACTGTACAGTCTACTTGCAATGTCTACAGATTGTGAAAGGAATACATACTTAAATCATTTGACATACTACATACGTATTTTTTTTAAGTGGTGTTTATTTACTTGCTGAAAATATAATGGGGATGTGCAATGGACTGGGGTGATGGTGGAGGAATGTCCAGGATAGAGTCCATTCTATGTGGATCACAGGTGCATTGCCCAAGGGGGCATAGGAAGTGGAGCAATGGGAGTTCAAGGTGGACAGGGTGACAGAGTGGGACACAAGGGTGACATTCAGGAGAGTCTTATTTTCTGGTGGGGGTCTTGGCAATGTTCTCTGGCTTCTGCCTGGATCACAGGAACCATTTGTGTGGTGGTTCTCCTTCTGCGGGGGGAGGGGTGCTGGTGGCTGTTGTTCCTGTGGCGGGGCCTCCTGCCCACTAGCGTCAGTGGAGGTGGAGGGCTGTTCATCAGTGTGGCTAGTGTTGGGGGCCCGTTGGTGTGCCACTGCCTCCCTCATGGTGTTGGCCATGTCTGCCAGCACCCCTGCAATGGTGACCAGGGTGGTGTGGATGTCCCTCAGGTCCTCCTCTGTCCCTCCTGCAGCCGCTGAGTCTCCCGCAACTTGGCCAGTATCTGGCCCATCGTCTGGCCCATCATGTTTTGAATGGTGGTATGCTCCCAGGATGTTGGTGAGTGCCTTGTGGAGGGTCGGTTCCCTGGCCTGTCCTCCCCCTGTCGCACAGCAGTCCTCCTAGCTTACCTGTTGTCCTATGCCTCTGTCCCCTGAACCGTGTGCCCACTGCCACTGACCCCAGGTCCCTGATCGTCCTGTGTTTGTGGGGTTGCCTGGGTCCCTGTAGTGGTGGACACACTGCTGATTGACGTGTCCTGGGGACAGAGGGATGGGCCTGCTGGGTGGGTGCTGTGCTGGTGTTTCCTGATGGGGGAGGCTCTGTGGTGGTATAGGACTGTGGCTGGGTAAACGACTGTCCGGAAGTCCCTGATGGGCCAGGTTGGTCATCCAGATCCAGGTGATCATAGCTGCTGTTATCACTGTGGGCCTCTTCTGGGGAGGGACTGGATGTTGCTGGCACCTCCTCTCTGGTGATGTTGGGTGTGGGACCTGTGAGGATGTAAATGCGGTGTTATTGTTTCTGCGCGTGACAGCTTGTGCGTGGGTGTGTTGGCCTTTATGGTTGTGAGTGGCCTGTGAGCTTTTCCTTGTGTGAGTAGTTATTTTTTGGGCTAGGGGACTCTCTCTAATGCGCATGCTGTGGTGATGGGTGTCCATGCAGGGCTGTGAGTGGTGTCCATGCATTGGTACTGCATGCATTGCTGGGTACTGGGATGGGTGGGTTGTGATGGTGGGGTGTGTGGGAGGTGATGGAGTGATGGGAGTGAGGGTGAGGGGATGTGATGGCATGCAGGTAGGGGGGTAAAAGTAGTAAAGATTTGACTTACCAGAGTCCAGTCCTCCTGCTACTCCTGCCAGGCCCTCAGGATGCAGTATGTTAGTTGTGGGGGAGGAGGTGGGGATCTACCGGCAGTCCTCTGTACAGCTATTTGGTGTCTTGCAACCACGGAACGCACCTTCCCCCGTAGGTCGTCCACTTCTTCCTGATGTCATCCCTTCTTCTGGGGTGCTGTCCCAAAGCGTTGACCCTGTCCATGATCCTCCGCCATAGCTCCATCTTTCTTGCAATGGATGTCTGCTGCACCTGTGATCCGAATAGCTGTGGCTCTACCCGGATGATTTCCTCCACCATGACCCTTAGCTCCTCCTCTGAGAACCTGGGGTGTCTTTGTGGTGCCATGGGTGTAGTGTGTGTGGTGTGTGTGAGGGTGTTTGAGGTGATGCGTTAGGGTGTGTGCTGTGAGGTGCGTGTATGGTGTATGTGTGATGGTGTTCTGTGGCTCTGGTTCTGTGGGTGCTCTAGGTGTGTCTCTCTCTCTCAGTTGTCAATTTCTTGGAGTCGTAAAGGGATGTGGGTGGTGTGTGTGTTTTATAATGTTGTGGGTGTGTGGGTGTGGTGTGTGTATGAGTGTCAGGTGTGTGTAGTTTGAATTGTTGTCCAATGTGGTGTTGTCTTGTGTGTGTATGTGTATTTTGAGCGTGGCGGTATGTACCGCCAATGGTTTACCACAGTTGAATGTCAGCCGCAGTGATTCGTGGGTCATAATGCTGTGGGCTTAGTTCTGTTAGCGTAACGGTGTGGGTTTTGCTACCACCAGTTTATCACTGACCTTTGGGCTGGCGGACTTGTGTTTGTGTCCGTATAGTGACGGATTGCTATGTGTGGGTCATAATATGGGTAGCGGTATACCGCCGCAGTCTTGGTATGTTGGCGGCAGTTGGCATGGTGGTAAGCGGGACTTACCGCTAAGGTTATAATGAGGCCCTAAGACCGCATAGAGGTTAAAAGCCATCAATCTGTGGGGCACAAAGCCAGATTGTACTAGAGACATCAACTGTTCCATTAATACTGGCAACTTAGAAGCTATCACCTTGGCAAGTATTTTATTGTCCACGTTAATCAGTGATAAGGGCCTGTATAAAGAACATGCCATGTGGTCCTTGTCAGATTTGGGCAGTAGCATGATCACAACTTCCCTAAGGGACTGCAGCAGAATCCCTTTCTTGAGGGCTTCCATGTGCACCTCGAGGAGGCATGGAGCCAATATATGTCTGTAGGCTTTGTAGAGATCTGTTGTTAGGCCATTGCTGCCTACAGCCTTAAGGCCCGGTAGTGTCTCAATAGCAGTCAAGATTGCTACTTTGCTGGTAGGGCAGGCTAGGAGCTGACAAGGGGCATTATCTAGCCATACCATTGTTATGCTGTCAAGCTAGGTACGTATAGCATCTGTAGTCGCCATCAAGCTCGAGGTGCATAGTTGGCTATAGTAATGTACAAACTCTAGGGTGATGTCCTTGTTAGTGAGTGATGTCACACCACTGGATGCCTACAGTTGAGGTACATAATTTCTGTGCCTGTCCCCCTTCCACAATGGTGCCACGGTTCTCTCTGGTCTCTTTGCCTCCCCACATTGTCTGGCCTGGGTGTATTTGCCCAAATATTTTATTTCCCTTTTTGCTAGGTCGCTATAGGATTGTAGCAAGTGGCGACGGTCAAGGAGGTAACATTTGTGCTGCAAGTGTGTAGCAGTGTCTTCAAGACGTTTGATGTCCCATTCAACCTTTGCCAGCTGTGTATGTATGTTTTCAGTACCCCAGCTTGTTTAGGCCTTAAAGGCATCCCAAAGAGTTGTCTGGGACGATACTAACCCCTCATTAAATTGCAAGTACTTCAGAAACGCCTCTTGTACCTTAGAACAGAACACTGCATTGTGCATTGCATCACTTGGAAAACACCAGTGAGGCTGGAATAATCTAGAGCTCGGGAGGGTGAGGACGAGCATGACTGAGGAGTGGTGAGAGAGTGTGTGCAATAAGTGAGCTATTTCAGTGACCCAGGGGACAGCAATTTTCTAAATGAGCCGGTAATCTATACAAGATTGTGTCCCATGAGGAGCTTAGTAGAAATCAGATTCCTTTCTAACCTTGTGACGTATGCACCAGATATCTATGAGGCAGTATCTGTCCCTTGTGCCAACAACACTCAAAGGGAGTGTTGTTATTGTGCCACGTCTGATGGTAGAACAGTTGTGTAAAGCATCTATATTCAAGTCCCCATCTCACAGGATGACATTTGGTGGTATTTGGGCAAGAATCAAGTGTTTCTTGAAAGAAGGCAGGTGTATCCTTTCCTTGAAAGAAGGCAGGTGTACCCGTGTTGAGTGCATAAGTGTTGATGATGGCTACACTACTGTCCTCTATGTACCTGTCTATTACTTTGTATTGCCCTGTTTATCCGTGTGTTGTCATAGTAGTTTAAAGGTCCCTCTTGTGAACTAATATGCAGACACTTTTGGCATATGAGCAATAGAATGTGAAATACCTGTGACTACCCTTTTTTGCAGCACAGGTTGGAAGTGAGGCTCATGTAATGAGGCCACATCTTCCATGTGGCAGTTGTTAATGCCATGCATACTCCATGTTGGGAGGTTCAAGCTTCTAACACCTTTAGGTGATATGCATTTTAGAGAGGTAGAGGCCTTATACTTGAGAATTGTTTATGAGACAGTGATGATTATGTGAATGGAGACCTATGATGCGTGGCGCAAACAAACCAGTATATATTTCCCCTGCTTATTCCTATCCCCCAACCAACCACACTGAAAAGCTCAACATTCAGTGGTCCCACCTCCAAATTCCTCAACTGGTAACTATGGTGATACACACCGTGGGTGATGGCAACTCTACCCAAGCCTTCACCTGGCACATAAGCAATTGCAGTGACAAAATACATGTGAAAAAACAGCAGGGGTCAGTGAAATAATCAGCACAGCAACAGGAAAGACCAGCTGGAAGGGTCAACAGTGTTCGCATGAGGCAGCCATCCAAATGTCGACTACAACCCAGGCCAGTAGGTGCTGTCAGGTCAACCGTTCATTCTGCATCATGCTGAGGTGATGAGCCACCAGACCAGCACAGGGATGTCCTCAATTTGAGATGCTTCTTACTGAACGATCATGCATCCATGGGATTAATGAACACATGACGTTGCCGTCAATGTCAATTTTCAGGCACACAGGATATAACATACAATACCATATCCCCTTCTCATGGAGCAACTTCTTGACATCTGCAATTTTTTTCTGGGCCTCCTGGATGCTTGGGTGTAACCTGGAAAGATGGAAAGTGTAATCCCTGGTATTGGATTGGCCCACGTAACCGAGCCAGACGTAGAGCACTAGAGGAGCATGAAAGTTTAGCAGGTGGGCAGTCAGGGGCCATGGTGGGCCCCAGTGAGCTGGTAAGGACCCAGGGATTTGTGCACCCATTCGACAGGAAAACCTCTGTAAAATTGGACCTCCCAGAAAGCTCTTACAGTAATGTTTTGACAAAGGCATACGGTCACCCCACATTCGTGGTTTCAGCACTCCCAGACAATTGAAAGTTGTTACACCACGATCAGGCTTCTAAATCTCTTGGCAACAACCTCACCTTTGTTAAATACCTGGTGGCGTACATTCCTGCCCAACATTTACTTTCTTCCAACAATATTTTCATTAGTGATCTCAATTTCTGGTCCCAATGCTCTGACTTCCACTGTAGCTCAGGCCTTACACAACTTTGCATGAAATCCATTAATGAAAATGGAACCCATTCTCATACTTTCTCATACTTTCCAAAGAATATGTCCTATTGTCTGGTAATCCTATCCCACTGAACTGGTCACACCATCTCCAGATAAGTTTCATCTTCCTATTTTCTAAAATCTCAGTCATGTGACAACCCAATTATTTACCAACCTACATTGCCACTGACTCTGACACTAACTGTGAGAAATGTAGCCTCTTCTTTAACACTAGATTCAAAACTATTGAATTAACTCACGTTTAATTTGCCATTCTTCTCTTTGTAGTACATTTCCTAACTGATCCACTTTCAAGGAAATCACTCAACAAGACATTACCAACCCTGTTTTCAAAATAAAATCACCAAATTGAAATCATCAATCTCCTTCTGAAATCCCATTCCCATCTTCCTTGATCAATCTCATCAACATCTCTCTTAAACATGGTAAATTCCTCAAATTTGTTAAAGCTGGTGAAGTCACTTTACTAAGGAAACAGACCTCACATCCAAATGACTTAAACAACCACCAACCCATCAACAAAGTTGTGGAAACAGTTGTAGTGATAGGCAATGGAAACAGTTCATTAGCAGCAATCAGTTCCTTCACAATTTACAATCCAGATTCAAATCAAACTGCAGGATGGGGGGGGCCTGACCTGAGTGTTGAAGATGGCGGATGCATAATCACAGCACTCTGCTCCGGCCTAGTAATAATCCTGTTAAAAACTTTCCCCGGGGGCCGAATGGCATCCCTCCCGGGCAGATAACACACCTCGGTGCTGGAGCAGTTGGCTGGCCGAGATTCGAGGGGACCCTGAAAGAACGATCGCGGAGGAAAGACCAGGGGGCTGAAGTGGCCCGAGCAGCGGTGCCCCGAGTGACAACGTCAAAGAAAAAAGGAGGAAGGCCGCAGGTCAACACAGCACTGGAGATGCAGAGATGGACTGCAGCACTGCCCCGAAGAGACGTGAGGTGAACCAGGCGGGTCCGCGAGAAACATCAGAGATGCGGGCGGCACATGGGTCCCCACTGAGAGGACAGAAGGAAGGACAGTAAGGTGGAGCGGCAGCACCGGCATGGATGAGGGCCGCGCAGGAGCGAGGTCCGGGTGTGGCCTGGACGGTGGTGCCCCAAGTGAAGACACCAGAGAAAACGAAAGGACGACTGTGGCACAACCCAGGAGAGCAGCATCAAGGTGTATCAGGTCCGGGCCAGAGCAGTGCCCCAGAGAGAGGCGCAGCGGGTTGGGGAGGCCTGCGAGGAGGAACAGCGCAGCAGAACCGCTGCAAACGCAAGCCACGCAGGAGCCCGGAGTGACAGCCTGCACGGTGGGTGGCCGGTACGCAAGTGGACCCACAAGGCAAGAGGTCGTAGTGAAAAAGCACGTCGCCAAGAACAGGGAAGGAGATTAAGTAGGTGGAGACCCTAGGCACCAGTGCAGTCGTTGTGGGCCTGCATGCCAGTGGGCCATAGCCAGCAGGAATAGAGGCCCTTGAGTGACCAGGGCCAGTACATCAGAAAGCGCAGATGGAATCATAAGAACAGAGGCCCACCTGAGAAACGTGTGGTCCTGCTTACAGCAATAAAGGCCCGACAATAGCTAAGCCCACTTAACAGGGCATTCTGAGCTCCGAAGACACAAGCAGGCCTAGAGCCTACAGGACTAGTCATGGGAAAGCCCATAGCACGGGCACGACCACCATACAGGGGCCACAGAGGAGGATAAGCAATCTATGGCCTCCACGATACAAGCACAAATCGACCGAATCCTGACAGCAATAACAGACACTAAAACAGCACTGCAGCAAGCATTGGAGTGGTGTCTGCAGGCCTGGGGCTGCTGCGGGCTGAGCATAGGAAACTGTCGGAAAATATGTCGAAAGTGGAAAAAGAGGTCGAGAACATGCAACCAACCCAGCAAGACCTCAAGAAAAGAATGGGAGAATTAGACAAAAGAGTGCCGAGACTGGAACGGAGGGAAGGGTGTAACTGGAGAAACAATGTAAGAATAGTGGGCCTGCCAGAGGGTATGGAACAAAATGACATTGTGACATATCTGGAGAACTGGTTAACTTCTGAAGTAGCACCGGGCCGCCTGACATCCTTTTTCGCTATTGAGCGAGCACATAGGGTGCCGGGAAGGCACCCACAGCCAGGCAGACCCCCACACCCAATAGGGGCAAGACTTATCCATTTTATAGACCGGGACACTCTTTTGCAGAGTGCAAGAGACAACGTCCCCTTCACGATTGACATTGGGAGAGTAACACTATTTCCAGACTACAAGTTGGCAGTCCAATCTAAACAGGCCTCCTTCATGTCAATTAAGAAAGCACTAGGGGAGGAAGGAATTAAATACTCACTGATGTTCCCTGCAAAATTGAAGATCATACTGAAGTTCTATGAAGGCCCAGCGGCGGCGTGGGATTGGCTCGACTCATACAAAATTACGGGAACCACTGCTGCCACTAGAGAACACCGTAACGAGGACCCACAGAAATCGAGGAAAAGACTGAGGGGGTCATTCTGACCCCGGCCGGCGGCGGGAGCCGCCGGCCTGGCTGGAACTGCCAGAATACCGCTGCGCGGTCAAAAGACCGCCGCGGGTATTCTGGGTTTCCCGCTGGGCTGGTGGGCGACCGCCAGAAGGCCGCCCGCCAGCCCAGCGGGAAACACCCTTCCATGAGGATGCCGGCTCCGAATGGAGCCGGCGGAGTGGAAGGGGTGCGACGGGTGCAGTTGCACCCGTCGCGATTTTCAGTGTCTGCATGGCAGACACTGAAAATCTTGGTGGGGCCCTGTTACGGGGGCCCCTGCAGTGCCCATGCCACTGGCATGGGCACTGCAGGGGCCCCCAGGGGCCCCACGACACCCCATACCGCCATCCTGTGCTTGGCGGCCAAAACCGCCAGGAACAGGATGGCGGTCGGAATCCCCATGGTGGCGCAGCTAGCTGCGCCGCCATGGAGGATTCCCCAGGGCAGCGGAAAACCGGCAGTACTCCGCCGGTTTTCCGTTTCTGACCGCGGCTGTACCGCCGCGGTCAGAATGCCCAAGGGAGCACTGCCAGCCTGTTGGCGGTGCTCCCATGGTCGTTGGCCCTGGCGGATTTTACCGCCAGGGTCAGAATGACCCCCTGAGTATTTTTGCTTTATAAATGTGTATTTGCTTTATAAATTGTAGGCCTTAAGTTAGTGAGGTTTTAGGCCTAGTTTGCCCAGCCTCATGTTAAGATGTACTATTAAGATATCGCTGTGAGAAATGTACGCTTGAAGAAATTAATATGTGAATTGTTTTTACAGAGTTGACTAAACCATAGCAGATGTCTTTCTTTTCTCATCAGAACTGCTTGCTAGAATGTCTTGTATTAGTTATTGATATACATTGTATAGTTCAGTGTGTGAGAAAGCGATGTTCCCAGGATCTAACAATGGATGCACTGACACGAGGACAGAGGGATACCAAATTGTTACCTGACGAGCCTGACGATGGGAACAGGAGAAGAGGAGCCAATCATTGACATGTGAAAGACAGTTAGTTATATCTTAGTTTGAAATTCTAACTTCATTGGACTGAATGTAAACCTACGATTCTTTGGGCAATGGCAAAGTGGGAAGTGTTTTAGATGATTTTAACTTAGCCCGACTGTACTGAGAGGAGTGAGGCTCTTTCCACCTTGAGTCCCTCCTGAGAGGAACTTGTTATTTTTTCCCTGAGGAGCTGAACAGTTCCTGATGACTTTATTTCTATCTTTAACTTTACTGCTTAAACTTTTGATGCTGAGTGCTGATCTTTTAGACATTGCTTTCCAAATGGTTCAGATAGCTTAGTGCTCCTGGTTCTGAACCATTCCCTTTAATGGTCCATTGCTGACGCTGACCAAACAGATGTCCAACTGACGAAGATGATCGGAGCTTGCTGAACCGTACCGAGGAGAGGTATAACAAAATGCTAATGTTCTTGTTGAAATTTGTCTTTGTTTCTAGGGAACAACTGCTATTTTGATAGAGCCACAGCTAGATGTTTTTCCAAATTTATGGTGACTAAAATTGTTTTGCATGAAGCCCAAACATGCTATTCTAATCAGGTTAGGAAAGGAAATCCTGAAATGTTAATAGGTTGCTACTAATAAATAATTGATGTTACTCAGTTGCTGAATCTAGATGTATGCTATTTCTATTACGCAGTTGTTCTTACTATTGATCTGTACTGTAACTTTTGAGTGCGTAGTAATCTATGCATTAGTTAAATTGAGATTCTTTAGAAGGTTTGGTCAACCAGTGTTGTTTTTGTTGGTGTACATTTAGATTTTGAGGCTAAGTTGAAGTTGCAGAAATGACTGATACGCTGGGAAAGAACTTGACCAAAGACGAAACAACATTGTTGTTTGCACAACCTCTCCTCCAAAGGCTCTAAAAACAAGAACAACTCTAAATCTGTCCATGATCTAGTCCAAGTCAAACAATGTCACATCCCATATTATAACAGGGTCAGGACTAATTACTGGGAGAGGATGAAACGGGCATGAACAAGTACGAGTAGAAGGTTTGGCTCTGGGCCTCGCGGTAGTGACACCTTTGGTCTGACACTTCGTTTTTGACTGCAGACGCAAATGATACTTCCTGCACTGTGTCCTCATGCGCCCCAACAGGCTCCTGGTAACCCAGATCATGCACCGAAGGTAAAATGTCAGGCTCCTAAACAGAAGATGAAGCAGCAGTATGGAAAGCAGGGGGAGAATGGAATGGTCCTATGGCACCGGTGTCCACGGACAAGCACTGCTCTGCCAAGTCAATTTCAGTCGCAATGACACCCACAGCACGGGCTAGAAAAGAATCTAAACTGGTACCCTGAGAAGGCTTGTTCACAGTGTCCTTATCGCATAGTAATTAATGCTTGCCCCTACTGACTCTCGGATGGCCCTTCTTATACACAGGCTGAATGATAAGTTATGGTAAAATATACAACTGTCATAAATTACAAGGAGCAGAGGTCAACTGACCCGCCCTAGGCCAAATGGCATCCAATCAAGCAGGGAAGAGATTGCCAGGGTTGTGGACACAAAATTAAAGAGACGGGCCCAGTCTCCTACAAATGATGAAGGGTGAAGACGGGCCTGCTCTTGGCCCTGTCTTCGCTGCGGGTGCTCTTTATAACCGTGTCAGGGCCTTCGCGTCACGTCACCACAACAAAGCGATGGGTGCTGGGGGATGAGGTCCCACCCCAGTCACGTTGATACAGTGCAGCAAATCTCCTCCTCACCTGTGCTGCGGGAAGCGGGTGCACTTTAATAGCGCGTTGCTTCACCACAACAAAGCGATGGTGGTGGGGGATGAAGTCCCATCCCAGCCATGTTGATACAGTGCAGCAAACCTCCTCCTCACCTGCACTGCGGGAAGCAGGTGCGCTTTTCAATCAAAACAGGAGGCATATATACACAGAAATAAAAAGAAAGGATTACAGTGATTCTTGCAATCAAATACAGAAAATACTAGTTTTTGACCTTGACACTATTTTAAAATGTGCAACCACCGGCTTAAATTAAGCACTGCATTTATTGATAGAGAATGTGATTAAAACATGACCCAGCAGTTGCATTTTTAATATACTTATATAAATTAATAAGCTTTTCATTCATCAACTACGTTTGAGCTAACAGTCATATACAGTCATTGAATGGGTAAATGTGTGCCTTATTGCATCTAGGTAATGTTTCAATACTCATTCCTAGCTGACTAAAGAAATTCCATGTATAAGATAATGGTAAAAGTTCCACACTATCTCTCCCTGGTTTCTGCCAAATACCCCTTTACCGATGAAGGTCCTCGTGTTTGCAGCTCAATTTCAGATTTTTCTATCTCTATTGGCCAGTAAAACTGAGACAGCTACCTTCAGAATAAACATTCATTTATACTGCATTGTCAAGTTTTGCCGACATCTGATAAAGCTTTGTAGTGCCAGAAAAATCAAATCCATTTTCCATCAACTACGAGGCACGTAAATAAAAATGGAATACAAACAGGCTGTTACATGGGACAGATTAGGGATCTCAAATGGTCTGCAGCTATCTTGTTACATTTATTTGAGATCAGAGGATAATTACAAGTACTTTTATCAAACGGAACTCGGCCACTCACTGAACATTCTTTAAATATCAATTCTTCTTTTATATGTAAATGTATATTTCCCTGCATCAGTGCCACACAGGCAAAATATAGACGTTATATGCTACAGTCCAACAAATTCCAGGGTCAGATCCCCTTCATTGCTTCACATATGATTTAAAGCATGTGCGCCTTAGCAACAAGGAAACACTTTCTTGATGCAACATTTTGGCGTTCTATTTCTGAGATGTATTTAGTATGTCCAGCACGTGAATGGAGCCGTCCCACACTCTTCTGCCACTAGGTCTGTCAGTTACATCTCCCTTTACTCTTTATTGTGAATATCTTTGGGCTCACCAGTGAGCTGGCATACCCACGGCTTTTTGCTGATGGCTCACACCTTTACTTTCTGTACATGTATCTCCTAGACATTACATTTTGGATGAAAAAATCCAGGTCTGTGATTATCTTCATCACTTTACCCTCAACTCTCTCAAAACCGAATCTCTCCTCATCTCTCTCTTTGATGTCCCTATCCCACTCCAGTCTTGACATTATTCACTTCTTACTTAAGCCCAACATCCACACTTAAAAGGCAAAATTGCACAATAGAAGCTAAGGTTGGCCCGACGACTAAAGCCCTTCATGATTTCAAGACCGAAGTTCAATCCTGGATTTATGAGATCTCCATTCTCACTAGCATTCTTAAAGTGCATCTTCCTCCTTTGAAAAGCTGCGCTCCATGCTTCAGCCTATCGAGTATCAAGCACTTCCTGTGCTCATCTCACATCAACAGCTCCCATCGAAATTAACTGTATATTCAAAATGCCTTGCCTGGTGCACATAATACTTCAGGTGTGCTCTCCGCACTATCTTTTCTGCAGCTTTAACATTTTTGGATGCCTCTCCTGTCTTTAAATCGCAAAACACTCCTTTTGGAAACACCTCCTTTAAAAACACAGCAATACCAATACCCCAGTCTTTCTTTGGCTACGATAATCTGGAATTCTAGCTGTTTTACTACTCTCTCTAATCCTTTCTTACTGTTTGCAAATCTGACCTTCTATTCAGCAGATTTCTTCAATTCCCCACACCCTACCTCTTACTTTGTCTTTTTACCACAGCCTGTGCCCTTCGTTCTACTCATCCTCACACCCATGTAGATGTACATGGCTATTTTTTAGCTTTGCAGCCTCTGTTTATTTGTGCATTAATTCCGCCTTTTAAGCTCTTTGTGTTGTTTCTCCAAGAGTAACCTCTTTCTTATACTACCTCCCGGTGGTTATTAGTCTGGGATTGCCCATTATGCTTGGAACACAATATTGTGTTGTAATGCACTCTGGCTTCCTGGGTCTCATACTCTATTTGCAAACTTAAAACATAAATTAAAAATAACAGATTTTGAAGCTGTATTAGTTCAATTTATTACTATGTAAACAAGCATTGTCAAAGCCAATAGGTCTCGCTTATGCAAGAGCTTTTGGCTTTGCCAATGTGTTTAGTCATGTTGTACACCAGTGTGGCTACTGTCCACCCTGGCTAAAAGTTAGTGGAATAGAGGAGAGGAGAGTTGCGTGGAGTGTTCTAGAGTGTAATGGCAAAGAGTGGAGTAGAGGGTTCTAGAGTGGAGTGGCACAGTGTGGAGTCATGTAGAGTGACATACACTGGATGAGTGCATTTGTGTAGAGTGTTGCAGAGTTCAATGGTGTAGAGTGCAGTGGCATTTAGTTTGCAGAGTAGAGTAGCAAACGGGGGTGCAGAACAGAGTATAGTGTTGTAGAGTGTAGTGGCTTACAGTGCAGTGGGTAGATTAAAATAGTGTAGAATAGATTAGTGTTGATTAGAGTGGCATAGAATTCAGTGGCAGAGAGTGTTGCAGAGTAAAGTGTCAAAGTGCAGTGGAGTAGAGTGGTGTAGAGAGCAGTGGCGTAGGGTGCGGTGATGCAGAGTAGAGTGCAGTGACATGAAGTGAGGTTGGGTACAGTGCATTGGTGTAGAGTGCAGTGGTTGAGAGTAGAGTGGTTTCGAGTGCAGTGACATACAGTGGAGTGTTGGTAGCGGAGAAGAGTAACATAGGGTGCAGTGGTGTGGACTAGATTGTTTAGTGAAGTGAAGTGGTATAGTTTGGAGTGGTGCAGGGTACAGTGCAGTTGCATAGAGTGGCAAAGAGTGTGATGGCATAAAGTGGTGCAGAGTTCAGTGGCATAGAGTGCAGTGGTGCAGAGTAGATTAGAGTGGCATACAGTGGATTGGCATAGAGTGCAGTGGTGCAGAGTAGATTAGAGTGGCATATAGTGGATTGGCATAGAGTACAGGGGCATAGAGTTGAGTGTTACAGAGTAAAGTGTATTGAGTGCAGTGGCATACAGTACAGTGGCGTAGAGTGCAGTGTTGAAGAGTGGCGTAGAATACAGTGACATAGAGTGGAGTTACGCAGAGTAGGTTGGTGTGGCCTAGACTGCAGTGGAGAAGAGTGCAGTGGTGTAGAGTGGCGAAGAGTGCATTGGCATAGAGTAGAGTGGTACAGGGTAGAGTAGAGAGGCGTAGTGTGATGTGGCGTAGAGTGAAGTGGAGCAGAGTCAGTGACGTGGAGTGGTGTAAAGTGGTGTGGTGCAGAGTAAACTACAGTGGTGTGGAGTGGTGCTGAGTAGAGTAGAGTGGTGTAGAGAGGAGTATTCATAGTGTGGTAGTGCACTGCAAATACGAACAACACATTTTCAATTGAAATGACCATTACATTTGCAGAAACCTAAAGTTTTACCAATAAAACTATAGAGTGCACAAACGAAAATGTGTGTTAATTGCATCACTTAGCGTAATTATTTTTTTGATCATTTCAAGGTTTTTGTTTTCAACACACTACAGAAATAATAAAAAATGTGCTTTAGCTCTGCTCCCAATTCTAATATATTGTGAAATACTTAACCAATTAATTTAAATGTTGTTGTGTGCTAGAAAAACACTCTTTCCTACCCCTAGTATTTAGCAAGATTGTCACATAAATCCTCTCACTTTGAAGTCGGAGAACGAAAAGTAAACAAGCACCCTCGAAAGACAGCAACTGACATTTTACCTCAGTCTTTGAATGCTCAGCACATGTGACAAGATAAGAAGAAGATTTAAAGCCCTGGTTACAGAAAGGGAGTTCGTGGAAGAATACAGTAAACATGGTTTAGGCTACAGGAGGGAGAAACTGAACCTAGAGAGCCTAAAGCAAATAAAGGTAGCAAATAGAAAGCCAGGAAATGTGAGTTCCAAACCACAAAGCCAATGGTAATCAATGGGCAGTATGCATTCTTAGGACAACTTTCTGAAAATCCCCAAGATATCTTTAACAAACGAGGCTGTGCTGTCTGGTAGTCTGCAACCTAAAAACAGCTGTAGGACAATTCCAGTCAACCGTCACCTGGTTTAGCACATTTATTATGATATTTATAGAACACAAAACTAGCTAAAGAGCGAAGAAGCATTATACAAACTCCTAGTAAAAGATAATATAATGTTGTTTACATGCTGTTGACACTGGGCAGTCAACACATAAGTTCTGCCAGAGAGCAAATTTGACTGATGAGCAGTTCAGCAATCCTACGCCCTACGATGGTGGACAGAAACGAGACTGTTCTGCGTAGAAGATAAGGGTGCAAAACATATTCACAGTAGGAGAAAATAGAAGTAGAAATATAAAACTTCATTTCTTAAGATAAACTGTATAGAGCATTTATTAAATAGTGTACAGTTGGAGGATATAGAAGAGAAGCCAAGAGAAAATATGCATACGTGCAAAGGAAACTATGGATTTAATGGGAAACAGCATCAGCAAGTACAGAGAAAAGGATATATGCTCGGTGGGAGGATAAAACGAAAAGAAAAATTAAAGAATTTTGCTTATGAAGAAAGAAAAAGAACGTGGAGAAATTAATGTTATTGCATCCACATTTCCAGTGTAATGTTTTCAGATACCTTCTGGTCAATCAATTCTAGCTAGCCACATAGGTAGTCTGGAGCTGGACACCAATGACAATCTGCAAGCACTTTCCTGCAATCTTCTCATCTATAAGAATGAAAAATTAGCAGTGAATAGAACTGCAACAAAGTAATGAGATACTTTGGTACAGAGCTAGAATAGTGTCATGCCACACAAAAGATGTTGCCTCGTGATGAACAGGTTTAAAAAATAAATTCTGCTGTAACCTGTAACATTTCTTCTGCTACAAATTATAGATAAAATGCTGATAACTATTTTCAAATAGTTTTGTCATAGAAGCAAGACATTCTGTTGCTCTGTAGCTGCATTTCAATGAGCTGTACAATCAACTGTGTTGCAAGTTCATGGAAGTAGGTGGAAAACATGAATGCAGATAAATCAGAAGTTACTTTTTTGGAGGCTCTGTTAATATTAAGAACTTGCTATGCTTACTGGTATTCCACCCAGAGCAGTAACTCAAGAAGGAATTCCTCCTCTAGCAATTATGAGGGGGCCT